>NC_090934.1:924656590-925281590 GCF_040938575.1 Ambystoma mexicanum | reverse complement strand
TGTCATATGTAAAAAATAAAAAAATATATACAACAACAAAAATTAGAAAAAGGCTCTTTTCAGAGCCGCCTTTCACTGTTTAAAAATAGAAGTGTAAAATAAATGGATCAGGCCCTTGTGTATTTTTTAGAAGTCCGCAGACAGTCCGCAAACATCTAAAATTCTGGGGTGCTGCCCTATCATAACCATTGCACTTTTGTCTGGGAGGAAGTGGTGCCTCTGAAAAGAGCCTTTTGGTGGTGTTTGTTTGTGTTTGAAAAACTTGAAATGGTCAACACCTACTACAAAATGGATGCTGTAATTCCAAAAAAGGTTGCAATGCATTTTGTACATTTCTCAGAAAAATCTGATTGCCAGCATAAGGAAGATGGACTCCATTTCTGCGAAAAATGTATTTACTACGAAACATAATATTTTCATTGTGAAAAGACGACATGCCAACATCTCTTAGAAAGGCACAAACAGCCTTATTGACATTGCGGCTTCCTTTCTCCATTTGTGGACCAAACGAAGAAGAACGTAGCCACATTTGTCTCTGCGCAATGCGAGAAAAAATTACTTGAGAATTTGGAAACATGTCCATGACCTTCCCAAGTCCTTCTTTCATTGCAAATTGCAAAGAAATTCCAGACACATGTCCTAAACTGTTCCCTCCACAATGAATTACAATGATGTCTGGATGATGCTCTGTCTCCAAAGTAGCACAGGGAGGTAGCAGGTCCAACCACTTCATTCCACTTACTCCATGCCAGTGCACTTCCACTTGTGGGAATCCAAGATCCACAGCTACTCCACAGCTTTCTGCATGCACCTTCAACCAATGTATCCACGTGTCTCCCAAAATCCAAACAATCTGTTTTTTGAAACACACAGCCATAGCTATCTGTTCTTCTCTCAGGAAAAAGAGTATCTGACAAACTCTCTCCTGGAACAACACACCCACTAAACTTTACTGACCAATCCCTTGCTCTACTCATTCTCATTTGCATGCCTCCCACCCCAAAATCCCCGTATGTAACACGTGATGTACGCGGACTACCGCCATGTACGCGGACATATTGTAACATGGACAGCCCTTCTACCATTTCCACTTCACTCTCTGTGCCATTCTCTCATTGGATATAGCTAACCAGTCACATGACCATCCACCAATCACATCCAAAACCTCTACATCTAACGCCATCATCATAGATCAGCACTTCAAATGTACTGTTAATCACTCTGAGTACAAGTGTCATATCATTGGAAAGCACCTTCTACAAGAAATACTGCACAAGTCTCCAAGATTTCTACTTGCAGCTGGATGCATATCCATATGCATGAACACAAACTACAGGTAAGCATATTTTCTGTATAGTACATGTACAATTCTTATACATTCATATAAAGAGCTTAACTGACTTTTAACTTGTATAACCTATAAAATGAACTTAATGGGCCTCATTACGACCCTGGCGGAAGACCATGGTGCTGTTAGCACCATGGTCGATGCCGGTAAGTTACCGACTCCGCCATGGAGAAAGGGGGAATTACCACCCCATTATAAGGTTGGCGGGGCGGTAATTCCCCCTTCTTCCATGGCCCTTCCCCATTCCCATTTTTGCCCCATAGGGCTCAATGGGAATGGGGAAGGCGCTAAGTACGGTGCCAGCCGTTAAGGTCGGGTCCCGCAAAGGGACCTCATAATTAGGCGCTAATAGGTTAACGGCGCCGCAGCCTTTTACGGCACCGTTAACCCATTAGCGCCTGGGTCGTAATGAGGCCCAATGTCATTTTTCCAATCTGCTATAATCAACTGTCACTTCCAAACCTATCTACTATTTAATTTCTTTTTACACACACATTTGCAAACCATGTTCAACTAACACATTTAAAGTAAAATATATAGAGTGAACATAGTCAAACAAAATTGCATGCACACACTATGTTCAAATCTCAAACAACAATACTTGTACAAAAACATAAAAATCAATGTCTAAATTAACATCAGTGTTATAAACACATACAATTACTAATTTGTTTCCTTTACAACTGCAGTGAAGACCACTCTTCTGAAAAGCAGCAGCAGAATTTGAACTACAAACAACAACTAAGAAGAAACCTGCTCATTCAACAAAAAAAGTAAGTTAAATACCACTATAATATTTTTACTATAACTCAAACACATTGTGGGGTTAATTCATGCTATTTCTGTGACTAAAAACAGAGAGTGTGCACCATTCTGTCCACAAATCCCCATTTGTTAAACAGAGATTTACAGGCAGAATGGCGCACAATCTCTGTTTTAACTCAGCCCTAGAATTGTAATATTATAGAACAAACAACTGTTTAATTCTATACCATTAGATTTACTATTTGTACTTCTCCTCACCACTAGCTTACTTTCTACTGTCATCTGAACCCCAGTTTAATAGCACATAAATTCAAGAATACCCATTCCAACTAGTTGTAGTTGCCCAATGCACAATCACACACCATCACATACATCTTTATCATCATACTCAGACACTCATGCACACAGCAGACATACATTGCAGAACACCCCAACGCATGCCTTCTTTATTTTTTTCAACAGACCCTAAAGAATGCCTACCAAAAATCAAGTTCATAGAAAGCAACGCCGAAGTAGAGCAAATGAAAGTAGAAGTCCAAAATAAGCATCCATCTCTAGCAGAATTTGTAAATAAAAGTTCAAACAAAACAGGTAATACAGTCATTTAGAGAAACAAAACAAGATTCAAGTACAGAAACTTTGCCTCCTCTATCAAAATGTAGAACGAAACAGAAAAAGATTAAAAAAGAATTCGGCTAGCACTACTGCTAAAACTGTTCCTATAAATCTTGATATAGTGACAAGTAAGCATACCAAAAAAAGTATTTTAGCAAAAATGTTCCACCACAGAGTCCTTCAAAATCTTATAAAAACAGGAGACAAATCATGCACAACCCTTAAAACCTACCGTAGAAAATTAATCTTAGAAGCTTTGATAGACAGTTCAATCCTTCTCAAAAGAAAGTTATTTATTTTAGTGTTAAACAAAATGAAACCACTAACAAAACTAATGACTAAATTACAAAAAGAACTTCTCAATAAACGAAATGTCAACAAAAATAACTTCTTAAATATCTGTGGAGGTGAGTGGAGTCACACTACAAGCAGAGAACCATATTTTAATGAAGAAGCATACAAACAAAAGCAAACAAATACAATTGCCATACATAGCAGTGGACGAGATTATGAAAAAGTTAATAATACCATAATGGAACAAGAAATACTGCTTACAAAAATATCCCCAGAAAACTTAGAATTACCTTTCAATTCAACTGAACCAGAACATCCAGTATACAAATGGCCATGCACGTCAATGTGTAACATTCCCAAAAAATCTTTTAAGTCTTTACGCCAATTCCTCAATCAGTATGTGAAAGGCAAAGACAAAATCAAAATTAAACTACTGCAAAATATGGATATCTGTCCACTGCGCAAGTACACAGGACTACAAGGACATTCATTGGCCTGCATTTCAGGACCTACTTGCAAAACCACCTTCCATCATATGAAAATGATATCAACACATCATTTAACAATAAGAAATCTAGTCTATAAAATGTACCATGCTAAAAGTCCTGCTTTAGCACTAGCCAATTTAAATAACATTCTTCTACATGGTACAGCAAAAGACCTACTTGAAGAAATCGACTATATCCAGAAAAAATATTTTGGAAGTGAAAGCCACTTACAGAATTAAATAGCTTTACAAAAAATTAACAGCAATTCTACGCATGGCAACCTTCTACTACACACATACAAAAAAGAAATACTGAAATTTAAAAGTACATCTGCTGAAGATCCAAACCATGTGTGTGTATGTTGCCGCAGAACTTTTTATAAAATGAACACAAAAACTGTAGACCTAACATACAAAATAGAAGACAATCAAGATTCTAAATGGTTTGAATTAGCTCTCTACCTTATAGCAGAAAATAAATACAAAATAAGTGACCCCTCAATCATTTGCAGTTACTGCACTATAAAACTTGACAAGAACCAAACTCCTTCATGTGCTATCACAAATTATTTAGAATTATTCCCACTACCAAACCCCCTACAACAACTCAATTTATATGAGAGGATCATAATTCAAACAGTGCACCCCTTTCAAGCAATAATATGCCTTCAACCAAAACAGCAAATTACCTCCCTCTGAATTGGATAAAGGCATTTGTGGCAAAGTAGTATATTTACCATTAGATCTAAAACAAAATGTGCACACTCTGGGAGTGCACACTCTGGGAGTGCAACGTCCAATGGAGCAATCTTTAATTATCTTAGTAAATGTTGTACCTACAAAAGACAAAATAATTTGGCAACAACTGGTAGACTTACATAAAGTTAGTCAAGCCTTGCAATATCTAAAAGACAATAATGAATACTACAAAGAAATTAATATTGAAGAAAACTTGAAGGAAACCACTGAAATAATTCAAGAGCCACCAGAAAATGGTCAATTTGAGCCTCTAGATCCTGCTACAGTATCCGGTACTTTAGACCATTGTACAATTCATCCATTGCACTCTAATGACACCGTAGAAGATGCACTAGAAACGTACCAAATGCGACAAACAAAAGGATCACCAATCAGCACATGGGGAAAAAAGTAAAGCAGCACGTGCTTTTCCTCTACTCTTTCCTACTGTCAAAGGAGGAAGGTTTGATGATAGACCTATTCAAATAACAGCATCAGAATACCACTCATTACGGATGTATTCTGAAGATCCCAGATTTAGACAAAATGTGGAAGACTTATTCCACCTACTCTTTGAAATTGAACTAGCTACTCTATGTTACGGAGTTGCACACACATTAAAATCAGGAACCCACTTTCAAAATATGTCAGCTACACAATTATTAGAAAAAGTGCAACAAAAAGATGAGGTTTTACAATCAAGTATTACAAATCTATTAGCAAACATGCATGGTACTAAAGAGTACTGGTTCCGACGTCATGGAGATGTACGTTGTATGATAAGAAACCTTGGCCCACCCACTTGGTTTGTTCATTAAGTTGTGCAGAATATGCATGGGAAGATTTACATGATTTCCTACGCATATCAAACAAAATCAAAACAAACATAGATATAGTAACACCTGGAGAACTTTGTTCTCTAGATCTTGTTAATGTTTCAAGATATGTACACCATCACTTCATTGTTATGCTACACTTTATTTGTAATAAAACTGTTCCTCTCCTCGGAGAAGTGCAACACTTCTTTTGGAGAAAAGAATACCAAGCCAGAGGAGCACCACATATCCACATGCTTTTATGGATTAAAGATGCTCCTAAATTTGGTCAATACAATAATGCCACTCTGTTACAGTTTATCAAAAAATACGTCACTTGTGACATTCCATCGGAAGCAACAAATAGTGTTCTTCATGCACAAATTTTACAATTTCAAAAACACAAATGTGGCAAATATTGTCGTCGCAAATACAAAAACAAAGGGAAATACTACACCAAATGCCGCTTTGGTTTCCCTAGACCAGTTACAAAAACAGGTCAAGTAAACAACTTTATGTCTTCAGTTAGACATAGTGTTAAAGGTAACTCACCTAAGAACACATATTACATAAAAAGAACAGAAGAAGAAAAATATGTCAATGATTACAATGCAATCATTGCCCACTTATGGAATGCAAACATAGATGTGCAGTACATTGCAGACATTTCCACTGCAGTTGCACGATATGTTACAGCCTACTTAACCAAAGCAGAAAAAACAGAGCTCCAAGATCTCTGGAAGGACCTGTCATCAGACAAAACACTGTCTCAGAAATTGTACAGCTTGGGCATAAAAATGCTCTCCCATAGAGAATGTGGCTCCTATGAAGCAGCAGATCGTTTAACCAGTACTGCTTTGTATGGAAAATCTGAAAATATAGTATAGCTAAGTCTTGGTCCTGCTAAATCTAGAAAAAGAGTTTTGAAATCATATGACGACATAGAAACAATAGCCAAACATGATCCCAACAGCCAAGACATTTAAAAAAACAATTTGTTGGACACATACTACCCAAACAGAAGTACCACTTTGGAAACCATGTGTCAATACCACATAGCCCAAAACTTCACATACAAAAATAATATAAAACCTGATGAAAAAAAAGTAGATACAGAGTGTCAAATTGTGAAGGCAGCTTAGTAAAACTCACCAAACCAAATTTAATTAATCATATCAAATTGTCATTAAAGACTCCTCAACATAAAGAACTATATTACATGTCCCTTCTACAACTGCTTAAACCATGGAGAAAAGAAGAAGAAATACTAGATAACTATGACTCCTACGAAGATGCTTTCAAAGCAAATGAAAGCACTATAACTGATGTAAACTTTACACACTACAAAACAATGTTGCACAATGAACAGCAACACGAAGAAGAACTCCAGGCCCAACTAGATAAGGACACTCCTGACAGTAGTCAACCTTCTGGAACAGGAATCCAAGAACCACTGGAACAGCCACTAATAGCAAATGAGGCAGAATTAGCTATGACGGTAGTAGAAAACACCATGTGTCAGTATGATGATAAAGAAGACTTAACTATACTACAATCAAAACTAAACAATGAGCAACGTAGCATTTTTGAAGTATTAAAACAAATGAAAATGCTACTAATAGATGAAGTGAGCATGGTATCCAACCTAATGTTGGCTTTGATTCACCTCAGATTACAAGAAGTACTCAAAACATATTACGAAGAACTCTTTGGAGGAAAACACATTATTGTTTTTGGAGATCTTCTTCAATTAACACCAGTAAAAGGTGAGACTATTTTTAAAACATTAGGACACAAACTCTGCCGTTAAACTGTTGGCAGCATAGGAAATGTCAACCTTTGGCAACATTTCCAATACAGAGAATTAACAGAAAACATGCAGCAATCTGCATATATCACTTATGCCAACATCTTAAAAAGTATTAGAGTTGGTATACTATCTCAAGAAGCACAAGCAATATTGAAACTCCGGCACATTCATGCACTTTATGGCGATAATGCATGTGCTACTGATGTTATGGAACAATTAGCGCACAAAAATGTCAATTGTATGGCCTTAATGCCAGCTGTTTCAAATTCAATGAACCAATGTTAAATAAAGAAATGCAACCAATAATGGAAATTAGCGCCACAGACAAACTAGACGTACATGGTATGATTACTACCCATGTGTGAGCAAGCCACAACAAGACTAAATAGTTTAGAAAATTCAATCTCCAACACAGCTAGGTTGGAAAAAATATTAATATTATCTTTAAATTGCAGAGTAATGCTTAAACATAACCATGACGTGGACCAAGGACTAGTTAATGGAGCACTGGGTACAGTTGTCGGCTTTCAAACATACCCACGTGACAACAACATTCAGTTTGTCAATATTCTGTTTCACAAACTTTCAGAAGTGAAAAGGATAGGATGCTCAACAGCTCGATTCCTTCTCTTCAAAGACATGTATGTACGCAGAGAACAATGTTCTCTAACTCTCGCATACGCAGTCACCATTCATAAATCACAAGGTCTTACCCTAGACAAAGCATTGATAGATATTGGTAAGACAGTCTTTAAAGAAGGCATGAGCTACATAGAACTATCACGCTTACGTACACTTGACAGTCTATTTCTAATCAACTTTGATGCATGTAAGGTAACCACTGATATTCCTTGCATTTTAGAATACAAAAGACTTTGTTCACTATACACCCCCATCTAAAACATATCCTGTTCCACAAAAAGTAAAACGTTGTAAAAGAAAACTAAATCAAACAGAAATGCAACAGGATGTCACTGCAAATCCTCCAAAGAGAGTAAAAGAAACTAATACTTCATCAAGTACCACAAGCAAAAAAGAACCAATTCGGGAAAGTAAACCAGGTACTTCGTCAAAGAAGGAAGACAAACTAAAAAAAAAACACTCAGATACAGAACTACCTGGTCCATTTAAACTCTCAAATATAATTGGTGTAAGCTGCTACGCAAATGTAGCAATGAATATTCTATTTCAATTACCACCAATTACACAGTACAGACCAATTGTATTTGCAAATGTTAGTACTTCATAGAAACGCAACAAACAATCCTGACAACACATATACAGGGTAATTCATAGAATTTCGCAGAAAAGTGTCGCAAGCGGCTGGCGCAGAGTGTCCGCGTGCGATTGTCTGCGCCAGGCGCGTGCGCCAAAACCGATTTGCGCGCACAGCGTATTCATGGATTTTAGGCTCCCAAACCAGCCGTGGCGCAGAGTATCGCAGCGACCCTGCAGCAGCGCCAGTAACGCCCCCAAGAACGCCCTCGCGCAAGGAAAAGTCATCAAAATCGCTAAATCATCGCAAAGGGCTGCGCTAACCCTGGACCAGTTGATAGGGCTGCCAAACAAGGAACGCAAAGCGGGTAACGTTCATATCAGGGGTACGCGGAAAGTTTTACATGCGATTAGCCAGGGTACGTGTATGACAGGGGTACGCGTGAAGTTAAACACGCGATTAGCCAGGGTACGTGTATGACAGGGGTACGCGGGAATTTTCACACGTGATTTGGCTGGGTACGTGTATGACAGGGGTACGCGTGACGTTTTACACGCGATTAGCCAGGGTACGTGTATTACAGAGGTGCGCGGGAATAATCACACGCGATTTGGCTGGGTACATGTATTACAGGGATGCGTGGGAATTATCACACGCGATTTGGCTGGGTACGTGTATTACAGGGGTGCGCGGGAATAATCACACGCGATTAGGCTGGGTGGGTCCTCACAGGTGTACCCTGTACACCCTCCACGGCCCCTGCAGGCAGCCCACAAAACAGGGGACTACCCTGCACACCTGGTCATGTCTCCCACCCCCCACCCCCCAGCAGTGTGGGGCACCCTCCACCAGGCCCCCACTCATGCCTCCCACCCACCCCACCCCCCAGCCACCATGGGCAGCCCCCACCAGGCCCCCACTCATGTGTCTCCCACCCCCACCACCCCCCAGCCACCATGGGCAGCCTCCACCAGGCCCCCACCCATGTCTCCCACCACCCCCACCCCCCAGCCACCATGGGCAGCCCCCACCAGACTCCCACCCATGTCTCCCACCACCCCCACCCCCCAGCCACCATGGGCACCCTCCACCAGGCCCCCACCCATGTCTCCCACCACCCCCCAGCCACCATGGGCAGCCTCCACCAGGCCCCCACTCATGTCCCCCTGCCCACAGGCCCTGACAATCCTCAAGCATGGGCCTCATGGCCAGCCACCACAGCCCAAAGACACAACCAAGTATTACATGCACCCATGATACTACTCCAATGGAAACAATGTAAATCAACACATGTGTCTCACACACACACAATGGTTGCAAGTGAACCTGAAAACCCATATCATGACATGCATGAAAACAATGAGATGAAACCACACATTGAAGAATTAAAAAATCCAAATAATGTATTAAAACAACAGTAATGGCAATCAAAATACACAAGTAAAAAAAAACAAAATTAAGCTGGCTGTCCCTTTTCAAATTAAAATCAATAAATGATAATCCAAAAAAATGTCTTCCAAAGTTCAAGTCCATAAAAAGGAAATGAAGGGAAAAAAGAAATAGAAAAACATTGCTCCATGGGAAAAAATATTCATAGTAAAAAAAATGTCCAAATCCAAAGTCCAACTATGTACAAAGTATACAGGGTCCATCATTCCAACAGAAGAAATGAAACCTACCAAAAAAATGGAACTATATACAAAAGGTGGAGCAGTGTTCGTCGACTCCAAATAAAAATAAACTATAAAGGAAACCTATCACTAAATAACTATATACAATGGCGGCGGGCCAGTCCAGCGGCTCACTTAGTGGTGTTCCAAGCCAGGGCATCATCGAACTCCTCGTCTATGTCCCGGAGGCGGTCCTGTTCCATGGCCCGAGGGTCCGCAGGAACGCCGACATGTTCACCTCCAACTCCCTGCGGATTGCCTTGAGGCACTCGGCCCGCCTCAGGGCCCTCCGCATGGAGTTCTCTGCCCTGACCATCGTGAGCCTCGCCTCTTCCGCCCGCCGCCGCTCCGCATCTATGGCGTGGCCCAACCGCTGCCACACGGAAGACACTTCCCGTCCAGGGTCCTCCTGCTCTCCGGCCGATGCCTGCCCCTCCGATGTTGAAGGCCCCGAGCTATCGTGGCTCCCACCTACAGCCTCCTGCTGCTGCAGCTGCTGCTGTCCATGTGCCCTGTCCGATGGTGCCTGCACATCCTCCTCCAGCTGGGGTGCAGTCCTTGATGTGGCCACCCCTGCTGGACGTCCGACTCCCGACTGTGGCAGGGATCTGTTGTCCACCAGCCTGGCCGCACGGTCGGAGGCAGCTCCACGGGGCACCCAGGTGACACATGGGTGGGAAGATGGCATGGAGGACGACTGGGGCATAGGGGGTTCTGTGGAGGAGGGGGTCGGAACAAGGTCCAGGAAATGGAGGAATCCAGCCCTGGTGAGCTGTCCCAGTGGGTCAACGCAGTCAACGAGCCATGCAAGAAGACGTGCAGACTCATCATGAAAAGACTGCAGGTCTGCTCGCATGGCCCGTTGACGCAACGCCACCCCACCCTGGACAGGCTCAACCTGGTGCAGGATAGCCACATCCGCAGGGAGAGGAAGGCCAGGTGTTCTAAGCCAATCCCCTCCCTGAGAACGGGTCTGGAGGTAGGCATCCCCGCTGGTGCAAGATGATGCAGTGACAGGAGCAGGGACAGGATTGCACACAGGCACCTCCGCGGTGGCCTGTGCTGCCTCCTGTCCCAGATCCTGCACTGCACCACTAGCACCAGTGGAATCCCCACCTCCAGACCCCGCCTCTGTCGCTTGCACGGCCTCCTCCTCCTCCAAACCCCCCACCAACCTGGATGACTCCGTGCCATCTTCCTCCATTGGGCCCTGTGGGGTCCCAGCTGCCCCTTCTGCTGCCGAGGAGTCCAACTCCAACCTCCACCTCTTGGACCTCCCCTCGGCAGCTGCGGGCTGGGACACGGCACCGGACTCCTCACTCCCCGGCGAGATCAGAACCTGGGAGGGGATCCGGGCCTTGCGTCTCCGGCTGGTGGTGCGACCCCTGCCGCTCTGCTCCACAGCACCTTCTCCGCCCTCTTCATCAGTTGACGCTGCAGACAGGGAGAAAGAAAACACAGGCATCAGGGCACTGTCCAAAGGACTCATACACACATGACAGTCCATTGGTAAACCTCAGACATGGCATCACAATCCCCAACACACGTCATTTCAACTTGCACACATGAGCCATACCACAGGCATATTGCAACAGCCAGCACCATCTATTCACATACAACAGCATGAGCAGCCAAAGGTCATCCACACATCACATGCAACATAGGGAGTACACTACACATGCACACACACCACCAAACTTGCATGCATGTGTACACCTCCGCCAACTGTCGCAGTGTTCCGATCGACATCCATGTCACACCTGACAATCATTCCTCCACATCCTGTGCCATGCAAGCCCACACACACAAGCACCATCCATGTGTCACACATGAGACCCCTCGCATGTGTCACCCTCACGGCCCTGTACACCCCCCCCCCTACTTGCCCACATAAAAATACATGTTCAACCTGCACACTCCTGGCACACCACACGCACAGCTTACAATCAGTATGCATGTACACTTACCGCTCGACTCCAGACGGGTCTGCCTCTCAAGGACCTGGACGTGGAGCGCTGGGGATATGTGTTCCAGGACCCTCATCTGATCTTCCGACAAGTGGCCCTGGCGCCCCTTAGCATCCGCTGCCTTCAGGAGGCGCCGGGCCTTGTTGAGGGTCCTGGACCTGAAGTCCTCCTAGCGCTTCCTGACACGTTCGTAGTCGCGGACTGCCACCTCCTCCGCGTTGATGGCAGTCACGATGTCCATCCAGATCCGAGTCCGTCCTTCCTTGTCGGCGCGCAACCTTCCGAAGAGGGCATCATACTGCCCCAGGACATGCTCCACCAGGACACCAACTTCGGTGGCAGTGAAGCTGGTGACCCTCTGCCTCCTTGGCCGGGGGTTGCCACTGGTGCCAGATGTTGCAGTGCCCGACATGGCAACCCCAGAGGCAGGAGTGGGTGGGCAACTGGGTCCTGGGGCTGGGCTGTGGGGCGATGGAAAAGCAGTCGTGAGTCTTCGGTTCCAGCAGGGGGTGGTCACAGCAACAGCACCCCTGGCTGATGTGCAGGCAGCAAATGGCAGGGCACGTGGGCAGCAGGCAGTCAGGCAGCAGCAGATGGCAGGTGGGAGCGTGCTCAGGGCTCTGGGGGGCAGTAATTCGGCCTTCTGGGCAGGAGCGTGGTCTTCCGTGTGTGAACGCGTGGCCAGCTTGATACGGAGTGATTTTGCACGTGAAAATCCAGCACGTCTGCGTGTAATTCGAGGAAAGGCCCTTAGCGCGTAAGCGCGTCAGCACACGTCTGTACATTCATTGGCCCAAAGGCCACCAGCGTATGCGGGTCTATGAAGTCACGTGCACGTTGAATATGGCACACGTTTGAAATGTTGCGTGTTAAAAAAATGAAAGACACGTCCGAGTGTCAAAGCGTGTAATTGGTGGAAATGGCCTTAGCGCGTACACGCGGAAGTGACAAAGCGTGTAATTGGTGGAAATGGCCCTACACGCGGAAGTGACAAAGCGTGTAATTGGTGGAAATGGCCCTACACGGGGAAGTGACAAAGCGTGTAATTGGTGGAAATGGCCCTAGCGCGTACACGCGGAAGTGACAAAGCGTGTAATTGGTGGAAATGGCCCTACACGCGGAAGTGACAAAGCGTGTAATTGGTGGAAATGGCCCTACACGCGGAAGTGACAAAGCGTGTAATTGGTGGAAATGGCCCTACACGCGGAAGTGACAAAGCGTGTAATTGATGGAAATGGCCCTAGCGCGTACACGCGGAAGTGACGCTGGACGTGTGGGCCTGCATAAAAGGTACGTGTAGAACACCATTTCCTTGTACGTGCTTTTCGTGGAGAGCGAGTGGGTGAAATCTGTACTTCTTGTCGTTTCACACGCGATTTACTTCACAGCGTTTCAAGTTCGTACTCCCTGTTGCCTCTGACAGCTTTTTCTCTTTTTTCTCTTTTTCTGGTTTTCCTGGGCCTGTTCCCTCAAACAGCGTTCTCTTCTACTGTTGTCCTGTCTCCTCAGACAGCGTACAATTCTTCTTTTGGCGGGGGTGTTGCCAACGTGCAAACGCGCTTCTTTTTCACGCTCTTTTTCCTGGCAGACGGTGAGTCACGCACGTATCTAACATTTGTGCTTGCCCCGTGTGTATCCTACCCCTTCAGAGGTCATTCTAGGCTGCGTGTGACACGCATACGTTCATTCTTGTGTTACTGGGTGCCACAGCGTAGTGCAGGTTTTTTTTCCGCACACGTGGTCTAGGAGGGGTTGCGTGCACGTCATCTCCCTTTTTTGGGCTTCATGTGCGTTGCGTGACCCGTCATCTTTCCCCAGGGGTCGCATTCAGCCTTGCTAGAGCACTAGGGTACAATAACCATCTGGTACCCAACCCCTTTAACCCCCAATTGCCCAGGACAATAGTTTACAACCACTCCCATACGCACATTAACATCAGTGCCATGGTTGGGAGGCGAGGAATCCGTAAGGGTGGCAAAGGTGGACGAGCCACAAGTGGTGGCCGTGGTGGATCCGGTAGGGGACGTGGTCGTTACTTGCAGGGTGACCCTGTCCCCCCATGTGTGGAGGACCAGTCAAGGGCACCCATATTCCCCCCCGCCCCCCCTGGTTGAGGCTGATGTGGCTGACACCATCCATGCTCAGCCCTTGTTGGACCAGCCCATTGTGGCACCAGACCTGGCTGACTCCATGGCTGACTTCCAGGTCAGCAGGCCTATGACACGTGCGCTGGTGCACGTTGATGTCATCAGGCCACGTGGATCAGGGGCAGGAAGGTCATCTGCTGCCCCAAGTAGGCAGGGTGGAGAGGCTGCAGGGGCAGCTGCGGCTCCATCCACCCCAGCTCTCACACACCCAGCCAGGACAGTGTCGGTCCTAGTCCATCCTGCTGACATTCCCCCTGACACCATTACAATTGAGCCAATGCCTGCACCAACTCCCATGCTGAGTGTGCAATCCCACACACCTGATACAGAGTCCACCAGGGCTCCTGCCTCTAGTGTCCAGAGCGGCGTAGGACACTCAGGATCACCACCACCTTCCAAGCGGAAGAGGAAGAGTGCTCGTCCGGCACAGGCTGATGCCCCAGACACGGCTACACAGTCCGGCCCATCGAGGAAGCCCAGCTTCACGGATGCCGAACTGAATGCACTTGTCGAGTATGTGTCCGCACATGATAACGAGATGGTCATTGTTGCAGGATCCAAGACCACACCTGCACAACGCCAGGCACACTGGCAGACCGTTGCGGACATCGTAAGTGCCCTTGGAATCGTGAGGTGCACAGCCAATGATTGCTATAAGCGCTGGAATGACCTAAAGCGCAGGGCAAAGAATAAGCTGTCCTCAAGTCATGCCGCAACTCTAGTGACTGGAGGTGGGTCTCCAGTAGAAGACATGGAACTCACTCCACATGAGTCAGTCGCTGGGACCTACGTCACGGAGGAACAGATCCAAGGCGTGGGAGATCTGCCTGATTATGAGGCATTGTCCGGTGAGTGCACATGCATGTGTGTGTCATCCATGTGCATGGTGTGTGTGTGAGGGCTTCTGTTTGTGTGCCAGGTGAGGGTGTGTGCGCCTGAGTCGTTTGGGTCACCCATGTGCTTCATGCAATACATTCTGTGCAGCAGCATTTGGCCATAGCAGTATCCCTTCTGCCAACAGTAGACATCTAGCCCAACAGCACGCCAGTTGCCCTTGAAGTGTCACCTTGCCACAACATTGTTGCTTATTTTTCTCTGTTCATTCAGGGAGATTGTTTGCATTCCACCACTTTTACTAGGCATTTCTCAGTCCTCTAGTCACATGTCTGACATGGCTATGGTAAAGTGGAGTGACTTTGTTACCTGGATATCATTTGTTTAGACATGTGCCTGTGCAATCAGACCATTTTGGACTGGCAGCTCCAGGTGAAAAATCAGACCTGTTTGAATTAGAAAAGCTATTACCTGAGGGAACTGGACTGAATGAATAAGTGCTGCCCTCCTCTCCATCTTCACTCAATAGAAATGGTACATGCCATCTGTGTGATGGCATGTGTATTTCACCTGGCAATCACAGGCCAATGTGTGATGCAACTGCCAGGTAGCATGCAGAAAATGTGTTCATCTTCCGGCTTGGTGTCATCAGTGTGTGCCATTTGCCTGCCCTTCATACGCAGTGAGGGTGCATGCATGGGAGGGTTTTAGTCATGTGGGACATGTGTCAATCAAGTACTGGTTCTGTTGCTTCTCAGCCCTCATTGTGTGCCATGGTGCTAATGCCTGTTTCCATTTGTTTGCTTTTATATCTTTGCAGGGGAAGACGCACCTGATACTGCTGGGGTTGTGGAGATGGTGCAGACCCAGGAGGGGTCCGAGGGCCGACCGACCACCAGTGAGGGACGTGGTGTGGTGGTGGGTGAGAACCCACAACTGCTGCAGGTCGTGCTCTCAAGGGGTGTCTCTGGCTGCACCTCCCCCGAGCTGTACTCAGGTGTTGATTTGGATGATGAGACCTACGTGCCGTCGCAGGTGAGTGTTCCTGGGAGGGATTCTGTTCTGTCCCACCCACCTGCACCAGGGTCAGAACCCTCAATGGGGATGTCAGTGTTGGCAGCTACGCCATTGGTGGTTACGGATGCAGGGTCACACTCCGCGACATCTGATCCTGTTCCTGGGCCAGCAGATCAAAGGGGGAATGCAGTCCTGCAGCCTCAGGCAGTGCCGGCACAGCAAGGCGCAGTTCGCCTTGCACCAGACAGGTGTGGTGCCCGCCGACGTGGTGGCCGTATGCCACCTGGCAATACCGCATGGGAGCAATCCAATTACGGTATGGCAACCCAACAGGCAGCATCATCAGAGATGATGGCTCAGGCCATGGATAGGGTGGCCACTTCCATTGTCCCCCCCGAAAGGCTGATGGAGCGACTACAGCAGGCAACCGACTCCATCTGCCAGTCACACAGGGAGGACATGTTGGCGTCCAACAGGGACAGGCGGGCGGCACTGGCGACTCTGCAGGAAGCCATCTCCATAGAGTCCCAGGGCCACAGGGAAGCCCTGAGGCTGGAACTCCTTCACCTCAGGACGACTCTTGTTGAGCTTGAGGCTTCAACAAACCGAAGGACAGAACAGCAGCTGGAGCGTCTCACCCGTACACTCTCAGCTGAGATGCAGGCAACTAGGGCGGAGGTCCGGGCATCCCGTGAGTTGTTGCATGGGGACCTCCGCACACTCATCCTCCAGAACGAGACCTACCACACCTGCATGCTTGAAGCCATGGAGGAACAGACTAGGGCCTTGCGTGGGCTGCCTCCCATAGTGCAACCACCTTCGGATGCAGCTGCACAGGGTGATAATAGCGACAGCAGTGATACTCCCACAATAGGGTAGCCGTGTGGGCCATGAGCCCATGGAGGTGTTTTTTTTCCGCAAGATCCACACAGGTGGGTTTTGGTGTGCACCCTGTCCTCGGACCTCCTGGGTGGCCTCCCCAACCCCCCCCCCCGGGCCCATTAATGGGCATTTTTTTTTTTGTTTTTATTTTTATTTTTTTTATTTTTTGGGACAATGTGTTGCCTTGTGTGGCTCCCGTGGGCATACGCTGCATTGTGGCTGGGCACATGCAGGCTTGTCATGTATTTGGTTCAGATGCTTGGGTTTTTGTCACACACACCCCTCCTGCTTCCCGTTTCCATGGGCTTGCAAAGGGTGTGCCCAAGTGACATTGACGTACATGGTGACATTGGACTCCCACTACATGTGTGGGTAGTCTAGTCAATACTGTGTATACATTCCTAGTGCATATTGCTGTTGTGTTGTACACTGCATGTTGCATTGATGTGTAACTCATCATCCGTGTCTACCTCCTAATTTGCAGGTCCTTTCCTCATGTCTACACAAGGCCCTCTACTTTGGAGATGGGGTCCATGTTGGCAGCAGTGCACCTACAACTCTACATGGCGGCAACACTGTACAGTTGGAAGTGGTGGGAGTGCAGGCATTTCCAGGTGGTGAGACTACTAATTCCTTACATTCGTAATGTCATGTTAATGGTAGTTTTGAGGGTCAGTAGCTGATAAGTGTTATTGCTAAATACCTGCTCAAGTGTGTTGTTGGTCCTGCATTACTGTGAGCATTTCAGGTGTCGCGAGTTTCAATTAGGGACACTGTACATTGTGACACTTGTGTCATGTTGTGGGGATTACTTTGTTTACCTGCACATAGCATGACATGGCACAGTGTGTTGGGTGGCGGTGCTGGGGATGGGTTTGGTGACATGGCACTGTCCTCATGTTGCATTTTGCAAGTGGGTATTCATTTTAGCTGCATGAATGTGTTTTTTCACGAAACTGCATTGGTGGTGTCTGTGTAGGTAGGGATGCACACATTGTAACACTTCCAGGTGAACAATCTCAGGCTGATATGGTTTTGACGGTTGATTCTCCAGACATTCAGGATCAGTGTCAGGTTGAGTCATCATTGATTGTCAGATGGTATGTGCCAGGGCAGTGTGCACTCCACAGGGGTGTGATTTCTATGTGAAGTAATTAGCCACTAGCTGTGTACGGGCTGCCTCCCCCCATGCCCTTTCCCCTCCCATGCACAGCGGGCGTGCATGTGGTTGGGGATGTGGGGGCACCACCATGTCCACGGCCAGGCCCCGGCGTGTTGCAACGTTGTGCAGGACACATGCTGCCACTATGATCCTGCACACTACTGGGGGAGCGTATAACAGCTGCCCGCCAGAATGGTCAAGGGAGCGAAAGCGTGACTTAAGCACTCCGAATGTGCGCTCCACTATGCCCCGGGTTGCAATGTGGGCTGTGTTATATCTTACCTCGGGTGGCGTGGTGGGGTTCCGAATTGGCGTCATCATGTGGGGGCTGAGAGGGTAGGCACTTTCCCCTGTGGAGGTGGTGATTGGTATCATTGGTGGGGTTGTGACCTTGCTCAGTATCTGACATGCATGCATGTGCAGTGGCATTCATACTCACCAAGAAGCCATGTATCGCCATGCCGCCCAGCTTCTAGGTCCCGGCTTAGGGTGGACATTCGGTAAATGAAGCTGTCGTGGGTGGACCCGGGATAGTTGGCATATACTGAGGTGATGATTCCCTTGGCATTACATGCTACCTGCACGTTGATGGAATGCCAGTGCTTGCGGTTCCTATAGATGTGCTCAGATGCCCTGGGGGGACGTAGAGCCACATGGGTGCAGTCGATGGCACCTAGCACTTTGGGGAATCGTGCCACACCGTAAAAATCCAGGGCGGCAGCATGCCTTTCTGCAGGTGTTCTGGGCAGGTATATGTGCCTGCGGACTGATGGGCATGCAGTGATGATGTTCAAGACCTGGTGTAGGCAGCGTGACTGCGTGGCCTGTGACACCCCACCCACTATGGCACTTGTCCGCTGAAATGATCCAGTGGCTAAGAAGTGCAGTACATTGAGGACCTTCTCCAGGGGGCTGAGTGCTTGGGAGCACACGGTGGGTGATGTGAGGTCATCCTCCCACTCACTCACCAGGTCCAGTATTATGTGTGGTGGAAACCTGTACCTCCCATACACCTGGTCATCAGGCATCCCGAAAAGGCTGGTTCTGGGTGTGAATATTCTGGCCCTGACTATCCTCCTCCTCCTCCTTTGGTAGCCCACGGCCACTGCTGCTAGGAACGGTATATTCATCCTGGCGTCTGAGCTTGTTATTTTTTTGCGCGCAAATTTATGCATCGCGGGTCGACGTATGTCTGCTTCCAACTGGCATACGTGTTTCTTTGCGCGTGTTGTAGGCGAGCGTGTGAAACTTCCCGCGCACCCCTGAAATCCAGTACCCAGGCCAATAGCGTGTGGAAATTCCCGCGCACCCCGGAATACACGTGCGTTGATGTACTCGCGTGTGAAACTTCCCGCGCACCCCTGAAATCCAGTACCCAGGCCAATAGCGTGTGGAAATTCCCGCGCACCCCGGAATACACGTGCGCTGATGTACTCGCGTGTGTAAGTGCCCGCGCTCCCCTGAAATACACGCACATAGGCCAATCGCATGTACGCGTCCTTTTGTCCAATTACACGCGATGAAACTCTGACGTGCAGTCTTTCCACGTGTGCTCCGTCATCACGTGCTATGAGGGAAACACCTGTGCGGGTCACATCACAGACGCGCTTACGCGCTGAGGGCCTTTGGCCCAATAGAATCGCGTATGCGTGCTGACGCGCTTACGCGCTAAGGGCCTTTCCTCGAATTTCACGCTGACGTGCAGGATTTTCACGTGCCAAATCACTCCGTATCAAGCTGGCCACGCGAAAACACACAGAAGACCACGCTCCTGCCCAGAAGGTCGAATTACTGCCCCCCAGTGCCCCGAGCAGCCTCACGTGCCATCTGCTGCTGCTGCCTGCCTGCCTGCCTGCCTGCTGCCACCGTGCCCTGCCATTTGGTGCCTGCACATCAGCCATCTGCAGGGGTCCAGTTGCTGTGTCCACCCCTGCTGGAACAGAAGACTCCCGACTGGGATAACATCGCTCCACAGCCCAGCCCCAGGACCCAGTTGCCCACCCACTCCTGCCTCTGGGGTTGCCATGTCGGGCACTTCCACATCTGGCACCAGTGGCAACCCCAGGCCAGAGGGGCAGAGGGGCACCAGCTTCACTGCCACCGAAGTTGGTGTCCTGGTGGAGCATGTCCTGGGACAGTATGATGCCCTCTTTGGATCGTCCCGCGCCAGCAAGGAAGGACGGGAGAGGATCTGGGCTGACTGTGTGGTTGCCATCAACGCGGAGGGCGTGGCAACCCGCGACGTCCAGAAGATCAAGAAGCGCTGGGAGGACTTGAGGTCCAGGACCCTCGTGAAGGCCCGGTGCCTCGTGGAGGGGGGCCGGGGCCGCATGAGTTCCATCCAGATGAGGGTCCTGGAACGCGTACGCCCAGCGCTCCACGCCCAGATCCTTGAGAGGGAGACCCGTCTGGAGTTGAGCGGTAAGTGGCCAAGCATTGCTGTGTGAGACAGGGCATGTTGCGGTGTGCTGGTTGTCTGATACTTGCCTGTATGTGTGACATAGGCCATGTATGCATGTATGTGTGCAGGGACATCATGGTAATGCATGTGCGACCAGTGATGTGTAAACCACATGGTTTTTGCATGTGTTTAAATGCGACATGGGGAGCCCTATGCAGATTTTACACATGAGAGCATGCCAGTCTCTGTTCCTGGACATGGGTGGGAGTGAGGGATGGGTGCTGATGCCAGGTACATATATGGTAGCCATGTCTGTGTGCCTGACCTGCATGTCTGTGACATGTGAATGCCATGGATGCATGACACATGTGTGTGACAATGCACAGATTCACTGATGCAGCCTAGTTATCCTTGTATCCACTGTGTTTGGGGTGTATGAGGCCAGATGGATGTGACTGAGGTGAAGTGTGTGCATGTGATAGGCATGACCCATGATACATGTGAGTTCCATATCATTGTATGTTTCAAGAGTCCATTGGACATGTATGGAAATGTCCATGGCATGCACCATGCCTGTTACTGTGTGTGTTTTGCCTGGACTGACCCATGTGTTGTGGAGGGACATGATGGAAGTGTACTTTGACAGTGGTACTCATCTGCTATTGCTTCCTGTCTAGGGGACCATTGAACAGTACCCTGGTGCTTGTGTTCTATGTCTCCCTCTACGCAGCGGCTAGTGAAGAAGAGGGCGGAGACGGTGCTGTGGAGCAAGGCGGCGGGGATGCCCCCACGGCTGCAGCAGAAGGGGTGGGTGAGCCCCCACAGGGGCCTGCTACAGCGGAAGACGGTGAGGAGCCATCCAGGTTGGTGGTTTCCACAGAGGAGGAGGAGGCCGCCACTGAGGCACACACGGGGCCTGGTGGGGGCATCCCTGCTGGTGCAAGTGGTGCAGTCCAGGGGCAGGGGCAGGAGGCAGCACAGGTCACCGTGGAGGGGCCTGTGCATGTCGCTGTCCCTGACCCTGTGAGTGCACCACCATGCACCAGCAGGGATGCCCCGTCCCAGGCCCGTCCGCAGGTAGAGGGGATGTCCATGTCACCTGACTCCCCTCCACCTGCGGACGAGGGGACCCGTGTCCGTATGGAGAAGGTCCTGATTGGGGTTGCGATGCGCGCGGGTGCAATTCGTGATGACATGCGTGCTTCCCGGGAGGAGCACGCACGTCATCACGAAGAGCACCGTGCCGACGTGGCCCAATTGGGATCTTCCATGTTCGGGGGTTTCCTGCATGTGTCGGCCAATCTGGCGGCCCTCTCCTCCTCTGTGGAGGCTATACGCCGGTCGTTCTCCTTGCCGTCTTCTGGCCCAGATGCCACCAGGGCCCCCTGTGGACCTGCCCTGACCAATGCAGCCAGCTTGGTGGGGATCCCATCCCTGCCACAGTCGGGAGTCGGAGGTCCAGCAGGGGTGGACACCACAGCAACTGTACCCCAGCAGATGGAGGATGTGCCGGCATCATCAGGCAGGGCACGTGCACGACGGCGTCGGTGGATTCCATCAGCCTGGATGCCGTCGTGCTGGCAGAGGCAGTTGCGTCGGAGGCAGCAGCAGAGTCAACGTGGGAGGCATCATGGCTCGGGGCCATCAACATCGGAGGGGCAGGCATCGGCCGGAGGGCAGGAGGACCCAGGACAGGAAGTGTCTTCCGTGTGGCTGCGGTTGGGCCAGCAGATAGGTGCGGAGCGGCGGCGGGCGGAAGAGGCGCGGCTCACGATGGTCAGGGCGGAGAACTCCATGCGGAGGGCCCTGAGGCGGGCCGAGTGCCTCGAGGCAATCCGCAGGGGGTTGGAGGAGCAGATGGCGTCGTCCCTGCGGACCCTCGGGGCCATGGAACAGGACCGCCTCCGGGACATAGACGAGGAGTTTGATGATGCCCTGGCCCGGAACACCACGGAGTGAGCCGCTGGACTTGCCCGCCGCCTTTGTATATAGTTCTTTAGTTTTAGATTTCCTTTGTTTCTTCTTATGATTTGGAGTCGACGGACACTGCTCCACTTTTTGTATATAGTTGCATTTTAGTTAGGGTTTTTAGTAGGTTTCCTTTGTTCAGTTGGGCTCATGGACCCTTGGATGTTTTGTACATAGTTCTTCATTGGATTTTTTTTTTTTTATTATTTATTCTCCATGGAGCAATGGTCTTTGCATTTATTTTTCTCTCTCGGATTGATTTTATTTTTAATGTGACTTTGGACAACATTTTTTTGGATTTGGATTTGTAGTTTTGATTTTTTTGGACGGACATGCAGCTTATCTTTTTTTCATTGCCATTGTAGTTTGTTTCATTTCATTTGCATTCAATTTTTTTTAATACAATTTTGTTTTCATACTTCACTGTGTGGTATCATCTCATTGGTTTCATGCATGTCATGTTGGGTGTTTTCCCATTCAATTGCAACCATTGTGTGTGACGGACATGGGTTCATTTGCTTTATGAACATTGGGGGTGTAACATGTAATTTCCATTTCCATGTGGGTGAATGGGTTACTTGGTAGGGCCTTTTGGCTGTGGAGGCTGACCATAACGCACATGATTGGGGATTGTGAGGATCTGAGTGCAGGGGGACATGAGTGGGGGCCTGGTGGAGGGTGCCCCTGGATGCTGGGGGGTGGGGGTGGTGGGAGACATGAGTGGGGGCCTGGTGGAGGCTGCCCCTGCACTGCTGGGGGGTGGGGGTAGTGGGAGACATGAGTTGGACATGAGTGGGGGCCTGGTGGAGGGTGCCCCTGCACTGCTGGGGGGGTGGGGGTGATAGGGGCCATGAGTGGGGGCCTGGTGGAGGGTGCCCCTGGATGCTGGGGGGTGGGGGTGGTGGGAGACATGAGTTGGACATGAGTGGGGGCCTGGTGGAGCTGCCCCTGCACTGCTGGGGGGTGGGGGTGATAGGGGCCATGAGTGGGGGCCTGGTGGAGGGTGCCCCTGGATGCTGGGGGGTGGGGGTGCAGGGGGACATGAGTGGGGGCCTGGTGGAGGGTGCCCCTGCACTGCTGGGGGCTGGGGGTGATAGGGGCCATGAGTGGGGGCCTGGTGGGGGCTGCCCATGGTGGCTGGGGGGTGGGGGTGGGTGGGAGACATGAGTGGGGGCCTGGTGGGGGCTGCCCATGGTGGCTGGGGGGTGGGGGTGGTGGGAGACATGGGTGGGGGCCTGGTGGAGGGTGCCCCACACTGCTGGGGGGGGGTGGGGGTGGTGGGAGACATGAGTGGGGGCCTGGTGGGGGATGCCCATGGTGGCTGGGGGGTGGGGGTGGTGGGAGACATGAGTGGGGGCCTGGCGGTGCTGCCCTTGCACTGCTGGGGAGTGGGGGTGATAGGGGCCATGAGTGGGGGCCTGGTGGAGGGTGCCCCTGGATGCTGGGGGGTGGGGGTGGTGGGAAACATGAGTGGAGGCCTGGTGGGGGATGCCCATGGTGGCTGGGGGGTGGGGGTGGTGGGAGACATGAGTGGGGGCCTGGTGGAGGGTGCCCCTGCACTGCTGGGGGGTGGAGGTGGTGGGAGACATGAGTGGGGGCCTGGTGGAGGCTGCCCCTGCACAGCTGGGGGGGTGGGGGTGGTGGGAGACATGAGTGGGGGCCTGGTGGGGGATGCCCATGGTGGCTGGGGGGTGGGGGTGGTGGGAGACATGAGTGGGGGCCTGGTGGAGGCTGCCCCTGCACTGCTGGGGGGTGGGGGTGGTGGGAGACATGAGTTGGACATGAGTGGGGGCCTGGTGGAGGGTGCCCCTGCACTGCTGGGGGTGGGGGTGATAGGGGCCATGAGTGGGGGCCTGGTGGAGGGTGCCCCTGGATGCTGGGGGGTGGGGGTGGTGGGAGACATGAGTTGGACATGAGTGGGGGCCTGGTGGAGCTGCCCCAGCACTGCTGGGGGGTGGGGGTGATAGGGGCCATGAGTGGGGGCCTGGTGGAGGGTGCCCCTGGATGCTGGGGGGTGGGGGTGATAGGGGCCATGAGTGGGGGCCTGGTGGAGGGTGCCCCTGGATGCTGGGGGGTGGGGGTGGTGGGAGACATGGGTGGGGGCCTGGTGGGAGACATGGGTGGGGGCCTGGTGGAGGGTGCCCCTGCACTGCTGGGGGGTGGGGGTGGTGGGAGACATGAGCAGGTGTGCAGGGTAGTCCCCTGTGGTGTCGGCTGCCTGCAGGGGCCGTGGAGGGTGTACAGGGAATACCTGGGAGCACACAGCCAAATCGCGTGTAGAATTTCCCGCGTACCCCTGAAATACACATACCCAGCCAAATCGCGTGTGGAAATTCCTGTGCACGTACCCGGCCAAATCGCGTGTGGAACTTCCCGCGCACCCCTGAAGTCCACGTACCCTGCCAAATTGCCTGTGGGACTTCCCGCACACCCCTGAGATCCACGTACCCAGCCAAGTCGCGTGTGGAAATTCCCGTGCAAGTACCCGGCCAAATCGCGTGTGGAACTTCCCGCGCACCCCTGAAATCCACGTACCCTGCCAAATCGCGTGTGAGACTTCCCGCGCACCCCTGAGATCCATGTACCCAGCCAAGTCGCGTGTGGAAATTCCCACGCACGTACCCGGCCAAATCGCGTGTGGAACTTCCCGCGCACCCCTGAAATCCACGTACCCTGCCAAATCGCGTGTGAGACTTCCCGCGCACCCCTGAGATCCACGTACCCAGCCAAATCGCGTGTGAAAGTTCCCGCGCACCCCGGAATACACGCACACGTTATTTTTCAGTCAGCGGGTGTCCGTGTTTGTGGGTACCCCTTTGCACGTCATTTGTCCTGGAGGGCCACAGTATAGGACATTCATCATGGCTGTATATAGGTGCTATTTGTTGGCGCACCTTTTGGCGCACATTTATTACAGGCGCAGAGACGCTACCGCCTGCTTTCTTGTGGCGGTCGTGTTTGTGCCTGTGCGCTGGTTTGACCGTGCGCTTTTTTGCCCTATTCAATTCCTTGAATACGTGTTGTAGGCGAGCGTGTGGGCGTTCCGCGCACTTGCACCCTGTACTTCGCACGTGACGCCCACATTTTGGCATGTTGTTCCCCATTCCGAGTGTTACGCCCCGTGTTCCGCCTACTTTTGTTGTGTGCGCCGCGCTATGTGCGATTTTCGCTGTGGCCTGTGCGATTTTCGCTGTGACATGGCGCACGCCGTTAGATGGCCTGTGCGCCAACGTGCGCCGTGCACTTTTTTAGCGCACATCCGATGGTTTTCTCGCGCACGGCCTTCCATGAATCGATGCGCTGCTTTTCGTGCGATTTTCGCACTTGCACTGCGATTTTCGCTATTCCACTGCGAATCACACGTTTTTGGCCACTTGCGCCGCGCTAATTCTTCCATGAATCGGCCTGATAGTGTTTATGGAATAAGACAAGAATTGGACTACTGTACTGGAATGGTGAAATTCACTATAAACTCACAGGAAGATCCACAAGAATTTCTAATGTACTTACTACAAGTACTGGAAAACAAATACATACCTATAAATGAAATCTTCCAGATTTCATACATGTGGAAACATACATGCACTCTCTGTAACAATGTGACACAAGAACAAATCCCCAATGAACGCTTCGTATATATATCAATATCTAATTGTGAATCCGTTCCATTTCAGCAATTTGTACAAACAAACCATGGTAAATTATGTTCTACCTGCAATTCGGATAATCGCTCCACCTAACTAATACAAACACATAGTAAATACGTAATACGAATGCTTCTACGTTACAATGCAGATGGTATGAAAAACAACTGCAAGCTGACTGGATTCCCACATGGTCAAATATCACTTGGTAAGAAAACCTTCACAACAATAGGTATAATCTACCACACAGGAGCCACAACCAATTCAGGTCACTACACTGCATATATAAAAAAGAAATGTGGATGGTTCAAATGTAATGATAGTACCATTACTCTAAAGCAGAGATTACCAGCAAATCATACAAACGCTTATTTACTCTTCTTAAAGCCAAAATGTATTAACTGAACTGTACTTAAACATTAACTAAACTTCTATTCAAAAATTATAAACTGTTACAATATGTCAACAGCTATATAACTGCCCCAAGATTCTACAACAACTAAACAGATAAATGAATACTACTAATTTATATAAAAAAATAGATAGTTAGAATACGTCAACTGGTATCTAACTGCCCCAAGATTTTACAATAACCGAACAGATAAATCAATACCACTTCATTATTAAAAAAAACTATAAACAGTTAGAATATGCCAACAGGTATCTAACTGCCCCAAGATTCTACAACAACTAAACAGATAAATGAATACCACTAAATTATATAAAAAAAATAGACAGTTAGAATACGCCAACTGGTATCTAACTGCCCCAAAATGTTACAATATCCAAACAGATAAATCAATACCGCTTCATTATAACAAAAAATAGACAGTTACAAGATGTCAACAGGTATCTAACTGCTCCATAAATCTGTAACAAGCCAATATATAGAGCATTAGCCAGAAACAAGTGAACACTGAAAACAAACAAATAGACTGTAGCATAACAAAAAAGGTTTTTTTTAATCCAACATGGATTTCTTTTTCTCCCACAGACCCAATGATTTTAGCAACAAACACAGAAACTGAGCAAATTGCACAGTACAATGGTTTGTAATCTACTAAATATGAGGGTAAAAAAAAAATGTTGATTATTCAATGTTATAAGTCGTTACAAAATACCAATACTAACATGATCCTTTCTTTTATCACAGAAATGAACTAGAAATACATGTACTCCAGTTACTAAGCCAAACAGTAAGTATATTATAATAAGTACAACCATCGCAGCAAATCACACCCATAGTGACTTATAACTTCGGTGCTTATAAATTTGGTCTTGTCCATGCACCCAAGACTATAGGCCCTGCCCACAACCACCACAGCATATCACACCCATAGTGGCTTATACCTTTGTTGCTTATAAATTTGTTCTTTTTCCCCGTTCAGTCTATGGGAAAAAAAGAAGTTTTGGGACCTCCCTTATAACTTTGCCCCCCCTGGACCAAACCTCACCAAGCTTTGCAAAATACTTCAGAGTGACCCATATACTTATTTTCGAAGTTTGGTGAGGATTCTTCCAGGGAGAGCGAAGTTATAAGCCACCCACAAAGGGCTCTTCCTATGGAAACAGCAATTTAACCATAACTACACAGCCACTATCGTGGCTGTGTAATATATATATATATATATATATACATATATAGGCGCTTGGTGCAATCTATTCACTATAAAGCTAGCCTCAAGATTACTTAGTCGGTTTGCGTTTATTTTTGCATCTGTACATGTTTAAACTAACTTAATGTCTTCATCTGTTTCTGTGGCATAGGTTTCTTCACCTTGATCCCAAGATGTCATGTATCCTTCATACTTTCTTGATGCCTTATAGAATATCTGCATTCTCTGGTCTCTGCATCTCTTCTACAGATGTCAGCTCGATTCTGTGTGACGTCACCATTCGTCTTTGCCATTTATCTGCTCTGTTTTTTCAGGAATCTCATTCAAATGGCCATCATATTTTCTTGTATGCAGGTATGGTTGTCTCAATGGGTACCTTAACCCCCCAGATCTTCTTAGGTATTGGTACTTTCACTGGCACTGGCACTGCACAGAGTCCATACTCTGCTCTTTGTCTGTTCAACTGCTCCGTGTATGCCTCATATTCTGGTTTCCAATAGACAGGTAATATGGGCGAGGCGGTTGGAGCAGGGGTACTTGGCTCCTCCTCTACAAGTCTTTGTGCTGGATGGAATTACCAATAAAATATCTCAGACCAAATAAATGGACAGACTCAAAGAAGATGGTAAATACTGCTTTAACATCAATGAAGGAAAGCAGGGTCAGTCGTCATTCATCAAATTGATTCATGCAGAATTAAAATGTCTTCTTGATTATATTTAGTTTATATAACGCAAGATGTGTCATCTATGACGTCATCCTACGTGGCATATTACAAAAGCCTATGGAGGGGTGGAATTGGATTAGGGGAACATGTCTACATATAGAATGCAGGAGTATTAGTCTCTCATTGGTGGTCACTTGCCTGTAGCACACACCCTGAGCTACTTCTAAATACGTATAATACTGATTACAGAAAAGAATATGCCAGCGGAATAATACTTGCAACATTGCATGTAAAAGTGCATGGCAGGCTTTTCTGATTGGTTGGCAACCCAAATCCAACCTTGGACATTCGGCTCACTAGCAGCACATACATAGAAACAAAACCCAGGTGCTTGGAGATACGTCAGCTCTTCCCTTGTTTTCCCAATTAGTCTACCCTCCCTCAACAGTAGGCATCATGGCAGTGTCCTCTGTTGGAAGGTTGACCTTGCCAGTCTGCACTGTCCTGGAACAGTCAAGAGAGTGTAGGCACACCATTATCTTAGTTTCAAGCCTAATGAATAGCCCTTGTTTGCAAGCTCTTCGTCACATGTTAAGAGACCACGAATGTGTCCATTTTGACATTGTATTTAACACTATTTAATTCAATTATACTGGGTGCAGTTGCTGTTCTTGGCCTTTAGAGACTTGCTCACTCTATCCCATATAAACATTATACACTTGTAATTGTCCAATACTTAGCATCTGTAAATGTTCTTGTTCTTCCTAATTTTGAGGAATACTGCCTTCGCACTGCTCATTGGACACCCTTTGTACTTTGCCTTCATCTCTCGAAATAGCATCCCTGGTCCTAGGCCAATGTACTCCTTTATTTCTGCAATGGAAAAACATCCTCTTCATCGTCTTTTCATTTCAGGATCTCATGCTCGTATTTTGATGTAGCTGAGTTGTTTGACATAAGCCATGTCCACCTTCTTTTTTTTAATTAAAGGTTTTATTTATTTCTCAAATCCACAATTTATAGTTATTTGACATTTGTTCCAACACATGTGGATCAGTACCAACTTTCATAACATCCAAAAGTCTGCTGTACTCATTGTTCAATAGGTATGTTCCTTGTGGTCTTGAGATTATTTTGTATATAGTTCAAATAGTAAACAATCTTAACTAGTCCCCTCCTCCCTCCCAAACTCCCAACGTGTGTGGTTCCAGCACAGTTTTCCAGCCTTTCTTGTGTCTTCTGCGTTTCCAGGATAACCTCCATTACTAATCCCTTTAGTATTCATGTCGCATGTATTTTTTTGAGTAGGGTCGGTTTGTAGAAGTGATGTTCTCTATCTTTGACATATTCGTGAAAGGGGAGCCAGACTGACAAGGACTTATGATATTTCCCTGTTCTGAGTGCACACACCTTTTCCATGGCAAGTACGCCCCATATTTTAACCCACCAGCAGGCTATTACTGGTCCTGCTACTGTTTTCCATCCCTGAGCTAATGTCATTCAGGCCGACATCAGCAGATGTGTGATGAGGTTAGCAATAGCACCACTTGCCACGTAGATATCTTCGACTTGTGCCCCTAGCAGAATTGTGATTGGTGAGTTAGGTAGCTGTCTCCCTGTGTTCCCTTTTATATGACTCAGGACTTCCTTCCAGAAGAGTTTGGCTTTGGGGCATGTTCACCACATATGAAATAAGTCTCCACATTCTCTCCAGCATAGGGCAGAGTAGTGTCCGTTCATCTCATGTAAGCGCTCCGGTGTGAGATACCAGCTATAACAAATCTTATATGCCGTTTCCTTTATTGCTGTGCATGTCGATGTTTTTTGTGCCCCTTCCCAAATTTGGCCCCATTCCTCCTCTGCTATAGGAGTTCCGCAATCCTTTTCCCAACTAAGCATGTACGGGAGCTTGTCTCCTGGTTGTGTCTTATCCATTAGTCTATATATTTTTGAGATGCCGTTCAATGTTTGGCCCTCTTTGAGGGTTATTTCCAGTCCTATTGGTGTTCTCTTCCCCATCTCTCTTGGGAGATCCAGTGCCTAATTTGTATATATCTCTACCGCTCCCTTCCCCCCCGCCAAATTTCTGTTTACACTCCTCAAACGTGAGGGGATTCCCATTTCGAAAAAATTCTCCAAGTGTGGGGGGTTCATGAGATCCCCATGCTTCCCAGAATTTTATTTCCCATCCAGGGGTGAAGTCAGTATTATAGGCCATGGGTATGTGGGGGCCCAATTCCGGGCATATTCGCTTCCATCTAAGTGCCTTATCCCAGCCCCTCAGTGACATCTTAGTTGCCTCTAATATCTGTCCTCCTGCTTTTTGAGCTTCATTTTTCACAGCCAGCATCATTCCTAGAGGGATGTGCGTGGTGCTTTGTTCAGTTTTGCACCAGCCTCTACTATTCGCACTCATTGCCCATTGTAGCATGGGCACTATTTGTACCGCCATTCTGTATCTATTTACATCTGGGACTCCCAATCCTCCCACCAACAAGTATATATTGTTAGGCGTGTTCATACTATCTATGTATCCTTGGTTTTTTCCCATGCCATATAAAGGATATCATTTCAGATTGCATCCTCTTAATCATACGCGCTGGTATCTCTATCGGAAGTGAGCTCACTATGTACAGCAGATGGGATTGTGTCGTCATTTTGACTGCTGCAATTCTGGAGAACCAGGAGAGATCTAGTTTGTCCCACCTGCATAGATCTTCAAGCAAGCTTTTCTACAGGGGCGTTATATTTGCCCCATAGAGACCCCCATACCCTTTAGTGAGGTTTATCCCCAGGTATTCTATACTCGTGTCCTGCCAGATCTTTGGATATGCCTTGGTAAGTTTTGTTATCTCCCCCTGATCTTCGGATATATTTGAGGGCCTTTGATTTATGTTATGTTATGTTATTTTGCATTTATATAGCACCTTATATACCATTCGTATGGTCTGAAGGCCATTAGTATAATTCATGTTGGGCAATGTGATTTCTGTATTCTTTAAGAAAAGCAGTATGCATATAATGCTATTTTGTGTAATTCCTTTCCACTTTTGACTCCCTTGATCCCTAATAGTAATTGTCAAGGGTTCCATAGCCATAGCAAATATTAGGGGGATAGCAGACAACCTTGCCTCGTACCTCTTAGAATTTTAACGTGTGCTGTGTGTTGCCCATTAAGTTGCAATCTCGTTGTGGGTATCTGGAAGTTTGCTAGTACCATTCTTGTGAACACTGGGCCACACCCAAATGCTTCCAAGACTATCCGCAAATACCTCCAATCTAGACTATCAAAGGCCCTACACGCTTTGAGTGCAGCAATAGAGAATTTTTCTTCTGTTCTGCTTCCCAGATCAATAATGCCTATTGCTCTACTTATATTATCTTGTCTGAGTCTCCCCGTGATGAACCCAGCCTGGTCTTCATGAATCATTCCTGGCAGGATATTCGTTAATCGCCTGGCCAGGACCTTAGCATATATTTCTGCATTACTGTTCAGTAAAGAGAATAATTATGGCATTCTGTGGGATCTTTGCCTGACTTGAGAATTAGAACAGTGGTAGATGTTCCCATATCGTCTGTGACTATTCCCTGGTTTCTAATTGCATTGAAGAGGCGTGTTAAGGGGTTGAGTAATTGTGATCTGAATATTTTATAGTACCCATTCTCAAAACCGTCTGGGCCAGGCATTTTGTTTCCGGATAGGTCTGATATTGCATCTTTAATTTCTTGTGCCGTGTAGGTTTCTCTGAGTTTACTTTTTCCTTGCTGGTTATCTGGGGAAGTTGTAGCCCCTTCATATAGCTTGTCTGGAGTTCCAGGTCTAGTCCTTCCCTTTTAAGTAGGCCTGCGTAGAAGGAGTCCATGATTTTCAGTTTGTCTCCATCTCCCGTGTGTAGCATGCCTCCTTCATCCCTAAATTGGGCGTAGTATATCTGTTTGGTGTTTATCAAGGTTTGTGCAGAGCGATCCGCCTCACTTGCTTCCAGTTGTGCTCTTACCTGTCTAAGTGCTCATAGTGTTTTCTGTAATTGTTGTTTTTTGTGTTGTGTTTCCGCAATTTTGAGCTCCCCTTCCAATTTTATCTGCAGTACTCCTCTCTCTTTAAAGTATGCTACAGCTTGGGATGTAAATTTGCTGCAAACCACCACCTTCCCTGCATCCCAGACCACCTGCCAATCTGTTTCCCCATTGTCATTTTCATTAAAGTAGTTGGAAATTATTTTCTCCATGTGAGCTCTAAGGGCGATATCCCGCAGGATCATCTCATTCAGTCTCCAGGTTCTCTGGGCATTGGATTGTCCCTCGGTTATCTCTAGTTGTAGTGTCACTGGAGCATGGTCTGTAAGGTACTTGGCTCCTATGTATATTTTCACTACTTGGGGGGGATTAAGGTTGTGGAGACTAAAAGCATGTCTATTCTCGAATATTCGGTGTGCATCGCCAAATAGTGAGTGTAATCCCTTTCCTTATCGTGAAAAAATCTCCAGGTCTCTATTACTCCCAGTTCTCTAAATAGGGGAAGTGTTTTGTCTAATATAGGATCCATCACGCAAATGAAATCTCCCCCGATAACCACTTGCCCATCACACCAGCTACCTATTCTCTGGAGCAATGCTTTCAAGAAGCTGGCTTGTTTTTTGTTCGGGCCGTATATAGCCACGAAAGTGTATGTTTGATTCGCTATCATTCCTTTGAGGACCAAGTATCTACCTTCTCCATATAGAAACTGTCTCCTGAATGTTACTTTGGCCCCTATCATGATTGCCACCCTCCTTTGTTTTCGTACCACTTGAGGTGAAGTATTGTTTGGGTTTGGCCCTATGTGCCATTTTTCTTTAGTCCTTGGGAAGGAAATGTGTCTCTTGTAAAGATGCTATAGATGTTTGGAGCTCTATAAGCCTCCTCATTATCGAGCAACGTTTTGTTGGTGAGTTCAGGCCTTGGACATTTAATGTGACTATCTCTATTTCAGCCATTTCCATAGGTCCTTTTGCCCCTTTGCTCTAATCGTTGCTTTATGCCCTGACGTGATGTAGGGCCTGCTTTAAAATCTGTGTCCCGCCTTCGTCCTGTTTTAAGAGATTTACTGTGCCAGTATCCCCCAAATTACAAAAACTAACAAAACGTTCTCCCCAACACCCCTCCCCCCTGCTCCCTCCCCTTATAGCCCCGATCGGACCATTGGTTCTTACGAACGCCCTTGGATACTATTACAGGGTGTTGGTCCGCATACCCTCTTAGGGATTCTTTACGGCAGGGTGAACTAAACCCTGATTTGGATGCCAAGATTTCTCTTCAAGTTCATTTCTCTCCTCCTGAGCCATTAGCCTCAGCGATCCCGCTTCTTCTTTAGTCCTGTTGTTTGTATTCATTTTCTTCTTCATGCTGTGTTATGGTGGTTTGTAATGTTGTACATAAGAAGAGAGATAGATAGAAATCATTCGTAACAACTCTCTCATATCTGGTGACAGGTCTCTCTTATCTCTCACTGTAAGTCCTGAAATAAATGGACCCAGTAGACATTAAACGAATTACCAAATCAATTCATTTTGTCAATATGACACATCATAATTATAAAAACTCAACACCCAACAAATACACAAAGCATCACATATACCTATATACTGAATCACATATCAATGACAAAACAATACATCAACACTAAACAATTCATCAGACACAATTTTACAAAAATGATTACTAAATCAAAATAAAGTGTCCCCATTTCAAATTCCCAACATGTTTCTGTTCATCGCACAACGTTGGTAGAACATTCATCGGGGATGTCCTTTTGCAAGTTATGTTGATTCTAACACTTTGTGCTCTGGGTGACTATCACATAAAACACTCGTAGCAGTATAAAATGCACTGTTAATGCTGTTACTGCATCTATGCCCACCATAACACATACAGTTATAGTATCATAGTGATCGTCTGTGCAACACACAACCCAACAAATGTATATCCAAGGAAATACCTGCTAATTACGCACAATTCCAATTCAATAGGAATTCCATCACTCATAGTTGCTCCTAAGTAGCACACAAGCTCATCTGTCGACAAAAACATCAACATAGGACTAATCAAACCTCATATTTCATGCACGAAGAATCATACATACTAGAATCAAAGCAACACCGTCGCTGATCACCCTCCCAAAAACACAATTCCTACTTTGGGAAGGACTGTCAATCACATTTGCTGTACCGCGCTTCGGGAGGAGTATTTGGTTTCCTCGGTCCACAAACTTGTTGTAGGTGGGTCAGATGCCTTTGTTACTAGTGTGCACTCTCACACTGCATTCGAATGATTCAGCCTCCAGTTCTATGGGGCGTATTTAATGCGGTAACAGCGGGATCGTTTCAAAGGTGACAGCCCGAAGGCTTACTGCAGTAGGCCCAGGCAGAGGACTGAAAGATACGTCTTCACACGCCTGCGGAAATCTTGGAATCGTCCATCTTCTTCTAATGGTCGTCCCAAACGTTGAATATATACCTCTTGCAAGCTTCTATATGTTCTTTCTACCTTGCGATACAGCGTATTTACAGTTACTGACCAGCGAGTCACTTGATTCTTCTTTGTGGTCTTGATTACTGTATCATTGGGTACATATTTCTCCTAGTACAGTTACATCATCATCCTTAAGTATTTTTATATTGTTTCGGCATAGGTTCTTGTATCTTCTTTATGACATTCTTTTGCTGTCATCAGACTTTGTTTTAACGTATATCCATTCTGTTCATGGCTGCATTTCAGTAGCTCGGCAAAGAGCATCCTTCTTGGTAGCTTTCCTCCATTATGTCAGCTTGTGGGTGCACTATAAATGGTTGCCTGAGTGCATATTGTCTCTCACATACTCATCATGGTACAGGAATATTGCAAGGATTCATGCATGGATTCCCAATTGTGGATCTTCATCTGTCATTCCACTGGGATGATGCTAAGGTAAGGGGACAGAGATCATTGAGAAGGTGTCCACCTGCTTCTCTGCAGTTGCATGCAGCTGCATGCAGACTGAGCAATCCAGATTGCAATGTTCAATTGATGCAGTAAGTAAGATTAGAGAATTTGAGTCTCAGGGGAAGAGAGGTGCAGTGAATAGGTGTTAGGGTTGGTATGGTTAGCTTGTCAGCTTTGTTTGTTCGAAGTTGGAGGTGCAAGAGAGATGGAGTAGTGAGAGTTTTGAGATGTGAGTTTTATAATGGGATAGGAAAGGAGGAAGTTGTAGTGTGACTGGAGAAAACATAGGGGGAAGTGCGTAGAAATTCATGCAATGGGTGAGTGGCACACAGTGAAGAGACAGCACAGTAACTAGCAAGGTAGGGGTACCCACAAGTGCAGCAGGGAGGAAGGCAAAGGCTCAGGCTAAGAGTCAGAGAGGCTGGTTAACGACTGGTCTTCACCCTTCACTATTCTGCCCTCAACTGGAATGCCCCTGGCTGGACATACTAGAGAGTTCAGAAGTGATGTCACATGCTCTCGTCACCGAATGCCTAGTGCATCAGTGGTTGGTCTCTCTGATTTAGTCATAGGTGTTACTAGGATGAGGTTATGTCTTCCTGATTGGTTTTCCCAGAGGAGCCCCTTCTGGCCTTCAGCTGGAGATTGGGCTGACTCAAGATGGCTGCAGGAATTCATGTCACCGATTAAGATGGCCGCAGGAAGTGATGTTACAGACAGAAAGTAAAGCCAAAAATGAGAAGTGATAACACACTCTCTCGTCACCTGATCGCCTAATCCATCAGTGATTGGTTTCTCTGATTGTGTACCTTGTGTTGCTGGGATGAGGCTATTTCTTCCTGATTGGTGTTCCCAGAGGAGTCACTTGTGACCTTCGCTGGAGATCGGGCCGACACATGATGGCTGCAGGAAGTGATGTCACCAGAAGTTCCTAGAATTTCAGATGGGGGGAGAACATTTTTAATTCTAGATCTTGCCATTTGGTTTTCAGAGTGTTCAATGAGTGTTTATGAAAGTTCTTGTACACTCAGTACGGCTCTTCCAGGGCCAGGGGGATAATGGTCCACCCGTACATAGATGATTGGCTAATCCATCCTTCACCCATCTCTCAGAGAAAGGTATGTTCTCTGCTGGAGTCAGGCAGACAATAAACGTTTATTTTTTTTAAACCTGCACGAATCTACGCAGATAATTGAGTTTATCAAAATGTCATTCAACACAATAGACACAAGGTCCATCTCCCTCATTGTCAGATAGTGAAGACGCAAAACCACTTAAAACATTTCCTGAATGTGAAATATCCCATTACTGGACAGTGGTTTCAGATTCAGGGAAAGATGGATACATGGCCTTTAATAAAGTGCAAACCTTGCCAAATGTCAATCGGAGCACTGTACAAAATAACAATGGTATCAACATATGCAAAGTTTAGACTACATTCATTCAATTACATGCTGAAACAAGTATCTTCCGAAGACACGCAAAAGAGGAAAGGAAAAGCTCAAACGGACCCTAAACGTGTTTATTATTCTCTACAAAAAAATAATTGGAAAAGAAGCCAGGCATTAGAGAATCAGGTAGGGCATCCCAAATACGAGGGATGGCAACTGAAAAGGCTTGACTAGCGAAGCTGGATCTCCTAACCCGTGGGATTGCAGGGCATGCTAGTGATTTACCTCTGGTTCAGGTTGTCCCCCAGAGGTCAATCTTCTCGGCAGAGGCATTGGTGGGGGGTGGAGGGGGCTGAGGGGGCTATAGCCCCGGATCTTTTGGTTGTAGCCCCGGATAGAAGCTCAGGGGTTACAACCAAAAAGGCTAGCTAGCCCCCAGTCCTGACAGTCCCAAAATTAGTGTAGCCCCAGATCTTTTCCAGACCTAGCAACACCCCTGCTCAAGGGGCAAATAAAAAGGATAGTGGATGGATAGCTTGAAATGCGATAAGACAAACCTCGAACTGAATCCTGGCTTTCAAAAAAGACAATTAAGTATTTTTGAAATGGGAGAGATAAGTCCAAACGTTTCAGAACTGACATTCGTCGTTTTGAAAAGCAGATTTTAATAGACATCAAACACAATTAGTGGGAGACCCAACAAATGGGCATTTCCTGCGTCAATGCATGAGAGGACTAATGCCTGGACAACAGATGGAAAAAGCTCAGATGGAAGAAAAGGCTTGAACCGGCAGTGTAAAGGGATCTGACATTGCACAGTAAGAGTTTTTCACCACATGATTCTGCATAGAAAGTTAAGTGTTCAGCCAGAAACTGAGAGAACGAGTACAACATACAAGTGACGTGGAAATGGCATTCCTACCTATAGGATAGACAGCAACGCTTGTACCACAGCCTCTTGTTTCCCCATTTGAGCACAGGGGAATCTCTGTGTTTTTGATTCATTACATTTTAGATTGGCGGTCAGCATCCAGGATTCAGTCACCGGCTTTCGGGCAAGGGACATCCACATAGGTGAGGATTTTCAAACACAGCCGAGTACCCTCAGCATCTTGGTGAATGCCTACTCTATGCTCAGCCATCAGGCGCCCCAGCGGCTCCATGTAAAGATTCTACAGGATGGGTGACAAATGGATCCGAGGCACACCGGATCGTAGGAGTAAAGAAGGGAGCCTTTAGCTTCCATCTTATCGGCTTATGATCTGCCAGAGAGAACGTACTTAAACTAGGTCAACACTCAACTTCCACATGTCTAGATAGACTAGCTAGGAGTGGCCCACGGACCACTATGTCGAAGGCTGCAGAGAAGTCTAACATCACCAGCAGACGGGCACCACCATCATCTATTGACCTGAGGATGCCATCCACAACCTGAAGAAGGGCCGTCTAAGTGCTGTGCCGAAGGTGCAAGCTGGATTGGTAGTAACGCAGCAGCTAATGATCATCAATATGGGACTGAAGTTGTATAGAAACTGTAGTCTCCAAACTTTCTTCGGTCAATGGAAGTCTGCTACTTGGCCTGTTATTGCTTAAATCATTTGGATCTAGTGAGGATTTTTGAAGAAGAGCAGCGATTAAACCAAATTCCAGCTGTTCCAGAAACAGCCCCTGGTATAAAGAAAAGTAATTATTATTATCATGATAGTTATTGAGCGCGGACCTAGCGTCGAGCAGCAACAAAGTGCTTTACAGAGGTATACAACAATACTGATGCATAACTGAGCCCTTTTCAGAGGTAACAACAGAACAGATATACAGCAGGAGGTAGGATACAGGGGCACAGAGGAGGGATACAGCTGTACAGGGTGACGGGAGGAGAGGGATGGATGCCATCTAGTGAGTCCGGTAGTACTGTGGGTGATGTTATGGCCTAGGTGTTGAGGAGGAGACCAATCACTGGAATAGTGTTCAAGACATGGGCTTGGGGCATAGATGCGATATCCCTGATATGGCTCAAGAGGTTGCTATATGTGTTTCCCCCAATTTCCTTGATCCTCCATGTGATCTCAAAAATCAGGGGAGAGAGGGCTTGGGTGATCCTGATTGTACCGTTGCGGAAGAGGAAACCACTGTTATGGCCCACACCTCGGGATCTGAGGATTTTGCCAACATTGCAGATGGCTGGTCCTTCCAGGAAAGACAGTAGGTTATCTCTGGCTCTCGGTCTGGCTATTGAGTGGAGAGGACGGATAGAAAAGGGCATTTCACCAGCTGCATATTTGGACATAAAACGTCCAAGGAAGCCAGCTGCTTTGAAAGCATATGACAGACACTTGAAGTAATTTATCAACTGGTGTCTAAAATCTGAAATTAGACCTTGTTTATGTGATCCACATAGGATCCTGGTTTTTTTGAAGGAGGGTTTCTTCTAAGAGCTGGCAATATATTTTCTTACGGCACAATTAGCTGCCATCTGAGTCTTTCAGGGACCATGGGATGGCACTGCATCAGAACAATGCACTACACAACTAGACCTCATTTTCATCCCTAGACCACATTGTCATCCCTAGACTTCCTTGCCACCCTAGATCTCCTTGGCAGCCCTAGACCCAGGGTCGGATTGACCCATCTGCCACTCGCCCCGTGGCCAGGCCAAAATCATGTGTTGTCCCTGGGGACCGGTTTCTGCCCACGCCAGTTTTTTTAAACAAACAAAAAGCACCTGCAAAGGCATAATTCATCAAAGCAAGTTAACACATGTTACCTTGCGTTGATGATTGATTTGTATGCATGCGGCCAGCTTTGCACCAGACCTGCAGATGAACTTAACTGTTCTGCTGTTAAATCTCAGTTACTAGTTTAATGGTATCCACTACAGAGTAATTGCTAATTTTACTATAGCTGATATGATGGCTCACTGGGTTGAGTGCTTGCTGCTGTGATATATGTGTGTGTGTGATCTGCAGGTTGCAGGTGCGAATCCCAGCAAGGCCATCTCAGCCTTTCATTCTTCTGAGGTTGATAAATGAGTACCAATAGGTTGGGTGATATTGTGTGCATATTTGTTCCATAAAAAAAGAGCTTAAGTGCTATACAATAACCTATTATCATTTGGCCTTGGATGTCTGCTTGCATTTACAGACATTTGACAATATGGATCTATACACACAGACATTAAGGATACATATGGTGATCCATTCTTGGGTGAAATGTATATCATATTAGTGAAATCATAACCATATTTTTCGTAGTGTACTTAGGAGCACTGCTATTTGATGCCACTTCCTGTTTTGTGAACGGGTGAAAGGTCGTGTTTCATCGCTTCCCGAGATGTCACTTTCGGGTGGGGTCAAATAACATCACTTCCCATCAAGGGTCGTGGGGCGAGGGGTGGGCACTTTTTTGAGGTGAGGGGTGGGCCACTTTTTCTTGGGTGTCGCGGACTATTTCTTGTCCCACCCCAACCCTGCCTAGACCGTATTACCATCCCTAGACATCCTTTTCATCCCTAGACCTCATTATCATCCCTAGACCGCATTGTCATCCCTAGACCTTGTCACCCTAGACCGCCTTGTCACCCTAGACCTCCAAGGCAGCCCTAGACCTCATTATCATCCCTAGACCTTGTCACCCTAGGCCTCCTTGTCATCCCTAGGCCTCCTTGCCATCCCTATACCTCCTTGTCATCCCTAGATACCCTTGTCACCCTACACCTCCTTGGCAGCCCTAGAACGCATTGTCATCCCTAGACCTTCTTGTCATCCCTAGACCAAACTGTGAAGCCTAGGCCTCCTTGTCATCCCTAGACCTTCTTGGCAGCCCTAGACCTCATTATCATCCCTAGAACGCATTGTCATCCCTAGACCGTGTCACCCTAGACCTCCTTGTCATCCCTAGACCCCCTTGTCGCCCTAGATCCCCTTGTCACCCTTTTCTGCCTCTGGGGGATCTCCAGGGGGTTCTAACTCCCCCCCAGAGACCTTCTTTTGAGCTTTTGGTGGATACTCTGGTCCATAGCTTGGCTTTCTTGGTTGTAATTCTTCGGTCTATTTCTTCTGCACCCGAAGAGTGGCTGAGCTTGGACCTCCGCTGAAGACCATACCAAAAGTCCTCGGAAGGTGGTATCTGATTTTAAACCCCCGCCCACTTTAGTGCCTCGGTGTTTCATTTGGTACTGGGACGTGTGTTCCCATCCTGATTCCCTCCATCTCTTGGGCGTCGGGAGAGCCGCCCCCTCTGGTTCTTATGAGTCCATGCCTTCGTCATTTGGCCCTGGCCATAAGGGTGGGACACCCTGCACTAGGACACTAGTGGGTAAGGGCGGGGGGCAAAACACTGTCATACGAGTTGAGACTCGCTCCCCTCCTTCCATCATTCAAGAAAAGTCAAGGGGAGGGGCAGAAGGGGGTTTCCATGGCTGAGATGTGCCTGGGTGTCACGTGGGCATCTCCACCTGCATTTGCTTTACACTGGGAAGTGGCGGGGCCTCGCACTCGCGGTTGTGCTGAATTCTGCCTCTCGGTACGCTGTGATTGTTTTCCACGAATACATACATGTGCGTTTTTACATTATAGTAGAGCTTGTTTTAAAGTGGCCATGATTAACTGCCAGACACCAGACTCCCCATCTTCCTCCTCGTCACAGTCTGTGGCACCCGTGTCATCCGCCCTCTGCATTGTCGGACTTTGAACGGTTTTGCTTGCCGTAGACAGGCTGTGATCTGGTGAAACCTCTACTTATAGACCTCCCCGGGAGGCACTGGCAGGGGAAATGAAATGGGGGTCTTGGAGAAGACATCCTTCACCGTGACGAGGAAGATGTGGACTCAGAATAACAAAGATCACCGAGAAGCACAGTGGTTCCTGCAGAGAGGAACAGACAACAGTTCACATCAAGTGTGGAAGTACATTCACTGGAGAGGGTGCGTGCCTGTGCAGTGTGAACAGTTTTCCTTTCATCAGCGTTCTGAAGCAATTTCTGGTCCTATCACTAGGTGGCAGGGTATACCGTCACATTTGGGATATGTGCTCGATTGGCACTATTATATTGTCAATTTAATCATGTATATACCCCTCCGGGATCTCTCTCATTTGGCAATGGGCGTGCACCCCGATATCGTGCTGCCCACGCGTGCACACGTTCTATGTGTACCATATGTGCACACAATATGTACAGCCGATTACATGTAGTTATTGTAGCGCAATGCTCTAATGCATTTGAACAGATCTACCTGCCGCGTTTAATCTCGGCGTGGCTGGCACGTGCACGATAGCTTGGTGGGTTGACGTGTAGTCGTGGGACATGTCGTCAAAGGTTCGAGTCTGGAAATTAGACTGTAATCCTTCTGTGGCCTAAGCAATGAGTGTCACGGGGTTAGGTAGTGGTGAAAACTGTTCAGTGAAGTACAGAGCAAGCACGCGCTATTTTGAACAACGCAACAGGAGTCGCGTTATGATCAAGTGGGTGAAGCAATTTATGGAGCCAGCACTTTTCAGAGGACATGTGTCTTGGGCGGGAGGAAGGGGAGGGCGGTGTTCTTAGTAGTTTTGACATGACAGCTGAGTTGGTTAATGCGCGTGCTTCAGAGATGCGCGTTTAACACCTGCGCTTACATAGCTCTTGAAAGCGGTGGTAGTAGCAGTCACGTGGAGCTGCGCGGTATTACTGCTGCTTTACCAGGTTTGACGTTAGTTCAATGCATACTATTTTCATTGCCTACACACGTGTTTTGTTGTACATTTCAGCGCAGCGTGCCTTAACCCTGTGAACACAGGAGTGGGCAGCCTGGTGTACAGCGGAGGCAGCCTCTGTTTCTGCTCTGTGAGGAGGACACGTTTCCCCTCCGCTTCTGCTGACACTCTCGACTGTTCCCTCAGCCTCTCAGTCCTTCCTCTCCTTCTCCTCGCTGGCTCCAGTGGGCAGAGAGCCGCAAGGGCTGGCATCAGCGGGCAGGGCACGACTGGCAGCGCTCGCTCGATCTGCGGTGCTGGGACTAAGGTAGGGGGTCTCGCCGTTTCTCTTTTCATCGCACCCGTCTTGTCTACGCACCGTCGCAGGCAACGGGGACAGAGTGCACAGGGGCTACCGACTCTGCTGCTAACTCCGGCAGCCGTGCTGGCGCCGCAGCACCCGGGCTGACCGCCCCGGATACCGTTCGCAGCGCGGTGCGGGGGTATACGATGAGAACAGCTGAGCAGGGTTGCTTAAAAGGCCAGCGTATTAGCCAATCGCCGAGTTGCCGGCAGCGCAGTCAGGGAACTATAGAGCTGAGCGCGACTTCTTCGCCGACTACACTATGTGACCCTGGGCAAATCACTTCAGTCGCTGGCAAAGTCGATGGACGGGCCAGCCTCCGGCATTGAGCGCTCTGTGGGAACCCAGGCACGCGCATTTCACTTGTAACTGTCAGGCAGTTCCGGGCGTATGGGAATTGTTAACTACACCTGCTTGCTTCTGGGTAAAATCACGGCAAGAATTGCCACACGCGCAGCTATTACAAGACACTGCCATTCCAACATGTCACCAACGTTTTGGCCAGTGTATGTATCGGGGCAGAGCAGTGCCACACCGCCTCTCTGGCACACCAATTCTCTCTGCACCCAGAACGCATACATGGCAAGTGGCACGTGACAATCCCAATATAGCACGAGCAGTGGAGAAGGGAAGCTATGATAGGCGCATTATTTTGCCTATGGAGCGCACATTTGCCATCGACTTATGTTCCATTGCCCGGGGGGAGGTGTGGGGCGTGGGGGAAGTTTGAGGCGGCCCAGCACCCACCAGTGCAAACAGTGAGTGCAAGTATTCAGTCATTTTAGCTAAGAGTGGATGAGTGAATGGGGGTGGGGGGGAAAGAGAGTGAGAGAGTGTGTGTGTGTGGTGGGGGTTGGGGTGTGGAGGGCATGTCTTAGGTGGCAGGACCACCTGTGCAGCTTTTACTGGGGTGGGTTGGTGGCCAACTTTACTCTATTTTGAGGGTTAGTATCTGTGTAAGTAAAAAAAGGTTGTGTTTTGGGGGGCATTCCTCTGTTTTACACCGAGCCTGCCCCCAATGCATTTTGGGGATCTCATGATGTCCTATGCCAGCTGTGATTAATGGTGCAATTTTTTGGCCTTCTTGTTCTTGTCATCCTGGATGATGGGCAGTGCCAAAACAATCCCCTCAGCACCACAATCCCCCTGACAAGGGGCATCTTGGGACGCCTGCATTGTTTGGAAGACTTTAAGAAGTAGCATGCCCCCCGCCCCTCTCGTTTTGGAATGTGCCTAGGCAGACTTTTCTCTCCCCAAGTGTCAGTACGTGGTGTTTTGTCATCAGCGATTCAGCAGCACAACTGCAAGAGTAGACGTGAGAGAGCCAGGGAACTCATGGGAAGGGTCGAGCCAGGGCCAAGCGTGGGGGTCTGGCCAAACAGGAGCCGAGCCAGGGAAATAACTGCGCAAAAATGGGGTAGGGGACTGTGTCAGAGGTTTGGGGCAAGAAAAGGGACTAACGGGGCCGGGGGTTAACAAAAATGGCTAATGGGGCAATCAAATGTACTGCAAAGGGGTTGAGGGGCAACAAAGGGGGCTAAAGAAGGCTGGAGGCAAAACAAGGGGCTACAAGGGACAGGGAGACAAAGGGGTCTTAAGGTGTTGTGGCAACAAAAGGGGCGAAAGGGGGCTTGGAGCAAGTAAGAGGGCTAGAGGGCAACAAAAGGGGCTAAACGGGACTGGGGCATCACAAGGGGCAAGAGAAGGGGAGACAGGACTGGGGGTCAAACAAGAGGCAAAACGGGACTGGGTCAAAAAAGGGGGAACACAGGACTGGGGTAGCTAAAGGGGCTGAGGGGTAACAAAAGGGGCTAAATGGGATTGGGGGTAAAAAAAGGTGCAAAACAGGAATGGGGGCAGCTAAAGGTGTGGAGGGACAACAAAAGGGGCTAAATGAGGCGGGATAAAAAAAAAGCACAAAACAAGATGGGGTAAAAAAAGTGGCAACACGGGTCTGGGACAGCTAAAGGGGCAGAGGGAAAAAAAGGGCTAAATTAGACTGAGGGGAAAAAAAGGCACAACATTGGAAGGGGGTCAAAAAAGGGGCAAAACAGGACTGGTCAGCTAAAGCGATTGAAAGGCAGCAAAAGGGGCTAAATGGGATGGGGTAAAAAAGGCACAAAATGAGACTGAGGGGTCAAAAAAGAGGCAAAATGGGACTGAGGGCGGGTTAAGGGGTGGAGGGGCAACAGAAGGGGCTAAATGGGACTGGTGTCAAAATGGGGCTAGGGAAGCTAAAGGGGTTGGGAGCAACAACAGTGGCTAAAGGATACTAGGGGGCAACAAAAGGAGCTATTGGGGGTCACTTACCTCTTTTTAAATTTGCAACCACTTCACAGCCCCCCTGCACAACCAGGAAGTGTTCCTGCACTGCCCCAGCCAATCAATGAGTGGCTGGGGAAGGACAAACAAAAAAAGACCCGCTCCCAGTGTGCCAGCAGCCCATACAGGACCGAGTCTGCCTGACTTGCGGTCCCGGAAGTCAGGTGGCCACTACTGGAAGTCAGGTGGCCATGACCGGAAGTCAGGCATACTCTCTCCTGTAAGTGCTGTCAGCATGCCAGGAGCACGTCTTTTTTGTAGAGGAGTGGGTGTGCACCCGTTTGAGCTTGTGGCCAGTCCCTGCTTTGGGCAGCCACTGTCCCGAGAGGAGGGTGTTGTGGTCTATACAAAAGACAGGACACGATTTGTGCTCAAGGGTGTTTATTGAGACACCTCTTACAATGTCCAATGGGGTATTTATAGTTCTGGGCGGGGGCAGGGCTGGATGCTTACTCACTGTGGTCCAGGCAAGTAGTTGGCTTCACTACATGAGAGTGTGCTTGCACTCACGCTCCCAGGTAATCCAGAGCACCCATGAGACTATGCTTAGTCTTCGTATTACGCTCTGAGTAAACAGGGGCCCCTGTGGCAGGGCCTGGGCCAGCTGCTGTCCCAACTAGAAGGAGCGCCGGGGTTGATTCCTCTTTGCAGCCTCCCGCTGATTCCTTTTCTCCCAATCTCTTTTTGCGGTCTCGTAGCTCTGCCCCTTTTCGCTCCTCGAATCTCGCAAGATCATCTGTGCGTGATCCCGTGAGACAGAGTCCCCCACACCTCCCTTGGAGGGAAAAGGACAGACGTTATTTCATGACAAAGTCAGTGAACTTGGTGGGCCTTCTTCTCTCCCTTTGGGGTCTGTCCGAGCTGGGGATGCCACCCGGGTCTTGGACAGTGATGCGTGGCGCGTCGGGTGGTGTGAGATCCCTTGGGGTTGTCTCCTATTGCGTTTCTGGGGACTGTGGTGGGGGGCTGAGGTGCGCATGTTCTCTTTGGTCCCTTTCTTCTGAAGCGTCGATTTCTGAGTGTTGGTGATCGCTGACTGGATCCCCTTGGTCTTGGTCGCTTCCAGCTCCCGTGGAGGGGTGGTTTGTGGTTCCTCTCTTGCGGTACACAGTTACTCTTTCTAGGTTCCATCGTCTTCCATCGCTGGTGTGGATGTGATTGGTCCCTTTGTGGGTCACTTACATTGCCCTGCTATATTTGGAGCCGGTAGTGGTGTCTTTGTGGGGGAGGCGTATTTTTACAAGGTCGCCTTCACTGACCTCTGTGCGATGGGCCACCCGGCATCTATCGCTTTGGGACTTCATTGCTTCTTTGTCTTTGTTCTGTTGTATGCGGAACACAATGTCTCTCATGTCTATGTCTTCTCTGATTTGATGTAGCCACGGGGGATACTAGCGTGGATGCAGGCCTTCTCTATATCAACAGTTGAAAAGGGGATACCCCGGTGATTGCGTTTGGCGTGATGCGGTGGGCCGCTACAGCCTCTTTCACTATCTTGTGTGGTTCTAGACCTGATCCACAGGCCAGTTGCAGAGCGCCTTTAATAAAATGGTTTGCTCTTTCCACTAGTCCATTTGCTTGTGGATGGTACAAACTTGCCCTCAGTTGGCGAATGTTGTGCTTCCTCAGGAATTTTTCAATTTCCCTGGAGACTAACTGCACACCATTGTCATTTACTATCTCCCCTCGGAGCCCCTCCCTTTGAAACACAGCGCTGAGCACCTCAATGACCATGCTGGTGGTGATGTCTGGCACAAATTCGACCTCTACCCACTTTGAAAAGTAGTCCACCATTACTAATCCATATCTGTCATCTGGCAACATGCCATCTAGGGGGCCGATGAAGTCCAATCCTAATTTCTACCAGACGCTGTGTGGTATCTCTGTGGGTAACATGGGTGCCTGTCTTACTGTGAGCCTCTTGTCACTGTCCGTGCACTCGTGGCACCTTTCAATCATCGCCCTTATTTCCTGATCCATTCTGGGCCACCAACAGGCATCACATACTCTGCGTCTCGTCATGTTGCTGCTCAAGTGCCCTGAATGTGCTTTGCAGAGTATTACTTTGCGGATGCCTGTCGGGGAATGACTCAGTCACCTCTCAGTGCCAAGCCATTCATCACTGTGATCTCGTCGCTAACTTTCCAATACAGTCAGAGACTCTCGGGGACTGCCCTCTCGTTGGGCCATCCTTCGCAGCCCCACTCTGCTGCACGGCGCAGCGCGCCATCTTATTCCACTTCTTCTTGCCAGTGTCGCTCGCCCATCTCCATGAAGTCCCTGTTCCTCAGATCACTTACCGAGGCCACTACGCATTCATCTTTGAGGAACGTGGTCCCTGGGATGTTGTGGTGGAGTAGCCTGGACATGCAGTCTGCTTGGGCATTTTTCCAGCCTGCAATGTGGGTAATTTCATAGGTGTACTCTTGGAGCTTCTCTGCAATTCTGGCCAGCCTCGGGGTGGCTGTTCTGGTGCTGCCAGGGCTCAGCATGTGAATCAAGGGCTTGTGGTCAGTGATCAGTTGAAATTTGGTTCCCCAAACATATGACCTGAAGTATTCCACAGCCCAGGCGCATGCCAGCATCTCCTTTTCTACAGTGGAGTAGTTTTTCTCCGAAGTAGAAAGTGCTTTGGATGAGAAGGCCACAATATTTTTTGTATTACCCCTTTTCTGGGTGAGGGTGGCGCCTAATCCATAGGCGCTGGCATCTGTCTTGATGCATGTTTCCCATTCGGGATTGAAGGGTTTGAGACAGGGCGCGTGCAGGAATCCTCCTTTTGTCCTCCACGAATGCCTCATCTTCTTAAGGTTCCCATATGTACGTCGTGCCTTTTTTTAGGAGGTCCCTCAGGGGCAATGTTGTTTCGGAGAACCTGGGGACGAACTTCGCATAGTATTCTGCAAGCCCCAGGAAAGACTGAAGCTTGTCCTTTGACATCAGGGCCGGGGCATTTGTTATGGCTTCGAGGAGGTTTTTCTTGGGGCTTACCCCTTTTCTCGAGATGCAGTAACCCAGGTATTCATCTTCTCCCGTGTTGAAAATGCATTTTTCATGCCCCAGGTGGACACCCGCATTTTGTAGCTTGCTTAGCACTTCGTTCAAGGCTTTGTGGTGAGTGACTGTGTCTTTAGCGTAAACCAGGATGTCGTTCTGGAAGTATGAAACATTGGCCATGCCATGCAGTACCGAGTTCATCATCCTCTGGAAGGCCAAAGCTGTTGAGGATAAGCCAAACGGCATGCGTGTGTAGTGGTACATGCCAAAAGGGGTGATGAAAGCAGTGAGCGGGCGTGAGGACTTGTGCAGGCTTATTTGATGGTATGCATCTCGCATGTCCAGCCTTGTGAATATGGTTGCTTCCTTCATCATGAGCACTATTTCATTGATGCTGAGAAGCGGAAAACTGTCAGTGACCACCTCCAAATTCAAACTGCATAGGTCTATGCAGACTCTCAGCTCGTCGGAAGACTTTTTCTTGATGAGCACCACCGGGCTCAGCCATTCGGAGGATTCCACTGTCTCTATGGTGTCTTCTTTGACCATCTTCTTGAGTTGAGCTTCGAGTGCTGACCTTGCTGTGGGTGGAACTGGTCTGACTTTGTGCTTCACTGGAACGGCATTCGGTTTTAGGCGAATCCTGTGCACATAGTCTTTTATCTTTCCTGGCATTTCGGAGAACAACCCGGGAAATGCTTCTCTCAGGTCCGGTGCTCCTTCATCTGAGACCAGCAGAACTTGATCAGGTGTGCTGGGGTCTAGCCGTGTGCTTAACTTATGGTGGTCGTCCCATCCCAACATGGCTGGGCCCTGAGACGAGAAGTAAAATTTCGTGGTGGTGGTCCTGCACTTGAAATCGATTTTCGCCTTTATATTTCCTAGAAGGACCACTGTGGCCCCTCTGAACACTGTCGGTTTCTGGCTGGTGCTCTTAATTTCGACTCAGTTCTGTCCCATCATTTCTTTGTAGGTCTGGATAGGGGGGATGGTGAGGTCCGATCCTAAATCTGCCATTACCCGCGGCTCCATCCCATCCAATTTCACGGCGCAGTGGGTTTTTTCTCCCCTGGCTTGGGATGCGTTGACCATGATCACCATGGGCTTGTCATGCCGGTCGTCATCGTCGCCAGAGTTCCTGTCGCCGTTGACATGAGCAAGGGCCTTTCCCCGCCACGTACAGGCTGCAGCCACATGGCCGAAATGTCTGCATTTGGAGCATTCTTTATTTCTGGCTTGACATTCCGGGTTGCTTGCCATATGGTTGGTGCTGGTGCATCTATAGCATCGTTGGTGCTTCTCTCTGCCTGAGAACTTTATCTCTGGCGGAATCACAGGGCTGTCTGTCCTTGCGCCCTCTCCACTGAAGAGCGGACAGTTCCGGAACTGGTGAAGGCCCTCCGACTTCTTTACGCCTGCTGGAAGTTTCCTCTTCAGCCCTGGCGATTTGTACTGCCTAGTCCAGGTCGACCTCTTTCTCCTGAATGTACTTCTCCTGGACTTTCCTGGAATTCGTGTGGACTACCAGCATGTCGCAGATGACTTGCTCGACGTTGTCGCTGAACCCACATGATGCTGCTAGTTCCCTCATTCTGATGATGTAGTCGTCTACAGGTTCATTGTTCTCTTGTTTCGTGGTGTAAAATTGTGAGTCTGTGAAGCACTACATATTCTTTGTTTGTGAATCTGTTCACAATGCAGCGGACCGCCTCCTTGTAGACATCATCATCGTCGTCCGCAACAGGCTTGGCTTTGAGCCCTGCAAAGATGCGCTGTCCTTCCACCTCCATGGCATTTAGCAGCATGACCTTCTTCCTGGCTGGTGCATATCCAGTGCAGCCTAGGGCCTCCATGTAGGTGGAAAACAGCGGGTCCCATTGCTGCCATGGTATGGCACGGGTGCCCGGAGAGGGGAGGAAAGCGGGGGCGGCGTAGCACCCGGCATGGTCTGCCTGGGCGGGTTCTATTCCTCGTCGCCAATTATGTTGTGGTCTATACAAAAGACAGGACACGATTTTTGCACAAGGACCTTTATTGAGACACCTCTTACCATGTCCAATGAGGTATTTACAGTTCTTAGCAGGGGCAGGGCTGGATGCTTACTCAAAGTGGTCCAGGCATGTAGTTGGATTCACTACATGAGAGTGTGCTTGCACTCACCCACTCAGGTTATCTGGAGCACCCATGAGACTATCCTTAGTCTTGGTATTATAATCTGAGTAAACAGGGGCCCCTGTGGCAGACCCTGTGCCAGATTCTGTCCCAGCTAGAAGGAGCACCGGGGCTGACTCCTCTTTGCAGCCTCCGGCTGATTCCTTTTGTCCCGATCTCTTTTTGCTGGCTCGTAGCTCCCCCCCCTTTTCGCTCTGCAAATCTCGCGAGATCATCTGTGCGTGATCTCGCAAGACCGAGTCCCCCACAGAGGGTCAGGCCAGAGCCCCAGGTGGGGCTCTCGTTGATCCGAGCCCCAGTGGGCACGCCCTGCTCTATGCAAGAGCCTAAGGTCAGTAAGAAGCAATCAAAACATTCCAGCGAAAACTGATAACTGGCAGGAGTGGGTATTATCGAAGATGCAAACTCCATGCTTTTCATATTTTAACTTGCCTTTGCAATTACCTTTTTTCTTCAAATGTTAAAAGAGACAGTGTCCAGATGCCTGCCCGATGGGGGACAGAGGAGAATAATCAAATATGTGGAAAAGTGAGGTGCAACATCCCCTTTTGACCCAAAGCTGCAAATCTCACAGTGAAGAATATAACATGAGTGCCAAAGCAAAAAAAAACACAGACAGCTTGGTACTAACCCTGTCTGTGTAAAATTAAGCCCTTCCTTCCAGACACTAACTTCCAATCCACAGTTCAGGCCTTCCATCTTCCACAATTGGACGGTGAAAACACCTCACTCACTGGCCTACCCGCCTCCACCTTGGCACCAATGGGGGGCATCCTCTACGTTGCAGCCCGCCTCATCGAAGACCTCTGCAAATATTACCTCCTCACTCCTCTAACTACAGTGATTGCCCTTACAACCATGAATAGTCTTCAAGATCGGCCGCATCATTTAAAAAGATATCCCTTTGCATACTCCGTCCTACCCAGCTGAGAAGGTCGTCACCATCTCTGGCAGCAAACACGCCACAAGAAGCCAGGACCTAGTCAGATAAGTGCTGCAAAAATTGCAAACTGAAAACAAAAAAACAAAAAACAGGCATTCTTGATCTACACCCCCAGGCTCTGTGACCTCATACCCCTCAATATCAGACTCATGCAATTCAGAAAGCGGCTCAAGACCCTCCTTTTCAAGGAGCTCCTTTTTCATGCACCATACACACCCCCAATCGCACCCGCTAGTTAACCCCCTCTACTTCATCCCATGTTATTTCTCCTCTTGCTTGTCATGTGTTACTGCCCTGCTGTAACCTGTTCCCTGTAACTGCATTATGAGTAACCCATTGATGAAAGCAGTCGGCTGCTTCTCGAAGCTAGGTCCACACTCAATGCATACCCCCTGAATAAATAAATAAGTTAAAATGGTGCATAGCCACAAGGAGTCAGGAACACCTGTTTCAGCGTTCATCCTCTAAGTTATCTTGGCCATGTCATCACCTCCATCCCCCCCACATCTCTCTTCTTTGCTTAGTCCTTGCAACCTAAGGTCATTTAACCTTGCAACAGGCATTATGCCAAAGAATAGTTTGCTTCCCCTTCTGTCACACTGAGAGACTCCTTCATGTTCCCATTGCTGGCTGCAAGAGGGAGGCTCACCCAGAATGTTGCCTGTTAATTACCAAGCTACCTTGTGGCAGGAGCCGTCTCCTCATCTGAGAAGGTTTGTAAGGACTCTGACGAGGAAGAGCAGGGCTAGGATTAATCAAGATTAGCCATGAGAAATCTGGGCATTAGCCGCACGCCCCCTTTCCTTGTTGCAGCCTTAGTATATGAGCAATACCTTTGTGAAAGCCTTCCGCTAGAACAACAATAAACCAGACACCCATGCGAATGCAGCAGCCATGATTTAATACATAGCTACTGGGCATAGGTATTAGCATAACTGACCTAAAAACATTTGACCTAAAACATTTGATTGCATTTCTTTGATTTTTTGTTGTTGGTCAAATTGAATTAAATATATATATATAAGGGGGTCGGTAAGGGTATAGATTAGGTTGAGGGGAGCTGGTGAGGGTGGTTGCGGCGGTCTCCCCCAACATTTGAGACCCAAAAAAAGGTCAAACAAATTTGATTAAATGTGATTAGGTAAAATGTTTTGGGTCAAATAGATCCAAGCCTGGGCATATCATTTTGTCACTGAAGTCACTAAGCAAACACCAAATCTGTTTTCACTCTCATTTAGCAGCTCCAAGAGGTTGCAGCCCAGCTAATCACCGGTATAATAACCCAATTAAAATCAGCCTATAAAGTGACCATTGCCCTGGTAGATTTACCCCATACAGTGATAGGGAGCAAAGGAACATTCCAACAGAAGAAGCCAAGGAGATGTTTCTCCCACGTCCACCTTCTGAGAGAGGCTGCAGAGGCTTTTCTTTGTTGTTCTGATAGGCCAGAGATAACAAAAAGACTCACTGACATCAAAAACGCACCGCCTTTTGGAGAGCTATCTCAGATCCGAAATGTGTAGATTACTCTCTTCTTCAGATAGACGGAAATGACATGAGAGAGCAATACTCTCTTCAGTCCTATGAGAGGTTGAAAAAAACCTTATGATGGAAAGCAGGATCTGGGTGCAAGATCAATGCCTCAGATATGACCACCAGAAATGTCTATGTGCAGCCCAAGAGAGCACCTGCTTCACCAGTCCTGCATGCAGAAGTGATAGTCGCAAGAAAGAGAGTCATGAAAGTGAAGAAGGTAACATCCAATGACTCCAGAGGCTCCAAGAGGGCAGATTGAGCCATTCGGGGTGCAAAATACTTTGTGATATCTCCAACTTTCCATTGAAGTTGCAGAACATTTGGCGAGAGTGTGTCATGTGGCCACTACATCCCACGGTTTGTCCCTATAGTCCCACCTTATCTGCCCACTCACACATCTTGCCCCGAGAATCCCCGGTGTCAAGCTGCTTCTAAATGTTAAACAAAAGTAAAATAAATGATTGAGATCAACTTTTGAGATCAGTCACAAATCACCTACTGTAGGTTTCTTTGATTAGCCATAACTCATTTATTGGTTAATGCTATGTTTCTTTGTTAATGTAGTATTTTGCCACTATTAAAATATGTAAGTACAGTCTAACAGGGCAAATGTGTACTTTTAATCCATATAGTTGTCTGGATTGCTTTACATCCCGTTTTCAGAATAGTATGCTCTTTTATGCTCTTGTCTGTTTTAAGAACGAATTCTACTCATTAAGCCTAGCATATTTCTGTAAAGACTTCTCATATATTGTAGCTTGATTTATCATGTGATTTGAATGCTTTGCAAGTCAGTCATATTGAGTACAAGTATCTAATTTAGGTCTTGAAAGGCATCTTTTCTCAAAACACTGCACACTGATTCAGAGCTAGAGGTGACTGGAGGTGTGATTAACTGGCTAAGTTACAGAATGGTGAGTCCTTGAGTCAAATTCATTCCTGCTTTACCAAATTGTGTGATCAGTGAACATCTCTGTACCACACTCAGTTTATGTGCCCTATATATGAAAATTGTAAGCACCTAGAATGATTTTGTGTGCACTAATCATATATGCCTTTGCAGATATGTGTTTTTAGATGTATGATATTCGTTTGCAATAGACTTGCACTCACAAACTGACTGAGCAGTTTCTTTACTTGCCGCTAGAATAGAATTTTATGTAAGCCTCATGGAGATTTGTGGAGGAAAAAAGGTGGTCCTCCTTGAACTCATTGATGCCCCAATTTACATAGGTCTTAATCTGATATCAAACAAGGGTTTACTATCTAGTAGCGAGGTAGAATGCCCAGTGTATGTTTTGTATAAGGCAATGGGCTGCCTCAGATAACAGCATGAATCAAATTGCCTTGGAAAGACTTACAAAGTCCTATCCCATGCACTATTTTAATGGTGTGTCCAACACAAGGACTACGCAAGACATAGGGAGTCATTCTGAGGTTGGAGGTAAGGAATTACCAGCACCGGTAAGGGTGCCGATGCCGGTAATCCCTTACCTCCGTATTCCGAGGTCCCTTTGCAGATCCTTTCTTACCTCCTGCTTTTAGCAGGAGTTAAGTACGGGACCCGCAAAGGTACTTCGGAGGTAATTACGGTACCTTAATTTACGGTGCCATAATTACCTCCTTCCCCGTACCATTGAGCCCTGTGGGGCAGAAATGGGAATGGGGAAGGGCAAAAAGTGAATGGGGAATTACCGGTCAATCCAACCCTGGAATGGACCGTTAATTACTCCATTCACCATGCCGGATTTGGGACGGTTTCGGAGGCAACCATGGAGCTAATTACTCCATGGTTAGCTCCAAACCCGGAATGAGGCCCATATACTTTTAAAAATATTTTAGTCAACAAAATTCATATAATGTATAATATTATTTTAGTTTGTTTTAATATTTTTTGGCAAACAAATATGATAATAATCAATTGAATAACATTTTCTTGTCAACATTTCTAACATTTTCAATCATCAATAAACATTCAATTTACAAATATTGGAAGTGCGATTGACAACTGCCATTTCTCAGACTAAAACAATTTTACGTAAGTATGGTAAGTTCTCAATACGCCCGACAATTACATATTACAAGCAGAAAACCATCTCAGTGCTTCTATATGGCCTGTAATAATTGCCTATTATAAATATAACAATCTTGCAGAAATTATAAGGTAAATACTGGCGAAAGATTTTAAATTTACCTCAATGCATACTGATGGCTTTTCTACGGTATGAGAGTGGCTTAAGTTGGTTGAATACAATCTTCCAATGACGTCAGTGTGCTCTGTTTAGGAAATGCATTTTAGCCAAGGATCCAAACACTGTGCTCTTGTCCCTATCTGGATATATGCTCATTCTGTTGTTAATTGGAGAAATGCAATCCTTAACATAATGGCTGTTGCTGACCTCTCCTTGGACGTTCTCTTAGAGAACCCAGAGAGAGTGAAAAGAAAAGTGTATTTGCAGGACTGGATCAACACACAGAGGCAATGCTGTTTATATAAAGACTATAGAGATAATCCATTTGCAGAAAAAAAGATTGCAACATGTGAATTGTACTTGACTCACCACCCATCTGTAATGCTTAGATCAGCCTTTATACGCTTCAGATTCAATCTTTGGCCGACTAGATGGCAAAACATGAAATTATTAGCAGAACATTAGAATTCTGCTTTTTTTGTAAAATGTCCAGCAAAAGGAAACTTTACCACATATCATGTTAGATTGTTCTGCGACAAGGGGAAATAGAGTCATATTTATATGAATATTATATGCACTTCAACGCGCTGGATGACAATGACAGATGGAAATTATTTTTCGCAACAAAACGTGTGACAATTTGTATTGCAATTATGAACTTCTTAAACGCTCTGTTTTTATCATCAACACGTGTATAAACCCTGAGATATAACTGTCTACTGGAATAGATTAAACCCTATAGAAATGCATAGAAATGAATTGACTGAAAAGTTTTAAATCATAAGTATCTCAGTAGTGTCTAATTTTGCGTATGAACAACAGTGATATCCAAATTAAGTTTATAACTGATCATTTTGTAAAATTTGTCAAATTTTGTATCATTTATCTTGTCATTTTGGTATAAAATATTATTGTTAAGTTGAGTAATCAGCTAAAACAATTGAAAAAAACATTCAATTTGCCATCATCAATCTAAAACAGTAGATAATTCAATCTAAGTTTGTAGTTTTCTGCTCACCTTTTTTCTTTGAATCCGAGTCTCTAGAATGCTCTGCGTGTTTCGATTTAATAACTTTCTTGAGGAGGATGTCTCGAATTCTTTAATCTTGAAAAAATATATCATTCTTTTAATCAGTAATCAATTAATACTTATTCTATACTTATCATAACGAGGTAGTATAAACCCACAAAGGAAGATTTCCAAATATATGTGTAGTTAATCTTCCATCTCTTTTTGATAGAATCTGTAACTAAACATAGATATGCAAAGCGATTGTCAGGCACAGTCGTGATATTAAAAAATTAATAGAAAAGAAACTGATTTAAATATGTATTCTCACAATTTAGCTATAATGGTCCCCATGTGCAAAGCTAGCTGTCCGTCTTCCTGATTATACACTTGAAATACTTGTTGGCTCTTTCACCACTCTCTTTTTGCAGTCTCAAGTGAAGTCTGTGTAGGAACGAACAAACAATTGATTATAGAACATCTTCACGTAGTTCTATATCATAATTTCTTTAAATTTGATAAGGATTTTTACCTGTAGTTGTCTGGAACTGCTATGAGAGCTCCTATGGCTCCTTCTAATGCAAATGCATTTATGTATTTGTTCGAACATACCAATATCATGCACAACCCTTATTGGTTGAATTGAATGATTAGATGGATTAGATATATAGATGACGTCTTTGGGGTCAGGAGAGGTAGTAAGGCAACCCTCTTGGACTTTTTTGAATTTGTAAATAATATTCTTGAGAGAATACAATTTACACAGGAAACCTCTGACAACAGGATACACTTCTTGGATGGTTTTCTTAAATGGGACAATGGTAAACCAACCACTGATATTTACAGAAAACCTAGGGACAGAAACAATTTGTTATATGAACTAAGTTTTCATCCCAAAAAACTATTGCCGGTCTACCTTATAATCAAATTATTAGTATTAAAAGAATAGTATTTTTTTTTAAACATTTATTTTATTAAGAGAGCAGGTTAGCATTCAGACCGTCCACAAAAGATAGAATTTGACATAGTATTGAGGCATGTACGGTATTGGCACATATATACAGTGTAACAAGAAAAACACAACAAACATCACACATCATGGTGAAGAGAGAGGCGTAGCATCCTCGTCCGGTATCTGGGAACACAAGTAAATACGTAACAGCGACCAAATGTCTTTGGGCCGACACTGTGTCGGGACAGATAAAACAAAAAGTTCTTCATCGTTGTTTACCAAACATAAGTCTTTTAAGAAATTGGCTCTGGATGGTGCAGTTGTAGACTTCCATGATTTAAGGATACAGCGCTTGGCGACAACAAATGAAATATTAAATAAGTGCCTCGTAGTTTCTTTCACCTTACCAATGTCACCAAGCAAGTACTTCAAAGGGGACAGAGTCGCCGGAATCGACGTTATGTCTTCAAGGAGTTCTGCCACCTCCCGCCAGAATTCCATAATCAAAGGGCATGACCAGTACATGTGGTAAGGACCAGCGTTTGGTGCATTGCACTTGGGGCAGGCTGCCGTGCAACTCTCAACAAATTTGGCTAGTCTGGCGGGAGCATAGTGAAGCTGATTCAGAACTTTAAACTGGATCAGCCGTAGCCCCGCGTTCATAGAGACGGATCTGGTGAGTTAACAGAAGCGTGACCACCGTAATTCATCAATCTGAGTGTATCCCGCTCCCAGGTTTCTCTCATCATATTACGTGATGGGGAGTGGGTCTGTACTAATGAGTATCCCAACGAGACCCCTTTATTGTGACTGTTAGGGGATACTATTGCCCTAATACATTCATGCACCTGGGGTTCCAACGGAAAAGATGGCCATCTAGCCGCAAAAGCAGTTTTCATACAATGATATTGAAAGCGTTCAAGTGGGCCTCCTCCCACCATCCCGATGAAGTCAGTGAGTTCACAGAATGTGCCATTTGGGAACATGTCCCTTAGTGTGAATGGCTTGTTAGGATCCCAGGATTGTTGAATGGCTTTATCAAATGTTGGGGATATACTCGAGAAGTTCCACAGGGGGATCTCCGGGTCATAGGGGGTCTCAAGGCCTAATCTGTTATATATCTTGGCCCAGGCGCGTATGGTTGTATATACCGGGTCAAACGGGCATATGTCTCCATAGACAGGGTTAAGAAGTGCTGATCTGATATCATTGGGGTGATCAGCATGTTTCTCCATGGGAATGTGGGGAGATGTGTCCTCAGGGTAAAACCAGTGTTTAACAAATTGAGCCTGTGCAGCCAGATAATATAGTTCAAAATCTGGTGCAGCAATGCCACCCCGTGAGAATGGTTCCACCATCTTATCCCACCCCAATCTGGCCGTCTTCCCATTCCAAATGAAATTAGAGGCGAGCGACCTGAGTTTCATGAAAAAGGACTTGCCGGGCCATATCGGAATGTTGTTAAAATAATATAAGAGTTTGTGCAAGACTACCATTTTGAGAATAGCCACTCTACCATACAAGGACAAGGGAAGGCTAGCCCACGTTTGGAACTTGGTCGTCAAACTCAGTAACAGTTCACCATGGTTCTGTGTATATAACAATTGTTTGTCCCTGGCCACCATGATACCCAAGTAACGTACTTGAGTCGGGGTGGGCCTAAGCCCAGCAATTGCAGCAATGTTACCCGTACAATCTGTAAGGGGAAATATTTCGGACTTGGGGACATTGATTCTGTACCTGAATATTCCGAGAACTCATGTATGTCTGACATTATGTGCTGTACATTCTCTTCTGGGTCACGGACATATAGCAGGGTGTCGTCTGCATATAGTGAAATGATCTGGGGGGGCGCGGAAATCCTAAGCCCTCTATGTGAGTGGTTCTGGCGTATATATTCCGCCATCGGCTCGATAGTAAGTGAAAAAAATATAGGTGAAAAGGGACAGCCCTGCCTGGTACCTCTATAGAGCCTAAACGAAGGGCATAAAGTGGCGTTGGTCATTACTTTAGCAGTCGGGTGAGTATGTACGCATTTGATGAAGTATCGGCCCGAGCCAAACCGTTCAAGCACCAGGAAGAGATAAGACCAGGACACAGAATCGAAGGCCTTCTCGGTATCAAGGGCCACCACGGCAGCCTTTGCTGCGGGATCAATGTGTGCCATAACGTTAAACAAGCGCCTCAGGTTGAGAGCTGTAGATCTAGCTGGTATAAAGCCCATCTGGTCTGGGTGGACAAGGATCGACATGTACGGCAGGAGTCTGGTGGCTAACACCTTGGCGAAAATGTTTGCATTGGTATTAATCAAGGAGAGCGGTCTATACGAACCCATGTCATGTGCAGGTCTCCGGGGTTTCAGGAGGACAGTGATAATAGCTTCGCGCATCGATTCTGGAAGGTCCCCTTGATCCATCGCCTCTTCCCACACTTTTAACAGTAGTGGGGCTAGTTCAGTCCTAAATTCCTTATATAGTTCCGCGCTAAGTCCATCCGAGCCGGGGGCGCGGCTCCCTGACAGAGATTTAATGGCCTCTACAATTTCTTCAATAGTGATGGGCTGATCTAATATGTTACGGGTCTCAGTGATCAGTGTAGGGAGGTCTAGGTTATCCAAATACCGGAATGTGTCTTCTTTACTTTTGATGTCATGATTGGAGTAAAGGGAGGAATAAAACTCAGCGAAGGTGGAATTAATGTCTTGCTCCTTATTAACCAAAGTCCCAGTGGGTGTCAGAATACCAGGGAATGGACTCCGATGTCTATCTGCTTTAAGCATGGTAGCTAAGAATTTCCCGGCCTTATTACTCTCCCCATATCTACGGGCCTTGGCAGGCGCAGCCATGTATAAGACTTCCCTGCTGGCTAACTCATTGAATTCCTTCAACGCGACATGCATTTGCGATAGCGTTGCCTTGTCCTGTGTGGCGCCATATTCAGTTTCTAACAGGCCTATTTTAGTTTCGACTACGCCCAGCTCTCGTCTTACAGCTTTAAGCATACCTGTGGACTTTGCACAGGACAGTACCCCGGATCCAGACCTTGAATGCCTCCCAGAGGGTAGCAGAAGTGGTCCCCGATCCCTCATTTATTTCAATAAATTCAGTGATCTCAGTATGGAGGGCTTCGCAAATATTAGTGTCCCTAAGTATGGCGGGGGGCATTCTCCACCTTCTGACTGGAGGAGGGGTATCACCCAGCTTAATGCCAAGTGTTACTGGTGAGTGGTCAAAGAGGGTGCGGGGGTGTATTTCACAACTGGCGACCATGCCGGCAAGGGGTGAGCTAATGAACCAGTAATCGATACGTGAATGGGAATCATGGACAGAAGAGTAAAAGGTGAATTTCCTCTCAGAAGGGTGCAGTGTGCGCCAAGCGTCTACCATATCCATCTGTTCCATCAACTGCCGCACAACCAATGTGGCTCTGGAGGGGGCTCTGGGGGCAGTAGAGGACCGATCAAGGGACTGGTCCAAAATAGTATTGAGATCGCCGGCCCAAATTATCAGTGCCTCCCCTGATGTAGTCAGCATATCAAGTATCATACAATAGAACTGTGGATCATCCACATTTGGCCCATATGTATTAACAAGTATTGTTGGGTATCCCGCCAATTCCCCCCAGACTAGTGTATATCTGCCAAGCGGATCTATTTTACTAGAGTGGTATTTAAAGCACAGCTTCGGGTGTATGATGGTTAACACTCCCCTAGACTGTGTTGAGTATTCCGTGTAGTATCTCTGGGGGCCCCATTCATTGACATTTCCCAGTGCGTGCGTCTCTTGAATGAAAAGAATATGAGGATCATGACGTGTAACATATGCTGCCACCTTCCTCGCCTTCACCGGGTTGTTAAACCCGCGAATATTCCAAGAGAGTAGCTTGACTTATAAGCCCCTATCAGCCTGTGCCATACCCGCATATTGTAAAGATCATCTGTCCATAGCCTCGCCCCTGTCGCAAGTGATATGGCCATTCTGCCATGTAACCGCTCTCTGATTTTAACGATTGAACTCCTTTAAACAGAAACTCCCCGAACCATCCCGATCTGACACCAGGAACCCATAACATCTTCCCCAACTTTGTCCCACCCAACGCCCACATCATCTGCGGAATATTGACCCACTCAATAACCGTGGTCGAGCTTGTTTTGGCATTGACCAAACTTTCGGCCGAAGCCAACCTTGTATTCGAATGAAACCCCTTCAGGTGGTCCAAATTTCCACACCAAGAACACCCATTTCCAACCCCTCTTACCTCCCCCACCCTCATCCTCACCCCCAACTTGACGATGTACCCAAAAAAATTCGTGGAACATTCCCGGGGTAGCCATGTTGCCTCACATGGCCGCCTGATTGGCTCCGATCTCCAATAGTCACATGAAATGGAGCCGCCCTGCTGGTAGGATCAATAGGGCTGCAGTGGATACGACATAAGGATACAAACCAATCCGGCCGCCGGAGCTCCCTAGTCCTCGGGTCTTGGTCTATTGTTCTGTGCCGGCCTGCCCCCCCTCGGGGGGAGAGGTATGGAAGTCTCTATGTACTGTATGGCCTCAGTCGGGGATTCGAAAAAATGCGCCCTACCAACATGTTGGATCCTCATCTTTGCCGGGAACATCACAGCATATGGAATCTGGCCGTCTCTAAGGAGTCTCTTGACTTGTTCGTATGATCGCCTGCTCGCCTGGACCCCGGCAGAAAAGTCTGGGTATATATGTATTCGGCACTCCTCGTGTTGAAGCGTTACAGCCTCCCTGGCCAGCCGCAGGATTGTGTCCCTGTCTCTATAGTTAAGCAGTCGTGCAATTATTGTGCGAGGGGGAGCACCTGGTTTGGGGGCCGGGGCAAGAACACGGTGAGCTCTCTCCACCAAGAAATGTTCGGAGAATGACTCAGGACCAAATAGTGTTTTAAGCAGTTGTTCAAGTTGTTTTTCCATTTGGCCTTTCCCAAATGATTCTGCCACGCCGACCACACGGATGTTATTGCGTCTCGATCTAGATTCAAGATCCTCGCATTTATGTTGCATTTTAGACATGGCTTCCTTAAGCTGAGCGATGTCACGACCATGTTGTGAGATAGCGTCTTCGTTACTGCTAATTCTATTTTCTGCATCAGTGACACGTATGCTCTCTTTTTCAACTCTAGCCTTCAGGGAGCCAATGGTAGACACTATGTCGTCTAGTTTCATGTTCACTGCTCGGAATCCATTTTCCACAAGCATGGCCAGCTTGTCCTCCCTTCCTTCACTGTCTGCAGGTGGGGTTTCATTAGCGTCAGCGTGCACTTCAGTTATGGCGTTCGGCGCCTGGCTGCCGGTAAATGCATCCATAGGACCCTTCCTCTTGTTACTGGGTGTTTTGCCTCCCTTCCCAGCCTTGTGTGGCTCGCCCATGGTGCCGTCCCACAGTACCTGGTTCAATTACCCTTACTGCTGGGTGCCCGAGCCCCCGCCCGTAGTTTATGGATATTCGGCGAAGCCACCTGGATCAGGACGACAGAGTTTGCCGCTAGGGCACCAGGGGTCCTCCGCCTCACCCCCCCTGCTCCCAGGACGCCTGTAGATTTCTGACAGAGCCCCCGGTACCAGGGTACTAAAGTCCAATGTTAGGCACCAGCGGTGGATATTTTCTCCCAAGTAGTTAGGTGTCAAATCTCAGGGTGCGCCACAGTTTACTCCAAAGAGGGCTTATATAGGTGTCTGGGTGCCCACCAGTGCGTGGGGTCGGCCAGGCCACCAGCACAGGGCTTCATGTGCCAGGGCGACCGTGCCTGGAGCCGCCAAAGGTAGTGCAATCTCCTGCGTATGTGCGCCCATGACAAACAGATAGTTCTGGATGGGAACCGGGAGGTAAGGGCTCCTCAGCAGACTTCACGGATGTAGGGCATGCAATGTAATGTCAGGAGCAATGTTGCCCGCAAGTAGGGCGTTTCCGCTGATCCCCCCTCACTGGTACAGGAGCCCCTCACTTCCCGCTGCCTCATGAAGCCGTGGGCATTGGCCTCCGTAAATTTATGTAATGTCTTAGCGGGCACGGGCCCGCGTGTAGCACAGAGACCGGCTTCCCGTGCACCGGGAGTGTCGGATCACTTGGGGCCCGTTCCTCCACGTCCCGCGTGCCGGCTCCCTGCCGAGCGCAGCACGGAGAGTGTCTCCGGCTGCAACGGGCAGCTGCGTAGCAGGATGTCACCGCCATGTCTAGTGGCGTCTCCGCCGCAAATTCTGGGATGTGGGGGCCACTGAACGGTAGTAGGTGTCGTACCTAAGGGGGGCTCAGCGTCTCCTCGTCTTCACGGCCGAACAGCTCTCAGTCCGCAGCTGTCCAACGCGGGCGCGAGTCAGGCGCGGGCCGCTGACAATGGCCCCGCCCCCACACGGCCTCCTCCTCGCCAGAGTCCACGGCTCCGCGTTGCCTCTGCCTGGAACTCCGAGCCGGATCGCGCTCCCAACACCAGTCGGGCAAAATTCAGAGCGGCGTAACTTCGGCGCCAGAGACCGATTTCCATCAGGATTTGGAGACGTTGGGGACCAGACCTCGGCTCGTCTACACAGCCATTTGTGGGTGCTTAGGCGGCTCCGAAACTGATGTTTTCTGAACAGATCTTGCACTGGAGCAGGAGCTCAGGATTCAGGCGGCCATCTTCGTCGTGCGCAACAGCGCCCCCAAAAGAATAGTATTTGAAGAAAATATGATGTCAACAAGAATACAAGAGCTGTCTAACAAATTCCAATAATGTGGCTATAATGTACGACATATTAATGAAGCTCTATTATGATATGGCATTCATAACGTTCCTGTACACAAGTGTTTCCAGGCGCGAATGGATAAGGTATTCAAAAAATCAAGAGATGAACTGCTCTACAACGTATGTACATGTACCAATCCTACGTTTATATACATAACTATCTTTTCCAAACAAATTCCAAGGATTTTGAAATATTATCAGTACCAATTTGGAACTATTTTAATATGATTCAGTATTGCATAGACTCTTCCCAGAACCTCCTTCTATGATCTTTAGAAAGAGTATACATTTGAGGAACGTATTGGTTAAATCTGATATATTCAATGCACCAAGCACAGTAAGAACAACTAAGAATAAGAAAAAGAGAGGCATGTTCCTATGTCACAACTGTCAACACTGCAGTACCATTATTAGGGGTGAATTGATCTTACATCCACACACTGGCAAAATGATCTGACTTAACGACTACAGTGCCTGCGATTCAATCAACGTGATATATGCCATCAAATGCCCATTTGAATTTTACTACATTGGTTAGACTAATAGAAAAGTGAAGATCCGATGGATGGAACACAAGTCAAATACTAGGATGGGCAATCTACAGTTACTCAACATTTTCAAGGCCATAAACATAATATCTCACAAATGAGGTTTGTTACATTCAAAGTTCTTAACCAACCCATCAGAGGAGGGAATCTAGATATTCTACTCCTACAAAGTGAAACATTTCTGATAGACAAAATTGACACAGTAAATCTGAGAAGCCTTAATGAAGAATTAGAACTATACTGCTTTTTTATAACTGCCTTTGTTTCTTCTTAGCACTTTGTATGATGATAACAACACTGTATTATTACATCCTACATTATAATTGATAGAGCCTAACTAATAGTCCAACTATTTAAATAGTTCAAACAAAAAGGTACCAGGCGCTCCTCTCCAGAAAGAACATTGGCATGATAACCAGTTCTAAGATGAGAGTTTGCAGCACATGCTTTTTGCTCACTGTACCTTTCACAGATGGGAAATACCCATTTGCATATCAGTCTTTGTCCCGTCAAAATGGGCAGTCCAGCACCGAAATGCTATGGCAAATTCTCTCTGAACAAGAGTACCAACAGCAACCCCATACACGTGTTTCAGCCTTGTTGGGCAACATCAGTGAGGTGAAGCTGCGCCTCTCTGAGCACAGTGGGCAGGGAGTCCACGTCTGGTTGCCTCCAGGTAACTGAGGGTGACCAACCCCAAGTTCCTTACAAATATATTTTTAAAAAGGTAGCAGGCGCTCCTCTCCAGAAAGAACATGGCATGATAACCAGTTCTGAGATGAGAGTTTGCAGCTCACGCTTTTAAATAGTCTTACTGATATACAGAAATCTTCACAACAAACATTTGTATATCATGGAGTTCAATCCAAGTCTGTTACCCACTGATGTTTTGACCTTATAACATTGTACATATGACTGTATTAATAATGTTAAACCGTGTTTAACAAAATAATCTGAGTGTGATATTATTGGATTGGGCTCTGAAAATTCATAGGATGACAAATATTGTGGTCATGACATATGATCCGTATTTTCTTTATTGAAGGACTGGTAATGTTTTTGAAGTGGCCATTGACCAAATTATTTATGTTGGAAACTCATACGCTACAAACTGTGGTTCCGATAGGTTTGATTATCAATGTTGCCCAGAATCTGATATATTACACACAGAACTATGTCTAAACATCAGGCTTCATAACGATGCTTAATAGCACTCCACATAGATGTAAAAAGAAAGATATATGTAGAGGGAAATGAATATGCAACACTGGGTGAATCAAGATATATTGAAAATGACAGCAGCCATGTTCGAATGGGCACTGACATAATAGAAACAATTATGATTGGCTCTTGATACATCAGACGGAATAATAATTTTCACCAATTCACTTCAAATATTAGTACAATTGTACTTAAGATGTAGTTCCATTTTAGATATCATTCCGCATTGGTGTGAAAAGTAAATATATTATACTACATGCTCAAACTACATAATAAAGCATAATGGATATGTCAGCCCTTTTGTGACTTTTTAACCACGCGTAAAGGACTATATATTTGAGCACCTTGGAGCATTTAACATCTGAATCTATGACTCGTCACTGTCTTTTCTATGTATGTAAATAATAGCAACAAGGAACATGAAGGTAGAATAGTGAGTAATTATCATATTTGTTTGCAGGATAGAAGCAAGATGTTTCCTGCAGTTTATTGTACACGGAGGCTAATCAGTGTATCAAAAGGAAGATGAACAACTAGCTTTGCGCATGGGAACCATTATAACTAAGTGGTGTGAATACCTATTTAAATTTGTTTCTTTTATATACATTTTTTAATATCAAGACTGTGCTTTACAATGGCTTTATATATCTATGTTTAGTTACAAATTCTATCAAAAAGAGGTGAAAGATTAACTACACATATATATTTGGAAATCTTTCTTTGTGATTATATGTTAACTCCCTATGATAAGTAAGTATAGAATAAGTATTACTTGATTACCGATTAAACGACGTATATATATTTTCTAGATTAAATAATTTGAGACATCTTCCTGAAGAAGGGTATTAACTCGAAATGCTTAGAGGCATTCAAGTGATTCAGATTCAAACAAAGAAAGATGAACAGAACACAACTAATATTTAATGAATTATTTAATGTTTTAGATTGATGATAATTAATTAATTGAATGATTATAGATGATTGAAAATGTTAGACAGTTTGACAAGAAAATGTTATTGATTATTATATTTGTTTTTTAAAAAATGTATGCCAAACTAAAAAAGTATTATATAGAAAATTAATTTGTTGACTAAGACATTAAAAAACATATAATAAGTCTTGAGTAGTCCTTGTGCTGGACACACCCTTAAAGGAGTGCACAGGTTAGGACCTTGGAAGGCTTTCCAAGGCAACTTGATTTTTGCACGTATGGCTTGTACAACCTGCTACCAGTGGTTGTTTACTTACCCGTGCACCTTATAACAATTTTAAATGTCTAAACGTTTACAAAAGTATGTTACACAAATGTATCTAAAACAGTAGTGCTCTTACAGATTGCATGTTTTTGCTCAGATATTGCATAACACATGGATGCAATATTAATAAATTAATAGGGTCATAGCAGGTGATTATAAAAAATGCGTAACATGTCACAGTATAATGTTACACAATATACTTTAGAAAACGTAAGGATACTTGAAGAACAACTGATCTTAAATCCATATCAAAAAGAGTGACAACTACCAATATGTCATTCCTGGAATCCATTGAAGCAAAATCCATTGTGAATAGCTTCTCTTGAGCACTGTAGATATATATATAAAGTCTTTCACAAGTCTCTGATAAATCGGGACACTAATGTAGTCTAGTTCAGAAAAGGTTTTATTTACTTATTGATCATTTTGTTAATAGTTCCAAAGAACTTTTACATAGTTTTAAGTATAGAATTGTTAGAAAAAAAAATAACAATACAATAACAAAATCAACAAATCTTATATAGACAATGATGATGAAAAATGTTGATAAAACACAAAGCACACCACATAGTAAGCAGATCACATCTGTTAGGATAAAACCAAAATTAGCGTACATCATTTGATATACTCGTGTTAAAAGAGATAAACAAACAGGGAGTTAGAATTAGAATCAGGGGAAATCATGGTAGAATGCGTTGTAAGTTCTACTGTGGCTGAGATTACTTTCCATACATTATAAAGTGCAATGTGCATAGATTTGTGTTGTGAGTTCAGGTAATATGCCCAGAAGCTGTCACTTTTAATAGTGTTAAATTCTGACACATACAGGCCTAGCATTTTCATGTATAGACCACTGTCTTCATGACAAAACAAAGGTTTTAATGTCAACCATCATCGGAAAAACCATGTTCAGATACATGTTTTCAGGGCCTTTTGAGGACCGTGTGATGATCCAGCAATACCTCAATCAATGGTCCAAATCAACGTCCACAAAAATAAAGGCAGTGCACATGCCATTTAGAAGACTACACGTATCTCCTCAGGACACAAACTGTTCTTCAACCAAAAGGTTGTGTGTGCAATTCTTTCAGTCAGAGGGACCACTCTGTCGCACACTTTTTTCTTCTAAGAATATAACCAGATGTTCCCTTGCTGGAGTTTGTCCACTTAAAAGGCCATTTGTTTTCCAAGGGGCAACATACAGTACAGATAGATCACAATTTAGGCAACCATCCGGGAGAGAGAAAATCACCTCAGGCACTGCAATGCAAGTCCAGGATCCCAAACAACACTCAAGGGTGTTCCGCCTATGCACAGAGAAGAATTTGCAAGTTCACAAATCATGAAGGGTTTCCTAACTGGCGAAACTTCAAAGGCAATGCTAGGAGACAAACATTGTTTTCCAAGGGAATCCACAGACAACAGTGGCCAGTAAGAGGGTTGGTATGCAGATTTGCAATGGGTATTTAATCATCCTTGTCTCTTTTAAGTATTCAAAAGTGTCAAGATTTGTCCCTGCCTCCACTGATGTCAATGAACATTCAACACAATGAATTATCGGCACAGGTTCTTCTTGACAAGAGATCAAGCAATGTGACCAATTTTAGGTTTAACAGAGCTCTTTTTGTATTGGAAATAGCAGAAGTACATACATAACCAGCCAATCACTCTCTCCGCTCTATGGGAAAGAATGACATCATACCAAGAAATGTTTCTGTTAAAACATTCCTGAATCTTTACGATGCTACCTACATTCATAGAGATCAAACATTTCTCAAAAGACTGGTGCCATCCTGCTGTGTGTGAAGGCCTGTCACATTCAGATGTGTTACTAATGCTAGATAAAACCTTTTTGCAGCACTCATGGGCCCTCATTACAAGTTTCCTGGTAATTCACTGGTGATTCCGTGATCCCGGTGGCCCCGTTTCTGGCAACTGAAATCACAGAATCACCAGTATATCACAAATATGCAAGCACACGCATTCCGGCATGCCAATAACGGTTCCACTGTCATCCCGGAAACAATGCCAAAAGGCACTGTTCATGCAGCTTCCGTAATCGAAAATGCCAGTGGCACCATTTCCGGCATGTCTACAACAGAAACACTGCTAACGGTAACACCTAAACTGGAAATACCGTCATCACAGGAACTGGAAGTTCACCGGCAGCCATTTTGAAAAACTCAATCCACATAAAATCACCCACTTCCTGTAGCCATACAGACCCTAGAACACCTGCATGTCAGGAGCTGCAAAATCCCAGGTACCCTAGACCTGCATGCGTAAACCAGACAATGCTGGTGAGCTGTTCACATCTGACTGCATGCGCACCAGCCAACTAAGGAAGACTGCAATATGGGAGGAGGTGGCAGAGAAGGTGTCGGTTGTGGACCCCATACCTCGCACCCCAAAAGATTGCCACAAGTGGTGGGACAAGTGGTGGGACGATCTTTGCCTGAGAGTCTTCAACCTGCTCTCAGCCCACAGGAGGGAAAGCATGGCAACTGGATGCGGGACAGGTTCCCCAATCAAGTTGATGGCCTGGGAGCACACAAGCAGCACTGTGCTGCATCTCAAGGGCATCGAGGGAGTTTGAGCGGTGGAGGCCGGTGCAGGGACACAAGCAGATTTCAGTGAGTACAACGTGCATCACCTAAATGATGACTGCAGGCATGCAAATGGAGGGCACGACACATGCACACCTGTCCAACTGCATGACAATAGACCACATCCAACCCATACAGTGGCCAACATACCTTGGGCATTGTCCTCGGGTGCACAAACATTCCCCCCCATCCATACACACATATGCGACATGAGTACAGGTCATGTACAGACACTGATGACATGATAATCAACATATACACAAGACACACACCATCCAAGGCATCATTCATGCATCACAAGTAATCTGCCCCCGTGTAACACACCCACATGCATGGCCGCATCCAAAGCACCCGGGCGTACTTGGCACTGGCATGGTTGACCGGCTACCTGTCAGACCGACACCCCCAAGTGTGACAGTGCCCTTCCCACCCATCCACCTCACTCCCCCACCTGTGGCGTTCCTCAGGGCACCATTCAATGGGCCCGCAACACCTACCTCGCACCTCTGGCCCACTCGATCAATACCATTGCACCCCACTACCAGTGTTATGCTGATGACACACTGTCCACCTACAGACTCCCACCCTGTGTTGGTTCTCCATCCCCTCCCAAACATGTCTGCCCGACTGCCAATCATGCAACGTGTAGTGCCAACGATCCCTGCCTCAACACCAGCAAGACAGAGAAGCCTCTCACCTTGACGGCAGTGCCCTGACAAGGTGTCCAGTTAAAGTACCAAATACAAAAGGATCGAATGCCAAAGGGTCGACTCAATTTGACCTAAAACCAAAGGGTCAAATTTTATTTTTTTTAAATATATTTTTTGGGGGTTCCGTTTTTGAAAGAAAAGTGGTTTTACCACAAAAAATAGGGTTTGGGGGACCCCCCCCACAAAAACAAAATGAATAAGTAAAATAAATTCGACCCTTTGGTTTTAGGTCCTTTTGATTCAACTCTTTTGGCATTCAGTGCTATGCATTCAAAACTTTCACCTATAACCCCCTGACAACCACCCACTCCCTCTACCCTCCATGGGCCCCCTCCCCAAACACCCCTGAGAGGCCACAGAGCCTGTTGACAGCTTTGACCAATCCCACACCTCGCATCCGCACATAACAAACCATGGCAAGAGGCCCGACACACAGCACCACCTCCTTAGAGGCACCCTCATCTACCTCACCTACCCCCAGGAGACAATGTCTCCAGAGCACTGGTTCCCACTGGCCATGACAACAGTTCCAGCCCTCCCACATTGGACCCCTTGCCTTCCTCTGGCCCTCGTACAAATCCAGAATAATGCCACGTGAATCAATCTAGGCCTGAGCCGCAGGGCCACTACCCTCCAGCACTGGAATCCCTCCACTTGCTCCCTCTGACCACAAGTTACAATACAAAGAACCCCTTCCCCATATACAAGTCCGTCTGCAACCTGTTGCCCCATGAGACACACTGCTGCCAGCCCATCCATGACCAGTCACACCCAACATCCCTCACAGACTCTTCTCAATGGCCACCCGTCCCTGTACCCGCCCAAATCTGGGCCAGCCCATCCTTTGCACTGTACTGCACTCCCCCCTTCGACCACTTGCACCTGCCCCTGTGGCTCCCACCCCCTGCATCACGCCCCCTCCCATCCCAGTACCCTCACCCCTCCCTCCCCTGCATGACATTGGGCCCTGCACTTGCATGGTAACAATGACACAAGGCCCAGTATTCCCGTATCTCCTGATTGGTCATCCCATATCCACAACTATCTTGCCTGTGGCACCTGATGACCCTTCTGTACATGCGACACATGATACATCAATGCATGAACTGTAGAAACCATGCAGAGGCATCATGTCACACACAGTTTGATCTGCATGTAGCAAGGTCATGGGATGGCACACAGGTTACTAACAGCATGCCCATCCTCCTCCCACAGGCATGTTATCTGACAGTGATCAGGCCGGCCCAAGTGGCCCATGGACAGCCACATGGGGGAGGAGAGCCACACCATGCCACACCACTGCAAATCCAGCAATAGCACCAGCGACACAAACCTCACGGGCCGAATTACTTTGCCACCTGCCTCTGCAGCTCCTCCTGCTGCCCCTACATAGGCTCAGCCTGCAGGCCCTGCAGCTACTCGTGCTGCCCCTACAGAGGTTCAACCAGGACATCCATTCCCCTTCCCCCACCAGCTCTCCTGTACATAGAAGAATCCATGGAAGTAGATGCCGGGCAGGAAGCCCAGAGACATGACCGAGTGGACATCAGAGCACACCCCCTAACACCATCCCTCTTTCAGCCCCCCCCACATGCACAGCCCACCTCCATCCCCCATCCCAAGCATCAGAGACATGGATGCCTGCCTACGCCACATCAAGGATTGTCATGAGCTGATGGCATGACTTGTGCACCAGCACCTGGAGGAGGCCAGGCTGATGCAGGAGAAGACAGTATTGATCTGGGCGAGCATGCAGGCCACCAGCCGGTGCTGTGCACGTGCCCTGGGCTGGTCGACATGCGCCGGTCCATGTGCCTGTCAGGCTCCCCACAAAAGGGCAGGTCAGGTGCAAAGAAGCCACACAAGTGAGCCTGGGACAGACAGTGACACAGTTGACTACTAGGGGGTGCTTTTGGGATAGTTTGTACAGGAAGGTGAGTTGGGGAGGGCAAGCTGGGGAGGGCAAGCTGGGTGGGATAGTCGGGTGGGAGAGTGGGGTTTGTGGGTGGTGGGCCACACATTTATTGTTGATTCTTTATGCACAAATACACATGATTATGCATATAAATTCTCATCCAGACATTCATTTTGTGTGGTTGAGGGCTTTATTTGTGCACAGATTCACATGCAGTGTGTGGCATGGGTCGTGTGCAGGTGCTGTGTGCTCAGAAGTAGTTCAGTATGAGGTCCTGGTGGGCTGCACGCCCATCCAGGTAATCCCTGTTGTGGCGTTGTCCGATGTCTGCAGCTGCATCAACATCACTGTCATCTTCATCTTCCACAGGAGGCATGTCCATGTCCGAGGGCAGGGGAATATTTCGCCTGATGCACGTATTGTGCAGTACAGGCTAGAACTATCATGCCTACTTTCACTGGCCTGTACATCAGTGTCCGACCAGAGCAGTGAAGGCAACAAAACCGTGCCTTCAACAGGCCAAAGGTCTGATCAATTGTGGCCCTTGCTCTGATGTGCACACGGTTCTATGCTATTTCCTGGTGGCTCTGTGGGTATTTTACAGGGGTCATCAACAATGGGAGTAAGAGGTAGCAGGAATCACCTGCATGGAAAGGGAGACAGGGAGGTGACATGTCATTGTGGTGACTGGGCAGTCCATTCATGTTGTGATGTGGTGGTGTGACACATGCATCCGGGTCTGTGTGTTTGTGGGCGATCATTCACCTTGCTGCACCCTCTGACAGGCCGCGCTTGTCTGGACATGTCTAGGATCCAACTCCAAGGGATGGGTTGGTGTTGGTGGGTGGGCCAGAGTGAGGACATGCTGTGCTTTGTGACATGGGAGTGATGCATTCTGGTACCTGTGGTGCATTACATGTGCCTGTCCATCTGTGCTCAGATTGTGCTGGTGTGTCTTTACGTATACTCCTGTGATAGAAGCCAGTCATGGACCCACAATTTTGCATGCAGATTGTGTGCCTCCGTTTGCATGGTGCCTGTGGACCATGCACTGGTGACAGTGGAAACCCCCCCAATGGCCCTGTACACATGCAATGTGGGGTGTGTGTAGATAGTTTGACGCACCCAATAGCCAGGTCCGCTGTCCACCGTAACACGCCATGTACCCAGGCAGTATGGTATTGCGGAGGACCATGAAGTCATGTGTTGATCCCAGAAAGTGTACGCAGCGGTGTGTGGTGATCATGTCCGTGTCACAGATGACCTGCACATTCATTGAATGGTAAAGCTTCCTGTTCTGATACACCGCCTCTGTGGTGTGGCTGGCCACTAGCTCATTGTGTGTGCAGTTCAGTGCACCCAATACATTTGGCATGCACACAAGGGCATGGAAGCAGACCTTGGTCGCGTTCACCTGGGCATGTGTCATCGGTAAGGAGATGTGCTGGGACACATGACTCGAGAGGGCATTCAGGACATTCACAAGCACGTATAAGAATCCTGGCTGCGAAATGCTATGCAGCTCCCCGACTGTCGCTGAAATGTGCCCGTGGTTAAGAAATGCAGCAAAGACACCACCTTCAACGGAGAGCGGGGGAGTTTGGCAGTCCTGATGCCAATGACTCTCTGTATGTCGTCCCTGATGAGGTCCACTATTGCGAGGATGGTCTCCCTGTTCAGGCAGGCATCCTCATCCTCCTCCTCCTCCTCTGCCTGTCAGCCTGTTGCACTGTTCCACCTCCTGCTCATACAGCTTCATTGCTGCATGCAACGCATGCATGTCCATGACTGCTGCTACGAGTGACAGCATGGTTGTGTGTGGTCCTTTCAACAGTCCTTGTGCTCATAGTGTGCAGATGGGTCAATTGGGTGCACCTGTGGCCTGTTCCTGCACACCTGGGCTTGGTTACCGCCTCCCTCGAAGTGGCAGTTTCCGACATGGTTTTCCTTGTGGCACCACCATTTTTGTGGTGGTGTTTCCAGTAAGTCTGCTGTTGTGATACCGCCTTGTTTCTGTGGAGTTGGTAATTCCGGCACTGGGAGAGGGATATGCTCTTACCAGCAACACTGCTGCCGACAGCTCCTCTTGTAGTGCGCCATCCGGAATGTGTGCCGGCAATCGGTATTACCGGCATGCTGTTTCCCAGCTGCCACACCTGTAATGAGGGCCATAGTCTTCTTTTCAGTAACACACAACCAGTGATGAGACGATTAGCTGTAAAAAGCTTTCTCCAGCAGTTCCGATTTCCATCCAGAACTGATATTATGACCTCCCTTTGGCGCTCGTCTAGGGTGTCAAATTGCAGCTTCACGCATTCACACTAAAACTCAAAGTTCAGCCTTTTCTGTTTTTTTTAAAGAAAGAACAATTTATGATGTTACACACTTCCGAAAGATTTTTTAGTTAATTACATTTTTGGCAACAGCCCATTACAGAATGACCATATTCCATGAACAGCATCTCCTAATTTTAAAGCGGAGAGTTCATGTACCACTTATAAACACACATATTCAAAATGCAGTGCTCTGTATTTAGCATATCTTCCAAAGATGCCACAAAACCAAGCTGAGGCCTTATCCTGACCCCCTCCTTCATCCCCGAGCCTCCCCACCCCCACACACGTAACCACACCTGTAAGCCATGGCCCTCACCAGAAAATACTACACATTATTTATATACCAGACTTTTTTAGTGACATGTATATTCGAAGGGTGTCCATTTAAAGGATCGAATGTAAAAGGATCGACGCAATAGGCCCGAAAACAAAAGGATTGAATTTTTTTTTAAATTATATATATTTTTTTGTTTTCGTATAGTTAAAAAAAGTGTTTTTTACCACAAAAACAGGGGTTGGGGGGGACCGCCCCCCCCCCCCAAAAAAATGTAAAAAACAAAAAAACATTTTTTTCGATCCTTTTGAATCGATCCTTTTACCATTCGATCCTTTTTTCGATCCTTTGACCTACAACCTATTTGAAGTACATGTTTTTCTTATAAATAGAAACAATATTCTTTGGCATTGGCCCTTCTTGCCCCTGTTGACTACGCACCGTTCTATCAAATCAGAGAATGGCCCGCTGCATTGTCCCCAGGTGCACTGCTGCATTGCTTGGGTCACTGTGTTCCCCCATTGGCTGGAAGGTCGGCAATTATCCCTTTCCTGCCAGAGTTATTATCCATCTTTCAAGGTCAGCTTGACCTGGCTGCACAGTGTCACTTATAAAAATGGAAATGTCTTTTGGTGTTTCGTGAATGAGTGGGTGGATGTGTGGGGTCTGCATTCCATAGATGAGGATGCACCAGCAGAATGCTTTTCATAGACTACACCTGTGGCTAGCCTCGTGCGATGGCACCTATTGCTAATCTTGTGCGATTGTACTGGGCGCCACTGGTGTTCTTGAATTGTTGGGCAGATGGTTTCACGTCGCCTTCTTTCCTCCATGATAATGCATGCAGTGGCTTTTCTGGATGGCTGGAATTGGACGAGCTGCATTGCTGGGGGCCAAAGGTTGAGCGGATTAGCTACAGAGACACGCAGTCTCGGCAGCACAAAAGCCACGGAAGGGTAAGGTGCGAACAGTCATCGCACCCTTCCTCAAACAGCAAGGTGCTAAGCGCCATAAGGAAAACCATCAGGCAGGGCCCAGGTTCAAAGATCTGCCCCCACCAGGGGGTCAGACAGTCGGCTATCCGGCCGGGGGCTGCGACAACAGCAGCCCTCAACACATACACAGCAAAGACCCAGGGCCTCCCTGGGTCCTATAAATGTGAGCAGCATGCTCAGAGTAAACACAATCTGTTTGTGAACCCTGAACGGGGACCCAAGCAAACAGGAGGTTCACTGTTTTTCGTGTCTTCCAAATCTTCTTGCTTCTTTACCACAGAACCCACCAACCCTACAAAAAGGGGAGAATAGCAAAAAGAAGTACAAGGCACTGTACGGTGCCCAAGAAGGCGGCACGGGTCCGAGGGGGTAACCTCAGGACCCGGTGCCCAAAAGTATGATACCATCATGATAGGCGATATTGTTATTGTCATAACCCATATCTGTACAATAAAATCCTACGGCCTTTTATTGCCAACACTTTCAAGTTGTGAGTGTATCATTATGGGTGAGGGTTTGGGGTTCGGCCATTATTTAATGCATGCATATGGGTTCAGCAGTTATGCTCCAGTCTAGAGTTTAGTTGTGAGGACTCTTTCTTCAATGGAAGTCAGAGGCTTGCCATGTTTCACTGTCGTGGAGTATGCGTGCCCTCCGGGGCATCACCCTGCAGAATACCTCAAGCTCAGAGTCCATTATTTTAATCTGGGTGGCTCCTATTTCTAGATGTGGCTTTGTCGTTTCTTTCATGGGGAGGCAGCTCTCTGCTGGGGAGTTTGTGAATGGTATGCCCCACTGGGAGTGTTTTTATCTTTTGGTCTTCCAGTGCAGGTCACTTCTTTGCATCCACTGTTCATGGTACAAGTCAAGACTTGTGTCACTGTAGCTGTTTCTAAGCATTAGGAAATCGACCTAGTAGCTGAGTGGCAGACTATGCAATCAGACAACCAGAGATCTGCACCCAGCTTCCATGCTTCAACATATATCCGAACTACCAATTCCTAACTGCTTTTATTTCCATACCCTGGGAGTTCCTAGACCAGGCATCTGCAATCTTTAGCTTTCCAGATGTTCCCTGCTACAACTCCCATCTGCGATTGCCAGGATAGTCAATGGTGAGGGATCATGGGCGTTGTAGTTCAAAACATCTGGGGAGACGCCATTCCTAGACTGTATTTAGGCCATCCTTTTATTCTGCGGTGTATGCTAGAAAAAGAAAACACTCACCAGCTCGTTTTCAAAGGCATTCCCTCATAAGAAGTAATGCAGGGCGGGATGAACCACTTCAGAGGGCACAGAGAGGGGGAGACCTGACATAATACTTCATTCTCCCCATCGATGGCGGAGAGAGGGCATAGTTCAGAGGCCAGAGAGCCAACTGTGTGACCTCACCCTCAGGGGTGAGTTTTGACAATGTTCTTAGACTCCTAGCCCTGAATGTATGATGCTTCTCTTCTAAGCAGAATGTGTAACATTTCCAAGGCTGCCAAAGTTTTTCAGAGTTCATTAATGCTGATTCCTCATCACCCCTCACATGGGCCCTCTCGAACTGATCCATCAAGAACATTCTAGAGCCAGATGCTTGTTGCAATGCACTCCCCAAAAATGTATCGCTTTTACTACATTTCAGCCATGCCCTGATACCGGGCACCAGTAGATAGTCTTCCTGGTTTACATTTAATAGGTCCTGTGCCCAACAAGTGTGGGTTCTATGAGAGATGCATCTTTTTGATTTCTCTTCGCCACTCATATCTTCAGTGACATTGACATGGCCACCTTACTCTCCCCTTATGGAAGGTCCCACATTGCCCAGAGGACCGAAACAATTTTTACTTGCACTCTCTAAAGAGACTTTCTCTGCAATACCAATATTGTCAATACAAGCATCTGTTACATATTGTTGGAGGTATAGACACTCTGTTTTCATCTGTGTTTTCCTTTTTTAAGTTAACAATGTTTTTTGTCTGGATTCGCCAATTTTGATATGATTGTATATATATATATATATATATATATACTGATCTTGACTTCTGTAACTGTGTGCCATGTTCAGTTGGTCTAGATGTCTTTCTAATTTTGTTCTGAAAATAATGACAAAGGAAAACTATGAAATAGGTATTGTTTGATGACCCCAAGCTAATCTTGTTGCATAGGCTCAAGCTGATCGCTGCACCATAGATGCATTTTCTTAGGTCACCTTCTAGGCAAGGGCCTCAAACATTCATGAACCAGTTCCTCTCACCGCCCAATGGGCCTTTTGTGGGTCGGGCAAGTGCCTGGGAAGTGGAAGCGTTTTCCAATATTGCCAGTGGGTCTAGAAAAGGCCCAAGCATGTTCTGTGGTTTCCTAAGTTTGTTGAGTTTGACAGCCGCCAGACCTTTGGGGTTTGTGTTGCATGAGGTCCAATTCAGACGCCAGAGGTTCCTTTTATAATCTAACCTATAACCTTTATGATTGCAGTAGCTTTGATAGTTTCCGCGTGGCAAGAGTCATTTTGTACATGGCGGGAAGAAGAGGGGCAGGGGGTACACATTCGCTACCATACATGTATTTGGGTAATATTTCGGTTACACTATGACTTGTGCAGCACCGTTTCCCAGGCATTTATAAAAAAAATCGATGACAATCTGTGTTGCATATTGATGGATGGACTTATCACTGCACATCAAAGCAGATGTAATGAGGCATAAAGTGCTATTTGAAAATATATGATTGCTACTAGCATTAATTACCTAGTCCACGAGACATTCTTTGAGTCAGGGGACGAGCCGCATGCATCTCACCCGCTGTATCTGTTATATATTTCTTAGTGAAAGCATTATCGTTATAGAAAAATGTTTCTTCTCAAAGTTTGCCACAATCTCCCTGCACTTTCTTTTTAAGAAAACGGTTGCGATTGCGATCTCGTTAACACAGATTAGAACATAGTTTGTTCTCAGACTTTACTTGTCGATAAGCTAGCTCTGTGAGTTCAGCCCCTGCTACAGAGAGCTGCGTCCCTTTTTCAAGCTGCTGAGTAACTTCAGAGGCTGCTAAACCAATTTGTGTTGCTTTGCGAGCCCTTGTTTTTTTAGTGTTATTTTATTTATTTGTTTTTATATAGCGCGCAAGGCGGGCCCCGTGGCATTGTGGCACTGTTACAGCAAGCTTACTTAGTTACACGAAAGCAGTAATATCGCCTGTCTGTGGCTCTTGGTTACAGTGAGCCAACTGGACGACAGTTGAAGCTCACTTTGGATTAAACAAAAGGATACTTAACATTTAATGGTGATGTTGACATTGCAGTTGTAAACCAGGCTAAGAGGGACGAAGAAAGAAAAGATAAGAGGGGAGGTGGAGGAATACTAAGGTTAGCACAATTCCGTGGTTGTAGGGGAGAACCAAGTACCTCCGGATACCTGGAGCCGCTGTTAGTGTAGGCTTTGTGGGTGGGGGGAGCTAGTTGAAGAGCATGGTTTTGAGTGCTTCACGAAAGGAAAGGTGAGAGGTCTCATTCCTTATGGTGGTAGGGAGGGCATTCCAATATTTGGGGGCTAGAACAGGGAAGCTGGATCCTCCAGCTTTGGTCCTTTTAAAAGTCGGGATGTTAAGCTGATTGGTGTGGTGCGTGTTATTGGAACGTTCAGTTTGTGATCTGGTCTTTATAAATGATCATCTTTGTGCAGCAGATGTGCATTTTTGCATTTGTATTTATTTGCAGAATAGGGATGTCAATTTCGATCAGAAGTGAATTACAATAACACATTTGCAGATGGCAGAGGCATTCCCCGGAAGGGTGACTGTACAATAGCGCAAAGAAGAAAGAAATTTGTGAGCCAGTTTATGAGGGTGTGAATGAAGTGAGACACAGACCGGGTGCAAAAACCAAATAAACCAAAACAAGACACAACATATATCTAAGAAACAAGTGACATGCTAAGGTATCATTAATGTAGGGAGGCAAGTGCTTTAAACTAAAGAATACTGTACAGATATACACGATTAATATTCCATACTGGAGGGTGTGGTGGGGTCACGTGGTGAGTACGGGGGAGAGGGAAGGATAGACAGCTCCCTGTTTGGGAAGCATTTGAAGTTTAAGCTGAGCTTTGAATCGATCCACAGTTGTGCTGGCTTTGATTTTGATGGGCAGTAGGTTCCAATGGAGTGGGGCCAGTGAGGTTGAAAGAGTGGAAGCCAGAAGATGCACGGCTGTGTCGGGGGGAAATTCTGCCGGGGTCGGCCGGGCCGTCCGCAGACCTCCGGGCAGGGAGGCCCCAACTCCTCCCGTATATCCCAAAAGAGATAGAGTATGAGACACACGCAAGAAGCAAGGTGACTCTGCTGTTTATTAAACAAAAACGGCAGGAATGGGTCAAGGAGCGTACGCGTCCGTCCTGACACACACACAATTGTGGGGCTCGCAGGCCCTTTTTACCTTAGTATGACGCGCTACTTGCGTCACCTTTAGAAAGTTAGCAAAAAACCTATTGCCACTCTTAATTGGTTGCTCGAGTGGTATAGTATAGCATACGTATTGAGAACAATATTAGTGGACAAGGGTTAGTCAGGTGATATATCTGGGTTGTCCCTACAATTAGATACATGAGAATTGTTACATGAAGACTACTGATGATTGGTCAATGTTAATGGCGTCAGTGATAAGAGCCCCATGTTCTGATTGGTGCGCCCGTGAGCTTCCCAGCTTGGGACCATCGCTGTTCCCAGCTCTCGGTGTACCTGTCATTTGCAACAATGTTTCACTATGAGTATGTGCAGACAATGTGAGGACTTATTCATGAGCTGGAAGGCCGACTACTCCCACTGTCGCAGATGTCCATTGAGCCTTTTAAGTGTGTCTGCCTGTGTCTTGTACCAAGGGATCCAGACGCCTTCTTTCTCCTGGACTTGGCATCCTGTCAGGTTCGGCTTGGTCACGTGAGGTGGGACCGTGTTTGAGGCAGACTTTTGCACAATTAATATTGTTTTTCTACTGTGTGCCTGGTTTAATTTGCAGGTGTGATTTTAACGTTGGTGCGCGGCGTGCGAGGTTGCAACATCGTGCCCTTGATGGTCTGCTTTCGGAATGTGGGTTTGCAACATTGCGACCTTGGCTGTCTGCTCTCGCCGGGCTCATTCTGCAGGATCAGCAACCTGACTCTTGTTCTTTTAACGTCCATGGGAGCTCTTGCTTGCGGCCTACTTAGGCCTGGTGTATAGGTGAAACCGTTTGGTGGACAGGCGCTTTAGGTTATAGTATCATGTTGTCTTATGACCAGTATCGTGTCTTCGTTATATTTCTCATTATGGTACTTGGGTTTAGGAGAAGCGTAAGCAAGCTCTTTAGATGTGTTCATCTAAATGTGTTCTATGTGGTCTATGTGTTCATGATGCGTCTTGCGTTTCTGCATTTTGAGAGCCTATGTGGAAAATAATAAAGATGCACGTCCGTGAGTATGTCTGTCGCCTACGTCATAGCACTGAGTATATTCTTCGTGTAGATTGGTGCGGGAATGTCCAGTGTGTATATTTACACAGGTGTGCTGACCGTTGGCTAGGTCGTCATGGCATCTCTAACGACGTGTTGGTTTTAGTCTAGTTGATCCGTGCCGCAGGTGTCAGCATGGGCAGGGCGTGCTGCTGGGCAGGCAGATGGACAGATCCGTATGTTCCTGTACCAGGGTATTTGGTCGTCTGGTAGATGGGCAAACTCTTCTCGTGGCGGGTGCCTGGGCCGTGATCCTTTAGGCCAGGCGCGAGAGGGGAAGGACGGGAGCCTGTTTTTCCATTCTCCCACTTCAGCTGCATGAGACAGGCAGGCTAAGTGCAGAGGATGAGTGGAGGGAAAGAGATGGTTAGTAGACAGAGATATACTCAGACAGATTCTTAGGAGCAAGGCAATTGCTAGCTTTGTAGACTAGGAGAAAGTACTTGAAAAGATGGATATTGTGCCTGGCAAGCCAACCAGCATGATGTTGGTATGTAGAAGTGGGGGGAGGATCTGGGTAGGTTGTAGAGAGTGTGGGTAGCGAAGTTGAGGACTTTGTCTAGAGGGAGGAAGGAGTAGACAGGAAGGGTACAGAGTAGGCATGAGCAGTAGTCTACTTTGCTGAGAATGAGGGTAACTGACATTAAAGGTTTGTTAGCATGGTGAATAAACAAGTGATGACTTTCCCGAAGTCGTAGAATGTTACGAGCAGCAGAGGTGGTTATGGTGATGAATTGTAGCAGTTTGAGGTTACTATCAAAGAAGAACCCATTTTGCGAGCCTTGGGCCTTGCTGGATGATGACGGAGAGATGTGTAGGGTCAGAGCAAGCTGTCCAGCATAGAGCAGATTCGGTTCCATGTAATAATGTCCCCACAAAAATATCGCCATGTAAAAATTCCGCCGAAAAATGGCTGTTTTTTGTGGGGACATTATTGCATGGAACATGCGGGGGACACCCCCGCAGCCCCCAAACCCTTTTATTTCTTTTTTTTTTTTTGGCTGCCCTTCTCCCAATATATATGGTCACCCATATAATATCGCCACAACCTTTTCCTGGCGATATTATGTACGGCAACCACATATATGGGGATAATATTACCTGATACTGCAGATTCAAGGTTCTTAAGAGTGAGTAGTGGAGCGGAATGGTCAACAGGGTTGAAAGCAGTAGATAGGTCAAGAGGGATGAGTATAGAAGGGAGTTTGGAGTGGTGAGCATCAGTGAGAAAGTTAAAGATGTACATGACTCCAGACCTGGTAGAGCATTTACTTCAAAGGCCAGATTGAAGTGGATACTCAAGCCACTATCCTCAAGGTACTTGGTGATCCAGTTGAAGACCAAGCACTCAAGGACAATGGATTAATGGGGAAAAATAGAAACTGGTTGATAGTTTGCCAGGATATTTGGGTCAGCAGAGGGTTTCTCTAAAGGTTTAGGACAGTTTCAGGTTTGAAGGAGGCAGGAAAGAATTCAGCATATAGAAAGAGGAGAAAGAGCTGAGATATAAGGACAGGTGATTGTGATAAAGTCTTGATTAATTGAAGAAGAAGACGGTAAATAGGATTACAAGATGGTTTGGCGCAGCCAAATATGGGGGCTCATTCAATAGGAGAGGTAGAGGAGTAGTTGAAAGTAGGTGTAGTGAGGAGAGGTGGATGCCATGAGGAAGGTGGGGCAGAAGGAGAGAGGAGGGCTGTGAGAGTGTCACCCAGTTTATAGATTTTAGAGTAAAAGTGATCAAAGCCATTTGCAGAAAGGAAGAAGGCAATAGATATTAGTTTGCGAGGTTTGAACAAAGTTTGAAGGTTAGTTGAAAGTGTGAGGTGGTGATTCAAAGACAGGAGATTAGGTTTGTGAAGTAGAACGGTTTGGAAGAGTCCAATGCAGAGGTCCAGGCAGCAAGTGAATTTGTGTAGGATAGGAGTAAGATGGGAGTCCATTATTTGTGTCAGAATCGTAGGTCACAACATATGTTTGTTTTGATAGTCTTGCTCTCAGACATGATGCAGGGCTGAGGGCAGGTGCAGGAAGTTGAAAATGTGTGTGCAGGATAGTGCTGATCAAAGGGAATCAAAAGTGAATAGTGAAAGTCCGGAAAATCAAGCATGAACAGGGAAGGGAGTCAGGGGAGATGGCCTTACATCATAAGGGGCAAAATAAACTTGCTTGAATGTTCTCTTGGTCATTGAAGAGGGGAGAAAAGGAGCAGAGGCTGGAGGGCCGAGAGATGTTAAAGTGAACAATGGAGAGATCAGTGGGAGAGGAGTTATTGGAAAGATCAGAGGAGGAGAGTGAATTAGAAGGAAAGACCAGGACGAGAGAGTTTTTACCAGGGTGTGTAGACTGATCAAGGAGGGAATAGATGGAGTGGCCATATAGGAGGGAGTTAAGTTCAAGGTGGGTGGCTGCTGAGTGCTAAGGAAGATTAAAGTCTCCCTACTTAATAATTGGGATGTCAGTCTGAAGTGACTCAAGGAGAAGGTTCAGGTCAGGGTAGAAGCAGTTCAGCAGACCAGGGGGTCGATAGAGAGCCAGAACAGTGAGCAGAGTTGGAGGGAGGAGTTAAATAGTGGCATATTTAAAAGAGGAAGTGGTGATGTCAGACTGGTTAGGGGACCAGTGGTAAGGGACCTTTGATAGGAGACCCAACTCCACCACACCACTGGTCTCTGAGAGTGGGAGAAGGTAGCAGCATCATGGAGTAGAGTGGAGCAGTATGGCTAGCCTCTAGGAGAGCAGAGTCTTGAAGGAATATTAAGTTTTCTGTGATAGCAAAAAGGGAAAGTAGATGATGATACTAGTCAAGGTGGTCAGAGGTGTAGGAAGACTTGTTGCAGAGTGATTGTGCATTCCAAAGGCAAAGTGAAAGAATCGTAGGAGTTGGGGGAGCGTGGTGGCTGTTGGGCAGTAGGCAAGTGCGATAGATGTGGTTGGGGATTCTGGGTGAAGGAGAGAAGAGAGTCGGTTTTGAGAGGTGCCGGGGAGGAAGTGGGAAGGCGGAAGTGTAAGGAAAAGTTAGACCGAGTTTTGGCCGAAGGCTATGAGAGAAGGTGGAGGAGAAATATGAATAAAAGTCAGAATGGATTGAAGTCAAGGTGCATGATGGAGGGTAGAAGAAATAGGCAAGTAAAGATAGTGGAGGTAGGGGTGCTGCCAAATAGTGAGAGAGTAGATGGGTGAGTGGAAGGGGAAGGGGAAGGGGAAGGGGAAGGAGAAGGGAGAAAGGTGGGATGGGAAGGAGCAGGTGTATATTCTGAGTTGGGCCAGAATGGGGCTATACCTAACCAAAAGACAGTTAAAAGGGCCAGCACAGGAATGTCCCTTGGTCCATTGATGTAACATGTGCCCTGCCTTGAATTTATAGTCACTGGGATGAAAGATCCCTATGTGTGGAAGCAGACATCACACTAATGTGCATACAGCAAAGTCCTAGCATGAGCAGGGGCTCTGGCCCTTTATGGCCCTAACAGGACCAAACTGGGAGATGATGTTTTCTACTTTTGGACCTTATCTTCAGATGCCTGGGTACAAAACATAGTGATCTATTTTTTGCGCCTGAGGCATTGCCTTTGGCTATGGACACCAGGGGATCGGTTATGGGTTAAAGTGGGCACTGGGCCTGCTACATGGCTGAAGCCCCTGCCCTAGGGATTGTTGCCACTGGCTAGGGCCACAAGCCATGAATAGTGTCCCCTTGGTCCTATTATTGAGGAACAGTGGTCACCAGGTCAGGCTAAAGGCCCTGGCCAATGTTTACTGTGTGCTGATTGTCGGCGCAGGCAACATGACTGAAACTTATGGCCCAGGGAGTGTGGTCAGTTGCCTGGACCGCAAGTCATGCACAGAGGCCACGGTCCCACAATTGGACCATAGTGGCCACTGGGCCACGCTGCTGGCCAGGCCCATTCTCTACTGTGTGTTGCTTTGCAGGGCTAGCAACATCTCCGAAGCCTATGCCCTAGGGTTTGTGGCCAGTGGCCACAGCTACAAGTCGTGGACAATGGCCCACAATTCCATTAGGATATAGCGGGAACTACACCAGGCTGCATGCTTGATCCAGTGGCTATTGTGGGTGGCTTGGTGAGGCCGGAATCGTGGATGAGCCTCATGTCGTAGGCAATTCACCCATGACTTGCATCCCCAACATGTGCTGCTCAAAGTGACATACGTCAGTATGCTCTGCAAAATGATGTTTATTAAAGGAGAGTAATACTTATTTCCTATATGTTAAAAGTGGAATTATTAATAACTCATATTCAGCGCTGGAAGGTCATGAAACATCTTTAGTAATTAAAACATCCACATTTTAGTCATAGGCGCCCTTCTGTGAGACCGAATACGGCCCATTGACCTGTTCTTTGGGAAGGTACCCACTCGAGAGTCCACAGCCACACTTTAGCTCACTGTACCTTTCACAGATGGAAAATATTCATTTGCATATCAGTCTTTGTCCCACCCACGTGGGCAGTCCAGCACCAAAATGCTACGGCAATTTCTTTCTGAACAAGAGTTCCAACAGCAACCCCATACACGTGTTTCAGCCTTGTTGGGCATCATCAGTGAGGTGGAGCTATGCCTCTCTCAGCACAGTGAGCAAGAGGTCCATGTCTGGATGACCCCGGGAAACCTAGGGTGACTAGACCTAAGGCCCTTGAAATAATCACATTTTAGTCATAGGTGCCCCTCTGCGAGAAGGAACACGGCCCATTGACCTGTTCTTTGGGAAGGTACCCACTCGAGAGTCCGCAGCCACACTTTAGCTCACTGTACCTTTCACAGATGGGAAATATCCATTTGCTTAGCAGTCTTGGTCCCACCCACATGGTCAGTCCAGCACCAACATGCTATAGCAATTCCCTACTGAACAATAGTACCAACAGCAACCCCATACACGTGTATCAGCCTTGTTGGGCCTCATCAGTGAGGTAGAGCTGTGCCTCTCTGAGCACAGTGATCAATGGATCCACGTCTGAATTACCCTGGGAAACTTGGGGTGACTAGACCTATGCCCCTTGAAATAATCACATTTTAGTCATAGGCGCCACTCTGCGCCTTCCCAAAGAATAGGTCATTTAGCCGTGTTCGTTCTAGCAGAGTGGCACCTATGGACTATTTTTTTTATTGTTTAAGGGACTTAGGTTTAGTCACCTATGTTTCCTAGGGTCATCCAGACGTGGACCCCTTGCTCACTGTGCTCAGAGAGGCACAGCTCCACCTCACTGATGAGGCCCAACAAGGCAGAAACAAATGTCTGGGGTGGCTGTTGGTACTTGTTCAGAAGGGAATTGCCATAGCATTTCGGTGCTGGACTGCCCATGTGGGTGGGACAAAGACTGATATGCAAATGGATATTTCCCTTTTGTGAAAGGTACAGTCAGCTAAATTGTGGCTGTGGACTCTCGAGTGAGTAGATTCCCAAAGAACAGGTCCTTTAGCCGTGTTCGTTCTCACAGAGGGGCGCCTATGGACTATTTATTGAATCTTTAGTCATGAAAACCGTTGCAATTCAGTGAAAAAAACGTTTGTTAAAGGGACGCTATGGTAAGTTGCTCCAATAAAAACCTTTGAAATTCAGAGAAACGCTTTTTTAAAGGCACGTTATGGTTGTAGTGCCAAATCGAAAAACCTATAAAATTTGCCAGTTATGGTAAGCTATGCAACCATAAATCACGCCTCGACGATGTACTCCTCAGACTAACACCCATGACATCAACGGTGACATCACAAATGGCATCATCGATGGCATCACTGATAACATCACCATATGAAATCCACTAATTGGTAACACTCATGACAAAGAGTCCTTACAAAGTAGTGTGTTTAGGTTATTGCCACTAACATATCTGAGTGATAGGCAGGCCGCTCACAAACTAGTCCATGGTTCACAAAATGCACTTATTCAAGCATAAGCTGTCTACTGAAGTGTGCAACATAGTAATCTAAAACTACATTAATATAGGCAATGGCTGCAGCATGGACCATAGAAGTAGAGTATTCTTTATTGAGTAGATTTAGCCAGTTGAATTATAAGTTCAAGCCTATCAGGAGCGTTAGTAATGGTAAACTTGGAACCAAGGACTAAATATACAAGAATTACTAGACACATGGGTGGATAATCACAGCCAGGAAACGTCTAGAAAGTGAGAAACAAGTACTATGACCAGAGAATGAAACTAAGACTAAAGTCAGCCATCATAAATATACAGGATAAACCTTTGTTATCTTTCTGGGCTTGCTTGTTGCTCCATGTATGTGCACCATGAGTTCAGGACAAACCCTAAAGAAACTAACTTAACATTCTGAATGGTGGACGCTTACATATTTGTAGCACCTTCAATGTATGATCGTCATGTTTTCAATGCAGTACCTCCAGCTAGTGCTTAAACTCTTTACTGTCAATAAACACAAGGAATGTCCCAGAATATGCGACATCCTCGGTGATGCAATTTGTGATGTCATTTCTGATGTCCTAGGTGTTATTCTGAGCAATGAATGGTGGGAGCATGAGTTATATTTGCATAGCGTACAATAACTGGTAAATGTCTGTGTTCAATTTTGTTCTGCAACCATAACATCCCTTTAACAATGTTTTTTCACTGACTTTTAAAGGTGTTTATATAAATGTATGTATGTATGGGGAAGGGTGAAAAGTGAAGTTGGGGGTGGGTTGGTGAGAGTTGTTGTGGGGTAGAGGTGTGTGGGGGCTTTGTGGCGGACCAAATTGTAAACTTTCAAATATGACTCTATGTAACGCCGCAGGAACATATCAATAGTATGGATAACAAATGATGTTGGATAGAATAAATGTAACTATCTTTAAATAATAAAAAAATAAAGGATGTTTCAAATACAAAACAGGTGCATTGCAGTTCCTTAATCACAGACCAGAAACCTGCAGCACATCACCCAATAATTCAATACAGCGAAAGGCAGCAAAGGTAGAGACACAACTTTATATCCATACAGTTGTGCAGAAATGCATTGAGAAACCAGCATAATATCCCATTCCAAAAGACTGCCCATGAGCACAGAAATCATGGGATTTGTGTACAGTATTACACAGTGAACCTCATGCAGAAAAGTCAGTAAGACGCATGTACTCAGTTACATTAACAATGGAGTTCCTAGCAGTACATCCTGGGGCCATGGCTTTACAGGACCATCTAAGCCTCATGCAATATTGCTCATCCCACCCACGTGAAATAAACTACCTCCTTTTTGGGAGCTTTCCATTGCACATAATGGGACTAAAACTGTGCACTCAGTTTCATGTGACTGGAGTTCCGGTTTTCAGGCAGCTAAAACTGCCTTCATGTTCTAATACGGGGCATGTAGGTTGGTGTACCTGTGCTTCAGACATTGACATATTTCATCCTCAAACAGCCTTATGGGTACTCATGTGTTTCCCAGCCAATCAATGTTCACTCTGTGCACCTTCCATGGTATGATCTGATCAGTATTTCTCTATTGTGGAGCAGCCTTCTTTCCCGTCTGTATAGTTTACCTCCCCAACACAAACATCTTAAATTATCTTCTCTCTTCAGAGACTCAGATATGCAAAAGCAGTGTTTTGACACCAAACAATAGGCACATTAGTGATGGAATCACTGTCTGTGCCGATGTCCAGCATTGCTGCTTCACGCCAGTGCCACTTCTGTATCCTGATGCGTACATCTCTGCAGCGAAACAGGGTTCCTGTTGTCAGCATTATTTTATGGTGGCGTGTTCAGTGTTGGTCTCAATAATTCTTTCTCTTATACTTTGTTATATATACCCACTGTCCAGCTTGGAAAGTATAACAAGTAGTTGTTGGGCTCGTGGGTAAGGCTTCCCGGACCTGCTAGTAGATGGAACAAACAGTTTACACTAAACCTTTACAATATGCAAGTACCGTGCCATCCACTAACTGCACTGTGCTCCCATTCAAAGGGATCAGTGGAGATTCCTGCAAATGCATTGGTCTACCAGTGAGTATCTCATAATGACTTAGTCCATTTATTCTATTGGCAGTCCCCCTCATGTTGCCTAGAGATAATGGTAGTGTGTCTGGACACTTCAAGCTGGTTTCTGCACATCTCGTAGCTATTTTCCCTTTGAGGATCCAATTCCAGTGTTCCACTGACCCTTCTGATTGTGTTTGGTGTGGAGAGTGAAGCTTCTGTTGTATATTATGTTTTTGCTTAGCTCCTGAATCAGTTTTCCTGTGAAATGGGCCCCTCCAACATTGTTGTATTCACTGGTACCTAAAATGGATAGACTGACTTGAAGTTTTGGGATGGTGCCCTGCTTTGATTGCATTTATAGTATTACATCTGAAAAATAGTTATGTTGATATATTTATCAGTGATATTTATTGTCTTCATATCAATTAATATATAATTCAACTCATTAGTTGTTAAGTGCCTTGGAAAATTGCCTTCAGTTCAGTATTGTTAGGAAAAAGTGAATTTCATAAATATCTATAGAAAGACATAGGTGTATTAGTTCATGGTGTTTTAATTGCGTGGTTTATGAATGAGAAATATACCATTGCGTGTGTATGCACATACAAAGGTTAATGACATATTTTTAAGTGTAGTGTGTGCCATGATGTGGGCATACATAATTCAATGGAATAAAAGAAAAAATAAAGGAAAAAGAGATAGAATCAGATATCATTATTGATAATCATTACACTGGATCCCAAAATATTTCCCTTATAATATTCACAATTGCAGTGTAGGCTCCAAATCAATATTTCCTTGATAGATTGATTTCCGTAACTGGTGTAAATTTAATCCACAGTCACAGCTTAGAATAATGTAAAAGTCATACTCTCTAGTTTGTTGTCAACCACACATGCAAGGGAAGAGTTTTTGACACTCTCCCCCGAACCACAGAAGCCAAATGGATTCGACCCTCCCACTGTGGTTGTCACAGGCACCTTATTTTACAACACAGGGTACCACGTGACAGCCAATGCGGGAAGAGCAATTAGGGAGAGGTTGTGGATAGGGTACGGTAGTTAGGAACACCAGAAAGAGGGAGAGAAAAAAGCCTAGTTGGGATAGGTATGGGGAAGCAACAGGAAAAAACCCTACCATATATAAACATAACTAACCATGGTCATATTCTCCAATCCCTGCCTGTCTATGAAACTCTTAGTTTTCCTATACTCAATGGACTAAGTCAACTGCCTTATTCCTTCCTACCATAGTCAAAACCAACATAACCCATGAACGTATAAGCATGAAGGCATGAGAACATGTAGTAGCAAGCTGGATGGCACAAACAAGGGAAACTTCCCAAATGAACTGACAAAACACATGGCCCAGAGGGCAGGCGTGAGCACGCATACACAGCAGTACATAACATTGCTTTCCAGCATAACACAAGTTGCACAAAGCTTTCTGAGTAAAAATACCTGCGTTATCTAAGCACCCTTGGCCAACAAGGTTGGAGTTGTTTCCCCACTTCTCATAAACATAGGTGCGAGTAACTTAATAGGAAACACAAAAGGTCTGCATTCGTAATCATTACTGAATGTTCTTCCCAATTGCTGGAAAACACTGAGGCCAAGAACCCCTAATTCAGTCTTTCCCCACGTAACGTAGGAAACCTCATGTTAACATGAAGCAAGGTGCTCGCAAACCATTGCCCCTGCTTTTAGAAAATCATAGTATTCACAGCATGTAATAAAGTACTTTGCTCTTGGTCCAAGTGCCCCACAGGACTACCCAGACTGAGGAAGTAGCGCGTTGTCAGGAGCCTGTCTCGGTCACCGCTGCATGGCCCACAGTTCTTCTTCCCTTCCGTAGCAGTTCTTCCACGGGCGAGGAGACGTACAGGGGCTCCACCTGCAACGCCTGTACAACCAAAATAATCTGCACCTGAGCCGCGCCATTGCTGGTTGATAAGATAACCCCAATCATAGTCAGCTGCGTGCGAAGGATAGAACTACCTGTGTTCCAGGGGTTGCTGGGAATAGAAGTTCCCAGGCTAGTTTTCTTGTACAACTAGCCTGATGATCCTGCAAACACAGTTACCGGGCCCACTGTAGCACTCCACGTCTGCCCCAGCCCCTATTCCTGACATCTGTAGTGCACTCAGATCTGCAAGCAGATTGCAAATACTTCCTAATATTCTTATAAATTGACCATCATTGTACATGTAATTTAATTCTGCCAATAGATTTCCTCAGTATGTCCTCTTTATTCTTCCTTATTTTCAAAGCTCTGAAAAAAATGCAATTGGTACTCTATATACATTTTGGATTACTTATTAACTTATTTCTTTTAGAATGTGTGTTTACTGCAAAGATGTACTCACCTAGTATAAATGGATCATACTCCTATTGGTCCTCAGCGTTTACTGAATACATGCTCTGCTTTTATCATGGAGAATACACTGCAGATACAAATTCAGAATTATGCTATTCTGTCGGAAAAAACAGCTCGTTCTACCTTTAGGTGAAACATTTGAAAAGATCACATCAAAGTATTAGATGATGTACTTTCCACAATAATAAGGAAATAAATCTGGTATGTAGCAAAGCTATAAATGAGATCAATCCAACTATAGCGGCGATACAATGTTTTAATGTGAAATATGGTGTTTTTTCTATGATACCTCATATTACAGTATATACACATAAGATGGCACATTTGATTAGTTACAAAATGGCAAAAGAACTGATTCATGTACCAAAATGGATAGAATCTGTAAAGTCACCATACTGAAATACAGTTTTAAATCTTCCAGGGTGTTGCCCTACAGCCAAGGTTTGACTAGAATTAGGAGTGACATCTATGAGGACCATTATCGAATGTAAAAGAGCTGTATTTCTCTTGAGGATTGCAGTAGCAAGAAAGGATGGGTTATTATTTTTTCTAAGTGAAGGTTGAAGCTGTGGAATTTTAAGAATGGCCACCAACCTTGGAAGATCTTTATGAATTACGTAGACTAGTTTGGGATAGGAAGGGATGTTATTACAAATACTTGAACCTAAAATTAGTTTGTACTAATTATGGACCTTAAAAAGAGGTTCTATCTAATATAATATTAACAAAGGAATTTGGTAAGGATCCACAATGCTGCACATAATGCCCTTTCCTGATACCGACTTGAGAAGGCTGTATATGTGCAAATGGTTTAATGTATTTCATACTAAAGAGGTAACGGATCCTAGAAAAAGGTTGAAATAGCTCACTCACTGATAACTGTAATAGTAGTGATACATTCCTATGCACTCAAAAAAGGTAACTCCAGATGACAAACCTTTCCATTCAGAGATTTCTGAAACTTAATACTATTGGTGATATATGTGGGGATTTTGGAAAAGTGCGAACTTAGTTTCTGAAAGGAAAGATTTCTCCCTGAATGTATATATTTTGAAAACTAAATTATTGGATTAAAAAGCGGAGTTAAGGTGAAAGGGCAAACCTGATATAAAAACTAATTACTTGTAGGCAGGTGCCTGCCTCGTTGCCATTGATTTGCCACATAAATCCAAGTTTCCAGGTGCTACGAACATTTCTATTAGATTTCTGGGCACGTGTTAGGGCAGTTTCTTGTTTGGTCAGTATTCAGCCAGCTTCTTATTGGTCTCAGTGACAGGCCTTGCCTGAGGGGTCTCTCATGAAGTCATAGGGAAGAGGAAATGCCTGTCTTCCCGAGAAGCCATCTAGTCATTCCAATAAGAGTCAAGCTAATACAAAGTATAAATGTAACTTATTTCTAGTGGGTTCTACCTCCTTGCAGACATAATTAAAAAGTCAGACATTTGTGTCCTGTGCGATATTAAATCCTACATCAACAGTTAGCAATGCTTCTGCTTTCGCTGATTTTATATATGGATGACATAACCTAGATGGGTTGTTCATTACTGAAACCTGGTTGGTTATTGATTGTCAAGGTATTTTGCATATTTCAGTTCCCAAAGGATATTCCATGAAATGGGTGAATGGGTCAACAGGCTAAATCATTGCGGCAGTGGTGTTTCAATCATTTTTAAAACTTCTCTTTCTGTGCAGGACCTTGAGTTATTGAAGCTTGATGAATTGCCCCAAATGTGTTCCTTTATATTTAAAGTCTCTCTTTCAGTCTTTATTAGGACTATACTTGTTAACCGTCCCCCAGGTCCCATAAACAATGTTTTGACATGTTTTGAGGACTTTCTGTCTTCTACACTATTTTTGAATAATAAACTTCTTATTCTCAGTGACCTAAATATTTTCCTTAATTGTTCCAACTCTGTCGATACAGGTTGATTATTGAATGTATTAGTCTGCCATTCCTTAAAATCTAATGCATCCTCAACTTCTCATAGGGGTGGCCATTGTCTGGAGGTGATCTTTACCAGAAATGTAGCCCTAAATCTTTTTTCAACTTATCCTATTCTGTGAAGCAATCATTATGTGAGACTTTTATCATTTAATTTCTCCTAGTGTTCTAATAATAAGCACTTTTCTGCCCCTGAAATGCAACGGTATCAAAGAGCTTTATTGCAGATCAGCTCAGAGGATTTACATTTCAAATGGTAACTGGCACTATTGTTTATTTGTCTGATTCTGTATTTTGATAATGAATGATCTCATTCTGATGTAAATACAATAAGATATGTAAGAAATATAACCAATCAGATCGACACTTGGTATGTGTGTCAAAAAGAGAATCATGTAATTTCATTAATTCCATTAAAGGATACAAAAGTTCATTCTTAATTTAGTTAATGCACATATTGCACTATTCTTATTCAAATGACTAAAAGGCCACATTTTATCATTGTCGCTCAAGTATAATAGGTTTTACTCAAACCAACCATTAAACACTCAATAAAATTCTCCCATTCACAGCACTCCCCTGATTTAAAAGCCCCAAACAGCTTTATCAACAACGTCTGGTGGATTTCGAGGGATGCTTTGAATCTCATGAAGTTTGAGAAGGTCTTGCCGTGCACAAAAAAGCAATCAAGGAAGCTCAAACATCTTTTCTACAAAATTGGATCCGATTGGCAATTTTAAAAATATCTGCTAAACGTTTCTCTATATTGAACACTTCTATTAATGCTCTGTGTATCTCACAACAGCTCTAGCCCTCACATTGAGTAACAAATGAATTTAAGATATTTTTATTTGACAAGATTCATAAGATTCGTGAAAGCCTCCAATGTGCTAAAATTCTCTATCCACGCTTGAAATCTAAGTCTGTTCTACAACTGTACTGCAATCAGAATTTAAAATGTTTATTTTACCTTTAAATAAGTCCTCAGGAAGTAATTTTTCCTTATTAGGTAAGCTCAAACCTACTGGTTCCTGTGTGGATGTGTTACCTGCTCTAGTAGCGCAAGCACATGCCCTAGCCCTGACTAGACATACCTCTCATTTTGTCAGTTTGTCTCTTAGCCAGGGGATTGTTCCCCAAAACCTAAAGTCTGCTGTTACCACCCCTTCCCCCATCCCCTTCAGAAATAATCTTCAATTTACTTATCCGTGTTGGTGAAACTATTCACCTATAGTGGAGCTCACTTGTATGACAAACATTCTCGAGAAAGTACCAATGCAACAAATGATGGATTTTGTACAGAACAATCAGATTTTGTATCCATTTCAGTCTGGCTTTTGGCCCAGACACAGTCGGGTAACAGTAGTGGCCTCTGTTGCGGTGACCTTTTACACTATTCTGATATGGATCAAATGCCATCATTGGTTATGTTAGATCTACCCGTCGTACTTGGTAGAGTGGATCTCTCTATTCTTCTTGCTCATCTCTCAGATATAGTCAAAGTCTCTGGCCTGGCTTTGCACTGGTTCCAGAATTTTCCCTTGGATAAATTACAGGCACTAAAGATTGGCCCATTTATTTCAGCCTCTTCCCCTATTTAATTGTGGAGTGCCTGTGGTATCCACCCTTTCAACCCGTTAGTTCAACATTTACATTTTGCGTCTGATGTCTATCATCTGAAACTTCAATATCCAGTTCCATTCATATGCAGATGATACACACTTGTTCCTTTTAGCTATTTCGTCCACAAGAGGCATTTGACTAACTTTACCTATGCCTTGAGGAGATCAAATTACAGCTGACTAATACCAATCTCAAATTGAATCTTTTTAATACTAAGATTATGCTTTTAGAATCTAATAATCTGCTAAATGATGCCTCAGGGCTCCCTCTGTCACCTTTACTGTTTGTTTACCAGATACCTTTTTCAAAAAGGGTAAGAAAAATTGCAACTTTTTGGGATCCTGAATTTAAGTCAACCAAACAAGTCCATGAGGTCAGATGATCTGCCTTTTTTTGTATGCGACTATTGCAACATCTTCTTCCTTACCTTCCATTTTTTGACCACGTCGCTGTGGTTGGTGTCCTGATAAATTCACGTTTAGACTACGCCAATGCTCTGTATGCGGGTCTTCCAAAGTATCTTGTGTATCAATCTCCAAAATATCCAACATGCAGCTGTTCGATTGATCTTCCTCTTTCCCAGGTTTTCTTCAATTGCTGCAGAAAGAAATTCACTGATTTGTCTACTTGCCAATGTATTACTTTTAAGCTACTTTCCTTAGTCGTTAAGTGTATGCGTGGTTTAGCAGCGCAATATTTGAGACAGACAATCCAACCGTATCTACTAGTGCACTCACTTTGCTTAGCACAGCTACACTTACTAAATATCCCCCCTCTCGTTGTACTAGTGTAAGAGATTGGTGATTCTTTGTGTTGGGCCCCCGGCTTTGGAACAGCCTTCCAGTTCATTTTTGTTTCCGGAACTGCCTTTTAATTTTTCTTAAGAATCTGAAATCATGTATATTTTCTTAATGCTTACTGTTGGTCCACTTTTCATCATTCATATTTAGCTTTTTTTAGTAAAAGAAATGTGATTTCAGCTGTGCCCAGAGGCAGTGAATACTGCCCGTTACCTTTTGGGTTGAGCACACTAATCAAATCAAAATACATTGTCCAACAGGGAACCTTCATGAATTGGCCTTTTAACGTTCTGATCTTTTACTAGTCTGTTCATGCATAGGAAACTGGGAGCAGTTTAGCAATGTGGCAATTCCTCGATGGGAACACTTTGCTGTCCTTTGAGCATATGCTTGCCCTGTGCCATGCTATTTACAGATATGACTGGCCCAACCCAGGGTCAGCTACTGCAAACTTAAATGGCCAATGCACTTCAACCAAATATTTTACATCCACCTTTAGAAGGCGGTCATTCTCCATTGCATCCCCTACTTCAAGCCCCTTGGGCCCTATCATGCCTGAAGTCATTGCAAGATTACATTTTACATATGAAGTTTCCTTAAGAGTTTATTTCTAAACCCCTTGTTAATTTGGGTCCAATCTGTCTGTTTTTTTATTGTTTCTTTTACTGTTTTAAAGAGTGAGATACGTTCTGTATGACAGAGGGTCACTGTGTCTAACTTTTAGGAATTGAGTATTGACCTGGCATCTGTATTTCATTGGGCAGCATGTCTGGACTTCCGTGAGAGACACTTCAATATAGGGAGCAATGCAGTGGCCAGTGGTTGTGTAACAAAGGTGTACAGATTGCTAGGAGATAAAGAGTGACAGCTGACAGGACTATTGACAGAATGACAGACAGAGGTTTGATAGGTGAGAACTGAAAGGTTCCCGCGAAATAGAGCGACTGAAGACTGTTGCAACCAGTCTGGTTACAGGTAAGCAAAGATGTTAAAACATGTCCCGGGATTAGGGCTTCCCCAGTGATAGTCACTACATACAATTATGGACTACTGGAATTGTGACCGTCATAGCTTTCTGAGGTCAACCACCCTATAGGGAGACTACCTATAGATGAGCCAATCTAGAAACCATAGAAGGCATGCGTTGAGAGCTGTACTGTATGACCCGACAGACTGGTAGGAGGATTGAGGAGTACCTGTATTTACTCAGCATAAATGGTGAGGGGCTATCAGCCCATATTATAGGAAGACAGAGAGATTTTTACAACCCCTTAATACCTTGAAGCCTTGTGAACCTAGTCTGGGAGGGTGAGGATGTATCAGCCCACCTAATGCTTCAAACTTTTCTAAGGTACTAATACCTTGTCATTGTCTCCTTGCTCGTACAAAATGAGGATCAAAGCCCTCCCCAAGAGACTGTGGGCCTCATTCCGAGTTGGGCGGTAAGGGTTAACGGTCACCGGTAAGGAATCCGGTGCCGGTAAACCCTTACCGTCCCAATTCGGAGTTCCCTTAGCGGGACCCGCAAAGGACGTGTGGTCTGTCCACACCTCCTTTGCGGGTCCCGCTAAGGGACCAGGGCGCTAATAACGGGCCCGTAATTTACGGGCTCGTAATTAGCACCTTCCCCATTCCCATTTGAGCCCTATAGGGGCTCAAATGGGAATGGGGAATGGTTGGTTAAATGGGGACTTACCGGGTCCGTACAGGTCGGAATGTCCCGGTAAGTCCCCATTCAGCCAGACCGGACCCAGACCCGGGTTTGGAGGCAGCCATGGCGCAAATAGCGCCATGGCTACCTCCAAACTCGTAATGACCCCTGTGTATCAGTACACAGAACAGTTAAGCCAGGGACCACTGTGGCTCCCTAAACTACCTTCACTTTGAGAGGTCTATAATCCTGAATATGACCCCCTTGTGCACGTTTGATGCAGAATGCCACACCATTTGATCATCCAAAAGGCTCGTCTCAATACAGGATTGTTGCTGATGTAATTGTCTGACGGTAGCTGCATCCTAGTGATTAGGTGTGGTGGTGAAGATAGCAGTTGAATGTGTGCAGTCTGGTGGGTGGACTCCCAGGCTGGGTTCTGGCTGCGTTAGGCCTGTAGGACGCTTATGTGAGCAGCTAGGTCAGATTGTCATGGGATAGCTGCATTTTATTACAGTGATGAGGTATTTCATGGAGTAATGTTCGTATCTGAAAAGCTAGGCCGAATCTATCAGTGATATAGCTGCATTCTAATTGTGTGATGGTGTAGAGTAGAGAGTTAGCATAATGCTATGGGATGGGAGTGTTTGCGTGGATTTCAGAACCAATGCAGCAGGAACATTTTCTAGGTTGAAGTTACTGATAATATTTGTTCTTCTATCCAAGTGTGTCACTTGCCGACATTTACCATCCTGTCTAGATGTAATGCAGGCCAATGTTCACAATTCTAATTAGGTGCAGTATTGCTAACATCACAATCTTATCTATATGCGACGCAGGCTAATGTTCACAATTCTAATTCGGCGCGGCATTGCTAACATTCACATTATAAACACTTTGTTCATATATGGTCCCATTTCCAATGTCTTCACACATGCTTCCGTCTTACCTCTTATAGAAAAAAAGGTGCTGACCCACAAAATCCAGCCAACTCTTGTCCCATTTTAAGACTTCCTAAGATAGAGAAGATTTTTGAGGTGGCTGTGATGGTACATGGAAACAGGCATGTGTAATCTGCACAAATGGTTGATTACAGACAAGCTGGTTTTAGCTGTATTCCACTCCATGGTTGATGACTTCATGAACATGGTGATTGGTGGTGGTTATGTTACATCTCTCTGCTGGTTTTTACATCCTCGACCACAGCATACTCCTGGGCAGACCGCATCACTTTCACATCACAGGATAAATCCTTTTCTCGATAACACACTTTTTACGAAACGGATCCTAAGAAGTGGCAGTCAATTCCTTTGAATTACCTTTCTCAAGCCTTATGTTTGGCATCCATCCAGGAGCCATTTTCTCCTTGGATCTTACAAAACTCCTTCACAACTATGGCATGAACTTTTACATATAGGCAGTCAACACTCAAATGTTATTGCCTCTTGATGGGGTGTCGTGGTCTTATCATTTAACCTTCTTTATGGGTCTGCCTGTAGTGAGTAACTGAATCGACCAAAAATGTTTACAAATTAAAGCAAGCAAAATAGAAATTCTCATTTGTGGTCCGAACTCAGTTGACTGGAACACAACTCCAGTGAAAATGTAGCCAACAAAAATGTAGTCAGTGAAAAAGTCTTGGTGAAAATACCTCTGCAGTGACAACATTGCCAAGACAAATGTGTCAATACATGCAGCTGAAAAGTAGCCAAAAATGTAGTGCTGCTAGGGTAATTGTTAGGGTTAAGGAGGGTTTAGTGGGCTTGTGATTGCCTGGTTTTGGGTTAGGATAGGGGTAACTATATGGGTTAAAGAAAAGATGTTGGGGTTTGGTTAGTCGTTAGGGTAGATTAAGTGTCAGGATTAGTGTTAGGGTAGGGGTTATTGTAAGGCTAGGGCTAATACAGTAATGGTTTGTGCAGGTGTTGAAGAAAAGGATAGGGAGGTTGGACAGAGGCTGGTGATTCTGGTGTACGACAGCGGTTAGAATACACCCTTATAAAATGTCCACCATGCTGCAGCATGCCGAATTACAGGACTAAGAAAATTCAACCACATAACCCCCATACTCCAGAAGCTGCACTGGTTACCTCTTCATGCACGTTCAATAAAGTTTACATCACTTACAAAGCTGTCTCTACCAAAAAAACACTGTACCCGGCAGATAAGCTCACCATGTCCGGAGGCCAATGCAACACCAGAAGCCACGACTTTCCCAGTCTGGAAAGAAAGAACTGGAAGAGAGAAAAAGTAACAGGAAACATGCCTTTTCCCAGTCTCTGGAACTAAAATAAGGCTGCCCCTCTCAATCTTTCTCCTCGCATCTTGGAGCCTCATGGATGTGGAACCTGTTCCCTCCTGCTGCCTCTCTTCATTGTGGCCTCACACTTCATCCCTGATGCCTGCTATCTTCACAGCATTGCGGTATGATTCATTTCAGAATCTCTAATGAAAAAGAAACGAAAAAAAGAAAAAAGGAACATTTTGCAATTTTATTATAATTGCTTTCTTCTCCGTGCGGATTGGTACGGAGCATTTCTACAATTCCAATTACTGCCGCCCAGCATTCTGGGACTTTCTGCACTGTGTGTAGTGGGCACATAATCCTGTGTGCCCCTGTGTCTAAGGCACCTCGCAGCATTTTTAATGATGGCCGCCGCATTGTCCGACTACCATGCAAGATCCTTTGAGTAAAGCTGTGCCCACCTCGCTGCTCGTGATTGGACCCCGAGCACTCTTTATTGGCCAAAGGGCAACCGGCAGGCTTTAGCCACCTCCCCCAAAGGCCCACATCCTAAAGCCCTTTCTGTCCCTGTCAGTGCCGGTATGTGCCCGTGCCAGACCTCTTGGCCCATCATTTCACATGTCGCCTTTGATCACTTTACATACAGAACGCTCTGCAGATTGGTTTGTTCGCAGACTGTATATTTGACTTCAGCGACCACCCCAGCCTTCGATTCCGAAACCTACCAAGCTGATAACTACGGTTTGGATCTACGCTTCAGCTCCCATCTGGTCTCACCACCGATAATAGCTACTCTATCAGCCCTTAGCCTGACCCCTCCCCTACTTCACCTCCCTTCTCCTTTCGCCTTCGTCTGACTGATGGCAGTCTGACTGTGCTGGCTGCTTCATTGTTGCATTCCTTATGACTAGCCCACCTCAGCATGTCTCCCACCCTCTCGCTACAGCATGTTTTGATGCAGCACCTCGTTCCATGAGGTGAGGCTTTCCAAAATTGTGCACATAAACCTATGTCGTATTTTACCTACCTGTATCAGCATGTTTTGATGAAGCACCCCATACCATGAGGTGGGGCTTTCCAAATTGTGCACCTAAACCTATGTCTTATTTTACCTACCTGTAACAGCATGTTTTGATGTGGAGACCCGTACCATGAGGTGAGGCTTTCCAAAATAGTGCACCCAAACTTATGTCGCATTTTACCTACCTGTAACTGCATGCTTTCATATAGCACCCCGTACCAGGAGTTGAAGCTCCTCATGTAATTACTGTTACCTGCTAAGCATGTAACCACTGTAACAGACTTCCTAAGCCGAATGTGCCTAGATACCTCTAGGTTTTGTGCTCTATACAAATGACAATATAAAATAAATAAATAAAATAAATCTTACACTTTAGGAAGGACCAGAAGACTATACTCTTCAAAGAACATCTCGCCAATCACTGATCATTTCACTCTCCTCTAATTCACCCCTTTGGTGCTTAGACCAGCTTCTGCTCCCTCGCCCATCTTATCTCCTCTACTACTCTAAACCCTTACTTGTAACCCCTGCGTGCACCCTCTATGTACAACACCTCATTGGTTCCCATCGAAATACGTGTTTTAAAGCTTCCATACAGACACACATTGACAGCAGATAAGGACTCCAAAATCCATCCAACCTGCTTTTTTTCTTGCCCTCTCTAACACAGCAGTCCATACTTCAACCATAATTCTACCCAGTGCAGAGAAGACTAGGTGGCAGCGGCGTTCCCTGCTTTTTCTAGGTATCCTCACATCCTCTTGCAAGTGAGGGTGTTGCATGTGGTGTTCTGTCACACTGCGTATGTTCTAGAATGCTGGATGTGCACCCTCATGCCTCAACAGGCTCAGCTGGTGTTTCTACTGTGAGCGGTCTGTTCAGCGATCTACCACAGCTTCACAGATTGTCATCCTAAGGGTTTGTGGCCTGGGGTTGCATATTGGTGCAGGGAGCAGGTGCACCGGGGATTTCACTGGTGTTGGCCTCTTTCCTGTGTACATGCTGTAGCCATTGTGTACGGTGGGGAGAACATAAAGATTTATGATATTCATGTGCCGATTATCAGGAAGGGCCTTCCTAGAGCTCCATAAGCATCAACACAGATACGTATGACAAGGGTGCTGCTGGGGGGTCCCCCAGAATCGCTGGATATGGTTGCGATCAGGATGTTCCCTCGGGCATCTCCTCCGTTTGGAGACTGGGAGCTTTAGCGCCTGGCCTTGTCATTGATCACCCACTATAATTATTCCCTGCATCTGCACCAGTGCATTTCCCACCACCATCCATGCTGTGAGTCGGCTTCGAACAAAAAGCATCCTTTCTGTATTCTGTTTAATATCAAACAATCTCCACCAATGAATGCTAGTTTCAACTCCACATTGTTTCCCTAAAATTAATCTTTTATCCATGACGTGATTACATTACCAGGGTGATAAGCTTTATCCGTGTATGATTAAAAGGTGAGCATGAACCCAATACAAAATAAACCACTCTCCATAGCCAAACAATAATAACAATAATAACAATAATAATAATAATAATAATAATAATAATAAAACTAATAATAATCATAATAATAAAAATATCATGTTTTATATAACTCGTCATGTCTGTTTCCTCCTACTTCTAGGCTTTATAATAATAGATGTTGTTATAATCATGCTAACAACTATGATAATCATGATATTGAAGATAGTATTATGTTGAATATATTGTATGTAATGTTAAAGGTTCTTATACCGCACACTGTTGCCACCTGCTGGTCACTTGATGCTCTGGCGGATCTGTAAAGCAAGGAGGGTGGTGGGAAAGTTAGTAGGACTGAGCAGGAAAAGAGCAAGAAAGCTGTGATGTTCTATTGGCAGCTTCAGTTCCATGACACCGTTGACTGAGCCTAGGTGTGTTTTTCAGTTGACAGCTGCCATGTGGTGTTGGGGCAGGACTATGTGTGGTTTGTTTTGTTGGTGTTGTGAATATAGCTCTTCGTGTCGGTATACTCATTCTGCTAAGTGTTAATAGTTATTATTACTCAATTTAATCTGAAAACTTGAGTGCTACCCCGAGTATCCTGACTTTAGTATTCTGTCGCTGGCAATGCAATAGGTTCCCTCCTGGGGCCTCTGCTGGCTGTGTGCATTGAAGTAAGGAACAGGTGCAGAACAGACTGCAATAGGCAATGTGAGCACACACGCCATCCTCTTACATTGCTTCTGTAGTCAACATGCCCTGTTCCTGGAAAATATTTTAAGCAAAAAGCAGTGTTATTTTCATGCGTGTGGGCGTTCCATTAGCATAACACGTATTCAAACAAAACTTTATTTGGCAGTCGGTTGATCTCGTCATTATTGATTCGTTTTTTTCTGTAAATGTTCTGTTTTAGTTGAGCAATTTCTGCGATCATTTACATTATGATTCATTTTGCTGGATGTGGGGCTTATTTTGAATTATTTGGGGACTTCACCTTCTCTTCCTGATCCTGCTTCAAGGAATGAGTTGGAATAAGTGGCGTAAGTGCAATAATTCACGGGTATAAGGATCCCCCTCCGCTTCCTGCCTTCCTTTTCATCCCAAGTTATCGAGAACAGCACTACAGACATCTTATGCATCCATGGAGCAAGGTCTGGTAGAGGAGCCATGCATTTTATCACAGCGATATATCCATTGCTACTCCTATAGTAATGGGATCAAGACTAACAGATGAACTCTCCCTATCTACGGTATTACATGGCCTGCGGTAGCGGCCATGTAGTTATGGTTAAATTGCTAACCCATAGGAAGAGCACTTTTTGGGTGGCTTATAACTTTGCTCCCCCTGGACGAATCCTCACCAAACTTTGCATAAAAGGTATATGGCCCACTCTGAATATAAAGTTTGGTGAGGTTTGGTCAAGGGGGGCAAAGTTATAGGGGGGCTCCCAAAATGTATTTTTTCCAATAGACATAATGGGAAAAAATTTCTGTCGTGCCTACAGCCCAAACCGCTGGATGGATTTTCACCAGATTTGTGGCAGGAGTGGCGGCTTCGTCCCAAAAGCGTGCTTTTGTTAATTTGGTGTAAATCCATCCAATTGTTTTTTTTTTAAATGAGCAAAACGTAAGGCAATAAAATGTGTGATATCTATGTCCGCTCCGCGGACTCACTTCCCTGTTCGGTCCGCGGACTGGCCCTTGATTGGCTGTTTGGTCCGTGGACTGGCCAGAAAAATGTGCTGACTTTTGCATGGTCTGCGGACATCGGGACGTGGCTGCTGATTGAGTGTTGAGAAAACGTGAAATGCGTCAGTTTTCCTGAAACGCCCGCCATCTTGGATTTGCAGACTTTTTGGGGTCTGCAGACAGCGCAGTGAAAACATTAAAAAAAAGCAGCATTGAACTTGTCAAACTCAACAGACAATCTCTGGGGATGCGGGGGGGATGAGGATTGGATTGGATATGGCCATAAGAAGCCAAAAAACGAGTTGTTCCACCCCAAGAAAGTCCACAAACACTCCAGATGTCTTGGGGCAGTCCTGTGGTGTTCGCGGACACTTCAGATGACCTAGGACATATGTACCTATTTCTGCATTACAGGGTTGGGGAAAAGCAGTTTTTGGATGGCTTATAACTTTTGCGCCACTCAATGAAACTGCATGTAAAATTAGAGGGGGGGGTCCCAAAATATTGTAAAGGCATATAAATCTGGAGTCATTTGACGAATCAGGACAACATTTGGCAAAACGATTTTGAATCTAGATATAAATGGTTTTCTAAAGTTTGGTGGGATTTTCTCAAGAGGGGCAAAATTAGAGGGGGGGTCTCAACATTTTTAGATGGCTTATAAGTTTGTTGTTGTTTGATGAATGTGGACAAAGGTTTTGAGAAAGATTATAGACCCAACCTTCAATATTTGTGTAAAAACTGAATGGATTTTGTCAAGTGGGGGCTAAGTTATATGACTATTGTATGTACATACATTTTGACATTTAAAAAAAAATAAAACATGGATACATTTTCGAGCAAACTTGTGAGGCGCATTGTCCAGGACATTAAACATGGTTTTGCAAATGTGCCTGCGTTTTTTATTTTTTGACAAGTGTAATAATGTAGGTACAAAAAATAGTCATATATCTTTGGTGACTGAGGTATAGCCTGTGGCCGTGGGAAATAGCCAGATTGTCTGGGTCATGGCATAAGGTCATGACACGGCCAATCTGGCTACTGGCCATGACCGATAGAGACCAAAAATGGTGTTAAGGTGGCTATGTCTACCTTACACTGGCTATGTGGTAAAGTTATTCGAAGGTAGGATAGATTTGAAAGGGAAAAATAGTGCTTGTGGTAATATGTTCATAGGGTTTTGCAGGCTGCCATGGCAAGGGAAGAGGGGCTGTGTATGGAGCCCTGCCTTCTCTTTCCATGTTGGCTGTCTTGGAAAAGGATTTTCCTTCCTAGGAAGAATAATCCTTCCTTCTTACAGCGGGACGCCGCAGGCTTGGCAGGCGTCCCACTATAGGAAGAAAAATCTATGTTTTAGCACCCTGGGTTTGAGAACCAGGGGTGCTAATGACCTTTATCCCCCATTTCAGTGGTCCGTAGCCCTCTTTATTTATTTATTTATGTATTTATTTATTTATACCACACCAATGCCCGCAGAGGAAGATGATGTGGAGGAAGACAACTTACTACTTGCTGAGAGAGGAACAACCTTTCTGAGAGCATTGCGGTCATTGGATTTGGTGTGGCGGCGCATGGAGGTGCTCCTGTAGGAGTACTTTCCAGGTAGTCTGCGACTGAGTACAAAATTGCACTCAGTGCATTTCACTTAGGTAGCTTTAGCCTTTGGTACACTCCCAACAGTAGCAAAGAACTGGCACACCCATGATTCGATCTTGATACTAGAAGTAGGCACTTCCTCTCCTTCATTCTTGGTCCTCTTCATTGTCTTTAAAAGTACTGTGCTTTTTTGCTGTGAAGGTCTTCCAGCTGGTGGTGGGATGGCAATAACTGATGCCATTTTTAAGATAAATAGCAGTTTTGATAATTTGTTGATATTCAATTTACGCACTCAAATTGAGCTGGAGCGCAAACTCCCCTCTCCAAAAATACACTTGCACGGCCACAGTATGTATGTATGTATTTTTGGAGAGGGGAGTGTGAATGCCTTTGAGCTCCACCTCAATTTGAGTTTGTAAATTGAATGTGCTTCCTGGCTGAAGGCCGTATCAAGACAGCATTGAACATTCTGGAACGGTGTGATCAGATAACAAGTGATGAGATCTGTGAACTAGATGAGTTATTCATTAGCTTTTGTGAATTGAATGAGCAAACTTGATTTATAGAGTTTGAAGCTACGCTGTGTGTATTTGGACACTAGCACTACTCAAGCCCTATCTGGAGGAATCCACACATTGAAATTGGAATCCCCCCTTTTTCGACCCCAGATTGAATGGTGGTGACTAAAAACATTTGTGTAAAGAAGGTTTCCCCTGAAGAAAGATCATGCATCCTAAGCCAAGAAGAACTGAAACATGTTGGGTTTTGAAAAATGGCACTTTTTTAGAGTGTATAGTATGTTGAAGTCATTGATGTTTGTGAAGTTGTTATATGTATCTAATTGTGTGTAATTTAGCCGAAGAGGTTCTGGATATATCCACCATGTGGGTAAAATCCTGGGTCATGTTTTTTAAAACTTTTTTAGAGTTTTTTTTACTGGATAATGAAATAAAATTGTTAAATTGATACAAATTTATTGTGTACCAAGTCAATTTTTTCAGGACTAATGGTGAGAGGACGCTATATAACACCACATAGCTTTAGATGAGAAATCCAGTGGATTTAATCATATAACCTTCTCTTTTGTGTACAAATATGTCATCAGTGATGTCATCAATGACATTTGTGATGTCATCTTTGATGTGGTGGGTGTTAGTCTTCGAAGTGCACAGTGATGGCACAAGTTATGGTTGCTTAGCTTACCATAACTGGCGATTTTTTTCTGAGGTTTTTTGCTTTTACCTGTAACCATAACGTCCCTGTAACAATGTTTTTCCGTTTAATTTCATAGGTTTTTATTAGTGCAACTTAACCATAATGTCCCTTTTACTAAGTTTTTTCATTGAATATAATATACCCATAGGGGAAAGTCTGGTAGGCAAGACACCTACCTTATCACAGTGCTACATATGCATATCATCCCATGACATCCCATTCCTCCAGAAGGTGGCAGGTGGTAGAGGAGAGGTTTACCTCTCAAAGTGGCGTATAGTATGGCACTGCAAATATGTGATCACACAGATTCAAGCCTCAGCTGTTCTTCCTTTTACCATGTTTTCCTGTGACTTTCGATGGCATGCTAAACACTTGCAATGCTACATTGATTTAAATGTTTGAAAATGGCCTGGTATAATGGTTACTGCCACAGTACATACGGCATTCAATCCATACTTTAATGAGTAGATGGCAGAGATGTATGGAAGAACCCAACAGTCTGTGCAGTGAATCGGAGCCCCCACCATTCAGGTTCGTCCAGATTGGCCGAAGCCTGTTTATGTCTTTGTTTAGTGGGGATAATAGGGGGCCCAAACACATTTTCCATGGGACCTCACACATTTGCTATTGATGGCAGAGAGAAAAAGAAACATGTAATTATTTTTAGTTTGATTTATAGTCCGATCACTTGACTATAATTTTAATGGGCCTCATTAAGACCCAGGCGGAGGACCATGGTGCTATTAGCACCATGGTCCATGCCGGTGTCCGCCATGGCGGAATGGGGAATTACCACCCCATTCCGAGGTTGGCGGGGCGGTAATGCCCCATGCCGCCATGGCCCTTCCCCATTCCCATTTTTGCCCCGTAGGGCTCAATGGGAATGGGGAAGGCTATAAGTGTGGTGCCGCAAATTGCGGCACCGTACTTAGCACCAAGGTCCCTTTGCGGGTCCCTACTTTAACAGCTGGTAAAACCAGCCGTTAAGGTCGGGTCCAGCAAAGGGACCTCGTAATTAGGCGCTAATAGGTTAACGGCGCCACAGCCTTTTACGGTGCCGTTAACCCATTAGCGCCTGGGTCGTAATGAGGCCCAATGACTTCCACAAGTCAACACCGCTCATTCAAAACCTTCCCGGTCAATGAGCTAGAAGCAAACTTTGCAGACTTCCCAACCACAGGGAATGCCTTGGCTTCCTGGAATTATTCAGCAACTCTGCTATTAAACTAGTAGACTCTCATACCCCCCTAAAATCGGGCTGGGATAAGAGCACACCATCCGCACCATGGTACACCCCCGAGATAGCCTCCAACACATGCTCAATCAGAGCCCTAGAGAAATGGTGGCACAAACATCATAACTCGGGAGACATCAACAACTTCAAATCTCTCGGTGCAAACTGTAGAATTCTGATTACTAAGGCCAAAGCTGCTGACTACTCCACCGCCTTTGCAGCAGCCTCTAACAGGAGCAAAGCCCTCTTTGAAGTAGTAAAGCATTGATCCCGAGGCACCAGCAACTCAGTAAAACAGTAAAACACATGTTCTATTGAAAAAATATACAAAATCCTAGAGACCATCAAATTAAATTCTCACAGCATTAGAATCCCCAGCACCCTAGCACACACAGTGCCCCTCTGGACCGAATTGTCTCCTCTCTTTCCCCGGATTTCCTTAAAATGATTGCCTTCCTCAAATCTACTTTTTACTCTGGCGATATAATTCCATCCTCCATCATTAAACAATTGACAGGCCCGGAGCTCAATGCCTTCCTCGGCATCATCAATGCCTCCCTCACCAAAGGATCCTTCCCGTAACCCTAAAGACTGGTCTCATATGACCTCTTTTGAAAAAAACAAATGCTAGATCCAGACGACCTAGCCAACTACAGGCCCATTATGAACCTCCTGTTTATTGACAAAATCTTGGAAAAAAAGCAGCTGCTACACAACTACTCGCCAGAATTGAACAACTCCACGTCCTAAATTACTATCCGCCATGGTTCTGGCCAAAGTGTAGCATTGAGACAGTCACCATCCAGGTGGTGGATGATGCTCTCCATAACATTGATAAGGGCGACTCATGCCTCCTCCTCCTCCTTGACCTCTCGGCTGCATTCGATACCATTCGACCACGCATCCTTCTTGCCCTGCTTGCTGACAAGATAACATTCTCTGCCACTGTTCTGAATTAGCTTACCTCCTACCTTTCCGGCAGAGACCAGGCTGTTCAGATAGACTTGTTTTGTTCTAACTGACTCCAGGTCTCCAGTGCAGTCCCCCAAGGCTCCATCCTCTCATAAATCCTTTTTAACCTTTACATGGAGCCTCAAGGCATTCTCCTCAAAGATCCCAGTCTTTAGTCATCCACCAATATACAGATGATACTCAGTTGTACATAAGAGTATATAGGGCGCAGGACATCATTCGTATCAGAATGTTGGGCCATTAAGGCAATGAACAAACAGTGGAGACTCACCAGGAGACTTGAATACTCACCCACCGGGAGTGTCTTACGAATTCTTGGATAGACCTTCTCTGGCCTGTTCTTTTCCTTCTAAGAGCACCCAGACCCCCTCAACTTGATGGAACCTTCCCAGCAACACACCCTACTGCCTGATTTATGTGCCAGGCCAGATGGGTGGATTGCTTGAAAGGGCTTGAAACCCTGATTCCCTGCATTACCCCAGGAAGCTGTGTGAACAAACGGAAGTTGGGTTAGGAGAAGATAGAGCAATACATCCAGTACAATTCAGGAGAGGGTGGAATGCCAGAAACTAACCTGATGGATGAGAGGACCAAGATCCAGAATACCTCCTGTGCGCACTCCCCACAGGTACTACTGCTGGAGGAAAGCACAATAACCAGATTTAGTCAAGGCAACCCCAGAAAAGCAAGAAAACACAAGAAGATCCGAAAACCAGTACGATTATGGTGGTGTTTTGGGCTTACCAGTTGATGTGGTTGTTCCAGAGTAAGAAAGTCCAAAGTCCAGGCAGAACGAAAGGAACAAACAAAGGAGGAGGGATGGTTAGTATAGGGACTACCCCGGGCAGCACGAGGGACGCACTAGAGTTGGGTTGTGGCACCACAAGTACAGGATAGCGTCCAATAATTCACGTGCCAGTCTCTTTGGTGGTAACAAGAAATGAGGTTTAGCGGAGGGAGGCAGAAGTACAGGATATGTGTGCAGGAGGTAAGGAGAGTACAAAATGGGTAAAGGAAACACAGGGAAAATTAAAGGGATAGACAACAGCTGTCCAGCAATCCGAGGCAGTCCATAATCGGTACACAATGGGCCTAAAACAGATTTGCTGCGAGAGGCAAAGTCATTCCAAGGAACGTAACAAGTCAGGTATCCGTGCGGCTGCAGACAATACCAGATCGTAATCCGTAGTCAATTCCAGTCACGGGCCAAGGTCGGTAAAGTCATAGGCAAGGTGGGCAGAATCACGAAGCGTAGGCATAGTCAGGAAAGCAAAGCGAGGTCAAGGATCCAGGAATCAATCAAGATAAGCACTCGCGTGATACGAGGTAAACAAAATACGGGCTCCGAGGATTTGGAAAACAATCAGAAGCACTGATACGGAAGTGTGGAGATCTTTTATTGGTCCAAAGTAACGGTGCGTTTGGATTGTAAGCGTGAAGGCGGCATCAGGTGATCGCGAGTTCTAGCCAATCACAAGGGAGGCAAGCAGTGCATACGGAAAGCGTACTGTAGCCATGGTAACCGTCCGGATGCCTTCCAAGCTCTGAAGAAAGGACACACTGCTACCTGGAAATGGGATATGCACGTAGTACATGAATCAGCCAGCATGAATGTAGAGGTGGAAGGAAGCAAGCGATTTGGCATCATGACAATTCCTCTCTGCGATTACCTATCCATCATCCAGTCCTTGATGTGGACTGCCTACCTCAAACTAAACCCTTCCAAGACTGAATTTTACCTCATCATTCCACCCGCTAAAAATCAATTTGTCCAACAATGGCGCAATGATGTGCGCCTAGAAGGATTTGATCCACAACTCACAGACTCAGCAAAATCCTTGGGCTTCACCATTGACCGCAATCTGTCTGTCCTCCTAGAAACACATAGCCACAAAGACCCAAATAGCCTACCTCAGAATCTCTACCCTTCAAAAAATTAAACCCTTCATCCTGCCGCAGGACTAACGGACCGCGGTGCAGGCCCTTGTTGTCTCACACATCACTGTGGGAAATGCTCTCATGACAGAACTCCCAGCTGCTCACTTGGCTCCCCTAAAATCAGTCCACCACGCTGGAGCATGTCATATTACCAAATTACTTCCATCCTTTGCGAACTACATTGGCTTCCACACCAATCCAGTATACTGTTCAAGACTGTATGTATCATCTGCAAAGCAGTCACGAGTAGCACACAGCATACCTGGCGGCTAAGTTCCACATATCTGGTGGCACACACTCCTCATGCAGCAAATCAACCAAATGGCTTGAATCACAACTCGTCTGCAGAGAGAGGACCCATAAACAATTCTTCTCTTGTCATGTACACACCTTCTGGAACTCGATCCCGGTGTCGACTCGGAATGCCCCCACAATTCTGCAATTTCGCAAATCTCTCAAAACATGGCTCTTTCAACAACTCTTAACCAAGAACTAATTCCACATACCGATGAACAGACCTCACAGTACTGTGCTACTGGTAAAAGATGCCAGTCCAAATGCTGGCTACCCACAATCTGTACCGCGCTCTGCTGCTCTCGAGCTAGGTCTGCGCTTTAAACAACAGAATTAATGACCTCAACAACCAGAAAATTCCATTTGATTGCTGTAGATTACATCATATATGTACTGCTGTACATAGGAAATGTTTTGTGTATGAAGTGGATTTGAATGTTAGCATCTATATTCACCCCTTGCTCCTTCCACATGGTCGGGTAAGAAGAAAGGTCACTGTACGCAAGTGCTGAAAGGGAATCACATCTGCTGGTGTTACAGAGTACTAGTGAAAGATAGTATGACTTTGTCTCAAGGCAATTTACTATCTCTTTCCCACTCGGGCAATAGCCTGACTCAGAAACAATGTTATTGAAGATTTCATCATAACTGTAGTTGGAATTTTCGGCCATTGGTAATTTCTGAGTGTGATCTAATATTTACTGTCTAGAGGAGCTGTTTGGGTGGATGCTTGCATGTGAGCTGCTCTCTCAGCCCATCATAAAGGAGCCACTTGACTTGGAACTTTTTGTGTCTTGCTCAGCATGGCTGCTGTGAGTAACCAAGTGCTGCAGCTCCAGCACCGGGATTGTAGCCTTCTAAAAACTGATTTTAGGAGATTAAGCTTACTGAAAACTCTCTGAGAGTCCGCACCCAGCCTTGCCTTTGAGAGCCATCCCGGTACGGTCCCATCTGTGAACTTGCTCTTGGCTAAAAGTATCATCTCCTGGCACACACTTACATTTTGGTTAGGATACTGGTGTTTCTTTGTCATCCATGAAGAGATCGCCCCTCCCCCCGTCTGCTACCTAACCCGTGATCCTATGAGTTGCAGCCACATCGGGCATTATCTTTGTAGAGAAGAAAGCTCTGTTCTTTGGGTGCTAGCCAGAAGGTGAGGTGTTGGTGCTACACAGCATCTAGAAGCCAAACTTGGATTGCAGGTCTACCTGTGTCCGGGGAGCTGCAACACTTGCCATTTGGATTTAGGACTGTGTGTGTCCAAAGGAAACTCTTAATCTTGTGGAAGTCCATTGAGCTGTCTTTCTTTTTTTGTGCAAATTCCCTTGGTTGAATTTACTGTGGTGTTTCATAATCATCATAAAATGTACCAAATGCCACGGGAATGCATTAGCAAATGCCTAGCTTTTGCATTCAAAGTTGCAGTGAAGACCGTAGACATCGCACTACTGCCATCTTCTTGGTACGATATCAAGCCGGCTCATTGTAAGAGTATCCGCCGTTGATCCTGTTTTGCATTACATTAACTGTAGTGAATGCTGGGGCATCAGGGAGTTTGCGAACCTCCCTCAAACCTATATTTGACTTACAAATATGATTGATATGATTGGTTATTTATAATGTGTTTAATATCAGAGGTTTCTAAGCACGGACCCGGGGATCGAACCTGTGTTGCTCCGTTTCGTCTTGCTTTCAAGGCGAGCACGTTGCCCCTGAGCTATCCTCCCGGGACACAGACCAACTACCGGTCTGGCAACAACCATGGGGGAAAGTGTGGGAGGCCGTAGATGTAAATCATAGCAGCGCTGCATGAGCATGGTCTCTGTTAAAGGATAAAGGCTGGTGGAAGAGGCTATAGCTAATCACAGTCCCGTGTACCCATTATTCCAATGCCTTCTTCGTCCCAGTACTTACATTCATGAAAGCCTTCTGCTTTCACAACAGTGATTATACATTCTCACTTGTTTCACCATCCGAGTATAAAACCAGTAAAATTACCCATAATCCTAGTTTTTTTCTGTTCCTACCGGACAGTGGTTCTTGGTAAATCTGCTGTGCTCGTGTTATCACTATAGACAAAAGATCTGTCTTCCCAGTGCAGGGCACAGCGGGAGTTGTTGGATTGATCTCACAGTCCGTGCGGGGCAGCAGCCGGGTTTGAGGTAAGGAGGACGGTGACTCATGGTGAGCATGAATTAAGGCCACTGAGAGCCTGAGTGGGAATTCTCTACAGTCCTCTTCACCAATGCTTTTTCTATGCACATATGGCAGACTATAGGGCGGAGGAGCCAGGGGCTGGCAGTCCAAATGATTGTGGGGGGCAATGTCGATGAAGGGCAGAACACACGCCTACAACAATCAAGTGTAAGGTTCTGGTCAGTGCAAAACGAAAGGATAAGGATTGCCTGGATGAAAACAGGGGAAACGAAAGAGTTCATTGCATACTGAATCCAGAGAAGGATTGCCTGAATGAAAACAAGGGGAAACGAAAGAGTTCACTGCACAGTGAATCCAGAGAAGGATTGCCTGAATGAAAACAAGGGGAAACGAAAGAGTTCATTGCATACTGAATCCAGAGAAGGATTGCCTGGATGAAAGCAGGGGAAAATGAAAGAGTTACATTGTTCCCATTCTTGGCATACAGCCCAGGTTTGATATATCTAGAGAACAAGCGGGAGCGGCCTGGCCCTGTCTCGGCATGGGTACACAAAAGCGCAGTTACAGGCAAATTGAGATGCAGCCTTCCTCTGAGTCTAGAGGCTTCTCTCCCCTTAAGGTGAACTAAAAGGACCTCATGAGACAGACTTTCAGAGAAGAGGAGTCTATGAAGAAAGCACAAAAGCCAGCCATCTTACCCCTCTTCTTCATCATCATCCTCACTGTCCTCTTCCAAGGAACCTAATACAGAGTAGCCAGAGAGAAAAAACCTGAGCAGACAGGAAGTGGAAAGAGTGCCGCAGGACAAGGTCTCGCCCTAGCCTCAGATTTCATGATAAAAATAAAGAAAGAATGGATAGACCCTGAGAGGACTGGTGTGCCATGGTTCAGGGCATAATGATATCCATTCGGAGGGAAGCAGAAGCACCCTTACCAGATCTCTGGATGGTGATTCAGGCCTCATGGACAGAGCATCTGTGGCACCAAGGAAAGCCGCTGTGAGCGATCTGACAGATGAGGTGGATGCATCGCTGAGAACAATGTATTCAAGTGCACATCTTTCATTCAGAATGGAAAATGAGGGCTCTCACCCTGCCTAAGCCCGACTGCAGGACTTTGAGGGTCGCTATAATAAGATGGAAGAGGGTCTGGAGTGCGTATCTCCTATTTGATAAAAACACACCTTTATTCGGCAGTTAAAGCCATAAAAGCATCAGAGTACAAAAAGAACAATTCACATTTAAGACACAATACCACGTCTAAAAATGCTTAGTATAGCACCATATTAAAACTGATCATCGTTTCTTTAAGAACACATCAATCACTTTTTCAGAACAAATTATAAAAGTTGGCAGGTCGCAAATAACATACAATTACATCAGATTTGAGAGAACTTAACAGAAATAGTTAGACAGCACCAAAAGGCAGAGTATAGAGCCTCACTAAATGATAGATCTTCTTAGCCAAGCCCGGTTTAAACATTTTGAAACCGTAAATACGGCAGTTGGACCCTTGGCATTTGTGTAGAGTTCACAGGCAGCTTTCACTGACCTCACGTTCCTTACTTTAAATAATGGTAACAAGTGTTATGATCTGAGGTAATTTTCTCTGGTACAAAAACACAAGAAATGCAGATCCATAAGTGGCACCACAAGCTGCACAGACAGGGCTATTAGTGGACTTCCATTGTACAGTATATGATGCTACTTTCAGCATGTTGGTACGCAGCTGCACATATAATGAGCACGCATACCCAGGCCTTACATTGTCGAGGTTTTCCTCAAATCCATGCAATAATTTATAGGTTATGTAAAGGCGTCCAGCGCTCATTGCCATGCAATCTCGCTTCATTCGTTCAGTTAGTGCTTCGCAGGACGCTATCTTAACACTCTACTTGGAACTCAAGGTTATACTATGTGGGCTCTCCCAGAGTAGAGGCAAACCAAGTCTGGTGTGGTCTGCGCGTACATGTCTAAACCACGGAAGTGACTGTGCCCCATTTAAGGTCAGGAAATTGGTTAGCACCAAACGATAAGGAGTTAAGTGCTGGCTAGAGCTTATCCTGACCCAATAGAGCAGGTGTCTCGTGGATAGGAAACCAGCAATTGGGGGCATGTAGCACTCCCATCGAGTACTAGCAATTGGAGCCCCTTTTGGCTGCATTAATAGCCCCCGTAGGAAGTCATTCCTTGCAACACTGAGGGAAGGCACCTTTTGGTGGCCCCAGAGCTCAGCTCCGTATGTGTCCGCGGGCAGGGCCTGGGATCTATAGAGTTCCAATGCGGAAGAGACTGCTCTCCTGCCATGAGCATTAAAGAACCTCCGGATTTCCACACAGTATTTTTCAATTGTTGCTGTTGCCTTGTGTTGGTGGCTCGTACAAAGTAGGTTTTTGGAAAACCGAATACCTAAATAATCGTACATGGCAATTTGTTCCAAAATCTGGCCCTCACTTTCACTTCCCTGGGTAGTCCTCCTTGCAGTCTTGTGCCTGAATACCATCGGCCTGGTATTTTCGGCATTAATCACCAGTTTTATGTTTTCACATTTCTTGGTGAATATGTCAAAATTACGATTAAGGCCTACAGGTGAGGTCGACAGGATAACCACGTCATCTGCGAAGAACAACGCTGGTAGCCTGTCATCGCCAAACCTAGAAGGATCAAGGCAATGCTTCACAAGTTCCCTTATAATCTCGTTAATATACATGCTGAAAAGCAAGGAGCCCTGTCATATGCCCTTCTCAACTGGTAATGGCTCGCTTAGTCCCCGCCTCCAAGCCACATCTCACTGACGCTGTATTGCTGGTCTACAGGGCACAAATGTTATTTATGAGGTGAGCTGGTACGCCCATCTTAGATAAAGACTCCCAAAACAGCTTGCGTGGGATACAATCGAAAGCTGTGCGAAGAGCTACACAAATTGCATGGATTTGAACCCTATTGAGCGTGATATATTTTGACAAGATCAGACTCAATCTAAAGTCCTGGTCTATCGTACTAACGCCCGGTTGAGAGCCTGCCTGTAAATGGCTTGTTGCCTCCTCTTCATCTGCCCATGCCTATAGTCAACCAAGAAGCACGTTCGCACAGATCTTTCCTGCAGCGTTGAGGAGTGAAATAGGCCTACAATTCCCAGGGACTTGCCTATCACCTTTCTTGTAGATAGGCACAATTTCCGCATCACATGAAGATGACGGAACTCTGCGTACATCAACCACAGAATTAAAGACGCGACATATAGCAGGAGCCCAAACAGACATCCCGTCCTGGAAAAAATCTATCGCCATTTCATCAGGCACTTTGGCCTTCTCTACACCCAGAGCCAAAATGGCATTTTCCACCTCCTCAGGCGTTATTGGCAGAGCATCTTCGACCTTAATAGGAAGGCCTAATGCAGACTCACGCTTCCCATTTGCAGATGGGTCGCTACAATACAAGGCCCCAAAATGTTTATGTCAGGAGTCAGAAGTATTTTGGGACCTTATTGGTTACGATGAATTTAGGCCATTCCCATTGATTAGCCTCCAAACCCCAATAGTGCCACCTGATCTACAAGCTAAGTTAATCTCTTATTAAGGGGATGCACCAAAAGTCCCAGTTGCTGTTAGACCTTGCCTCAGACGGGGCAAGCGCCACCGCCATCACCAGGGCATCACAGTTGACAGCTTTGGGGGACACACGTGGGAGGGATTCATCCACTAAGACTGAAGCCCTGATTGTTTAGGGTAACCTGGAGTAAAGGGTCCATTCTAGCTCTTTTCAGTATCAACATACCTCTCATGAATTTGAATAAATATGGAACAATCCTGCTGCACTATTCAACGCTGTAATACAGATGAGTATTACTCTCATGTGAGTAATAGGAACCAAAAAGTTAAAATCCATATGGGTGCAATAAAACACAATACCATGCTACCAGTATGCCTAAATCTAGATAGTAACATGCTTACTGAGGACCAGCATCCCCCCAGTATGTATTTTGCATGAGGCACTTCCTCGGGGCAATTGGATTGGTCAGATAAACACAACAAATCAATATAATAGCAGTGATTGGGAATACAAAAAAGCTTATCAGGGAGCTTGTTGAACGCCAGTAACCCTGGTGGGCAGCGGTTTGCTCTTCATCTGCCTTTTCAAGTGGCGAAACTGCTCCGCTAGCGTATGAAATGTGCACAAAGAGGAGAAGCATGCTGGCACCCCCCTCAGAAAAGCAGATCCCATCCTCATAAATCCAGACTGAATTACAGATCGGCTCAACAGAGCCAGGGCAGATACAGCTCTTATGCAGGAAGAGGAAGGCCAACAACTTCCTTAATGATAAGAAAAATCCTCTGACTATTGCAAGAGCCTGCAAGTAGGGGGCAGGCTGAGATGCGTGTTCCTGCAATGGCAGAGTTCATTAGAGGGACATCTGGGTGGTGACCGTTATCCGGAGGGGCTATTAAATGGAATTCTCTGAGAGTCCATATACTACGGGATTGATTGTTACTCCGTGGCTGAAGGACACAGTGAAGAGGACTGATCTACAGCAAGCCACAGTTCCAGAAGGCTCAGGGAATGGGGTGCTACTCCATCTGGTACCAAGTGTTTCAGTGGTTGTGCATAGGATGCCAAACCTGAAGTAAGTCAACATTTTTGTGAAGAAGATACTGTTCAAAATGGAGGCCCTTTGCATAATCCTACCTCTGATCTTGCATGGTGGTTGGATGGCTTTCCTTGACCTGGTGAATGCCTACCATTGCGTCAGCAGACCATCGGTTTCTCTAATATGCAGTAGGAGCCAGACACTAATAATACATTTCTTCAGTTTAGGCTTAGTTCGGTCCCAAGTGTATTTATTTGCCATGGTGGCGATTTTACATGAGAATGGTGTAGCACTATTCTCATACCCGGACGCTCGACACATGTTGGATGCTTCTTAATCACAGGCAGCAGAGAGTGCGGCAAAACCTGCAAACTGCTGACCAAGCATGGAAGGCTACTGAACCTGGAACACAATCATATCTGACCCTGACGCAGGAACTGAAGTTCATTGGTGCTCCTTTCTTTCTTTTGAAGACTGGCCCAGACGCTCCTCGACAGGAGCCAAGCTATCAAGAGGGAGCATGGAAGTTCTTTAATATGAAGAAGGCCCAGAATGCTCCTGGCTCCAATTGCACGGTTTGCAGGCTACATCTCGGGATGATAGCTCAAAGGGCAACGTGCTTGCCTTGGAAGCAAGATGACACGAAGCACCACAGGTTCGATCCCCTGGTACGTGCTTAGAAACATCTGGGTATTAAGCGCGTTATTAATAACCTATCATAAAAATAACCTATCATATCATGTCATGACCCCTTGCACACACAAATGCAGGGCATGATGGTTGCAGCAGTCTTCATGACCGCTTGCACACTGACATGCAGGGTATGATTGCTGCAGCAGTCTTTGTGACTTCTTGGGCACGGCTTCACCTCAGTTCTCTGATGGCACCTCTCCATCTGTGGTGGTCAGCGGTGTTGGATAATTACAAAGCAATGGTGACTGTGACGATCATTCCTAGAGACAGTCTCCAATGATGGTTGGACCCACAAATTCTATTGAGGGAATTTCACCTTGAACCCCCACCACTGCTCCAGTGCTCTGAAGTGGGTTGCTTTCTTGGGAGAGGAGACTACCTGACGTTGATGGGCAGAGATGGCCGGGATGAGGTTTTTTAACTGGAGGGAACTAGAGGCCACTTGAGGGCACTCTTATTATTTGCCCTGCTGTATCTAGACAAATGACGTTGTTGTTAGGATGGACAACTCAATTGGTGAAGGCCTATGTGCATCGAAGAATATACTTGGAAAGGGTGGCTGCTGAGATGGGCCTGTGGGTGGAGGGGAACCTGCTCTCTTTGGGGGTAGTGTACTTCAAGGGATTGGAAAACATGCTGGTACCCACTCCCTGAGCCTTTCACTCCTATCTGGACTGTTGCCTCCATCCAGAAAGCTTTTCCCAGATTACCAAAGGGTGGGGGATGCCGCAGATAGGTATGTTCACCTCAAACAAGACTACCCTCAAAGAAGATTGCCCTTCTCCCTGTGTCTCTTTGACCTGATTACCAAAGTGTGGGTGGTGCCTCGGATAGACATGTTCACCCCAAAGGAGGATACCCTTCTCCCCATGTCTCTTTGACCCGATTACCAAAGTGTGGGTGGTGCCTCGGATAGACATGTTCACCCCAAAGGAATATACCCTTCTCCCCATGTGTCTTTGACCCGATTACCAAAGTGTGGGTGGTGCCTCAGATACACATGTTCACCCCAAAAGAGGATAAACTTCTCCCCATGTCTCTTTGACCCGATTACCAAAGTGTGGGTGGTGCCTCGGATAGACATGTTCACCCCAAAGGAATATACCCTTCTCCCCATGTGTCTTTGACCCGATTACCAAAGTGTGGGTGGTGCCTCAGATAGACATGTTCACATCAAAGGAGGATACCCTTCTCCCCATGTCTCTTTGACCCGATTACCAAAGTGTGGGTGGTGCCTCGGATAGACATGTTCACCCCAACGGAGAATACCCTTCTCCCCCCCGTTCTGTTTGAGTAGTCCCGATGAGCGACCAATGGCGATGGGATACTCTGCCCATGCAGTGGCCCAAGGACTTTGTGTATTCATTCAGTCCCATTCCTCTCATCCCCAAGGTTCTCAAGAAGGTCAAGTGCAACTGTGCCACAGTTTTGAGGTTGACAACCTACTGGCTCAGGCTACCTGCTTTCCTCTGCTGATGCAACTGGCAGTGGTTGTGCAAAGTCGAGAGTTCACGTATCAGGTGAACATGCCCACAGCAGCACTTCAACTATAGCTGAGCAGTGTGGCTCTTACAGGGTGGGGTCAGGGCAGCAAGGGGTCTCCGCTCTGATCCCTTGGCCATCCTAGAATCTTGAAGACTGTCCCTGTTGAAGTCTTCTGCTAGTCATCGAGGGAGCTTTGTCACTTGTTGCAGGGAGAAGGGGCTTTACCTCTTGGAAGTGGAATGCCACCAGTATTCCCAATCCTATGGGCTGGGCTCCACCAGCTCTTAGCTATTTATTCTCTCTGGCCACAGTGGGTGATGGAATGGAATGTTTTCCCCCTGTTCAATAGTCTGCTTAAAAACGCTTGTATTGCTCATCCTAGGGCCAGGCCCATGGCACCTTCCTGAGGTCCCCGGATGGTCTTAAAATCCCGATAGGGACAGGGCTCATCATTGGAAGGACTAGTTACTGCAGATCTGTGACTCCTCTCATTCAAGCTATTCTGTGTAGCAGTCCTGTCTGCTAGACGGCTCTAAGGATTGGGGGTACTCCTTTGTCACCCGCCTTATCTGTTAGTCTCACCGGAGTCAATAACCCGTACATGTGACCCGACCTTCCAACGGAACCAAGTGCCATCCTTCTACATGCAATCTCGGACTGGTCTATAGGGCATTAGGCCCGCGGCCGAACCAAAAACAAAATGCTGGTGTGGGTCCCTTTTTTGGTTAATTTGGGCCAGTTTATTGAGTTAATTCAATCTGCAGCTAGTAGTTTGGACCAGTGTTGCTGAATAAATATTCTATAAAATGCACAATTTGCACCACACTTAATCCAAAAACTCCCCCGTGGTTACTATTCAAACGTTGTCACAAAATGAATGAATAGCCATTTCATCTGTAGGCCACTTCTTCATTGATGCCCAAGACAATGTTATGGCCCAGTCCGACCCTGTCAACATGGCCCAGGAAATCATTATTCCTTCCATGTTTCCTGACTTAGAGAGCGAGTCACTGTCGTTTTGGGAGTTCGCCCTGTCAGACAGGTGTCTCTTTCCTCCTGGGATTGGGCGGCATGGGTTAGAAAATGCAGTAGCTCCAGGAAAGGGCTGCGAACCAAGAGAGGCCCTGGATTTTTAATTTGAAAGTGGCCCCATTTGTACACTGTGCAAGTGAAAATAGCGGCTTAATTGTGTGCGGCACTATCAACAATTCTGAGTGCTCTCAGCAAAGAGGCCCAGTGTGCACAGGACTACCTGGAAATCTCCCGACATCCCAGCAGGTCAGTCGGCCACTGAGTAGCTAGTTTTTTACCTTCATGGCCAGAGGACAATGGTGCAAGGAATCCACTATGACTATCACAGGTGGCTAGAAGACACTACTGCACTGGCTTATTTCCCCCGGAGCCTTGGCGTGCCCATTGCGTATTCAACAGGCGATCTACTAGAGGCGTGGCCAGAGGTGTATATAGGGTAGGGCCTGAGCAGGTAAGGCCCACCCAAAATCTGTAAATGCCCACTCAGCAGCGCTGTGAGGGCCTTCACAGATGTTAATGTCACCACGGTGGGCCCAACTACATCAGCTTCAGGCTCCACTTGTTAGACACTCCTGGCTACGCCTCTGGGCCTGGCTACTTCTCAGGCCAAGGCCAGGGGAGAGTCAATCCAGGACATTTGTTGGGAGTACTCTATTTTCCACGCGGGAAAACGATGTAGATGGGGAGAGACTGACAGCCCAGGAGGAGACGTGTGGCAGCCACTCCTGGCATTAACCGTATCCTCATCGTCCTACTCGAACGCTGGCGAGAGCGTGTCTCCGGCGCGCGGAGGGACTGCAGTCCGCAGGTGTTGGCATTTCAGGAAGCGGGAGGTGGTAGTGTGGGCCAGGGCAATCAGCGCGTGAACGCGTGAGTAGGGGGAGAGGAGGCGGGAAGCGCACAATGGAATAACTTTACAGCTTACGCTTTCTGAATCACATCCTATTTTTAAATGCCTTTCGCGGCTGCGCCATATGCCGCATAATAGCCGGCCAGGCGGCGGGATTTAGCGCGGTGATCCCAAAGCTGTGAGGAAGGAAGCGAAGCGTTGCTTAAAACTCCGGGCGCGTCGACAGATTATGCGGTAATGCGGCCTTCAATGGACCCATTAGGGCACCGTTCGCGGGTCCTGACTGGCGCGGGGACGGGTGGATGGGCACACCGCGTGCCATTACAGCCTGTAAACCCAGGGCGTTGAGGCGCAGCCGGCCCATCTCGGGCCATTCGGCGATGTCCCAGTGACAGCGGGGAAGCAACATCCTTCACAGCGTGCATAACATGAAGTCTCCCTCCACCTGCGAGTTACACATATATTGCACACGGTAGAAAAGAGGGGCCGCTGCTATGCTTTCACTTACACGTGGAGCTCATCCTCGGCCGCCTTACTGCTTTTCCGGAACAGTCATGACATCCAGTGACACAACACCACTGAGCATAGCGAGCTCTACACCGCTCCCTGCACCCCCCGGCCCCCTGACATTTTTGACTACGTTGACTCGACCTGGCTGACGTACAGCGCCGTGGCCGGACAGAACAGGACACAGCCGTTAGACTGCGCTTGGGCTTCACTGTTAACAAAGGCCCTGCCATTCCTAATGTAAAGCATTTCATCGTTGGCACCTGCATTCATATGCGAGCATTTTTAGAGAATAGAAATCGTGATGTGGGATTCGTACTTGCAGGAGAAGGGAGTTACTGGAAGGATAGGTTGGACAGGATGCCGCTCATTCCCAGAGCAGTTCTTACATGCGTTTCAGTCGTGAAAGGGGGGAGGAGGGGGCTTAACTGCTTGTAAGATTGACTCGGAACTAGAATAGTCTCATTAGAATGCGTGAGTAAGTTAGATGGCCCACACAAGTAGGTCTGAACCTCCCCCATAGTCTCTAAAGCTAGTGCCTCTCCCAACATTTGAAGGGTTAGCTACCCCGAAATTGTAGCCTTGGTGCACCGCTGTTCCTGACATACAGGGCCTATGGTTGCATACATTAATAAAGCAAAGATTAACTAGATATAGCTATAATTTAAATAACCTTAAGGATAACACTGACGAAAGTATTACAACTCAGATGTTAAGGCAGACTAGAACCCTACCTTTTTAGAGAGCGCTGCCACAGACTGCACAGTTGAACGGTGTGCTGGGTTCGTGCTTGGCCGTGTAAATACAGAGAAACAAACACTCTTTCGCGCTCTCTCTCTCAAGGTAATTGCTCTGGAATGACCCACATCTATTTGCACTTCTGTGGAAAAGGTACTCTCCGTCCAATTTTCAACGCGTCCACCAAGTAGTGGAAAAGTGAACTGTAACGCATGGGTCTTTACACTGGTGGAAATGGAAAACAAATTGTGGGGGATCCCACAAGGGCTGGGATGGGACGGAGTTTGGGGGGCGGAGCTGGCAGTTGACCTCCGATTAAAGGAAATGTCCAAAATAATAGTTTAACATAATAAATACAAAATACAAATACAAAACAATTTCTTTGATACTGCTTCTTTTCCAAACTATATATCAATTCCACTTTAAACCACTTCCATGGCACTGCTGATGAGTTACTTCACTATGCAGATAATAGTTTTGACAGGTGTTGCTGAGTAAATATTCTTTAAAATTCAAAATTTGCATCCCATTTTATAAAAAATCCCCTTGGGTACTATTCAAACACAGTGATTTCTGTTCACCGTAAGCAACGTTTTCCTGTACTTGAACCACCCCTAGCATAGCTCCTGCAGGTCCCCTCTGAAAGCAGTTGGGTGGCTGCATCGTGTGTGATGTTAATAGGGCTATTTATTTATGCAGTGTTTGTCGGATACCTGTATATTTATTTATTTATGCAATGTTTGTCAGATACAGTTATCCGACAAACATTGCATAAATAAATAATCTGGGTCCATGCATCCGACAAACATTGCATAAATAAATAAATAAACTGGTTCATTGCTGAGGACGGCTCGTGGCTGTGGACTGTAACCTTTTGCATGGGGTCACCAGAGGAGGTTACAGTTTGCTCGTGGGCACTTTTTTTTTCTCCCCAGCGCAGAGCAGGTGTTTGGGGCAGCTGACTCTTGCTGGATCCCAAGATTCGGCTACACATCTGGTGCCGGATTTCGGGATCTCGGATCCAGCTAGAGCCGGCCCAATGACCAGCGCTGGGTCTTTACACGTTTCCACTACGTTTCCGAAAGTGCAATTCCGATGGATTGCAATGGAAAACCCCTGCTTTTACCAGGTGCAAAAGTCAGGCGGATTCTAGAGGATACACACCAGCATTAGACCATGTGTTGTTTTGAGGCAGAGCAGGGACGAGTGATGGACATGGTTTGTCCGTTGCATGCCCCACTTTTCCCTCCCAAAACACAGGCCGATTCATGGAATAAATGTGCGCCGAAAATTCCGGCGCAGAGGGGCCTATACGTGCGCTGCGCCGAAAAATAGCGAAAAGCGCAGGGAAACCAGCGCACGTCGATTCATGGAAGTCCGTGCGTAAGAAAAGCATAGGACGTGCGCTGAAAAAGTGCGCGGCGCACGCCGGCGCACAGGTCAACCAACGGCGTGCGCCACGGCCACTGCGCTATCACTCCGAGCGCAGCGCACAGCTCTAAAGGAGGCGGAACACAGGGCGGGACACTCGGAATGGGGAATAAAATGGGGCACAACAGTCGGAATGGGGAAGAATGTGGGCGGCACGGGGAAGTACAGGAGGCAAGTGCGCGGAACGCCCACACGCTCTCCGGCAACACGTATTCATGGATTCGAACAGGGCAAAACAGCGCTCGATCAAACCAGCGCACAGGCTCAAAAACGTACGCCACAAGTAAGCAGGCGGTAGCGTCCCGACGCACTCAACGAAAGTGCGCCAAAACCTGCGCCAACAAATACCACCCACATACAGCAATGGGCCATACCGTGACCCCAAAGGACTAATGATGTGCAAAGGTGTACGCCATTTACACGGACACCCACTGTTCAAAAATTCGCGCGTGTGTGTACAACGGGTTGCGCGAGAAGTCACTCGCGCGATTGCCCTGGGTACGTGTATCCCGGGGTGCGGGGAAGTCCCACACGCGATTGCCCTGGCCACGTCGATACCAGGGGTGCGTGTGAAGTTCCACACGCGAAAAGCCAGGGTACGTCATTTACAGGGGTGCGCGGGAAGTTTCACACGCGAAACGCTAGGCTACGGGAATTCCAGGGGTGCGCGTGAAATCCTACACGCGAAAAACTAGGGTACGTCATTTACAGGGGTGCGCGGGAAGTTTCACACGCGAAAAGCTAGGCTACGGGAATTCCAGAGGTGCGCGTGAAATCCTACACGCGAAAAACTAGGGTACGTCATTTACAGGGGTGCGCGGGAAGTCCCACACGCGATTACAGCAGGGTACGTGTATTTCAGGGGTGCGCGGGAAGTTCCACACGCGAATAGCCTGGCCGCATGTATTTCAGGGGTGCGCGCGAAGTTCCACACGCGAATAGCCTGGGCGCGTGTATTTCAGGGGTGCGCGGGAATTTCCACACGCGAATAGGCTGGGCGCGTGTATTACAGGGGTGCGCGGGAAGTCCCACACGCGATTACAGCAGGGTACGTGTATTTCAGGGGTGCGCGGGAAGTTCCACACGCGAATAGCCTGGCCGCATGTATTTCAGGGGTGCGCGCGAAGTTCCACACGCGAATAGCCTGGGCGCGTGTATTTCAGGGGTGCGCGGGAATTTCCACACGCGAATAGGCTGGGCGCGTGTATTACAGGGGTGCGCGGGAAGTCCCACACGCGATTACAGCAGGGTACGTGTATTTCAGGGGTGCGCGGGAATTTCCACACGCGAATAGCCTGGCCGCATGTATTTCAGGGGTGCGCGGGAAGTTCCACACGCGAATAGCCTGGGCGCGTGTATTTCAGGGGTGCGCGGGAAGTTCCACACGCGAATAGCCTGGGCGCGTGTATTTCAGGGGTGCGCGGGAAGTTCCACACGCGAATAGCCTGGGCGCGTGTATTTCAGGGGTGCGCGGGAAGTTCCACACGCGAATAGGCTGGGCGCGTGTATTTCAGGGGTGCGCGGGAATTATCACACGCGATTTGGCTTGGTACGTGTATTACAGGGGTGCGTGCGAAGTTACACACGCGATTAGGCTGGGTGGGTCCTGTCACCCTCGACGGCCCCTGCAGGCAGCCCACAAAACAGGGGACTACCCTGCACACCTGCTCATGTCTCCCACCACCCCCACCCCCCCAGTCACCAGGGGTACCCTCCACCAGGCCCCCACCCATGCCTCCCACCACCCCCACCCCCCAGCAGTGCAGGGGCAGCCTCCACCAGGCCCACACTCATGTCTCCCACCACCCCCACCCCCCCAGTCACCAGGGGCACCCTCCACCAGGCCCCCACCCATGCCTCCCACCACCCCCACCCCCCCGCCACCAGGGGCACCCTCCACCAGGCCCCCACTCATGTCTCCCACCACCCCCACCCCCCACCATCCAGGGGCACCCTCCACCAGGCCCCCACCCATGCCTCCCACCACCCCCACCCCCCCGCCACCAGGGGCACCCTCCACCAGGCCCCCACTCATGTCTCCCACCACCCCCACCCCCCACCATCCAGGGGCACCCTCCACCAGGCCCCCACTCATGTCACCCACCACCCCCACCCCCCCAGTCACCAGGGGCACCCTCCACCAGGCCCCCACTCATGTCTCCCACCACCCCCACCCCCCACCATCCAGGGGCACCCTCCACCAGGCCCCCACTCATGTCACCCACCACCCCCACCCCCCCAGTCACCAGGGGCACCCTCCACCAGGCCCCCACCCATGCCTCCCACCACCCCCACCCCCCCAGTCACCAGGGGCACCCTCCACCAGGCCCCCACCCATGCCTCCCACCACCCCCACCCCCCCGCCACCAGGGGCACCCTCCACCAGGCCCCCACTCATGTCTCCCACCACCCCCACCCCCCAGCAGTGCAGGGGCAGGCTCCACCAGGCCCCCACCCATGCCTCCCACCACCCCCACCCCCCCGCCACCAGGGGCACCCTCCACCAGGCCCCCACTCATGTCACCCACCACCCCCACCCCCCCGCCACCAGGGGCACCCTCCACCAGGCCCCCACTCATGTCTCCCACCACCCCCACCCCCCAGCAGTGCAGGGGCAGGCTCCACCAGGCCCCCACCCATGCCTCCCACCACCCCCACCCCCCCAGTCACCAGGGGCACCCTCCACCAGGCCCCCACTCATGTCTCCCACCACCCCCACCCCCCACCATCCAGGGGCACCCTCCACCAGGCCCCCACTCATGTCACCCACCACCCCCACCCCCCCAGTCACCAGGGGCACCCTCCACCAGGCCCCCACCCATGCCTCCCACCACCCCCACCCCCCCAGTCACCAGGGGCACCCTCCACCAGGCCCCCACCCATGCCTCCCACCACCCCCACCCCCCAGCAGTGCAGGGGCACCCTCCACCAGGCCCCCACTCATGTCTCCCACCACCCCCACCCCCCACCATCCAGGGGCACCCTCCACCAGGCCCCCACCCATGCCTCCCACCACCCCCACCCCCCCGCCACCAGGGGCACCCTCCACCAGGCCCCCACTCATGTCTCCCACCACCCCCACCCCCCAGCAGTGCAGGGGCAGGCTCCACCAGGCCCCCACCCATGCCTCCCACCACCCCCACCCCCCCGCCACCAGGGGCACCCTCCACCAGGCCCCCACTCATGTCACCCACCACCCCCACCCCCCCGCCACCAGGGGCACCCTCCACCAGGCCCCCACTCATGTCTCCCACCACCCCCACCCCCCAGCACTGTGGGGAACCTGCCAGCAGGCCCCCACACATGTCCCCCTGGCCCCAGGTCCTGACGATACACAATCATGGCAGTAATGGCCAGCATACCCAGCACAAACACCCAGGCAAGGATTGCATCCACCCACATAGTGAATGCAATCACATGACACAACCCCAATGCCAAGTATGCAAAAGAACACATGTCCGTCACACACACATACACAATGGGTGCAAGTGAATGTCAAAACCCATATCATGACATGTAACAAACCAATGAGAAAATAACACAAGTGTAAGAAAATATAAAAAATGTATTAAATACCAAAAATAAGTGAATTTCTCAAACATACAACGATGTGGCTAAGTAAATAAATGGTCCATGTCCGAGAACAAAAGTGATAAACAAAAAAACAAAGGAAAAAAAAATTAAAATGAATTTGTCCAAAGCAATATCATGTAATAGGAAATTAATGAAAAACCATTACGTCATGGTGAAAACAATAAGAAATTAAAAAAATGTATCTCCCAAAAAAACAAACTATATACAGGAATGTTCCAGGGTCCATGAGCCCAACACCAAAAATGAAACCTACCACTAACTAATGAAAAATATATGTACAAAAAAGTGGCCATTGTCCGAGCGGTCCAAAATAATAAAAATAAATAAAGGAAACCTAGCACTAACTAACTAAATAACTATATACAAAGGCAGCGGGCAAGTCCTGCGGCTCACTTGGTGATGTTGCTGGCCAGGGCATCATCGAACTCCATGTCGATGTCCTGGAGGCGGGACTCTGTCCTGGCCCCGAGGTCTCGCAGGGACAACCCCATGTCCACCTCAAACTCCCTGCGAGCTTCCTCGAGGCACTCAGCCCGCCTCAATGCCCGACGCATGGAGAACTCCGCCCTGACCATGGCGAGCCGCTCCTCTTCCGCCCGCTGCCGCTCCGCACCTATCCGCTGGCCAAACTCCTCCCACACGGAACACACCACCATCCCAGGGTTGCCCTGCCCTCCGGCCGATGCCTGCCCCTCGGATCTTGATGGCCCCGAGCCATGATGCCTCCCACGTCGAGCCCGCTGCTGCCTCCGACGCCACTGCCTCTGCCAGCACGACGGCATCCAGGCTGATGGAAACCACCGACGCCGTCGTGCACGTGCCCTGCCCGATGATGCCGTCACATCTTCCATCTGCTGGGGTCCACTTGCTGTGTTGTCCACCCCTGCTGGACCTCCGACTCCCAACTGTGGCAGGGATGGGATCCCCACCGAGCTGGCTGCATTGGTCGGGGCAGGTCCACAGGGGGCCCTGGTGGCATCTGGGCCGGAAGACTGCAAGGAGAACGACCGGTGGATAGCCTGCACTGAGGAGGAGAGGGCCGTCAGATTGGCCAACACATGCAGGAAACCCCCGAACATGGCCGATCCCAATTGGGCCACGTCGGCACGGTGCACTTCGTGATGACGTGCGTGCTCCTCCCGGGAAGCACGCACGTCATCACGAATCACAGCCGTGCGCATCGCGACCCCAATCAGGACCTTCTCCACGCGGCCAGGGGTTACCACGTCCGCAGGTGGAGGGGAGTCAGGTGACATGGACATCCCCTCTACCTGCGGACGGGCCTGGGACGGGGCATCCCTGCTGGTGCATGGTGGTGCACTCACAGGGTCAGGGACAGTGACATGCACAGGCCCCTCCACGGTGACCTGTGCTGCCTCCTGCCCCTGGCCCTGGACTGCACCACTTGCACCAGCAGGGATGCTCCCACCAGGCCCCATGTGTGCACCAGTGTCGGCCTCCTCCTCCTCTGTGCAAACCACCAACCTGGATGGCTCCTCACCGTCTCCCGCCGTAGCAGGCCCCTGTGGGGGCTCACCCACCCCTTCCGCTGCAGCCGTGGGGGCATCCCCGCCGCCTTGCTCCACAGCGCCGTCTCCGCCCTCTTCTTCACTAGCCGCTGCGTAGAGGGAGACAAAGGACACAAGCATCAGGCTACTGTACAATGGTCCCCTAGACAGGAAGCAATAGCAGATGAGCACCACTGTCAAAGTACACTTCCATCATGTCCCTCCACAACACATGGGTCAGTCCAGGCAAAACACACACAGTAACAGGCATGGTGCATGCCATGGACATTTCCATGCATGTCCAATGGACTCTAGAAACATTCAATGATATGTAACTCACATGCATCATGGCTCATGCATATCACATGCACACACTTCACCTCAGTCACATCCATCTGGCCCCAAACACACCGAACACAGGCGAAACAAGGGTAAGTTGGGTGCGTCACTGAATCTGTGCATTGTCACACACATGTGTCATGCATCCATGGCATGCACAAGTCACAGACACGCAGGTCAGGCACACAGACATGGCTACCATATATGTACCTGGCATCAGCACCCATCCTTCACCCCCATCCATGTCCAGGTACAGAGACTGGCATGCTCTCATGTCCAAAATCTGCATAGGGCTCCCCATGCCGCATTTCAACACATGCAACAACCATGTGGGTCACACATCACTGGTCGCACATGCATTACCATGATGTCCCTGCACACATACATGCATACATGGCCCATGGCACACATACAGGCAAGTATCATAGAACCAGCACACCGCAACATGCCCTGTCTCACACAGTAATGCTTGGACACATACCGCTCAACTCCAGACGGGCCTCCCTCTCAAGGACCTGGGCGTGGAGCGCTGGGCGTACGCGTTCCAGGACCCTCTTCTGGATGGAACTCATGCGGCCCCGGCCCCCCTCCACGAGGCGCCGGGCCTTCACAAGGGTCCTGGACCTCAAGTCCTCCCAGCGCTTCTTGATCTTCTGGACGTTGCGGGTTGCCACCCCCTCCGCGTTGATGGCAACCACACAGTCGGCCCAGATCCTCTCCCGTCCTTCCTTGCTGGCGCGGGACGATCCAAAGAGGGCATCATACTGCCCCAGGACATGCTCCACCAGGACACCAACTTCGGTGGCAGTGAAGCTGGTGCCCCTCTGCCCCTCTGGCCTGGGGTTGCCACTGGTGCCAGATGTGGAAGTGCCCGACATGGCAACCCCAGAGGCAGGTGTGGGTGGGCAACTGGGTCCTGGGGCTGGGCTGTGGAGCGATGTAATCCCAGTTGGGAGTCTTCAGTTCCAGCAGGGGTGGACACAGCAACTGGACCCCTGCAGATGGCTGATGTGCAGGCACCAAATGGCAGGGCACGGTGGCAGCAGGCAGGCAGGCAGGCAGGCAGCAGCAGATAGCACGTGGGAGGCTGCTCGGGGCACTGGGGGGCAGTAACTCGGCCTTCTGGGCAGGAGCGTGGTGTTCCGTGTGTTTTCGGGTGGCCAGCTTGATACGGAGTGATTTGGCACGTGAAAATCCTGCACGTCAGCGTGAAAACCGAGGAAAGGCCCTTAGCGCGTAAGCGCGTCAGCAAGCATACGCGATTCTATTGGACCAGAGTCCCTCAGCGCGTAAGCGCGTCTGACGTGACCCGCACGGGCGTTCCCCACTCAGCACGTGATGACGGAACACACGTGGAAATACTGCACGTCAGAGTGTCATCGCGTGATTGGCCTATGTACGTGTATTTCATTGCGTGTAATTGGACAAAAGTGCGCGTACACGCGATTGGCCTATGTACGTGTATTTAATGGGTGCGCGGCCACTTACACACGCAAGTACGTCAGCGAACCTGTATCCCGTGGTGCGTGTGAATTTCCACACGCTATTGGACTGGGAACTGGATTCCAGGGGTGCGCGGGTCACACACTCGCCTAGAACACGCGCAAAGCATAAAATTGCGGACTTTAACAATAACAAGCTCAGACGCCAGGATGAACATACCGTTCCTAGCAGCAGTGGCAGTGGGCTACCAAAGGAGGAGGAGGAGGATAGTCAGGGCCAGAATATTCACACCCAGAACCAGCCTTTTCGGGATGCCTGATGACCAGGTGTATGGGAGGTACAGGTTTCCACCACACATCATACTGGACCTGGTGACTGAGTGGGAGGATGACCTCACATCACCCACCCTGTGCTCCCAAGCACTCAGCCCCCTGGAGAAGGTCCTCAATGTACTGCACTTCTTAGCCACTGGATCATTTCAGCGGACAAGTGCCATAGTGGGTGGGGTGTCACAGGCCACCCAGTCACGCTGCCTACACCAGGTCTTGAACATCATGACTGCACGCCCATCAGTCCGCAGGCACATATACCTGCCCAGAACACCTGCAGAAAGGCATGCTGCCGCCCTGGATTTTTACGGAGTGGCACGATTCCCCAAAGTGCTAGGTGCCATCGACTGCACCCATGTGGCTCTACGTCCCCCCAGGGCATCAGAGCACATCTATAGGAACCGCAAGCACTGGCATTCCATCAACGTGCAGGTAGTATGTAATGCCAAGGGAATCATCACCTCAGTATATGCCAACTATCCCGGGTCCACCCACGACAGCTTCATTTACCGAATGTCCACCCTATGCCGGGACATAGATGCTGGGCGGCATGGCGATACATGGCTGCTTGGTGAGTATGTATGCCACTGCACATGCATGCATGTTGGATACTGAGCAAGGTCACAACCCCACCAATGATACCAATCACCACCTCCACAGGGGACAGTGCCTACCCTCTCAGCCCCCACATGATGACGCCAATTCGGAACCCCACCACGCCACCCCAGGTAAGATATAACACAGCCCACATTACAACCAGGGGCATAGTGGAGCGCACATTCGGAGTGCTAAAGTCACGCTTTCGCTCCCTTGACCGTTCTGGCGGGCAGCTGTTATACGCTCCCCCAGTAGTGTGCAGGATCATAGTGGCAGCATGTGTCCTGCACAACGTTGCAACACGCCGGGGCCTGGCCGTGGACATGGTGGTGGCCCCACATCCCCAACCACATGCACAGCCGCTGCGCATGGGAGGGGAAAGGGCACGGGGGGAGGCAGCCCGTACACAGCTAGTGGCTAATTACTTCACATAGAAATCACACCCCTGTGGAGTGCACACTGCCCTGGCACATTCCATCTGACAATCAATGATGACTCAACCTGACACTGATCCTGAATGTCTGGAGAATGAACCGGGAATACCATGTCAGCCTGAGATTGTTCACCTGGAAGTGTCACAATGTGTGCATCCCTACCCACACAGACACCACCAATGCAGTTTTGTGAAGTTACACATTGAAGCAGCTAAAATGAATACCCACTTGCAAAATGCAACAAGAGGACAGTGCCATGTCAGCCAACCCAACCCCAGCACCGCCACACGACACACCGTGCCATGTCATGCTAATTGCAGGTAAACAAAGTAATCCCCACAACATGACATCAGTCTCACTATGTACAGTGGCACTATTAGAAACCTGCAACACCTGAAATGCTCACAGCAATGCCGGACCAACAACATACTTGAGCACGTAGTACCATTAACATGACATCACAAATGTTACATATTAGTAGTCTCACCACCTGGAAATGCCTGCACTCCCACCACTACCAACTGTGCAGTGTTGTCGCCATGTAGAGTTGTAGGTGCACTGCTGCCAACATGGTCCCCATCTCCAGACTAGAGGTCCTTGTGTGGACATGAGGAAGGGACCTGCAAATTGGGAGGTAGACACAGAAGAAGAGTTACACATCAATGCAACATGCAGTGTACAACACAACAGCAATATGCACTATGAATGTATACACAGTATTGACTACAGACTGGCCACACAGCTCATGGGAGTCCAACGTCACTGTGTAATTCACTGTCACTTGGGCACACCCTTTGCAAGCCCATGGAAACGGGAAGCAGGAGGGGTGTGTGTGACTCAAACCCAAGCATCTGAACCAAATACATTACAAGCCTGCATGTGCCCAGCCACAATGCAGCGTATGCCCACAGGAACCACGGAAGCCAACAGATCGAAGCCAACAGATCGAAGCCAACAGATCGAAGCCAACAGATTGTCCCAAAAAAATTGGGAATAAAAGAAATCAAAATGAAAATAAAAATAAGAAACAAACAAAAATGGCCATTGATGGGCCCGGGGGGGTTGGGGAGGCCACCCAGGAGGTCCGAGGACAGGATGCACACCAGAACCCACCTGCGTGGATCCTGGGAAGATAAAACACCTCCATGGGCTCATGGCCCACACGGCTACCCTATTGTGGGAGTATCACTGCTGTCGCTATTATCACCCTGTGCAGCTGCATCCGGAGGTGGTTGCACTATGGGAGGCAGCCCACGCAAGGCCCTAGTCTGCTCCTCCATGGCTGCAAGCATGCGGGTGTGGTAGGTCTGGTTCTGGAGGATGAGTGTGCGGAGGTCCCCATGCAACAACTCACGGGATGGCCGGACCTCCGCCCTCGTTGCCTGCATCTCAGCTGAGAGCGTACGGGTGAGACGCTCCAGCTGCTGTTCTGTCCTTTGGTGTGTTGAAGCCTCAAGCTCAACAAGAGTCGTCCTGAGGTGAAGGAGCTCCTGCCTCAGGGCTTCCCTGTGGCCCTGGGACTCAATGGAGATGGCCTCCTGCAGAGTCGCCAGTGCCGCCCGCCTGTCCCTGTTGGACCCCAACATGTCCTCCCTGTGTGACTTGCAGATGGAGTCGGTTGCCTGCTCTAGTCGCTCCATCAGCCTTTCTGGGGGGACAATGGAAGTGGCCACCCTATCCATGGCCTGAGCCATCATCTCGGATGATGCAGCCTGTTGGGTAGCCATACCGTAAATGGATTGCTCCCATGCGGTATTGCCGGGTGGCGTACGGCCACCACGTCGGCGGGCACCACACCTGTCTGGGGCAAGGCGAACTGCGCCTTGCTGTGCCGGCAATGCCTGAGGCTGCAGGACTGCATTCCCCCTCTGATCTGCTGGCCCAGGAACAGGATCAGATGTCGCGGAGTGTGACCCTGCATCCGTAACCACCGAAGGCGTAGCTGCCAACACTGACATCCCCATGGAGGGTACTGACCCTGGTGCAGGTGGGTGAGACAGAACAGAATCCCTCCCTGGAACACTCACCTGCGACGGCACGTAGGTCTCATCCGAATCAACACCTGAGTACAGCTCGGGGGAGGTGCAGCCAGAGACACCCCTTGAGAGCACGACCTGCAGCACTTGTGGGTTCTCCCCCACCACCACACCACGTCCCTCACTGGTGGTTGGTCGGCCCTGGGACACCTCCTGGGTCTGCACCATCTCCACAACCCCAGCAGTATCAGGTGCGTCTTCCCCTGCAAAGACATGAAAACAAAGAAATGGAAACAGGCATTAGCACCATGGCACACATTGAGGGCTGAGAAGCAAGAGAACCAGTACTTGATTGACACATGTCCCACATGACTAAAACCCTCCCATGCATGCACCCTCACTGCGTATGAACTGCAGGCAAATGGCACACACTGATGACACCAAGATGGAAGATGAACAAATTTTCTGCATGCTGCCTGGCAGTGGCATCACACATTGGCCTGTGATTGGCAGGTGAAACACACATGCCGTCACACAGATGGCATGTACCATTGCTATTGAGTGAAGATGGAGAGGAGGGAAGCACCTATTCATTCAGTCCAGTTCCCGCATGTAATAGCTTTTCTGATTCTAACAGGTCAGATTTTTCACCTGGAGCTGCCAGTCTGAAATGGTCCAATTGCACAGGGACATGTGTGTACAAATGATATCCAGGTAACAAAGTCACTCCACTTTACCATACCCATGTCAGACATGTGACTAGTGGACAGCGACATGCCTAGTGAAAGTGGTGGAATGCAAACAAACTGACTGAATGAACAGTGAAAAAGAAGCAAATATGTTGTGTCAAGGTGACACTTCAAGGGCAACTGGCGTGCAGTTGTGCTAGATGTCTACTGTTGGCAGAAGGGATACTGCTATGGCCAAATGCAGCTGCGCAGGAAGGATTGCATGAAGCACATGGCTGACCCATACGACTCAGGCGCACACACTCTCACCTGGCACCCGAACAGAAGCCCTCACACACACACCATGCACATGGATGACACACACATGCATGTGCACTCACCGGACAATGCCTCGTAATCAGCCAGATCTCCCACGCCTTGGATCTGTTCCTCCGTGACGTAGGTCCCAGCGACTGACTCATGTGGAGTGAGTTCCATGTCTACTACTGGAGACCCACCTCCAGTCACTGGAGTTGCGGCATGACTTGATTCCAGCTTACTCTTTGCCCTGCGCTTTAGGTCATTCCAGCGCTTATAGCAATCATTGGCTGTGCGCCTCACGATTCCAAGGGCACTTACGATGTCCGCAACGGTCTGCCAGTGTGCCTGGCGTTGTGCAGGTGTGGTCTTGGATCCTGCAACAATGACCATCTCGTTGTCATGTGCGGACACATACTCGACAAGTGCATTCAGTTCGTCATCCGTGAAGCTGGGCTTCCTGGACGGGCCGGACTGTGTAGCCGTGTCTGGGGCATCAGCCTGTGCCGGACGAGCACTCTTCCTCTTCCGCTTGGAAGGTGGTGGTGATCCTGAGTGTCCTGCGCCGCTCTGGACACTAGGGGCAGGAGCCCTGGTGGACTCTGTATCAGGAGTGTGGGATTGCACACTCAGCATGGGAGTTGGTGCAGGCATTGGCTCTAGTGTGATGGTGTCAGGGGGAATGTCAGCAGCATGGACTAGGACCGACACTGTCCTGGCTGGGTGTGTGAGGGCTGGGGTGGATGGAGCCGCAGCTGCCCCTGCAGCCTCTCCGCCCTGCCTCCTTGGTGCAGCAGATGACCTTGCTGCCCCAGATCCACGTGGCATGATGGCATCAACGTGCACCAGCGCACGTGTCGTAGCCCTGCTGACCTGGAAGTCAGCCATGGAGTCAGCCAGGTCTGGTGCCACAATGGGCTGGTCCAACAAGGGCTGAGCATGGATGGTGTCAGCCACTTCAGCCTCAACGGGAGGGGGGGGGGGGGAGGGGGGGGATGATGGGTGCCCTTGACTGGTCCTCCACACATGGGGGGACAGGCTCACCCTGCAAGTTACGACCACGTCCCCTACCGGATCCACCACGGCCACCACTTGTGGCTCTTCCACCTTTGCCACCCTTACGGAATCCTCGCCTCCCAGCCATGGCACTGATATTAATGTGCGTATGGGAGTGGCTGTAGACAATTGTCCTGGCCAATTGGGGGTCAAAGGGGTTGGGTACCAGATGGTAATTGTACCCTAGTGCTCTAGCACGGCTGATTGTAACCCCTGGGGATAGATGACGGGTCACGCAACGCACAGGAGGCCCAAAAAAGGGAGATGACGTGCACGCAACCCCTCCTAGACCACGTGTGCAGAAAGAAAAACCTGCACTACGCTGTGGCACCCAGTAACACAAGAATGAACGTATGCGTGTCACACGCAGCCTAGAATGACCTCTGAAGGGGTAGGCTACACACGGGGCAAGCACAGATGTTAGATACGTGCGTGACTCACCGTCTGCCAGGTAAAGGAGCGTGAAAAAGGAGCGCGTTTGGTTGGCAACACCCCCGCCAAAAGAAGATTTGTACGCTGTCTGAGGAGACAGGACAACAGTAGAAGGGAACACTGTTTGAGGGAACAGGCCCAGGTAAACCAGTAAAAGAGAAAAAAGAGAAAAAGCTGTCAGAGGTAACAGGGAATACGAACTGGAAACGCCGTGAAGTAAATCGCGTGTGAAACGACAAGAAGTACAGAATTCACCCACTCGCTCTCCACGAAAAGCACGTACAAGGAAATGGTGTTCTACATGTACCTTATATACAGGCCCACACGTTCAGCGTCACTTACGCGGCGTGTACGTTCACCAATCACACGCTTTGTCACTCCTGCGTGTAGATCCATTTTCACCAATCACACGCTTTGTCACTTCTGCGTGTAGATCCATTTTCACCAATCACACGCTTTGTCACTTCTACGTGTAGATTCATTTTCACCAATCACACGCTTTGACACTGGGACGTGTCACGCAACAATTTCCTGCACGTGCAGGTGACTATAGGCGCGCATATGCTGTTGACGGGTTTACGCGCTAAGGGCCTTTGCTGACGTGTGGGATTTCACTCCCTATCAGGCTGTCCACGCGTTCACACACGAGAGACCACGCTCCTGGCCAGGAGGCCAAATTACTGCCCCCCAGAGCCCTGAGCACGCTCCCACCTGCCATCTGCTACTGCCTGACTGCCTGCTGGCCACGTGCCCCACAGTGCTGGTGGGTGGGGGTGTTGGGAGACATGGGTGGGGGCCTGGTGGAGGGTGCCCCTGGTGGCGGGGGGGGTGGGGGTGGTGGGAGACATGGGTGGGGGCCTGGTGGAGGCTGCCCCTGCACTGCTGGGGGTTGGGGGTGGTGGGAGGCATGGGTGGGGGCCTGGTGGAGGCTGCCCCTGGTGGCGGGGGGGGTGGGGGTGGTGGGAGACATGGGTGGGGGCCTGGTGGAGGCTGCCCCTGCACTGCTGGGGGTTGGGGGTGGTGGGAGGCATGGGTGGGGGCCTGGTGGAGGCTGCCCCTGCACTGCTGGGGGTTGGGGGTGGTGGGAGGCATGGGTGGGGGCCTGGTGGAGGCTGCCCCTGCACTGCTGGGGGTTGGGGGTGGTGGGAGGCATGGGTGGGGGCCTGGTGGAGGCTGCCCCTGCACTGCTGGGGGTTGGGGGTGGTGGGAGGCATGGGTGGGGGCCTGGTGGAGGCTGCCCCTGGTGGCGGGAGGGTGGGGGTGGTGGGAGACATGGGTGGGGGCCTGGTGGAGGCTGCCCCTGGTGGCGGGGGGTGGGGGTGGTGGGAGACATGGGTGGGGGCCTGGTGGAGGCTGCCCCTGCACTGCTGGGGGTTGGGGGTGGTGGGAGGCATGGGTGGGGGCCTGGTGGAGGCTGCCCCTGCACTGCTGGGGGTTGGGGGTGGTGGGAGGCATGGGTGGGGGCCTGGTGGAGGCTGCCCCTGCACTGCTGGGGGTTGGGGGTGGTGGGAGGCATGGGTGGGGGCCTGGTGGAGGCTGCCCCTGGTGGCGGGAGGGTGGGGGTGGTGGGAGACATGGGTGGGGGCCTGGTGGAGGCTGCCCCTGGTGGCGGGGGGTTGGGGGTGGTGGGAGACATGGGTGGGGGCCTGGTGGAGGGTGCCCCTGGTGGCGGGGGGGTGGGGGTGGTGGGAGAAATGGGTGGGGGCCTGGTGGAGGCTGCCCCTGCACTGCTGGGGGTTGGGGGTGGTGGGAGGCATGGGTGGGGGCCTGGTGGAGGCTGCCCCTGCACTGCTGGGGGTTGGGGGTGGTGGGAGGCATGGGTGGGGGCCTGGTGGAGGCTGCCCCTGCACTGCTGGGGGTTGGGGGTGGTGGGAGGCATGGGTGGGGGCCTGGTGGAGGCTGCCCCTGGTGGCGGGGGGGTGGGGGTGGTGGGAGGCATGGGTGGGGGCCTGGTGGAGGCTGCCTCTGCACTGCTGGGGGTTGGGGGTGGTGGGAGGCATGGGTGGGGGCCTGGTGGAGGCTGCCCCTGCACTGCTGGGGGTTGGGGGTGGTGGGAGGCATGGGTGGGGGCCTGGTGGAGGCTGCCCCTGGTGGCGGGAGGGTGGGGGTGGTGGGAGACATGGGTGGGGGCCTGGTGGAGGCTGCCCCTGGTGGCGGGGGGGGTGGGGGTGGTGGGAGGCATGGGTGGGGGCCTGGTGGAGGCTGCCCCTGCACTGCTGGGGGTTGGGGGTGGTGGGAGGCATGGGTGGGGGCCTGGTGGAGGCTGCCCCTGGTGGCGGGGGGGTGGGGGTGGTGGGAGACATGGGTGGGGGCCTGGTGGAGGCTGCCCCTGCACTGCTGGGGGTTGGGGGTGGTGGGAGGCATGGGTGGGGGCCTGGTGGAGGCTGCCCCTGCACTGCTGGGGGTTGGGGGTGGTGGGAGGCATGGGTGGGGGCCTGGTGGAGGCTGCCCCTGGTGGCGGGAGGGTGGGGGTGGTGGGAGACATGAGTGGGGGCCTGGTGGAGGGTGCCCCTGGATGGTGGGGGCTGGGGTTGGTGGGAGACATGAGTGGGGGCCTGGTGGAGGCTGCCCCTGGTGGCGGGGGGGGGTGGGGGTGGTGGGAGACATGGGTGGGGGCCTGGTGGAGGGTGCCCCTGGTGGCGGGGGGGTGGGGGTGGTGGGAGAAATGGGTGGGGGCCTGGTGGAGGCTGCCCCTGCACTGCTGGGGGTTGGGGGTGGTGGGAGGCATGGGTGGGGGCCTGGTGGAGGCTGCCCCTGCACTGCTGGGGGTTGGGGGTGGTGGGAGGCATGGGTGGGGGCCTGGTGGAGGCTGCCCCTGCACTGCTGGGGGGTGGGGGTGCAGGGGGACATGAGCAGGTGTGCAGGGTAGTCCCCTGTTTTGTGGGCTGCCTGGAGGGGCCGTGGAGGGTGTACAGGGAACACCTGTGAGGACCCACCCAGCCTAATCGCGTGTGACTTCCCACGCACCCCTGTAATACACGTACCCAGCCAAATCGCGTGTGATGATTCCCACGCACCCCTGTAATACACGTACCCAGCCAAATCGCGTGTGATAATTCCTGCGCACCCCTGTAATACACGTACCCTGGCTAATCGCGTGTTAAACTTCCCGCATACCCCTGTAATACACGTACCCTGGCCAATCACGTGTTAAACTTCCCGCGTACCCCTGTAATAAACGTACCCTGGCTAATCGCGTGTTAAACTTCCCGCGTACCCCTGTAATACACGTACCCTGGCTAATCGCATGTTAAACTTCCCGCATACCCCTGTAATACACGTACCCTGGCTAATCGCGTGTTAAACTTCCCGCGTACCCCTGTAATACACGTACCCTGGCTAATCGCGTGTTAAACTTCCCGCGTACCCCTGTAATACACGTACCCAGCCAAATCGCGTGTGATGATTCCCACGCACCCCTGTAATACACGTACCCAGCCAAATCGCGTGTGATAATTCCTGCGCACCCCTGTAATACACGTACCCTGGCTAATCGCGTGTTAAACTTCCCGCATACCCCTGTAATACACGTACCCTGGCCAATCGCGTGTTAAACTTCCCGCGTACCCCTGTAATACACGTACCCTGGCCAATCGCGTGTTAAACTTCCCGCGTACCCCTGTAATACACGTACCCTGGCTAATCGCGTGTTTAACTTCCCGCGTACCCCTGTAATACACGTACCCTGGCTAATCGCATGTTAAACTTACCGCATACCCCTGTAATACACGTACCCTGGCTAATCGCATGTTAAACTTCCCGCATACCCCTGTAATACACGTACCCTGGCTAATCGCGTGTATAACTTCACGCGTACCCCTGATATGCACGTTACCCGCTTTGCGTTCCTTGTTTGGCAGCCCTGTAAACTGGTCCAGGGTTGGCGCAGCCCTTTGCGATGATTTAGCGATTTTGATGGCTTTTCCTTGCGCGAGGGCGTTCTTGGGGGCGTTACTGGCGCTGCTGCAGGGTCGCTGCGATACTCTGCGCCACGGCTGGTTTGGGAGCCTAAAATCCATGAATACGCTGTGCGCCGGATTCGGTTTTGGCGCACGCGGCTGGCGCAGACTATCGCAGGCGCACGCTGTGCGCCAGCCGCGTGCGCTACTTGTGCGCTGGATTCTATGAATTACCCTGCAAATGTTTTAATGACTCCCGAAAAGCACTGAAGCATAGGACAAAGCATAAGTTACACGGAAATGGAGACACCATTTTGAGAACGTTTCCATTTTTGGTGGACAGCATTCCAATTGAAATGCATCCGATACACTCACAGCACACTATAATTTTTTTCATTCAAACATCTATATCATGGCAACATTTTTACACATTGAATAATGTATTGCCAAACATGTACAGTCGTACAGCCAGAGAATGGTGTGGCATGCACCATTCCAGGAAAATTATAACAGTTTAGGTACTAATCAAATACCATCAAAGGCTTAGAGTATAAAGAACTCGTTGCTGCTGTTCCACACTCTCTTTCTCTCTTATCTCTCTTTCATCTCCCTCTCTCTTTCTCTCTCTCTCTCTCTCTCTCCCCTTCCCTCCCTCCCTCTCAATCTCTCTCTCTCTCTCTCTCTCTCTCTCTCTCTCTCTCTCTCTCTATATATATATATATATATATATATATATATATATATATATAAATATATATATGAGAAAAACAACTGATATGCCAACATAGTGCTCAGCCTGCAAGTAGCTGGTGGTAAGGGTAGAAATCTTGGCTGGATTTCTAAATATGCAAAAAACACATGTGTAAATGCAGGTTGTAATACTTCAAAAACACCCCAACAACATGTAAAAAAAACCCTGCACACAAAACCAAGCCGCTTTCTCAAAAAGGTATGTTTATTTCATAACAAAATATAGCAAATATTACGTTGAATGTTTCCGTTTCATCACTCATGATGAAAACAGCAGACCAATACACCCCATGGCTTGGAGTGCCTTTCACAAAAGCCACAGCGGAGTGCAGCGCATTTCCTGTTTGAAAAGATGTTTTTTCCTTTTTCGTCACATGACAAACCTCAAAATTGAGATTTACTTAAAGGGGCTTACACCCTTATTCACAGATACATAGGGCAAGCTTCATTAGTCTATGTCCACTTCAGATAGTTATTGACACAGATATCCTAATGAAATGCCATAGCAGACAGTAAAGTGCATAGTGCAGTTAAAGCAGCAATTAGTCCATTATTAGAGAATACCATAGCAGACAATAAAGTGCATAGTGCAATTAAAGCAGCAATTAGTCCATTATTAGAGAATACCATAGCAGACAGTAAAGTGCATAGTGCAATTAAAGCAGCAATTAGTCCATTATTAGAGAATACCATAGCAGACAATAAAGTGCATAGTGCAATTAAAGCAGCAATTAGTCCATTGTCCGAGAATGATCCTTCTAATAAAGTGCCAGTGCATCTTAATAAACTCAGACATATATCATAACAATTACATTCAATAATTGATTAAAGTGCAAGTGCAGCATTCTACAGTATCAGATGGTTTGTCATATACTCAATGTAAAAACACAAAAATTTCCGGATCAATGTTCAATCCCAAGGGTCTAAGTGTGTCAAGTTTGCAGATTAATGACGCTTCTAGCTGTCTCAATTTAACCTCTCGATTACCCAGTCTCTTATGTACTGGAATGTGGGCAAGACCCAAAAACGACATTGCTTTCACATCACCTCTATGTTTTTCAATAAAATGGCCCGTAAGGGGATTGGTAAGATCCCCATTCTTGATAGCTCTATAATGTTGCAATATGTGAAACTTAAGGGCTCCTATAGTAGATCCAATGTAGTGTAACCCACATTCACATGTTATAGCGTACACTACAAACTTAGTAGTGCAAGTAATTTTGTGTTTATACCTCCATTTCAGGCCATTACAACTAACAAATGGTTTCTTCGACACAAAATTGCACATCTTACAATTAGCACATTTCTGAAAACCCCCGACCCCAGATGTCATAAAGTGACTCTCAGATGTGTTTTGTTCTGTGATCACCATGCTGGGGGATAAAATCGTTTTCAGAGTGGGAGCTTTACGGTATGCCACACTAGGAACAGTACTCAATACTTTGGTCAGATCAGGATCTGTCAACAAGACATTCCAATGTTAGCTCATTATTTCTTTGATGTTTTTCGCTTGATAGTTAAAGTTGGTAATAAATCTATTTTCATCCTCTTTACTGATTGGTTGCTTTTTAAAAAATTCTGTTCTCTTTATTGCTTTAGCTTTCTCAAAGCAATCAACCACAACCTTCTTTTTGTAACCACGATTGACAAATCTTTGGCCTATATGTTGGGCTACCTCCTGATAATTCAGGTCAGTGCTACATGCTCTCTTGGCTCTCAAGAACTCGCCATAAGGGATCGAGTTCTTGAGTGTTAGAGGATGATGGCTAAGAGCATGAAGCATGGAATTTGAACTGGTTTCCTTGCGATAAAGTTTAGTGGTCAGTGTGTTGTTTATAACCAAAAACTTCACATCTAGAAAAACCAGTTCCTTGCTAGTCTGTACGCATGTGAGTTCAAAATTCAAGTCATTCTCATTGAGCATATTAACATAGGTGTGCAGAAGTTCTTCTGTCCCATCCCAAATTAAAACGAGATCATCTATAAAACGATACCAGACCACTATATGTTTAGTAAATCTTTCTTTTTCTTCAGCCCATGCTATCTGTGACTCCCACCAGCCCAAATATAAATTGGCATAGGTAGGGGCCACACATGACCCCATGGCCGTGTCATCAATTTGTGATGTCATCTTTGATGTCCTGGGTGTTAGTGTTAGCAGTGCACGGTGGCGCGAGTTATGGTTGTTTATCTTACCATAACTGCCGAATTTCAGGGGTTTTTCGGTTTACTTTGAACCATAACGTCCCTTTAACAAAGTTTTTTTACTGAATTTGATAGGTTTTTAGTAGCACAAATTAACCATAACGTCCCTTTTAACAAAGTTTTTTCATTGAATATATATATATATATACATACCACAGACATATTGGCTTGATTCATAAAGTTCTACCTGTACCTGACCAGTTGTATCATATGCTGGTCTAGTGCATGCTTTCTCTTTCTGTCTCGCTTGCTTTCTCGCCCGCTCCCTTTTTCTCCCTGTTTCTGTCTCTCTCTGTCTCACTGTATGGGACTCATGCTCAATGGCGGAGAGGAGGGGCGGAAAGCAAATTGCTTTTCCGGCACCTCCTTCCACTCTGCCATACATGTGCCAGCATGGATTTTCATTCTGGCGCAAATGCTGCAGATCCATGTGGGGTCAGCCAGCTTTATGCAACAGCAAAAAGTAAGCAGATACCATTGGGATCCATTGTACACGTCACCTGCCATGCTTGCAGGTGACGTTTACAAGCATTTATTTTTAATTGTCAAGCATGTCTGACAGCGTTTGATTGTAATTGTGAGCGCTGCTTGCCATGCTTTCACAATGAAAAGTAAATACTGCCCGGCCTGCCAGCATGACAGGCCGTGTTTACTCACTTTGTACGGTGGAGTGCTAATTTGAAGGGCAAAATGTGGCGTACACGCGTGTATGCCCCCTTTTTCCCTTTACATTTGCATCCTGCAGTGAAAATGACAAACATTTTGGGGCAGGGACCGGCTTACGTTGACGTGTAAACGTAACAGGGACCCACTTACGTTAAAGTGTAAACATAACAGGTCCCTGGTGCCAAATTAGCAATATTTTCAAAATGAGTTCCTATGTCTCTGTTGATGTGAGTGAGATTCACATAGTCAAGTGCGTGATTGCTAGCGGCACCAGAGCTATTGTAAACAGCTGTGTGACTAGAGGGAAAAAACAGATAACTCGGGGACGGGATTGAAAAAGCAACTATCAATAAAACCATTCTTTAATTGGAAACTTTATAAACTCTCTCTTTTTAAAATGTTACAATGTTTCTTTCTAATAATCACTTTCAGTATGTATTGTAGCCACAATGAGAATATCAGAATTGTCTTACTGAGCAAAGCAGTTTATCAAAATGTATCAATACTGCGTCAACTATTTTCTGCTGGAAGGTTATCTTTCAAAGATGAACAGTCTAGTGCACTCCTATCATACTCTTTTGATAGTTGTGTGAGAAAAGGGACGGGGAGGAATAGCACCAGAGAGCATTTTTGCCTTCTTTGCATCAAATCAAATAAGAATGACCACTGATCTTTATATTTGACAAATATGTTTGGCATAATAGTTGTATGCCTGAATCACTTAATTAGATAATGCACACTAGGCTTGGTGCTAATTTCCCTTTTCACAACCCTAACATGAAGCATATACACTGAATAGCCTCAGAATTTTGATGTCAGGATTAAGGCCCTCATTACAAGTCAGCCGATGGACCATGGTGCTATTAGCACCATGGTCCATGCCGGATTCCGCCATGGTGGATGGCGGAATTACCGCCCCATTCCAAGGTGAGTGGGGCGGTAATTCCCCATTCACCATTTGCCCTTCCCCATTCCCATTTTTGCCCCATAGGGCATAATGGGGATGGGGAAGGCGCTAATTACGGCACTGTAAATTACGGTGCCGTAATTAGCACCAAGGTTGCTTAGCGCCTTGGACTTTAACGCCTGCAAAAAGCAGGCGTTAAAGTGTGAATCAGGCGTTAAGGGTTAACGCCTGACTTGTAATGAGGCCCTAAGTGTCTGTCTCAGAAGGATAGCACAGGAGCAACGTGCTCACCTTGGAAGCAAGACGACACAGAGCAACACAGGTTCGATCCCCGGGTCCGCGCTAAGGAACTTCTGGTTTTAAGTGCGTTATAAATAACCTATCATATCATATCAGTTGGGGCCAGCACAGCATTTTAACTGGATCTTGGGGTAATACAGGCTGGGCACATGCTTATTTTCCAGTGCACATACATCACAAGATAATTATGTGTGTGTATCGAATAGCATCATTCCAAGTGAGTAGTCATTCAAACCAATGTAACCTATTTGCCCAGTCACCTGCAATCCTCTAGCTCTTTATTTAGTTCAATTAATGTCTGGTGTGGATGACACATCGCTATTTGTTGTAAGGTTTCCAGACATGTGCACATGTAAAACAGGGTGTTGCTGGTGTGCCTAATGTATTTCAGTTGTAATGCGCAGCACTTAAAATGGGATTTTTGTTGGACCCCGCTCATACGCACACACTCAGGCCTACAAATGACGCGGAGCCAAATCTATGGTGAACCAACTTTATTCACCTCCAAACTCCAACTCCTGTCCCCTCCCTCCAGCCCCTCCCTTTCCGTCTTTCCTCCCGCTCTTTCCCCTTGGCTGCCCTTAAAGGGACAGTGTCTTTTTTTTATTCATGTGTAACACCTCCCCCGTACTTATCATGACAGTCCAGCTACATCTGTTCGATGAGCCTCACCGGTTTCTTTATTGTCCTAGGGGGTCTCCCTGGTGATTCTCGGCTCTCGCCGCTTGACTCTATTGGGGGTTCCGTTTCCTCTTCCTCATTGAGGCTCTCGTCGGGTATCTCTGGTGGTTCAGGTTCTTCCAGATATAGATTCTTGAAGAATGAGGAGTTACGGGTAATGTCCCCTAGTTCTCCAGTTGCCGTGACCATAGGCCCTTTGATGGCTGTGATGATTCTTGGCTCTGGATGGTATCGAGTGTCCGTTTTCTTGCGCTGTGTTTGTCGGACCAGTACTGTTTGTCCAACTTCCAGCTGTTGTTCCTTTGCTCTCCTCCTTGTGTCAGCCCATTGCTTGGCTTTCCTTCATTTCTCAGCATCGCGTTCCCTGATGGCTAGGTCTTCTTCCGGTGTGTAGTCCTCCCATCGTGGGATACGCGTCCTGGGTTGGTATCTCACCATGAGTTCAGCGGGTGGCTTTGCAGTTGCGTCATGTTGAGTGTTCCGGTAGCTTCGGAGCATGCTGCAGATGGCTTTCGGATGGGGTGTCTGTTCCGCTACTGCCTTTTGTCGGGTCAATTTGATTGTGGCCATAAACCGTTCGACCATCCCATTGGCTTGGGGCCAGAGTGGTGTGATTTTTTGATGGGAGAAGCCTAGGTGCTTTGCAAAGTTTGCGAATTCCCGTCCCTGGAAAGGGGACCCGTTGTCAGTCTTCACGACATTGGGGATGCCCCATTCGCTGAAAAGTTCATCCACTATGGGTGCATTGTCAGTGAAGGATGTCGAGGGTGTTTGCTTAACAAACGGGAATCTTGAGTACTCATCTATTATTACTAATAGATACCCTCCCTCTTCTACGGGTCCATAAAAGTCCATTGCGACCTTTTGCCAGGGTCTCGTTGGGAGCGTGGTGAGTTGGAGGGGGTTTGGGTTTGGTCCTTGGGCTGCCAGTTGGCAGGGTCTGCAGTGTCTGAGCATGTCCTCCACTATCATGTCCATATATGGGAACCAGACATAGTTCCTGAGGAACCTTTTTGTGTTGTCGATTCCCCTGTGTCCTTCGTGTGCCAGCGTTGCTAGTGTCTTTCTTAGGTCTTTTGGTGCTACTAACCTCTTTCCTCGTAGTAGCAGCCCTTGGTCAGTTGCTATGAGCTCATCTTTTACTTTGGCTAGCCGGTCCAATTCTTTCTGGTCCACACCTCCTTCTTCAGTTCTGCTTGAGTGGCGTTCTCTCCATTTGTTGGAGCGGGTGAGTGTGATAGCGGCCCTGATCGTTGGGTCGGCATTGCTCCTTTCCTCGAACGTCGTGGTCGAGATGGTGGGCGGCATGGCATTTGACGATAAGTACAAGACATATTCAGTGGCCTCATGTGCCAAAGTGTCATCTTTGTCCTGTAGGGGGTGTCTGGATAAATAGTCCGCTGGGTTTGCGTCTCCTCCTGGTTTATGGATAATGGTGTAATCGTATTCCTGTAGTCTTATCCCCCATCGCTCTATGCGGGGTGGCATCTTCGTCCTGGGGTTCCCAAAGATAGATAAGAGGGCTTGGTGGTCTGCCACCAGGGTAAATTTCCGGCCAATGATGAAGTGGTGGTACTTTTCACACGCCCATACCGCGGCCAGGCTTTCTCTCTCTGCTTGAAAGTAGGCTTTTTCCGTGTGTGACAGGGCTCGGCTGGCGTAGGCAACTATAGCATGGTGGCCGTTGTCTGCAGAGTCAGTTTGTGCTAGGATGGCTCCCAGCCCCACCGGGCTCGCATCGACTGTGATGATGGTGTGCCAGTTAGGATCAAAATATGCAAGTTGTTTGTTGTTGGTAAGTCCCTCTTTTATCGCTATGAATGCCTCCTGGCAGGGTGCGTCCCATATGAACGGTTGGTTCTTCTTCAGGAGGTTGCGGAGCGGGTCAGTCGTTGTGGCGTAGTTCGGAAGGTATCGCGCACAATATCCCACCATTCCCAATAGCGAGCGTTACTCTGCTGTGTTCGTCGGCGCTCGAAGCTCAGTGATGGCCTTTATTTTGTCCGGGTCTGCAGATATACCGTTGTTTGAGAATGTGTGTCCGAAAAATGTGAGACTTGTTCTGTTAATGACGCACTTGCACTCATTCAGTGTTAGCCCTGCATCTTGTAGGATGGAGCAGATGTTTCTGAGAGCCCTATCATGCTGGTCCCGATCTTTCCCAAATATCAGGATGTCATCACTGTAGTTTAATGCATTCGTCTCTGATGCTATGAGACGCCTGATGGTCTCTTGGAATATTTCCGCGGCCGATGAGATGCCGAAATGTAATCTTTTATATCGGAACAGGCCGTCATGTGTCGCAAATGTGGTTATGGGCCGTGATTCTGGATCCAGGACGAGTTGATGGTAGCCCTGGTTGAGGTCAAGTTTTGAGAAAAATCTCGCCTGGTTTAACCTGATTAGCATGTCCTCCAATCCTGGTCCCGGATGCCTTGCTCTCTGGATGGCGGTATTTGGGATGCGCATGTCTACGCATATACGAAGGCGACCATTGTCCTTGGGGACAATTACTATTGGTGACACCCAGGTTGTTGGCCCCTCCGCTTTCTCTATGATGTCATTCCGGAGGAGAAGTTGTATTTCCTTTGATACTTGCTCCTGGAGGTGGAAACCCACTTTCCGTGGGTGCTGTGGAACTGGCCTGACATTTTTGTCTATGTGTAGTTTGATGCATGGCCCTTTAAACATTCCTACTCCTTCGAACAGTTTGGGGAAAGTGTTCTTGAGTTCCCTTTTTTCCAATGGTCTGTCTGTCATTGCCCTGATGGATTCGCATGGTAGTGGTAGTCCTTCAATGACCTCCGACTGGTCATAATGTAGGTCAATCAGGGCAAGTGCGTTAGCTGTCCTGTAACTGAGAAGGCAGCGGCCAATAGCTGGGCTTCTTATCACATGTATCGTGGCGGTTGTTGTGATGTCTCTGTGCCATAGATCGCATTGAAATTTCCCTTTAGATGTCATGGGTTGGGCTGCTCCCCATTGGAAGATGTGTGTCTTAGACTCTTGGATGGGGTATGCCGAAGCTATTTCACGATAAATGTCTTCATTCATGACGTTTACCGTTGCTCCTGTGTCAACGATAAATCTGTTTTGGGCTCTTCCCATTTGAATTGTTACTCTGGGAGCCGCAGTGTCCTCTTCCTCCACACTGAGAAGGCATACATACTCTCGGTCGTAGCCGTCTTGTAGGTATTGAGGTTGTTCATTTCCACCTGGTGGATAATGTGGTGGGGCGTAGGGGTATGGCTCCCTGTCGCGCTCCCGGATGCCTGGTGCTTCCGCTTTGCGGTTGTCTTCGCGTTCTAGTTCCCGCATGAAGTCATCCTGATAGGCATCATATGGTTCGTGGTCTTTCCTGTCCGGTTCAATCTGAAGTCCCTCCAGAGCTCTCACTGTGTTTGGGCGTTGATATGATGGCGCGAGAGGTACGTTCCTGTCCACTTGGTGGTGCTGTTCTTTATGTGCGTCCATCACGCGAGGGGCAGGTCGTGGGCGTGTTGATCCCCCTTCCGGTAGTAGTTCCTTGCACATCACTTGGAAGTGGTTCTCCATTCCGCATCTCATGCACCGTTGCCCGATGGCGGGGCACGGTCCTCTGTGTGGATATTCGAATCCACAGCGATAGAATTGGCGGTCACCCTGTGCTCGTTGTGTCGGGTATCTCTGGTTGGTCCTTGGTTGGGGGTTTGGCTGGCGGGCATAGGGATGTATTGCGGCTATAGTTTCTCCCTTTTTTGGGTTCTCAATGGCTGCTGCCTGAATGTCCACTCTTTCGTAGACCCTGGCTAGGTCTAGCACTTCTTTTAGAGATAAGGGTTTCTTGAGGAGGTGCTTCCGGAACATCGAGGATACACACCCTTCTATGATGCGTAATCTAATGGCTTCTTCATCATTAAAGTTAGCAAAGTCACATTTGGATATTTTCCTTTGGAGACGTATTACAAACTCCCCTATTGATTTGTGAGGTAGCTGGCCACATTGGTTGAAAGTGTATCTTTCATAGTCCCGGTTAGGTGTGATGACCATCTTTTCGTTAATGGCTTGCAGGAGTCTTGCATACGTGGTGCGATCTTGTGGAGGGATTGTGCATATAATGTTTTTGATTTCTCTCCCTGTGACATTTGCAAATATGCTCAGTATGTTGGGAGGTTATTGCGTGCCAATGGCACCTACGAAGTCGTCAAATTCCTCCATCCATTCTTCCCATCTTTGCCCCTGGTCATGGTGTGGGTTTAACGTGAACGGCGCAGGTCTCCTCATTAGGCTTGCATGAGAGGAGGGAGCTCCTGGTGGTGGTGGTGGTGCATTAGGGTTTGCCGCGTCTGCAGATGACATGGTGGTGTCGCTTGGTGGTCCTACGTCCACTGAGGTGGTGTGCGTGTGTTGTCACCTGGTTGTGGGTTTCCTTGATGTGCAGCGTGGAGCGCTGCGTCGCAGATGCTCGGGGTGCCCTAGTAGGCTTTGCACAATGGCTCTCTTGTTCTGCTGCGGTGTGAGTTCGCGTGTTGGGGCACGCTGTTCACCTTCTGCTTCTTGTGTGCAGACCGGCGCTCTGGTAAATGTCACCTTTAGGTGTGTTTACTGATGTGTCACGTGGGTGGGAGACTCGGGGTTCCCCTTTGCAGGTGTCACCTTTGGGTGTTTTTACTGATGTGTCACGTGGATGGGAGACTCGGGGTTCCTCTTTTGCTACCCCTTTCCGACACCTTACTTGAGGGGTGGATGCCGCGAGCCTGCGGGTCTCCTCTTCCGTGACGTGTGGGCCTGCTGTATTCCCTCGTGGTCTCCTTCTTCTTGTGGGCCTCTTCCGGCTCGCGGGCTCTTCTCGTTGTTGGCGTCCGCGGTCCTCTTCCTGCCCAGGGGGCGTGGGACCTCCTCTGCTGGGCGCTGCGGTCCTGGGCTCACGGGCCCTACGAACTCCCGGTCGGCTGGGCTGCTGTCGGCGGGCTTCTGCCGTCGGGCACTTCGGTCTCGGGTGGACGGGCCCTTCGATCACCTGGTCGGCTGGTCAGCTGCTGGTGGGCCTCCGCTGCTGGGCTCTACGCTGCTGGGCTCTTCAGTCTCGGGCGCACGGGCCCCCCGATCTTCCGGTCGGCGGGTCTGTAGCTGGCGGTCCTCCGCTGCCGGGCTCCTCACTGCCGGGCTCTCCAGTCTTGGGCGCACGGGCCCCTCCGAACTTCTGGTCGGCTGGTCTGCTGCTGGCAGGCCACCACTGCTGAGCTCCACACTGCTGGGCTCTCCGGTCCTGATACGCTGCAGGACACACGGGCCCACCGGGTCTGCTGGGCTCACGAGTCCTCCTTAACTGCTGGGCACACAGGCCCTCCTTGAACGCTGCTGGGCGCGCAGGCCCTCCAAACTGCTGCCGGCACGCAAAGGGTCGTATCGGCTTCGTCGCCAGTGTTGGACCCCGCTCATACGCACACACTCAGGCCTACAAATGACGCGGAGCCAAATCTACGGTGAACCAACTTTATTCACCTCCAAACTCCAACTCCCGTCCCCTCCCTCCAGCCCCTCCCTTTCCGTCTTTCCTCCCGCTCTTTCCCCTTGGCTGCCCTTAAAGGGACAGTGTCTTTTTTTTATTCATGTGTAACAATTTTACCCATAGTTCCTTTCTTCCTTTGCCTCTTTTGTATATATAAAATGCAGCCGTCAATAGCATCACTATAGTTATGTACAAATTTGCTTTTCTGTAGGCCGAGCCCTTTTTTTGGATTCAAATAACTTTGTGGGTGTTTTCATCAATCTGAAAAACTTTATAAAAAGGTTTCAGTAACAGCTGAATTTGTGAAGCAATGTTCCTAGTAATCATTCAATAGGGTCGAATGATAGGCCTTACAAAAGGTGAATTCCCTCTCCAAAGTTACTAAAATATTTTACTGGCAGTTGCAGCAAAAGCAACAGGGTGAAATTATCCCAAAACTTGATTAAGTTGGCGCTTACTTCAACCGAAAAATCTTTTTATGGTTTGGTGAGAATCTTGAAGCAAAAAAGTTTCCAATCTGAAAAGGAAAATCTACACATGTGTGAACGTTTGCATCCACAGCTTTGGGTACGTGTCAGGACAGCAACACTGCAAGTTGTTTCTAGGAATGTGTTTGGTGAATGTTATATTAAAAAATGTTCAGTTCAGTAGCCATTTTGGGTCAGTGAACCAGCCCTCGGCATAGTTCCTGTGGCTACTGCCACAAACTATGCCCTGTGTTCACTGTAGGCAATGACATAGTCTGTGCCAGCCTGCCAGGGCGTGATTCACAAAGTCTGCACCAGAGCCTGTGTCAGGGAACATCACATTGTAACAAAACAAAAAAATTATTCATATTTTCATATTTAACTATTGTGCTTCAACAACGGGTTCAGTGTACCTACGTTTTATCTCTCATCTCCTCCTCTGATGTCACTTCCAGATTTCGGGATTCACGTCAGTTTACAAAATCGAGGACAATTTATGAAAAACGCTTACAAAATATAAAAAATAAGCTAGCTGTAAAGAGTTTTGGGCTGGGAGAGTGGCAGAAGGTAAAATAATGATAGTAAGTAACAGCACATTTTATTTTTGTAAACACAGCGTCCCTTTAGTATCCCAGAGCCACACAGTTCCCTTTCTTTGGGCAGCCATGTTGATTCACACGAAATCGGGAGGAAACGAGAAACGCTACTGTCTTTAAAACTGCTTCCGCCGAAAGAATAAGCATAGGTTTTTTTTTTAAAATGTAGGCCGAAATTTCCCAGTAACTCTCTCTCTATACCTAAAAAAACGAATCCTGTTAGCATCTTTGGGCCTGTCATACCCATGGCACCAAGGCCAATCAGACGGTTTGGATGCAGCCCTTAATTTCTAGAATTGACCCACAATTGTAGCACTTGTATGGGCTAGGATCCATTTCCGCTCCCTTGAAGGGTCACCCCTCTATCTCACACACCTCTCCAACTCCTGCCTGGAGTCTACCACTCAGTGGCGTCGCTAGGGAGGGCCTGGGGGGGTGCCGTGCCTCCCCTCTGAAATCCTGGTTCCTCCCTTGTGCCACCCCCTACATAAGGCAGGCGAGCACTGTTCCTGGTGTTATTTGTGACACTCACTACGGCAAATGTCTGCATATCACATAGCAAATACTCTCCTTTTGTCTCAAAGCTAGCAGTGATCTTGGTATGCATTCTGGCATGAACATGAGCATGAGCCACTTCTCAGATGTCCCTGCCAGGCTTCTGCACATCGACCTCCATAGTGTGCAGAGCTTCTTGCAGCCCCTCCCATCAGAATGTAGCCATGAAACTGCTAATGATGGGCCATTAGTCACTGAATGGTTTTGTGCCTGCTTGTGATGGGAGGGGAAGTGCAGGAGTGCTTCTGATGTCAGAAATTACTGTTCATAGGCGCCCCCCCACTTTTGTCTGTGGCCCCCTGTGTGCCCCTCCTAAATTTGCTTCCTGGCGATGCCACTGCTTCCACTCCTCACTGCCTGCCAGCACCCCTGGCCTCCTTTGGCTGCTCACTTTTCTGCCTCCCACCTTTATTAACTCCCTCAGGTACCACATTCATGTCGCTAGTCTCCCTTCCTTGCCATGCTTCACCAGCTACTAATGGTAGAAACAGAGAAGAGATTGCCATTAGTTCCCTTCTCTCTTTCAATGGAAGCTTCTTTGCACACCATCCTAATAAAAACATGCTATTATCCCAGCAGGATTCTAATACAATAATCACCTTTTCAGTTGCTCATTCCTGTGTGGCAGCAGCTCTTAAAACTCATTAAAATGCTCTCTCTTCCCTTTGGCCTTTAACTTGGTTTTCTGGGTCATTAATGTCTATTTATGCCCTCATGAGTGGGGGTTATTGCTTAAATAAGGCTCGCTGTTATTGTCCTCATTGGCATACATTGCCAAACGTCTCCAAACAGGGCTCCAAACAAGAATTTGAGGTAAGAGGATTTTGCAGCCAATTTTGCGAATTTGGGCGTAAAAGGAGTTTTTAAGGTTAAAAAAAGGAGATCTCATTTTTTTCTGTTTTTTAACGCAAACAAAACATATTTGATAAAGTAGGCCTTTCTGTTGTATTAGCACCCAGCCTATGAAGTCTTACAGCATCTTAGCCAATCAAAAGTCTCGAAAGAAGAGCCTTACCACATGGCATTGCCCATCATTATAGACCACTGAACTGCTGGATCCCTTCAGCTCCCATTTTCCCTCCACCACTCCCTCCCCCTTCTCGCCCCAACATTGTGTGTCTCCATGCCTCTACACCCCATGCTCTACCTCCTGCCACCTCTGCCCAGATTATTCCTGTAACCAGGGCCCCGGGTCCTTGCCAAAATGTAATACCCCTTACCTTAGTGGTTTTGCTTAAATACAAACATTGTTTGTAGCTAAAATAAGCATGTTGCGTCAGGCAACACCATAGCAAAGATCCTGTTTGTGTAAGGTGTTGGTCGAGTACATCACCCACCATGCGCAGGTGGTATAACGTTTTAGATACACGCATAAGCTATTTTTAGTTATTGGGAGTATTGGCCTGATATTAGAGTGTTGAATAGACAGCTATGATGCTCATTTGGAGTCCTGGCTCAAATGTTACAATAATTTAATCAAAGTAGCAATGGCATTATGTCACCAAATATTTGTACTTGTTTGTGTGTATACACATATATTTCCATACAACTAGAAGACCACTGCCAGTTTCCTATGTATTCGCTAGTTTACAGTCTGCGCAGTTAACACATTGCATTTTGCCCATTTGCAAACATTGCCAGTTTCCCCTTTTCCCAGTTGGCACATCGTGGCTGGTTTCCACTATACACAGTTGGCACATCATTGCCAATCTAAATTATGCTGACTTGTCACTTTATTGCACTTTTCCGTTAAGCCCCGTTAGCATATCATTGCAGGTTCCGGTTATGCTCATTTACCCCATCATGGAATATACTGGACTCGCCTCTCTCTGACTAGCTTCTACCTTCTGTCTATGGGCCTCATTACGAGGTTGGAGGTAGCTATGGCGCTATTAGCGCCATGGCTGCCTCCAAACTCATTCCGACTCCGCCCTGGTGAATGGAGCAATTACCGGTCCATTCCAAGGTTGGCGGGACCGGTAATTCCCCATTCACTAGGGCCATTCCCCATTCCCATTTGAGCCCACATGAAAAAACCAGGTGTTAAGGGAGGACCTGCAAAGGGAACTCGTAGTAGGGCGGTAAGGGATTACGGGCATCGGCGCCCTTACCAGTGCCGGTAATCCCTTACCGCCCACCTCGTAATGAGGCCCTATGTCTGCAAAAGGGGATGCCAGTGCTGCCGATCCTAGTCTATCATCAGGACACGCAGACAGGCTGCTGCCTGCAGTGTACCCTGTAGTAAAGTCTCAGCCACCAGGCGGTGACTTCTATAGGCTTGCAGTTTGCCTCGGGTAGACTGAGTCCATCAAAAATCAACAAACATTTAAGAAATCCCTGCTTCGTTTTCTTTAGAATCTCAATAATGTATTCCCAGTTTGCACAATTCCACAATATTGCCTTTAAAAAATAAACCTAGAATATTGCCAGTTTCTAATTTCAGTATACATTTTACATTTGACAACATTATTTTTGTAAGTTAATACTTGTCACAAGGAGATATCGCAGAACACATACCGTAAAACACACCAGATTAGTTGCCTATCAGAGGTTGTCAAATAACCTAAAATAGGGTGATCGTTGGGAAACGTGTTGGGATATATAATTCTAGACCCAGAAAAGCGTCCTTCATTTGACTCACAATTTCAGGGTGGTTTAAGTGCCGCAGCGCACTTTGTTACTTGGACTTCCCATGAAACGCAGTCCCCAGGGTCCTTGCGCCAGTTGGAGGACGTTACAAAGTGCCAAGACCTTGTGCCATTCTCCCCTCCTGACCAATGGGGCTCTGTAACTGCTTTACCAAGGCAAGGCCTGTAACTTCCTGTCTGGCCATAGCGCTTCCTGTTTGGAGGATTGTCTTCCTCTCTGCCTAGGTATTTGTCAGGCTTCAGTATTCAATTACCCTCCCCCGTCCTGGACTCTGGTCTGGTTCTTTCGGGTTCAGGGCTTTTCTTGGGTTTGCATGCTTTGCACCTACTATTAGGATCTGGGATACTACATGCAGCAGGCAGCTTTCTCACCCGTGTGCTCTAAGGATGCCGTCTTCCTGCCAACTTCTGGTTAAGGCCCTAAGGTAGCGCTTTGATCTTTTCTCTCCTTGCAACTTCTCTCATAGTGTGGCCTGTTTGACTTAGCCACGCCTAGCTTCTCAGCTCCCTCGCAATCTGGCCTACTTGGCTTGGCCACCATAGCTACCCTAAAATGAAGGGCCAAGAGTTTTCACTTGGATTTCTCTTGGGCTTTCTTTAGGTGCACCATTTTTAATAGGGTCTGGGGTACCCGAGGAAACCAGTATGTGTGAAGAGACTGAAATAATAGGCTGTCTCTTAGAACCCACCACGAAGGAGGGCAATCCCTGAAGTGGAAACCCGGGGACTTTGCTTAAGCCATATAACTTGTATTATTGTGTACATCCTAGATTTTAAGACCCCCAAACAAAAGTGTGCTGCTTCTGAAATCTTAGTTTGGTTGGTGCTTCAATTGTCAGATTATGTGACATGAACAATTCCAGTATATTCCCTACTTTGAACTTGACATTATACTCCCAGTGTGCAAAAGTCCAATGTGTTGCCAGTTTGACCATTTTAGTACATTCTTATTTTGTCCAGCCACTGTATATTGCCAGTTTGCATATCCCATTATAATCCCACTTTGAAATTCAAGTATATTTCCAGTATGCCAACTCCATTTTGATAACCTATATTCCAGTTGCAAAATACCTATGAAAACTAGTTTGAATTTCGAAGTAAACTCTTTGATAAACAAACCCATTACACTCCAATTGTACAACCCCCAAATATTCCCAGTTTGCACTGTCTATACAGTATATTACCAGTTTATCATACAAGTCTAAGGCCGGTTTGTCCAACCACAGTCCATTTCTCAGTTTGTCAAATTTAACATATCCCTAGTTGAGCAGCGCCAGTACACTGCCTGTTTGGCAGTCACATCAAATTTCTAGTTTGCACCGTGCTGGCAGAGTCAGAGTTTTTCAATGCAGGTTGGTTTCCAGTTGCCAAACCCCATTAAATTATCAGATACAAATATTGCTGTTTTCTCAAATTTTGCGAAGTATCCAATATACATAGAGTAATTCCAATATTCTTCCATTATTTACAGTAGTAGCCTGATCTCGGTTTACACAGCTCCAGGAAGTTCCCAGCTAGCTGTAGACCAATTAAAACATGGACCCACCATGCTACTCGACAGTCTATATAATACTTTTCTCCGTTTATTGTTAGACAGTTTCTGAAAGCTGACAGGTTACTGCTACACAATTTTAGTATATTTCTGGTTTGCACAATTCCTGTAAACTCCCATTTCACTGACACTCTATACAGCTATACTACTAGTTTGCACATTCCTCTTTTAACCAACCCCTGCATTCCCATTTTGACAATCATAGTATATATTACCAGTTTGACCATCCATGTAAACTCCAAGTTTGACAACCCCATTATGTTCATACTTTGCACAATAACACAATATTTTGCACATTTATTTATTTTTACATTTGAAGAGCGCACCAAACCCAAAGGCATCAAGGCGCTCATTGCAATGGGGGGAAAAATGGGGTAGGTGGGATGGGGAGAGTGGAGTGATGAGGATAGTTACATCCTTCAGTGTCGGGTACAATATCACACGCAGGGAAGATCTCAATGATTTCTGTTAAGTCAACGCAATGTCAGTGGAATATGGTTGTTTTCAATTGTTTTCTGAAAGGCCAGTATGCGGGTTCCGAGCGTAGATGAGGAGGTAAATTGTTGCACAATCGTGCAGCAATGAATGGGATGCTAGAGCCCCCAGCTCTAGTACGTCTGAAGCTTGGGGTAACAAGTCTGTATGTGGATCTGGTGGGTCTGGACGAGTTTTTCTCGGAGATCCTTAGTGAAATGTAGGGCGGTGCAGAGTTGGAGAGGCAGCGATTCGTGATAGAGAACAGATTAACTTTAAAATTCTCTCCAACAGGCAGCCAATGGGTAGATTTTCTGTGAGTTGAGACGTGGTCACATCTGGAAAGGTTCGTGGAAGCCTGGATGGCATTGTTCTGGAGAATCTATGTGGTCACTGCGCTGCCTGTAACTGCGGCAACAAAAATGTCTACGCCAATTACGGCATTGCACAGTGATCAATAGTGTCCCCCAGACCCCATTCCCCCAGCCCAAACCCCCACCTCACCTACCCTTCCGCGGGCACACCTCTGTGTGCACCTGCAGCTCCCCGCTATCCCTGCAGCGTCAGTTCCTCCCACTTACGTGGGTCGGAGCTGACGCTGAGGTTGCTTTTTTTTAATGTTCTTGTCCCCCGCAATCCCTGCCTGACTCCTGTTACTGCACCCAAGGTGAGTGGGAGACAGCCCCGCATCCCCAGCTCTGCTTGGGCACAGTAATGGGAGTCAGTAAAATGAAATGCACCAAAGTTACTGTCGACATTTTTGTGTTCTTCCGTTCTGAACAGTGCGCCGCCCGTAACTGCGCTAACAAAAAAGTCAACGCCAATTACGGTGTGGTGCAGTATTCAAATAGATCACTTTACCCATGTCCCACAGCCCCCATTCCCCTACCCCACCCCCCACCCCACTTATCCTTATGGTAGCACACGCTGTGCTTGGGCACAATAATGGTAGTCGATAAAATTAAATTCACCAAAGTCACCGTAAGTAGTTGCAGTTACGAGGTTGACATTTTGGTGCATTTCCGTTCTGGATGGTCTGGAGCTTGTTCAGGTTTCATTTTGATGAGCTTGCGAGGAAGGAGTTACTATAGTCAAGCCGAGAGCCAATTACTGCTCTGACGATGTTTGTGGCCATCCAAGATTGAATGGTATCATAGATCCTGTTGATGTAGTTGGAGTCTTGTTCGTAGATGCCCGAGGGGGAGATGAGGATCTGACTATCGTCGACATAATTTGTGTATGTGACACCCAGAGAGTCAAGGTGGTCGGAGAGAGGTTTTGCATAGATATTATAGAGTTGGTGATACACAGGAGCCTTGTGGGACCCCGCAGGGAATTTGAGTAGGGTGGCAGCTGCACTACCCGCATCGACATGGGCAGTTCTGCCGTCAAGGAATGAGGCGACTCATTTAGTGGCCCCAAGGGAGAAATTGACTACTGTAGCAAGGTGATGGCAGAGAGTTTGTTGGTTTACCAAGTCAACCTTCATCATTGCCTACCTAAATACTGTCCCTCTTGAACCCTCCGCTCATCGTCCTTCAGCCCTCTGCTCATCGTACTTCAACCTTCTGTGAGTGAGCCGGTTCTCCAAGCAGAGATTTGGAGGGAGATCCCTTTCTTCAGCAGGCGCCTCCCCTTCCTTGCCACCTTCAGTATTGAGCCTGATCTTAAGTTCCGGAAACTCCTCAAGAACATCCTCTTCTCCTCTTCCTTCTCTCTCACCTTACCCTGCTAACCTAGATCTCTGCTCTTCCTTCTGTCCCTCCTTTCCACAGTTTGCTGGCTGGCCGCCTGATGTACCTCAGAGTCCCACAGGTCCCAGGCACACCTGCCAGTCTTTCTGCACTGCCTCAGGGACCTGCACCCCACCCCGTCTCACTGCACTTGTAATTAATCTTAGAGAGCTTCTCTCTCCGCACTTCCCCATTCTCTACCTACTGGGTGCACTCGGACCCCTGCCCCTCCCTTGCCCAGCTTGCACTTGCACAATCTGTATACAGCTCTGGCTGAAGATCTTTCTGTGTGTTCTCCCTTGTCTTCACCCCTGAATGTGCACGTGAAAAAACTGCAGAATCGCTGTCAGGCCTATTTGCTGTATCTAAACTGTTAAATGTATCATATTCACTTAATCTGCCTGCCTGTGAAGACCGTTATCGTCTCAGAAATTCAAGGGCTCTGAGCGACTGTTGTTTTTTCCCTGTGTTCCCATCCTCCTTGAGCGCTTTGAAACACTTGCCTGTGTATAGGCGCTTTATAAATAAACATTACCATTACCAACATTACCAAATGCTGCTGAAATGTCTAGCTGTAGTAGGAGGGCAAGGTTGCCAACATCGTGGATGTTGTCCAACTGGTTTCTGAAGTCCAGGAGGGCAGATTCAGTGCCATGCCCTGGACGGAAGCCTGAATGTCGAGAGCTGAGGATCTTGTGTAGTTTCAGGTGGGCTTGTATATGAATGTATGCAGCAAGATCTAAGATTATTAGAAGAAAAGGGACCGTGGTAATAGGCTTGTAGTTGGTAGGAATGGTGAGATTCACAATTCCTTGAGGTTGGGTGTGATGGAACTGTTGGAAAATTAAGAGTTGATGAATGTGGTGATGACAGGGGTAAGGGCTGAGGCACAGTCCTTGATGAGAGCGGCTGGCTAGGTGTCACCTTGGCAGTGTGAGGGCTTTAGACTATCAATGAGGGTGGAGGTTACTGATTCTGTAATGGGAGAGAAGCTGTGGGTAGGGAAGGGGTAGGAGGCAGGGGGTCACTGAGCTCTGGCTTATGTATTTTGGTGAGGATATATGTTGTTTTAGCTTCAATATTTACCTGAAGGGTGATAATCTTATAAGTGAGGGCATCTTGGATGTCTTGGCACCAAGTGACATCTTTGGTGAAGTTGGCAATTGGCGTGATGGGTGACTCAAGTTCACGTAAGATAGAGAATAGTTCATGTGATTGGGCTTGGGCTTTGGTAATCCTATTTGAGAGGGCAGTAGTTTTGGCTGTGAGGATGGCTTGCTTGTAAAAGGAGGAGGTTGGTTTTGTTGGCTGATGATGGGAATTTCAGCCAGTTGGTTTCAAGGGCACGTTTCTTGGCATGTAAGGTTTGGAGACAGGGGGTGAACCAGGAGTTGATGTGTGTAGTTGGCTTAGCTCTTTGAGGTTTGAGCTGAGCGATGGCATGCACGGCCGACGGGATGGCAGCATTGTAGGTGTCAACCAAGTCTAAAGGATTAGATGATAGTGTGGTTGATGTAAGGGTACGATCAGCTGAGAGGATGGGGAGGAGTCTCTCTTTAGTGAGGTTACGGGAGCATTTAGTGATTGCAGGAGGAAGAGAGTGGGTCTGTGCGAAGGTGGCAAGCATCATGGAGGTGATGGTCTGGTGGTCCGACCATAGATCTGGGGTGATGGCTAAGTTGGTGGTGTTGCAGTTAATAACTGGCAGCCAGTCAAAGGACCTGCTTAGCCGATGTGTTCGGCTAGAGATAAGTTCAGTGAATCCTAGAGAGACAAGGGAGTTGGCCAGTGAAGTGGCGTCTTTGTCAGATGGGTCCTTGAGTTCCAAGTTTAGGTCTCCCAAGAGGAGGACGTTGGAGGTAGGTTTGGTACTAGTGCTGAGAAGCTGTGTGAGGCCGTTGTCAAAGGATGTAGCTGGGACCGGGGATCGATAGATGACATGAATGATTAGGGTGGACATAGGCAATAGTGTGAGCTTGGTGCAGAGTAGGTTGCGGGATGGAGGAGCTGGAGTGGAGATTGATCTGAAAATCAATGATTATTTACAGATGAGGACGACTCCCTCTCCTTTGTGTAATAGGTGGTCGCAGCGTAGGATTGTGTACGCTGCTGGGATGGCAATGTGTAGTCCTGGACCAGCAGCAGGGTGTAGCCATGTTTCAGTTACAGCTAGGATGTCCAGATTGAGCACATCATTTTAGTATGCACCCAGTTTGACAATCCCGCTCCTCTGCCAGATTGACAATCGAACCAACTTTTCACATTGGCATTCTCTGTAATCCCTTTGTATGGCGGTTTTCTACTAATTCTAACGATAAAGCCTAGGGTTAATTTACATATCTGGAATACTAATCTGTTGTAGAAATTCGGATTTAGAAGACACAATTTAAAAATAAGCTTGACTTTTGAGGACAAACTAACATAAGTACAAGGACTAGATGCAACAAGATTGGTGAGTTATTTTGATACTCCCAATGAGTGTATATAGATCATTATTATCATTATCTTGGTATTAAATTAATAGAGGTAGTGCCCCTCCTTGCTTCCTCATCTGTTTGTTCATACATCTTTTGGGTATTTTTACAACTGCAGCACATTTTTCTATTTGGCGATCAGATGGACAGTATACTGTGCCTTGGAACTTAGCCATTGAATTGCACATGGGCAACTCGATACCATGAGTGGGTAACAAAATCATAGTTGAAGTGCACTTTTTCATGAATTGATAATAGCATGAGTGGAATAGGGCAAAAGGGCAAAAATGATACAGTGAAGAAAAATAATAAAAAACCTTTGATTATCTATCAATCTCATGCTGAATTTCTGAGCTATTGCCTGTACAAGCGCATGGATAGTGGCACACATGGTTTTGTTCATTGTTATATATCTAGGCAGGAGTTAGCCTAGCAGTGCCAGAATCTGCAGCTGTTACACCTTTTCTCTAGTTACTATACACATATCCCCAAACCTAAGCGCCCGCACATACCTGGTCATACCCCGGGATACTCTCAGATTAACTCTGAATAGGTGCAGAACAAAAATATCATCAATATGTGAACAATTCCCTACTACATTAAACATGGCCTGATCCTTCTGAATGATGCTCTCACTGTTGCCTACCGCTTTTCATACCTGGGTCTCGGTCTTTAGACGGAAAAACAGCTAGAGGCTCTGCTATGTGAACTTGATGGAAAGCGCCTCAGACAAAAGAGGGAAAAGTGTCAGGTGGAGGATTAACAAAACCAAGTGCAAGGGTCTTTGCTAAAAGGACCTAGTGTCTCACTCCAAGAACGGGTTCTTATTCTAGAGGACAGGGGCCCATGGCATCCTTCATTCTGTTCAGTTTCAGGGCTTTTAAAGATCTCCAGAATGCTTCTTTCTGGAATTGTTGGTTGCTCTAGGCTCGGCTGTAGTTGGTCTATGCTCTCTAGCTGTAGATACAGGTCACACTTAATATGTAGAGCTATGATCCCACATAGCCTTAGCAAATGACCAAATCAATTACCAGCAGGAATACCCCCCACTCCCAGTGCTTTTTGAAACTGACGTTCTTCTCTTATACTAGCCCAGGGTCACGCTTCTGACCTCGAGCCCATGTCAAGTTCTGCATGGATTGTCTGGCCTTCCACCCCTTGCCAGACTTCAGGCTCCAGCATAATATCCCTTCTACCATCACAAGTTTTGTTGGTCTTTTGCAGGTTGGTCACTCTTATTCACAAGGGGTTATGTGCTTAGCAGGCTTTTCACTCTCCTTCCTCATAAGCAGTGACGTACTTACAGAATCAAGGCACCATGAGAAAAACAAGTACGGAGGGACCCAGTTATCCATCCTTGTTGCAGAAATATGGAACTAGTTCCCGAAAGGAATAAGCACAACAGAAGACCAACTGACATTCCAAAAACTCCTAAAAATATGGATATTTAAAAGAGCACGATAGAAATCTAACCGTAGCCTAACATAGGAAAAAAAAGAACATACAACCAAAGCAAGACAACTACTGCACATATCAATACGTTCCTCACATAGGACTCATCAAAACTAGCACAAGGACCAAAAAACATCTCTTAAGAAACAGAACAGCAAGCCTACAGAACTAAGTAACAATGATGAACAGAGCTAACTTCCCAAAGCTAGCATACTCTTCATCCTTAGCCACCGCCACTCCCACCAGAAAAGGGAACCTTTGCACGAAGAAAAAACATGCTAATAGAAACCAACGATCCCATATAATGCATCCATATCCAGCATATCTGCCCAAAGAATTGATCTTACTAACAACCTGACTCTTCAAACACCTTACTCAGCACACGCTTACCAGCTTGCAGTCACAAAAATACAGCAAAGCAGATATTTCGGCCCATCACAACTTAGTTAAAACTCTACACATCTCAAACCAAATACTAAAACTGACCCACAAGGCACAAATTCCCGGCAGCCTTCAGGTCAGCCATAGGAAAACATAGACCTCAAGGGAAAACAACACAAACCACCTAGAGAGCACACTCAAACTGATGCCAGCTGATCCTCGCTTTGCTTGCACCAACAGTTAAGCACAACACCGTGTCCTTTTCTACTAACCCTCTATCCCCCCCCCGTTCATCTACAGAGCCGCCGCGAGAGCACCTGCAGACCATGAGAATGGCAGCATTGAGCGGTACAGATTCAGATAACATAACATCATCTCTCCTTGTCTGTGGCAGTTACTGGACAATAACAACGAGCAGGCTCTTCGCAACTAGTCCTCTTTTCAGTCTGATCTCATGTAAAGACTTATCTAGCGGAGTCAGCCTTCGACTGCTCACGCCTCCTCCTACTGACTGTGCTAACACACCCGCTCTCTGTCCTGACTCTCTCCACATTGCTCTAATTCTCCCTCCTTTTATATTGTCTCCATGATCTTAAGGGCCTCAATAGGGCAGAGGTTTGGTTTTGCATCACCTTTAGCTCTGTCCGGCAGGAAGGTTAGAGCTTTGTGATTTTCTTGCCCCTTTCACACATTTACAAAGTGTTGTTTATCTGCGTTTTTGGTATATTCACTAATGATGTGCACTATGCTCTCCGGGGGTTTAGATGGGCCACCTGCCATCATAGAATCAGCAAGAACTGTCATGGTGGCCAGGCAGGTCTCTGTCGGTGATATACCCTTGATGGCATTACTGTCGGCATCCTTCATTACCTAGTGGATGACTGCTTCCTGTGTTTGAACAAGTTGGAAAGCATTGAATACATTTTGAATGTTGAACTAAAGAGAAGGATATGAGAATACCACCCAAATGAAATTGAAATTGAAGTACATTTTGGAATGAGTGGAATTTAAAGAAACAGTAGTTACAAGCAAAGTGAAAATAGTGAAAGCAAAACACTATAGGATAGTATGAAAGCAAGGTGGCAATCAGGAGAAATACCATGAAGGAAAGTGTGTGAGAGTCACACGTTGATAAAGGCAAGAAGCCAGCAAAGGGAACCAGAATTTTAAGTGGACATATAGCAAAGACGCAGAAAGGAAAGCTGTGTTGTCAAGGAAGTCCCATTATAAAGTATGAACTGTTGCAAAGTGCCAAGGGTTATCGATTGCATGACCTGTGATGGGTGAACCGTGTGGTCCAACAACTGCGCCTAGACTGAGGAACCCTTCCTTGGAGTAAACCAAGAAGTGAAGACGCTGAGTCAGGTCGGCCTAAAATTGTTCAAGTGATGGCAAGAGAAAGCAAACTAAAGAAGTTGATGAGACTGTGAACTTGAAGCCTAAAGAATTGTGTTGAACTTGGGGAAGGGAAGCCCGAGGCCATTTTGTGGAACTGTGTTGAACATGGGGAAGGGAACCAAGAGCAAGTCTGGAGCTGGAAGAAGCTTTGAACTTTAGTTTTAACACTGTTACTTTGTTTGTTGACATCCCTACACATTGTTTAGCTTTAGTTGAGAGGGCAAGTATAGGTTTTGGACACAGACAGACTTTTAATTTGAACTTGATGACTCAGTCATCCTTAGTTTATTTAGGTAGGGAAATCCCACCTTAGTATAGGGCAAGTTATGCCTTACACTACCACTCTGACATTTAAGTTAATAAAGATCTTTTGTTTGAACTTTGAATCTGTTGTCTGTGTCTTGCTTCATGATGCCTTCAGCGTCTCCTCTTCCTTAGCTTTTCAGGGTTTTAACCATTTAACAGGGTACAACTGATGTCATATTTTTGACGGTAAGGTTTACACATAATTGAGGCTACCAACACTTTCTGTCACCCTGTAATGGGCTATGTCATTTGACAAGTAGTTTGTTATTACTATAGAGCATGTGTAGGAAAACCTAGTATCACACCATGTCTTCTGTTTTCTTTGAGCTTTTTCTATATCCTCCCGTTTGAGGTTCCTGACAAACATCATTCATTCACTTTTGTTCTGTATGAAATTGGCCAAATTTTTTATGGAATTCCCATGGTCTTCCCACTGCTCACTGATCACATCCAGTATGGATTTCTCCAATATACAATTTCAAATGGAGAAAACCCTCTATATATTTGAGGAAGTGTTTCAAAGCAAACTGGAACTAGGGCAATAAGAAATCCTAATTATGTTTGCCTTGGAGAACAATCTTCCCAAGGAGATGTATAAGGTTGTGTTGAATTTTTTAACCAGGCCATCAGTCTGAGGATGTTATATGGATATTTATATTGTTTTGTTTTCTAAGAGTTCCTACATTTCTTCCATCCAACACAACATAAAGGTTGTTCCTTGTCTGTCACAATTTCTCTGAGGAAAACCGGCCCTGACCACATATGGTATTAATACCTTCAGAATGTTGCTGGTGTCATTGGTGAATAATGGGAAAGGGACTTTGTATATAGTTTTGTGTTTTGGCCACTGACAAATGGGTACAGTAAAGTGGGCATGGGCCAGATCCATAGCCAATCTGTGAAAGTGGTTGGAACCAATAATTGGCAAGAAGGTTCTTGCCACCTTTGAAATTTCTTTCCACCCTACACTGGAGCCAATGCTTCTCAGGGAAGTGACATGATTTTCATCATACCCTACTTACTAGAGCCTAACCTCCTCCTTAGAGAAGTCATGATGCTCGACTGGGGCTGTTGCAGTTTATTGGTATAGACTAGAGTTGCACCTGATGCAGAGCTTCAGAGAGATTTTGTTCCCTCTGCTTTATGGCAAGTGATCCCTCTACCCTTGAGCGCATGATTGGGTTACGATTAACCAGGAAAACTGTCTTGGGCATATCATAAGAACTCCTATGAACCCTTTCTTATTACTCATGTGTGATTGGTAAATCTCCTACCATTTGGAAACTGTTTGCTATTCCCTATACCTTAGAATAGGCCCATTACTTACTTAATTAAATGCAGTTATCTAAATAGAAAAGCATGCTTTCTCCTATACTTTGTAATGCCTCAATGGTTAAGAATAAGTAAACACAAAATGTTGCTCATTGTTCACATTTTGATCTTTTGCAAGTATATATATTTGATAAGCTCTTCGTGATGACTCTGCTGCTTTTAAAATGCAATGGTGAAAATGTAATCACTGCAGTCATGAAGTATAATTTCAGATGTTAAATTAACCCTTTGGATCTCATTACAAGTTTGTAGGTGTGGGTATTTTTTGCTGGCATTTCTGCTTTTTTTATAGTACCAGAATTACTGCTGATTTTACTGTACCCCCAGCCTCTGAGTTTGGAGGTGAAGAGGAGGATTTACCTCCAGTGTGAAGGTGTGTTTTCACCTAAAAAAAGTAGCTGATATACCGTCGCTGTATTGCCAGTCAGAGCAAATCTGAAAAAATCCCTATAGGACAGTAGTGTGGAATAACACTAACTTGTGTCATGGAAAAATGACCACTGACTATTCTGGTGCATTGGTGAACAGTTTATTAGTAAAAAGCAAGCAACAGAACAACACAAACCAATAACAGTACAAGACTTGGACGCAAGTGAATCCCCAGTGCCTCTGTTCACCGTTCTATTATACCCAAAGGAACACATGCATTTCAATGGAAGGGGAGGTCCAGACAGGGCAAGAAATCCTACTGAAGCAATGTAACAAGCAGGGAACAAAGCCGCGCTACACAAGTCTTTGATAACATCTGCTTTCCTACACGTTAAGACTGTGTTATCAGGGAGGCCAGCATAAAGCGATATATTTAATTGATCTGAATATATTCCTTAAAGGTTCACACACGGTCTGAGGCAGACAAGCACGCTTACAGTATGATGACTTCCATCTGCTAAAGTCACTTTTCCTAAAAAAGCAGGAGCCTCAAACACACTTACATATGTCAAAAGGAAAATACATCAGAAGCGAGCGATGTGAAGGTGAGCATAACTACACACTAAGCGAAGAGCCTTTATCACACAAACATACATAGAAAACCTAAAGCCTCACCTCACACAGGCAAGAAACAGTGTTTAAACATGCCAGTTTGCAGTGCCTACTTAATATTATAATGCAGTAAGACGCTAGGGGAGTACATAACATTTTCAATTCCAGACTTTCCCCTACACTTGCCACCACGCTTAATCTAGTGGCAATTCCGCCAGAGTGGCAGTAATGGTAAACAACTTTGGCATCAATTCCACATAAAAATCACAGAATTATCCCTGTATTTGTAATGTTGCCCTTTTTCTGTTAAATGAATATTTGTAGTTACAACGCAGATCTTATTTTAACACTACACCTCGACAGGCCATATTTAAGGGTTCACTTTCAAATAAATAACAATATAAATGAATACTCTATATTTGTACTTATTTAAAAACAAGGCAAAAAAGAACATTTCGAACAATCTGTGGTTTTTGATTCAGTGAATGTCAAATTGTGAAAATGAACTGCCGTGTGTGTGTGTGTTGTGCGCGCGCGCACGGTGTGCGTGCGTGCAGATGTGTGCGTATGTGTAGGTTAGGCAACTGCATTTAACACAAGTGCAACAGGCAGTAATACAGCATTGGCATAGCTTGTAAGTGCCTTGCTCACCACTGTTCTCATCTTATTTTTATAATTTTCAACATAGAAAAACTCTGGGTTGCTTTCTATGGCATCGCCATGGATGTGGGCCCCATGTACCTGTTGAAAACTACATGTTGTAACTGTTGTTGGCACTGAAGAGGGCCAGGTCTTTAGAACAAAAGCCTTGGGGTCTTCTTTTCATCACTTGAGAGTTTCCGCCTCTTTTGACTTGGGATACCAGATCTGTTCAGATCTTATTGCTCATTCATATCTCAAATACAAAATGTAAAATCTCTCAAATTGTATAACAGAATGCCAGTCTGCATTGATTACATCTGCTGCAATATTGATGCTGCTGTTTAGGGTTAATCTGATCTGGGTGCAATCCTCCCACATTATCCTTGGGGGAACATGACTTGCATGTCTTTTTGAATCTAGGATCTGTACATTGCGGGAATGGTATACTCATAGGTACTACATAAATCGAATCCTGACACTTTCTCTGAGCCTCAGGTAGGAGTAGGGGCTTGTGGTGAAAATTTGTAATCTCTTGTATGTGTGTTGATTATCTCTGTTTTTGTTGCTTCTGTGGCTTGGACTTCAGAGTCCGGTCCAGTTGGATCCCATTTTTAAAAACATTTGACATACACTTGGCAGAAGGATGACATGAACAAGAGACTGTAATTAAACAAAATGTTATTTGTGCCTATGCTCCACATTGTCTGTCGATTTGGCACGTGTTTGTTGAATGTTGAGATCTCACAAATGTTCTTCTCAACCTTTTATCTTACTGTAAGATTATATATACAGCAGCTACGCCTCTTCAGGGCTTTAGGAGTTCTTTCTCCAGAGGTTGTATATATATATCATCATATTCTATGGAGAGCAATTCACCACACAGTGTATTTGTTAAGTTACAGAATACATCAGAAAGTACTTGCTAAGGCAAGAAGTTTGAGAAGCATGGGTGAAAAATGCAAACCCTTGGAGTAAATCTACATTATTTATGAAGTAGCTCACTGCCATTGGAGGTTTAAATAAATGATTGGCATATTCAAGGACCTACCCACATGGTCTGCCGTCTTTGGTTCCCTAGATGTTTTATGGACTACAACCATCAGCCCCTGCCAGCATAGTCAATGCTGAGGGATCATGAGAGTCACAGACCAGCACCTCTGGAAAGCCACAGGTTGCACACTGTTGCTGTTAGCAGTGCAGACAATCCAGATTCCAGGTCCTAAACTGAACATATTCTAGCTTTAAACAGTCAAAAAATGTTTGCAAGTAGATGAAGCTGAACAATATATGGAAGCAAAGGAATGAAAAATTAAGGCATCCATTTTTCCAGTTTGCCATGTGGCCGTATGTGCTCAGTTTGACAAGCCTAATGTACTCCTAATCCCAGTATGCTCCCAGTTTGACAAGGTAAGTAAACCTCAAGTTATACAATCTCTGTATATTTCCAATTTTCACTATACTAGCATATTTTTAGTTTGACAATATCTGGTTAAAAATCTCAGTATACTCCAATATCCTTACATTATTCTTTTTGTATTTATTGTGTTTTATTGTGTTTTGGTTTAAAAGCAAATCTTCCACATTAATATATTATATAAAAATTAAAACAAATGCTTATCTCATTACAAAACTTTCATTGTTAAAAACACTTAGACATACATTCTAAAATATATAATCCAAATAGATTATTAAAGGCCATCAGTATATTAAAAAGCATTTTCCTTTAACATCACTCTTAGAAATTGGACTACGGCCACAATGGTCGATATTTGCCTGTCTTCTGTTATTTGGGCCCATAAATCACAAGAGATAACAGCAGTTGTCGAATGCACAAACCGCTCAAAGTATAAAATTCTCTTCTGTGTCACTGCAGGGAACTTCCTAATCAAATAGTACAATTTTACTAAGACGACACATGCTCAAAGTTTTAGGAATGCCCCTCCGTGGACCAGTTACTTCAAGGGTATGCATACAGTTAAAGCAAAATCTAATATATTCTGCTCAAATTTTCTCTGCTGGGAATTGAATCACATAGGGTCTTAGAATCCTAGAATTGGTGTACTGATTTGATATACTTTTGTAAAGTGATTGTTTTTGTAAATCCATTTAATTGGATATCCAATCCTGTATCCTTATCCCCTTTTTTATTCTACTTACGGTGGCATCATGCAGGATATTGTTTTCCAAAAGATGTATCCCACATTCATCTTCCAGTTATAATAGTAGCACTTTACTGCTCTTCATCATTAGTTTTTTCAATTCACTGAACAGAGATCCGTCAATACCCTCTCTTATTTTCAAATAACGCCAGAGTCTTTGCCCTTTGTAATATGACCACTATGATTGCAGACAAAACTCTAGATGAATAATGCTAATTGGCACGGAAGTAGGTGGGCCCAAAACCTCTCTCCAGATTTTACCCTCCTGACAGTCGAAACACTTCCTATTTTGAGAATTGAATAGTTTGATTCTATATAAAACTGATGGTGTGATGTTAACTTTATAGAACTCAATTAATGGTAGTAATGATTACGCACAGGTTTCCCTCTGAATAATCTTCATAAGAGAGACTAAAGATGTAGTCTTGACCTCCATATTCTCCATGCTCAATTTTTTCCTAGAATAGGAGTAAATTAAAAACCCCAGATAAATGAAATGCTTAATTCTTCAATTGGCTTTCACGCTACCTTTTACACCTCCCCTTTTTACTTATAGACAAAATTCAAGATTTTTCACCAAGAGGCCATTAGCTTCAATATTTGCTGCCACTCTATTCAATCTGCACTGTAGGCCTTGCCAAGTATGATCTTAAAGGATATCAACGTAGGCAATACATCCTACCTGTAGCTTGCCCATTTTTGCCTGTAACTTTGTGGGCGATGATTCCTCCTCCCAAAGATCCAATATATAGAGATCGAAATGAGTGGGGGCAAGAACAAACCCCTGTCTCAGACCCTTGTCCTGCCTGTTAGGGCCAGAAAGAGCTCCCTTTGCATTGAAACATACTCGTACAATAGTGTCCCTGTGGAACAGGATCAACATATTAAGGAGACTTTGATCAACATTCCAGAGGGTCAGTTTATTCCACAGGCGGTACCTCCCAACCCTATCAAAGGCAGATGAAAGATCTAAACTGGCAGTATATAAGAATCCCACCTTTCCTTCCTGTATTAGGTATATGCATAAGGTTATGAGTAATCCATTCGCCACCTCCCAACAACATTGCGGAATCCTGTCTGAAAGATGCTCAGACGATTGTTCTTTTCTGCCCATGCTGTTAAACCCCTAAGAACCAGACCTACTAATATTTTGGAAGATGTATAACATGAATTAAGTAATGTGGTAGGTCGATAACTCAATGGGGAATTGCAATCACCCTTCTTAAAAAATCAGAACAATTATACCTTCTAACCAGGACTTAGGAACTGACAATTTGGCCGCAACCTGAATAAACAGTGTATAGACAATGTCAGCCCATAGTTTGGGGTCATCTTTCAAAAGTGCATTCAAAATGCCATTGTGGCCTAAAGCCTGAGAGCTGTTCAAATGTCGAATATCACACTCCACTTCCTCTGTATCAAACATGGGCATCCAGCCTTGTCCTGTCATAATTGCAGAAGCCTAGACTGATCCTTGACAGTGGCCAAATATTTTCAAACAATGGCTAAAATATGATCTCTCGGTTACACAGTCTGTCTCACTGATTGTATTCTATTGTTTAATAAACGCCAAATAGATCTCATATCTTTCTTGACGATTTGATCCATAAGTCTCTGGTTGCATTTATGGTGTCCAGACATTTGGTCGACTGAAAACTGGTCGAAAGACATTTGGTCGACGCAATTTTGTTGAAAACCAAATGGTCGAATTTTTATTTTTAATTATATATTTATTTTTCGGGTTTTCGTTTTAAAAAAAAGGGTTTTTTAGAAAAAAAAGGGGGTTTGGGGCCCCCCACCCAAAAAAAAGGGGTGAAAATTAAAAAATAAAACATTCGACCATTTGGTTTTCGACCAAATTGGTTCGACCATTTGTCCAGTCGACCAATTTTTTTCGACCAATTGTCTGGTAACCTGCATTTATTATATGAATTGATCTTATAGACCTTAAGCCAATTCTTAAGTCTGTCTACTTTTTTTTATCCCATTTCTCTTTTCCAAAAGAGGAAAATATGGTGCCTTTTTCACTGATCGCACATCTGCTCTCATTTTCTTTTCCGTGACGCTGACCTCTTTATTGAACATTTACATTCTGCTTGCTTTGCCTTATGCAGTGGGTTTTAGCATTCCAATTCCTATTTGTAATAAAAAATGATTCAGGATTGCACTGTGCATGCCTCATTCCCCCTGACCAAAGGGACCAGCATTTCCTAATATAGATATTTACTTTTATCTGGTTCATGTTAAACGGATTTATCGGGGTCCCTGCATTATTAACAAAGCATCACTACAGTCAGAGCTATACATTATTTATTTGAAGGCCTTCATAGTAAAGGCTAACGGAAAGTTGTGCATGGACACTAAATTGAGTTTTCCATACATTATCGTCTGAAACCATTTGAATACCAGCTTCCAAGAAAAAGATATAATCAAGATTTTGGAGGACACTGGCCCAAACCAAGTGGGAAGCACGCCTCTCTTATCTTCGTAGAGCTCACTGACAGAACGCATATTCCACCTGAACATAACATTTCCCCACATCATCCCCCAGGGGATCCTTTTCCCACTATTCCCCCTCTTTAGTGTAGTAAAACCTGTGATGTTATCAATCTCACTGAGGGTATCCTAAAGCCAAGGGTATGAGACATTTAAACCCCCACAAATTTCAACCAGGGAAAGAAGCATAAGCGTAGACCATTTTTACAACTCCCCCTCCAAGGGTACAATTATTTTAGCAATATCTTCCAATGAGGGGTTACGATACACATTTACCAGCAAGAATTCAACCGCCTGAAGCCCTTTACCCACCTTCAGTCCTACAATCAGATAAGAGTCTGACGATGCTACTCGTACCACTGACTTTGTTTCCTGGAACATTAGAATTACAAAATTCTGGGAAAGAAAATCCTTAGCATAGATGAGGAAACTATTAAAGCCCCTTGTGTTCCAGGATAGCATGGATAGTGATGGGTTATGAAAATCCCAGCAGTTGCCATGCAGATGAACCTTGGGACCAAGGGCAGCCATGACAAGTCCCTGCTCTTCTCCAGGCAATTATCAAATGACACACATCTTGTGCCCCCCGCCCCCCACATCAACTTTACATTTCAGGATCAAATCCTTCTCAACCTCTTTATCAAAATCGAGAGTATGGAATCTGAAACTGTAAACTAGGAGTATTCTGCAATTGTGTAGCAGTGGATTTGTAGTATACTGGGAGAGTGCACATTGGAAACATTGGATTATATAATAGTGAATTAAGAGTAAATGGGGCACTTGGAATAGTGAACCTGGAATATGCTGAGATTACGGTACTGAGATATTGAGCAACATGGTAACTTCAGGAAATATCAAATGATTCAGGATTGCACTGTGCATGCCTCACCCCTCCCCTGACCAAAGGGACAAGCATTTCCTAATATAGATATTTACTTTCCCCCGGTTTATGTTAAACTGACTTATCGGGGTCCCTGCATAATCACTACAGTCTGAGCTATAGATTATTTATTTGAAGGCCTTCATAGTAAAGGCTAACAGAACGTTGTGCATGGTCACTAAATTGCTTTTTCCATACATTATCATCTGAAACCATATGAATACCAGCTTCCGATGAGAAAACATTATCAAGATTTTAGGGGACACCGGCCCAAACCATGTGGGAAGCACGCCTCTCTTATCTTCATAGAGCTCACTGACAGAACATATATTCCATCTGGACATAACATACTTTTCCCACTATTCCCCTTCTTTAGTGTAGTAGAACCTGTGACATTATCAATCTCACTGAGGGTATCCTGCAGCAGAGGCCATTAGGCATTTAAATCCCCACAAAATACAACCAGGGAAGGAGGCAGAAGCGTAGGCCATTTATAAACCCTTTGTGGGAAAGTGGAGAGAAACATGGGTGGGAGACTAGTCTTCCACAGAAGACGACGCAACAATATCGGCGGCATTTTCTGGGTACTATAAATCCATATACAGTGAAGAAATATCACCAGGTGTGGGAGTAATTCAGGTATTCTCAGTCAAGTTTTGACTTCTTAAGATGACTGATGTAGTTGCGGCGCATTTGGATAAAGATTTTACAACAGAAAACATTGAAAACATTATTAAGAAGGTTCAGGAGTAAAGGTGCTGTGTGGCAATGACATAACCTGTGATATTTACAAAATGTAAGCCACTGTCTCATTTCAGTTATAAAGCCCCTTTCTAATGACAAATTGGCAACCTACATAGCCACCTTCTCAACATAAATGCATAGTGCTACTATCCTGTAACCAGGCAACAATCCCACAGTATGTAGTTAATAGAGTCCAATTTGACTGATTTATATATATTTAAACATCATTTGCAAATCCATTAAATGCCATAATTCAATATATTATTCATGCTGACCTACAAGGCTTCCTAGTAAATAAGTATTTTCAAAGTCAGGCAATCATTTTCTTTGTATATTATCATGCCCTACATTTCCCAAAATACATTGCCGTTTTATGTACGGATGCCAACAAGATGTTAGCAGGGTATGCTGGCAATACCCAAGGCCCCCTGTGTCCAGCATAAGATTAGGCTCAACATTTCTAATGGCAACCTGAGCAGTGTGTGTTGACCCCAACACAAGAATGATAGTAAATGATATGATACCAAAGGCATTTAAAGTTACAAGAGGTACTAAGCAGGGCTATCTATTCGAATCACTGCTATTTGATATTCGGCATTCAGCCTTTGGTGAGGCACAGTCAAAAAAAGAGAGTACCCTTCCTGGTTTTAATTTCAGAGAATATGTATGCTAAAAATAAAAATCCAAGCAGATAGCATTCCTTTATATTCCACTATTGGTGAATATGTGGTCAATGATATATTTCCAATAGTCTAAAGTTTTGGCAAGATCTCACATTAGAAATTCAATACTAAATCAGATTTAATGATATGGAACAATACTAATTATTTATGACCACATAAACAACAACCAATGATGGATATACGTCACAGAAAATTAGAATATATTCTCTATGGCCAATTTCCTCACATTTCTGAGAAAAAGTAAAATGATTCGATGCGCAGATCAACTTATCATAATCATTGGCAAAATAATTGTATTTTACAAATGACAATCCTTCCAAGGAAAAACCTTCTGTTTGAGAGTATTATCTGCCTTTTACCACAGGATTTTTTTGGGATAAATTACAAGTGATAATCTCCACATTTACCTGATCACTGAAAACGTCAAGACTAGGATGGAGGAAATAGACTTACATGCTTTGTATTTTTAATAATATTATGTCGTGCCCTGAATTCACAAAACTCCTTAGCCCATTATGCACAGATGCCAGAAAGGTGTTTGACAGGGTGTGCTGGGAATATCCAAGGCCCAAAAATAGGATTAGGCACAACATTTTTTAAATTAGACGGGCAGTATGTGCTGAACCCAAAACTAGAGTGATAGCAAACAATATGATACTAAAGGCATTTCAAGTTACAAGAGGTACTAAGCAGAGGTATCCAATCTAATTACTGCTATTTGATATAGAAATTGATCCCTTGGTGGGATATAGTCAAAAGGAGAATAACCTTCCTGGTTTTAATTTCAGAGAGTATATCTTAAAAATAAAGCTTTGTGCAGAAAGCATACTTATATATTCCACTATTGTCGAATATGTGATCAATGGCATATATCCAAAAGTCCAACGTTTTGGCATGATCTTGCATTATAAACCCAAAACTAAATCAGAGTTAATGACATGAAACAATACTAACTATTTATGACCATATAAACAAAAATCAATGATGTATCTTGGTATCTATATCATGAAAAATTAGAATATATTCTGTACGGCCAGTTTTCTCACATTTCTGAGAATACATAAAGAGTCGATGCACAGATCAACATATTACAATCATTGGCAGAAGTATTTTATTTTACAAATTACAATCCTTCCAAGGTAAAACATTCTGTTCAAACGTATTCTGTGCATTGTACCAGAGGTTTTATTTGATAAATTACAAGGGATAATCACCACGTTTATCCGATCAGAGAAAACAGCAAGACTAGGATGGAGGAAATGTACGTAAATGAAAAAGGAGGGTGGGCTTTACCATACATCAAAAAATATGAAATCAACATTCAGATATTTTTTGAATAGACAAATACCAAACAGTTTTTCACTTAACAGCTATAGAGCCCAATTATTCATTTTACCTTGAGGATAATTACAAAAGAGGCTATATAAATTGGATCATCTGATATTGAATGTACACTGTAAAATGAGGATTGAAATAAGGAAAAATTACTTTTCTATTTTATTGCATCTCTTTCTGCCAATATGGTTATTACATTTGTAAAACATATCTTAAATAATAGGTTATCTTTCCCTCTTATAGCTGAAAGAATAAATACACCACAAAAATGAATGTGGAATGAGAATAGGAAGTCACTGAGAACATCAGAACAGGCAGAATCTGAACAGAACATCTTTAAATGCCACCAAAATCAACAGCTCATTGCACACATGAAGTATGAGAAACCCTTGTGGCCAAGATTTGAAGACTGAGCCAGACACTTCAACAAATAAAGGCTCTCCGTTAAACATATCACTAACCAGTGATATTTTCAGAGGCAGAAGAAAAACACTTGGAGAATTGTCTAGAAATTACTGGTCATACATAGCACAAAATGTATGCCCACAAGGTATATATGCAAATTCAATTAGGTGGTTCCACAAGATGAATAGTTTTGCCAAAGTAAAAATACTTCATTACTTCACACTTACTAATCTGTGTACAATACAAAAGTACATCAACAAATTGTCATTGGAGAACAAATGCTATATATGAAACTCCAAAATCCCGTTGAGAAGGTGCTGTTAAGAGTTTCGTAGAAATTAGATTTGTAACATTTCTCAACATTTTTTGGGGGCTTAACTTTGGAACCTGTGGAGTTGTGGAGGACAAGATACAATTCTAGTTGAGTATTATCTGAGACACATGTTGATGAAATATTGTGTGGGGTTTAATGACAGTCCCTGGATCAAATAAACTGAAAGGCTATGATAGGCCCAACATGTGCAGAAATACCTTCTTGTCATGGGAAGGCACCCTGGAAGAATGAAAAGCCAGCCTCATTCTTCAACACCCATGTTCCCAGTGAATTCAAATGTATGTACTTCTGTAATTGAAGCAAGGAACATGTGAAAAATGAAACCAGACTGCAGATTGGAATTGGAAAGGTACATTGTTAACTGATAGACAGAAAGCAGCATTTCACTCGCAACTGCCACACATTAAAATGCTGTGTACATTGAAAATTAAGAATACAAAATCTGCCTTGCATTTGAAATAAATTTAAAGCCATGAAAGTGCCTTTCGTTAAATGTGATTGAGGCCTACAACTCCCTTGCCTAAGCCATTCAAATGTAGATCATAAAATGAAGTGGGTGTTGATGTCATGATGAGAGATATTGGGGGTCATTACGACCCTGGCGTTAAGGGTTTAACGGTGCCGTAAAAGGTTTCGGCACCGTTAAACCCTTAACGCTTGATTACGAGGTCCTTTTGCGGGACCCGACCTTAATGGCTGGTTTTACCAGCTGTTAAAGTAGGGTGCCGCAAAGGGACCTCGGTGCTAATTACGGTACTGCAATTTGCGGTACCGTACTTAGCCCCTTCCCCAGTCCCATTGAGCCCTATGGGCGAAAATGGGAATGGGGAAGGGCCATGGTGAAATGGGGAAATACTGCGCCGCCAACATTGGAATGGGGCGGTATTTCCCCGTTCCACCATGGCGGACTCGTTACAACATCGGCACCAATCATGGTGCTAATAGCGCCATGGTTTAGTGCCGGGGTTGTAATGAGGGCCATTAAATGCTTCACATGAAAAGTAAATGCAACAGATTGAAAAGCAAATATTTCTATTCTTCAGGGCACAGAAGACTTGCGTGAGTGTAAAGAGGTTTCCCATGAAAGTTAAAAACATTGACCTTCCCCATCACATGCTCTGCTCTGCTATCTATCTGAAGTAAATTCCTTTGTAGTTTCAGGGCCAGAGAGAAGAGCTGTATTCATGCATTTTCGGTGCTAATACCGTGGGCTAATAAAGCCGGCTAAATGGGATTTTCACCTCCAGAACAAAGCTGCAGGTAAAACAGTCCATTTAGCACCCAACTCGTAATAGGACCAGCCCTTTTTTAAGGGCTTTAGCCCAACTCATGATGAGGCCCACTGACTTATATTATTTGTGTGTAATCTGCAAAAAATGTCTGTCAGCACCTGCAACCTCCTGCTGAGACGGGAGTTAGTTCATCAAGTGCAGCATGTTTAGTGGAGTCTGAATATATATATATGTTACTTACTATGCATATTTGCTAAATTAAAGAAATGTTTTATGTAGATGATTTGTTAGTGCAAAATTAAAATGAGAAAAAATTGTACATACAAGTATTGTGTTCCTTCTTCTCATGATTTAAGTTCAGAACTCCAAGATCATATCCGCAGGGAGGGGCTGGGCCTTGGGGGAGCAGAAGAGAATAAATGTCCAATCCAAAATTAGAACCAAGAAGCTTACACCTCCTAATTTTAATATTTCTGAGGTGTGACTTTGAAGTTAAAATGTGGTTGTGAAAGCCAGAGGGAGGAGAGCTGCCTAAAAATCACCTGGGTGAATACTGAAATAGGGTTGCAGAATTTAACCTTGCCTGGAAGCTGCCTAAAAATAATCTGGGTGCAACTATTGAAAAATGCTGCAGACTTAACATTGCCTGGGAGACAGCAATCGGGAAAAGACTAAAGAGGTTGAGATCTTTGCAAGGAGAGTAAATAGAGGGATGAATACTGGTGGCTATCCGCCTGACCAGATCCCTGCGCTTCCCCAAGAGTGGGTCCTGAAAGGCTGATGTCCTTCTTGAGTGCCAAACCTAGTAATATAAGTAGTTTGTCCAACAGAAACAAGTGTGTGGATTTGTTTGATTTAATACCTTCCACTTAGTTAATGAGTGGGGGCTATGAAAGTAGATACTTAGTATATTTTAATAAATAATAATTCAATTAATTCCCCTATAGTTAAATAACACAGGGTGATTTTGTTAACATTAGAAATTAACAAAACTCACTTTCAGTGTGAATCCAAACTATAGTCTGTTAATGTAATCGAGTGATTCTCTTTTCCTTGTCAACTCCGGAATTCCCTAAAAGGAAGTGGTGTCATTGTCTAAATACGAAATTCCTGTCACCATTTCTCAGACCTGGCTTTTAAGAAGAGGGGTGCTGAATGTAACTGAAGGTCTAGGTTTTTGGTGTTGGGTAGAGAAGTGCATTTCTAAATGAAACAAAGTGTAGTTTATAATTGAAAAATGCACACTCTCTTGTGAGAGTGAGAAAGTGACCCTGATAGAACAGAGATTTTGTATTGCTTCAGATTGAAGAAAGAAGAAGGGGTTTATCAATCCAACATATTATCAAAGTCTATGGTGCTTTCAAAGCTGCTAGCATTTTCAAGTGTGCAGGGAATTTAAATAAACAAAGCGCTGCATGTGTGAAGTTGCTTTTGAAAATAGAATAGGGTTGCAATTGGTTTTAGTCTAAACCTTATCGAGGAATGCTAATGCTCGGGATCTTGTAATGTTCCATGGTATTGTTTAGTTTTGACACTCCGGGCGTTTTGTGTGACAGGAGGGTTGTAGTGTTTATTTGGCCTGTGTTCCATGTACTTGAGACCCAAAAGTGGAATCCCAAAAAGTGAGTTTTTGTATCGAAGCTTTGTTTTGTGCCATGGAAAAGGTGGTGTGTGTAATCATTTGGTGCAGATATTCTTTGGTCCTATCATTTAACAAATATGTATTCTTCTGTACCCGGGCCTGGTTCCTGGCTTATTGCCGGCACGGGGGGAGGGATCTCTGTGGCTCGATATGAGTCATAGACAGGGCTAGATTGAATCAGACAAATTATATATTGTGTGGCACCTTAATTGGGGGCAGGGGATGTACTCCCGATGTTAAGGGTAGTGTCTAAATATATCATTACAATTGGTAACTTGAGTTACTTCCACCTGCAAAACTATAATGGAAGAATTGTTTTGATTTATGAGATGGGACCTGGTAGCAGCTAATATGAGCTGTTATAACTTCGAACAAATGGGGCTATAGTCGCTGATAATGGAAGGAAGGACTAAGGGGACGAATGAGTGATAATGCTTAAATGTTCCGTCTGTAATCGCCCGCTCTTCACCCACCACCCCCTTCCTGCTCCTATTTGTTGTTAAATACCATGATGTACCTGTTTACACTGCTAGAGGGTAGCCAAGTAAAGATGTGTGGTCCAATTAGTAGGTGCAAAATAGGGGAATGCTTGAAAGTTGCTCATTTTCTTCCTGGATGCCTTTAATGGGAACTGCAAGGGGAGAAAATAATACCAAATAAAAAAGTCTCAAGTGTGGCGATCATCCTAGCCTGACTTCAATGTTCTCTTCAATTTGAGTAGCGGGACTTTTAGTCCTTGATTTATTGTGAGAATATAAAGCCACAGGCCCTGCACAGGAATGCAGGATGACATAAATAGACTCTGAACACATCTCAAGCCTACTTGTAAATCTGTGTTTCTGTCTAGTTTGGAGAAAAGACCGCCTGAATCAAGGTAGTTTAACAAGGAAGCAGTGATCGGTCTGCATTACTAGCTTTACTGGCCTTCTCAACTGCCGTGTTCCGCAGTTGCTTCCTGTGCACCTTTCATGTGGATGTGTAAATTAAATGTTTCACTATTCTCAATCAAGTGAGTTCACTGCATCGAGCCAGCCAGGGGGGCAGTTCCAAGTGAGACACAAGAGCAGAATGAAAGTTACACAGTGTCCCCGCTCATGCGTCACCCACCCACATCACTGTGCCAGCGAAACCCGTGATTCAAGTACCGGATTTGTTTGCAGGAGGGGGGGGCAACACCGCAGATCCACGGGACCCACAGCCAGCTCCACCATGCATATGTGATGGCCACTTTCCCAACATTTGCATATACATTGGATCAGTGCCCTAATATAGGGGCAAGGCATGCATTTGCAGCAACAGGCCTTAACCGGCTTATTACTGTACATGCAGTTTTTTTTTTATTCCCCTAGTTTCGGTGATGGAAATACAAGAAAGACTATACACACGCTCCTGCTTTGCACGTGTTTTTTTCTTTTTTCATCTCCGAACGGGATTCCAAACACAGGGGGAAACAAGCACACATAGATACATTCTACCTCATGTGCAATAAAAGAGGCATCTGTGAGTTGGCAGATGAGAGAACGAGGTGCAGTCTAGAAACTCCAGTAATTACCATAAGATACATGATAACAGTTATGGGAGGCAAGAACCTTTGGTTCAGAGAAAGGCCTGTTTCGAATTTTAGGTCTGCATGCACCAATTTCACCTTCCTTAGTCTTTTGGTTGGCAGGCTGAGCGGCGCGTCATACCCGACTCTCACAAGTTCAGGTGCTGTGCTCATTGGCCTGCTTGGTCTTCCGCCTATCAGGGGCGTCGCAAATCCGTCATCAGGCGGCGTTCTCCAGGCAGTCAGGGAAGGAGCCAGAATTCCTGCGTATTGCTCCCAAAGGTCTGGCCATCTGTCTCTCACAGGCCACACACTCTTCTCACACAGAGGCACACATCCACAGGCTAAAAGGAAATGTCCACTGCCCCCACCAGCTAGGAGTCACCAGGTGTTGAGGCGGCACCAGGACTTTTGATTCAGAGCGATGCTGCACTACAGGACACTACACAGTGAAATGAGTTGCAGAAAAGATAGAAGGTGGAGCGAGGGTTCCTCGAAGTGCCCCACGAAGCTGAGTGCACCATGCCTTGGCCTATAGGGGTGCGGCGGCTGCACACAATTGAAGTAAAGCATGCTGACAGCGAAAGAAAGAATATTTGGGTGCGGGTGATAGGAAGGAAAGTCCAATAACACTGCATTCTCAAGCTTGCTGTCTCAGCGCCCCATTTCTAGGTAGGAATCTCTGCCCAGGCTCCTGGCAGAGCTTTGCATAACAGCTAAAAGATGGAACATGATCGCAGGAGATCTGCGGAGGGATGTAGATAGCTGAGTGAAAAATGCACTATGTTCAGATTCCAGCAGGATCTATTCTGCTTTATTTTTCTTTTCCTGCACTGTCATCCGCATCATCAGATAATAGTAACAACTCTTAGAATGCGTGGTAGTGAATGTTAAAACCAAAACACACCTTATTATTATTGCAATAATAATAATAATAATGCGTGTTTTAGGTTTAACATTCACTTTAATAATAATAATGTTGATGAGAAGTTATTGTGGGAATCGGGCAAAGCGTGTATGGCAGATTGGGATGGGCGGGGCATTGTGGAAAGTGTCATGGAGGTGGTGAATGAGGCACTGTGATGGAGATTTCGGGCACAATGACCCAACTTAAGCCACGTGCCCCACCTCTGACTTGTTGAATAATGTTTCTTGCCTTTCCCTGCACCCTGCCCTGTATGCATGGAATGCTAGGAGTGACTGACATGGAATGCTGTGTGTCAGTATGTTATGTTCTGATTGGTTCTGTGAATGTGCAGTTGAGAAGATGTGTTGACTGGGAGAGGATGCAGGTGGATGTTCTGCCCGTGTAATTCACCTAATGTGGCCTAAATGTATTCCTGTACACTGGACACTCTGTGTGTGTGTTTTGAGAGATCAGTCTCTGTGCCCTCTGGGGCATACTGACATGTTTGTGCGGCATGGTTGTAGGGGATACGTTCTCTGTGCCTTCCGGGGCACACCTTGCATGCCAGTACGGCATGGTTTTTGCCTCAGTTGTGTGGTTTGGGGCTGGAAGCCTGATGTTGCTTGAAAGTTTGGATGTGGTATCCTTTTGTTCAGTGGTTGGTGTCTATCCTTTTGTGGTAGAGGAAAGGGAGTGGCATATTATGGTGCAGATTTCCACACTAGCTGAGGGCGGCTACAAGGTGTGTATGAGTGTGCTGTTGGGAGGATTTGTTTTGGAAGTTGAGGGATGTACATGTGTTGTTGCATGTGTATGTATGTTTCTTACATCTTGGGTGTGTCCTGTGTTGCTTAAGGGGGAAGATATGGTGTGTCTTGTCTTTCCCTGCACCCTGCCTGTATGCATGGAATGCTGTGAGTGACTGACATGGAATTTTGTGTGTGAGAATGTTATGTTCTGAATGGTTCTGTGAATGTGCAGTTGAGAAGATGGGTTGACTGAGAGAGGATGCCGGTGGATCTTCTGTCCATGTAACTACCTGATGTGGCCTAAATGTTGTCCTGTACCCTGTAACTGGAGCTGGAAATCAGTTAAGAGGTTTCATGTTCCTACACTGGTGTCAGTGTCGTGCTTGGGCAGGAACCCAACCTAACAAATAACTTGACTTGATTTCTATGACATTATGTCTTCTGATGCCACTTTCTGTGACATAAACTGTGGCCAAAATTGCACCCCAGGAGTCACTGGCAAAGTTAGACATTGTCAACTATGAATGTGATAACTCTGAAAACCACAGCTAACAAAAGTGTGGTGGCACAAGTAGTAGGCCAGGGTTGCCCTCTGTGTATAATATGTGTGCATCTTCTATGATATGAATGAACCCTGTGAAGCCGGTGTGACTGTGTCTTTCCAATAGAGGTAAGTGTGAAGGGCAAGATGGGGAGCCATTGCTCATTTTCAGAGGTGGTCTGGGTGGTGGGATCGAGGGGTTCCAAGTTGGGACCCACTGCTCCAAAATAAAACCTCCAGAAGAATCTCTTTAAACGCGCCCTCGCCTTCTGAACAAACTCATTCTCTCCATCTCTTCCTCTACAAGTATCAATCACTTCCTCTCTCTCTCTCTCTCACTCTCTCTCTCTCTCTTTTTCTCTCTCTCTCTCTCTCTGCCACTCTCGTCTTGCCTTTGACTCATCTGTCTATCCATCCAGTGATCTCTCCATCCCACACACACGCGCGTCTATTGCGTCCTCCTTTCGTAGCTGCCATTCTCTTTCTGTCTCCCTCGGTCCACACACTCCCACGCACCAGATCTGGGAAAGGTTTTTTTAAGAGCGCTCTGTTTATTTAAAAAAACGTGTCTTTGGCAGGTGCTGAGTCCAAAAACGGCAATTAAGCTCCCGGTGCAAAAAAGGCGCGAGAAAGGTGTGTTTGTGTGGAAACGTGCCTGCTTAAGGTACCTATATTTGGTGTGTGAGTTATCAGCTGCTAATGGAATGTGCAATGAAACATAGAATCTAGGGGTGCGTAGGTTCCAGGAGTGACAGTTGGGCGGGGACCTCGTGATGGGAGCTGAGGCTTGGTGGGTGCACACACCCTGCTCTCCTGAAGCCTGTATCAATAAAGTACTTTCCTTTTGTAATGACCTGGGTCCTGCGTGCTGGCTGACGTAGCTGTGACTCAAGATATTACAGTTCACATGTCCCTCATTAGACTAGCGAATCTTTATGCCTCAAACACATGAGGTCGAAAATCAAGGGTGCTAAGAAGGTTGCTGTTCAAAGTGTCCTTTAAAGTTCTTAGAAAGGTTGCCATTTAGTATGTGCTCATCTGAAGGACGTGTTTTGGGATTGTGCGCATTCTTTTCTTAAACGTAAATGGACAACTCGTTTACATACATGCTGATTTATTTTGCTGAATTGTTTTGCAACGTGTAGATAATCACATAACCAAAGAGCTGGCATTGCTTCAGCATAAATACTTCTGTCTATATCATGGATATCAATACAGTAGAGGGTGGGTGGTTCCAGCAGAGGTGCTGCTCTATGACGTAGGGTGACTAAAGCAAAACAAAGCGGTGATGTCTGGAAGGTTTACAATACATTTGAACGTCTGGTATCCCTTTGGGCAACCCTCCAGTCCATTCTTCGTCTGCCAATCCATTACAGAAAGGGGAACGATCATATACCCATCAGGCTTGGTCCCACCCCAGAAGGGGCAGTCCAGCCTGGGCTATTTAGTGACATCTCGAGACCAGAAACATCCCCAGACATGTTTCAGCCTCATTGAGCCTCATCAGTGAGGAGTAGCTTGGGTCTCTAGGTCCAGCAGGCACGGGACCCACGCATGGGCATACCTGTCCCACTCGCGGTGACTAAAGCAAAACAAAGGAGGTGATGGCTGGAGGGTTTAGAATAACTTCTGGCATCCCTCTGCGCAGTTCTCCTGACCAATGTTAGTCGCCTGCCAAGCCATTGAAGAAAGGGGAACGACCATATGCAAATCAGGTTTGGTCCCACCACAAAAAGGGCAGACCAGCCCGAACTGCTAGGTCACATCCCTTCTGCATGAGACTGCAAACAACTGAAGGCATGTTTCAGCTAAAATGTTTTGAGAATCAGGCCCTTGGAATTCATCTGGTCAGAGGGGACAGTACCATCAAAAAGGTAGCTGAGCGACTGACCAATAACTCAGTGTGTGTGTGTGTATACACTGGATTTTTGTCTGTATTTCATGGAAGTGCTCTGCTCTGAAATCAATGTAACTCACAACATTCATGGTGCCTCTGTATTCCATTCAGATCTTAAAAGATACCCCCAGTATATGGTGATTCCAGCCCCCTTAGTTCATCCTAAGGCCGGGATGGGACTCTGCAGCCCAGGAAAGCCAATTTACCTGGGCTTTGCCAGAGTGATGAAATAGCTGGAAGCAGTACAGGAAAGGTGCTCCAGACCTCCCTCCACCTCCCAAACCTATGGCCGCGCCCAGACCTGAGCAATGTGATCTCTGAAATTGGAGAATTTGATTTCAGGACTAAACCTGTACTCCATGGGGCGACGCCTGGTCTCTAATTCCCACGAGAAGGTACAAGGAGAGGCAAGCCCTTGCATTGACTTTGCAGACTTTGGCAATGCTTGTTTCAAATTGACCCTAAGGAGCCCGCAAGAACCAGAGCAAGAGATGGATGAGTGGGAGGCTTTCTCTGAGAATACTGGGGGAATATGCATCCCATGGGACTCTTTTCTGCTAAGGGCAGTAAGTGAAGAGAAACCCCAAAGCGGGGAAAGGAGATCAAAGAGAACTGTGTGCCCGGTTATCTCCCATGCCTTTATTTCTGAGTTAGGATCCGCTTGAGCCATTCCCGAGGACATACCTGCATGAAGGAGCGCAGTGGATGAAATATGGCCTGGGTGCCGATCCTCGAGAATTCATAACAATACGTAGACTGTAACTAGGCCGGACGTCTGCCTAATTCCAAAATGGCGGCCGTTTGAAAGCCCATGACACCAGGGAGTTGCAAGAGGATGGGCAAAAGTATTAGCTAATCTCAAGGCCCCAAAAAGAAATGCTAGAAAGTAAACCAATCCAAAGGAGCAAGAGAATGCAAAGTTAAGATAACTTTGCAAAGATGATGCAAAGATAATGCTTTAATAAAGCTGGATGACTTTAGAGTGCACTGTGAGCAATGCAGGCCAGAAAGTGAAAGGATAGGAGGCCAGGCCAGAAGCAGACTGGAACACAACAGCCTGAGAAGAGCAGGAGCCATCAGCACCCAGATGGAGAGCAAGTTAGGGGCCAGAGGAAAGAGCCTGAGATTAAATCTATGACCTGCCTGGAGGAAGGTCTTTGAAGCCTTTCGCCTTCTAATTGGCTGATCCAACAGCTTGGCAAGCACTGAGGTGACTTCCTGTGAGCTGGGCCCACTTCCTGGCCTGTGGGGGGAGTACACTGCCTACCCGTGGGAATGGCACAATATACCTTATTGAAGGAGTGAGGGTACTAGGACCCTTACTGAGAGTGAGGTGGACAACCATGGCCCCTACTTGAGTGAGAATGACACCATGCCCCTTACTGAGAATTAGAAGGGCACCCTATACTGTACAAAGACATTGTAAATGGCACCATGTCCCTTAGTACCGAACTGGGGCACTAGAAGGCTGTACAAGGAGTAAGTGGGCAAGGCAGTATCTTGCTGGCTGCATGACAAATGCTGAGCTAGACACAATATTCCCATGGAGGGGAGGCATGGCAAGGAAGCAGCTGGGCACTGTATCCTGGTGACTGTAACCTGAGCAAAGAAGTCGCTAGGCACTATATGACTGTGATTGACTTTAGACCAAGAAGCATCTGAGCGCTATATCTTCTTGAGACTGTCTTTAGGTTAGAGAACCTGAGGAGACCAGCATCCCCGTGAAGACACGAATCCTGACACTGTTTAGACAAGAATCCTGACACTGTTTAGACAAGAATCCTGACACTGTTTAGACTAGAATCCTGACACTGTTTAGACAAGAATCCTGACACTGGTTAGACAAGAATCCAGACACTGTTAAGACAAGAATCCAGACACTGTTAAGACAAGAATCCTGACACTGTTTAGACAATAATCCTGACACTGTTTAGACAATAATCCTGACACTGTTTAGACAATAATCCTGACACTGTTTAGACACGTATCCTGACACTGGTTAGACAAGATCCTGACACTGGTTAGACAAGATCCTGACACTGGTTAGACAAGAATCCTGACACTGTTTAGACAAGAATCCTGACACTGTTTAGACAAGAATCCTGACACTGGTTAGACAAGAATCCAGACACTGTTAAGACAAGAATCCTGACACTGTTTAGACAATAATCCTGACACTGTTTAGACACGTATCCTGACACTGGTTAGACAAGATCCTGACACTGGTTAGACAATAATCCTGACACTGTTAAGACAAGAATCCTGACACTGGTTAGACAAGAATCTTGACACTCTTTACAGTGTTTCCACAGAGGAATTCCCAGTTGCCTGATAAACACCTAGACCGCATAGGGTACAGATCTGGGGCGCCGCAACGCACTGTAACGTATTGTACATACGGGATGCGGTATGGTGAGAGAAGCAGGAACATGAGTGATCTGTTACACCACCTGCAGATAATCCAGTTTGGATCGAAACCTGTATATGTAGTGGCAGTAATGTGGTGTACACTTGGAGGCTAAACAAGTATGGCTCATCCCATACAAGCAAAAGCATGTGTTTTTTTTTATGAAATAGCAAATTGTGGATACCGTAAATAAACATTAAAACGTTTTGAGCAAAACTATCAAAGTGGATGGCTGATCATTTTTTTGTAATATACTATATTGGTAGATTTGCTTCATGGACATTAACTCATTGAGCTATCAACTTGAGTGGTGGGTAACACTTTTTGCCAGGACTAGAACATGGTTTGGACAGACACAAGACTAATGATTGAGAGAAAGATGAAGCTTGAGACTAAATATGATAATTTGTGCTTGTAGATTGGTTTGCAAGCCTTACTTCATCAGGGTTTATGGGTCGCTATGTGTGGGTATATGATGCATGCCCTCAGCGAAGCAAAGCAATAGTTATGCCTAGAGCCGGTGAGTGCCCGGCCCTGTGGGAACATTGGGCCCATGTAATGCCAGTTTACGAAGCTTAGTCGCTCGCCTTCACTTTAAGTCCATCGTCCCACGCCTGACTGCGCCACCGGGACTTCGCCACTGCATTAAATCCTGTAACTCTGGATCAGAGCGTGCCATGAGGGATAACCCTCTCCGCCCTCGGAAAACAACAGAGGGCTCGGGCACTCGCTCTCTGCTTGCCGCTCCAGCCGACTGTGCTGTAATTAAACCCACGATGGGCCGGATCGATGGTGCCAGGGGCTCGAGATCCCGCTGCGCCCTCTCCTGCTGCCTTTTCATTGTCATCGCAGCCTTTCTCTGCTCCGCAAGGCTCCGAGCAGTGACCTTGGCTGTCCAGGGCGGCTTGAGTCCTGCCAGGGCTAGGCCCATCGACTCGCTGAAAGGGAACCCGAGTCGGTTCTCGGGTCTTGCTGCAGTAGGTCAATGAGGCGAGCCCTGCCTTCCAACTGTACATGTCCTCTCTGCTTTATTAATACGTTATTTCTGTCCTGTACGAGCAGAAAACTCAGGCCCACAGAAAATCAAATAGGTGTTTTTTTATTTAATATCGGGATATTTGAATGTTTCGCCATTTTTGACCTTGGTATGCTTTCAAGTATCAAAATTAACTAATTCTTGGGAGCAGGACTGTCGTGGACACTGCAACAGAGGAAAGGGGCATGGCACAAAGTGCCTGTGTCGCTGTGGTGGGAGGGTAAGCAGCAATTCCTGTAGGTTGGGAGGGTCAGTAGCAGACGGGAGCAGGACTGTCAGGGACACTACGGCAGGGCAGTGGAGCCTGCACCTTGTGCCTGGTGAACATTAGAGGAGTGTGACACAGGTACCGAGACAGCCTCAACATTTTGGGGAGCCTGGATGTCATATTTCAAAACTGTTAGTGAGACAGGACATTAAACCTATTGTGCTACTGATTACCCCCTCTCAACCCCCCCCCGTCCTACCACCCCCTCCCCAAGCCCCGGAAGCTGAGTAGAGATTACTCTTTCCTTTGGCCCATTAGATCCTTCTTTCACTCCAACTCACCAGAGGCGTAGCCATGATTCTGTAACAATTGGTGCCTGCAGCTAATGCAGTAGGGCCCACACTAAGAAGGGCACTCCTTCTGCCCCCAGCCAAATGCACAGGAGTGACAGAAAGTAGTGAGGGAGGGCGAACGAATCAAGGGGGGGTTGTCCCCTTGAGAAACGTTTTTAAAAATGGGTTAAAATAGTGCATTTCTCAGTACACTTCCTGTGATAAATTAGGTAAAAAGCCACATAGTTTACAATCGGTTTTGCAGGGTAAGACATAAAAAGCCCATGAGATGCCAAGCCACCCACAATGCACAGGAGCATTTTCAACACATTTTCATAATGCCTTTGCCCACTATATGCCAGGAATCCGAGTGATTTGCCCGCGGCTAAAATTACAGCGGGCAAGTCGTTCGCATGAGAAAGGTGCAAACTACCAAAAGTTTGCACCTTTCTCATGCGAACACACTTACATGCTACGGGGGCTGCAGGGGTTTCCCCCACAACCCCTGCTCACTATACTGTTAAGTATAGTGAGCGGGGTGTTGCCGGGGACACCCCTGCAGCCCCCGTTTTTTTTGTTTTTTGTTTTTGTTTTGCGGGTGTGTTGCATGGATGTCCCCATCAAAACCCTGCTCACCATACCACACAGTTTTTTTTTATAGTTACCTATAATGCTACCATCAAAGGTTCGAACTTTTGGTGTTCGAACCTTTGGTGGTAGCATTTATAGGACTTTTTGACCATGCAAACGTTTGCATGCAGTCAAAACGTCCTAAATCATATGCCAGTACTCTGCAAGTGTAAAAAAGCATTTTCATACCGATTGTGTTCACACATGCCCATTCTGGTGCACCTATATGTGCCACTATTCCCACGTAGGAAAATACCTATGTTTGCTTTGTCTATAATGCCAGGAAGGATACTATAAAAAAACATGTTTATGCTGGCTCTGCCAATACATACAGTATCCCCATGTAAGAACACACTCCTGATGGCTTTGCCTTAATGCCAGTGAAAAAAAGCCATGCCACAGTAAGAAAACATATTGTGGCTGGCTACACAAATCCCCCACTCCCCACATAAGAACTCTCATCAACAGCAGTAAAAAATGTCATGACACAGTATAAAAACATTGCCTTGCAGGCTGCACAAATGTCCCCACCCCAATGTAAGAATACTTATGTTGCCTTTGGCCGTAACAACAGTAATAAACTGCAATGCCACAGTAAGAAAACATGCTCTTGCTGGCAAGTTGGTAAGATAGCTCAGCGGGATGAGCGCATGCTGTTGTAATCTGAATGTGATTCACAGGTTCAAATCCTGGCAAGACCAACTCAGCCTTTCATACTTCAAAGTGACCTCCATGATCTCTACCCTTCTCTACAGACCTTTTACTATTATTTTGCTTTTGCACCTTGTTACCTCTCTCTTACTCTTTACGGTACTGTGTTTTCCTTGCTCACCAAGTTGTACCACCGCCGTGATACTTACGGGTTTGAGCATTGTCAATAAATGCAATAAATAAATAAAGCTCATTACATGAGTGCACACTTCAGTTGGGTGATACTTTTATGTAAATATGTTCTCTGTATAACGCTGTGGCGAAAGCGCTATATAAATAACATATTATCATTACACTAATCCCCACATATAAGAACACTTGTGTTGCATTAATGTTCTATTCCCCCCAGTTAAGAATATGTATGTTGCCTTTGACCTTAACACCAGTAAAATAAAAAAACAAGTCAAAACAAGGAAACATGCCCTCCCCATGTAAGAACACTCATGTTGGCTTTTCCCTTAATGCGAGTACAACATTCTATGCCAAAGTAAGACCCAGCCAGGCCAGTCCAACTGTAGTATTTCTTTCAAGCCCCCCACCAACCCACACTGTACACCATTCACACTGCATTCATTCATAGGTGTGCACTTGCAAACAACTCCTAGCATACAAACATACACCCATTTACACATTCCCTTGCATGCATGCACATATACATTCATGCATGCATGCATGCATGCATACAATCCCTGCATTCACACAAATAAACTTTTTTTTGTTAATGGTAATTATTGAAAGCATGGGCCATGCAAAAGCTGAGCCAGCAATTAAGACTTTAGCTGCAACATTGGGGGGAGGGGCGTCTACTGATGAACCCGAAAACCTGTGCCCATGAAATGGCTGCATGCCCATTGACTCTCTGTGTAATCCAGGTGGAATGCAAGTAACTGGGTGGCTTCACTCTGATCTGCAATATTCTTCCGGTAAGGTATCTCAAAAGTCACTAACAGGCCTTGCATGTATCTAATAGGATGATTAGCAACCATCTAGAGTTGAGGACCTACTTGCCTGCTGTATGACTAAAGGAAGGTCCCTGGCCAGACACAAATGATGGCCTGGCGCTCAACGACCACCAGGACCAACACCAATTGGAGAGGGAAAAGGGGGTCCTCCCTACCAAAGAGTATGGGACCCAGGGAGCAGTTCATCTGCAGAAGCGAAAATCAATCCTTACGGTGTCAAGAGGGAAGAAGTAGTCCCACTCCTGCCTTTTCTGAAACAGCTTGTGCATACGTATACTCAAGGGGAAATGCATACATCTATTTATCCACAGTTGAATTGTGCAGAATTAGTTTAACGCCGCTTTTGAATTTAGCCACACTAAAACTGTACTAACTTGGTTCCCGCTGCTTTTGAATTTAGCCACACTAGAATTATACTGATTTAGTGAACGCTGCTTTTGAATTTAGCCACACTAGAATTGTACTATCTTGGTTCCTGCTGCTTTTGAATGTAGCCACACTAAAATTGTACTGATTTAGTTACCACTGCTTTTGAAATTAGCCACACTAGATCTATGGTGATTTGGCATCTTCTGCCTTTGAATTTAGGCACAGTAGACTTGAACTGAGTTAGTTAATGCTGCTTTTGAATTTAGCCACACTAGAACTGTACTGATTTGGCGTCCACTGCGTTTAGCTATATATACTAGAATTGTACTGATTTAGTTGTGGCTATACATCGTGGCCAAAGCAAACACAGGAAAATACATAAGGAAGCGCCGACAATAAAACTACTCAACATCCAGAGATCACCCAAAACCAACTAAGCAACTCACATCTCTCACCTACTAGACACACCCAGAGGGATAGTGAAACAAGCAACCAAAAACTCAAAAACTGCACACCCCTCTCTAATCATGCTGCAAACCCAATACCTGCAGACAGCAAACAACTCAGACTCTGGATGCCACCCTTATGGACACAAAAAAACCCAGTGCATATAACAAAGCACACCTAGAAAGCTCACATGAATAGGCCAGTTTCTCCCAGTTCTGCACACATAAACAGAGGATCACAACCTCTATCCTATCCAGAAAGAAGCCAGAATACATTTCAAAATCAACACCATGACACACAAGTGTCTGTATGGACAGGCACCTAAGTATCTGAGAGATCGAATTGTGATCCAGCGCTTGGACAAGGTAACTAGATCCATGGATTCAATGGTACTAACTTGTCCAAAAGCAACCGTAGGGGTGGCAAGGACCGTTCTTTCCCATTGAAAGCAGCTCTGGCCTGGAACACGCTAACAAGGGGATTGCATCTAGATGAAAGCTTGACCGTCTTTAGGAGGAGACTGAAAACTCTGCTCTTTTGCTAGGGCCTTTCCTCCATTGCTTGATTTAACCTGTTGGCTGTCTATGTTTTGTTTGTGTGTCCACCCGCTCCCTGATGCCTGCAGGTTTTCGGCGTGTTATAAATATATACATAAATAAAATAATACATATCCCTCTCTCCCTCAATAACAAACCCCACCCACTTTTCTTACAGAGCCACGTGAGTGCCTGGAGACCATGCAAATGCAGCTGTGCGAGGTACAAATCAACATAACATAACATAACATAAACCGACTCTGGAGGCCATGACATAGTCAAGACAGCCATGCCCCTTTCTTCTCCTATCTCTGAGAATTGTGAATAGGACCTGGGTTGTTTGTATTCATTTGAGAGTGAACCGATCCAGAACAGGATGCCCAAACCTCTTGCCTATCTAGTCAGGTAGCTGTGGAAAGGTTGGCAACTCATGGGACACTGAAAATAGAACCTGTCTTAGGTGACCTGCCACTGAGATATTCACGCCCCTGCTGTGAATTAACTGCAGCAATAACAAGTGACTTTATGCTCGGGCCGCCAAGAATCTACTCCAGTTCCCTATTTCTCTCAGATACTGGCCATTTCTGAGCGCGTGGGCTATTCCTCCGAGTCAGATATGCAGGATTCTGATGATGACATATAAGGAAAATGATGACGATTCATGCTAGATCTCATCTATCACTTCTCCTGAGGAGTAAAGGATTAGTTGTGCAGGAGGTCTCAGTGACAAGCCACCTTTTCTCCTTTCATTATTTGTGTTGTGGAAACAGAAAAATAATATGAGGCCGGGAAGCCCAAAAAGAAACACACCAACACAGGTTACAAAGAACATACAAGTGCTTTATTTAAAAGCTACAGCAGTTACCAAAGTCAATTGACAAACGGATAGCTATTCGGCTCTCAGAGTAACGTAACGAACTTCAACGAAGGTTCGATGCATTAGTGAGAGAGAGCGTACATTGGAATACTTGGGATTTTATACTCTTTATCCAGCCCCTGGCCAACCCCCTCGCGGGTTAACCATTCTAGAAATCGGGCCTATGGGTTCCTAGCCAGGTCAATCCTATAATATATGCATTTTGATTAGTTTCGCTGATATAGTTGTACATTTACACATAGGTCAACAATAGGACAAGGTCTCAGTTCGCGACCCCGACAAGTGGCCTGCAGGCATATTAATTATTCGTGCATACGGAGGTCACTACGGCCAGAATCTTACTCAGAATGTCATTCGGCCTCCACTTTGATGCTCAGGGTGACTTCCACATTACAAGAGAACCTAAAATGGCGGCTTAATCCAAGATGGCGACTTACATTACTTTCTCTAAGGTCAAGACCTTGCCGCGGAGTTTGTTCGCATATGATGTTTAGACAACTTGGCGTAGGCCAATACACACACAATTGTTGCGATAGGAGGCATAATATTGTTCCAATTCCGACAAACCCTCCTTTTGGCCTATGCAAAGTGCTAATATAATTTCTAATTCTTATGTAAATAACTCCATGCATTGTCGTTCATACATCCTGAATCATTATCTGTAATATCTATAGCCATTAGGTCGTTCATCAGAACCTCTTGTAACACAAACTTTTTAGATGCTGTGTCCGGGGCATACATTTTGTGCCCTACTGTGCTCACTGCTTGCGTACAACATCCCCCTAGCATTGCACATATACTAGGTAGACACTGGAAACAGCAACAAAGGAATAGCAGGATTCCCAAAATAACCAGCATAACAGAAAGCACCTTCCGACCCCAGGATCGTAGCGAATCCCAGAACGAGGCGCTAATATTCCAATCTCCCATAGGAACATGCACCTCAGAACTCAGGATGTGCGAGTTCTGTATTGCTTTGAAAATTGTCAGTGAGGAATCTGGTACGAAAACACAGCAAGCGGACCCTACTAATTTGGGTACTCCACCACGTTCTGCCAGGATGACATCTAATGCCATCCGATTCTGGAGCGCTACCAATCTTATTGCCTTTTGTTCTAGTGTCATATTGTAGAGTATATCCGTGGTCCGGTTGATGGTTCTCTCCAGTACTCTTGCAAGCCCCCTAATGTTTTCAGAGTTTTCTATCTGTCCTCAAAATGGCACAACTGATTTCGCTATATCTCCCAATACTTGCCCAGGGGTATCTCCGTTCTCGTCCCGCCGTGGGCGAGCCTTAGAAACTTCCAATGTACTAGCTATAAATACCCCAGGTAACAGGATTCCTAAATAAGAGGTTCCCTGCCAATCCTTGGGCAACCAGGGAAATGCTGAACTACCACAAACGAAATAAACAGGCCCCCCTACATACAGAGGCCTGTTCTCCCCAGTCAAATTTACAATGTTCACACAACCTTTAAAATCTCTCATTGGCCGAGTGCCATTTCTTTGTACACAAAAGGGGACTGAATCGGGGCTATGGTTAATAGAGTAGGAAGGGGGCACAGCGTCCTTATTGCCTATCGGAGCCATTTTAAAGGAAATTAGAGTTTGGAAAGGAAAAGATAGTTTATCAGATGGCCTAATAGAAGCAACATTAGGTCTACTTCTATTTGCGAAAAGCGAGCATCCCAGGGGAGTCAATTCACGTATCTCAAAATCATTTAAATTAGTTCCATCAAAGTTCCCTGAGATGCTATCATTCCAACTGCCAAAGAATAGTGCTCTAAGAGAAGCATAGCAAGCAGTCATTAAAGGTAAAGGGTGAATATACCATCCTAGCCCCTTGTTCCCATGTTGCGGTAAATAGGTGCAAATCCAACAATTACTCTTATTAAAAATGGCATGCGTTGCATTCATTACTATCATTAAAGTGTTATTATGATACTTTTGTCTATGCTGGGAGTCTCTAGGTGACAAGGTGTGGAGGTGTACAGAGGGAGTCAAAGCAGTAGGTACAATCTCAATTGGCAGTAGAGGTTTCAGAGGGTAAATTTCTTCGAAATACCAAAGTCCCACAGCAGTAATTACACAAATTCCAATTATTATTAACACAACACAGCAATACATTTTCGGGGCCCAGGCACATTGTTCGTTGTCCGAGTTGGTCACCCCCTTATTTACAAGTCCAATGCGGGGAGCAGCGGTGGAGGTGGCAGGCATCGTAGTTTCTCAATCGACGACCCCAATGTTCGTTGCTGGCGACACTACGGTCGCGCGACTTCTTAGTCCTTCCCAACCCTAGCCAGCAGAATCCCCTTTTTTTTCCTTTTGTTCGAAAGGAACTTTTTTTTACAAGAGAAAACTTTCAAGCATTTCTTCCTTCCAAGTGCACGGAAAAGACCCGTGCCGTAGTTCTATTTTCTTCGTCGAAGGTCGTACCTGGTGGTACCCAAAACTGTTTGATCCGGAAACAAGGCAACGTCACGTCCTGAGGGAAGCGACGTATCGGAGGCAACGGAAGTCGCAGAACTTAGAACAATGTTTTCCGGAAGTGACTTTTTCAAAGAGTGCAGAGACGAAATAGACTGTTCCCCAAGCTCCACGGGCTCAGAGAAATCCTCCGACGCACTCACAGCGCTGTTTGCTACTCCAGGATCAGAGATTGTAGCATCAGCGAGGGGTTCTGCTTCTTCTGTAACGTGTGGCGTCGGGTGAGGAAGTTTCTTGACATGCGTCGCATAGATCCAATGTTTTTTTCCAGCCACCCGCACTGCTGTCTGGGTGACCAACAGCACCTGGTAGGGTCCCCTCCAGCGAGGAGCGAGACAGGAAGACCTTTCGTAGGCCTTCACTAGGACCCAACTTCCAGGCTGAATATCGTGTCCCGGGCCAGTAAACCGTACAGGTAAAGCTGATTTGATCTGATGGTAAATGAGATACAGATTTTTAGTCAACTGGTTACAGTAGTCTACAAGCAATACATTGTCCACCTCCCTCAATGCTTTAGGCTTCGTAAGACCCCAAATATTAGCAGGTCTCCCCATCACTACCTCAAATGGAGAGAGCCCAGTCTTAGTTTGAGGTGTGGTACGCATGGCTAATAATACAATAGGTAAGGCATCTGGCCATTTCAGTTTGGTGTCGGCACATGTTTTTGCAAGCTTATTTTTTAGGATGCCGTTATGTCTCTCTACCAACCCAGCACTTTGAGGATGTCTAGCCGAGTGAAATCATTTTTCAATGTGTAAACTTGTGCATATCTGCAAAATTACTGCTGCAACAAAACGGGGACCATTGTCCGACCAAATTACCCTTGGAACCCCAAATCGTGGAAATAATTCTTATACCATAGTCTTTGCAGTGGTCATGGCAGTAGCATCTTTAACGGGGAAAGCCTCGACCCATTTACTAAAAGCACAAATAATCACAAGAACATATTTTAGATTGTTACACCGTTCCATCTCAATAAAATCAAAGTGGATGACCTCGAAGGGAACAGAAGGGGGCCCAAAGCTTCCCCTTGGAGTTACTGTCCCCTTTCCCACATTGTTCTGTAAGCAAATCATACAATTCTGAACATGGCGCTGTGCAATCTTCGAAATTTTATCATTTACCCATACTTGTTCTAGCATTTTCGTGATCTGCTGGGCACACACATGCGTTGGACCGTGTGCCATCGTAACCATTGCACGCACATATGAATAAGGGAGCAACCATTTTCCTTCAGATGTATCCACCCAACACCCATCGTCATCCAGTTTCCCCATTCCTTCAGCCCACTTTTTAGATTCTTCTATTGTGGCATCAGTTTGGATATCTCGCACAGACCCAATACCCTCATCCATTACATAGGCATCTTTTGTTCCCCTTAGAGCATACATGTCTGCGCTAAGGTCTGTAGCCGTTTGCCTGGCTATCTGGTCAGCAAAAGCGTTCCCTTTTCCCACATCATCTATGACCTTATGATGTGCTGCACATTTCACGATCGCTAACTGCCTAGGGAGTGAGAGTGCAGAGAGCAATTGCACTATCAGGGGACCATGCTGAATCTTGGTCCCATGTGAGGTTAGGAACCCTCTTTCCGACCAGAGCCTCCCGAAGTTGTGAGCCACCCCAAAGGCGTACTGGCTATCAGTATATATGTTTACTATACACCCTTCGGAGAGTTCACAAGCTCGGGTCAACGCTATAATCTCTGCGGCCTGCGCAGAGTTTTGCGGAATTCTCTTAGTTTCAACAACCGTGCTCAACGTAGTAACTGCATAGGCAGCTGTAGATGTACCATCTGGGAGTTTGAAGCCGGAGCCATCACAAAACAGCTCCCCTTCTGCATTGCCCAAAGGAGTATCTATAAGGTCTATCCTGCCCTTGGTTTCCTGTTCAGTGGCATACAGGCAGTCATGGAATTCTTCGTCACCGCAAACAGTATTTTGCGGGAAAGGTAGAAGTTCAGCTGGATTAAGAACACAACACCTCTTAATTTGAATGTGAGGGGCAAACAGAATTAATTCATACCTTGTCAGCCGTGCAGAGGTGAGGTGTTGCGTTTGAGTTTTATTCAATAGGACATCTACAGAGTGAGGTACCATCAAAATTAAATCATGGCCTAGGACCATTCCCTCACTCTGTTTTACAGACGCGGCAGCAGCAGCGACAGCTCGCAAACATCTTGGCAAAGCGCATGCGACAGGATCAAGGGCGGAGGAGTAGTAGCCGCACGGCCTATTCTTCCCTCCATGTTCCTGCGTTAACACAGCCAAAGCACATCCATCACATTCATGCACAAACAACACAAAGGCCTTGTCATAATTTGGAGTACCCAAAACCGGTGCAGAGCATAACGCGGTTTTAAGAAGCTCAAATGATCGTTGATGTTCCGATTTCCATGGCAGTGGCAGAGAAATGCCCTTCTTCGTCAAAGCCAACATCGGTTTTATCACTAGTGAAAAGTTCGGGATCCACAACCTACAGTAAGAAGCCATACCTATTAAGGCTCTGACTTCCTTCTGTGTATTTGGAACAGACATGCCAGAAAAGTGTTTTATTCTTTCAGGTGTCAATCTTCTCCCCTCCTTTGACATGAGGTAGCCTAAATAGGCGACCTCCTGACAACAATATTGAAATTTTTTGAGCGAAGCTTTATGACCATTTTTAGCTAGATGAACAAGCAACAGTACAGTGCCTTCTTTACAAGCACTTTCAGAATCTGCAGCTAAAAGCAAGCCATCGACATACTGAAGCAGTGTACAAGTAGGTGGCAATTCAAGGGTATCAAGCTGCTCTTTCAAAGCTCTACTATAAATGCTTGGACTTTCAGTATACCCTTGAGGTGCCCGAGTAAATGTGAATGAACGGCCACCCAAGGTGAACACGAACAAATAACTACCTGCAATCTCTTCAATCACTCCTCGATGCACAAAATCGGAGACAATGCACTTCAAAGCACGCTCGCCCTCAACTGATATTTTATTCTGCGGAATGCGTGGTAATTTAACTCCATGTTTCAAAACTATTTTAACGGGCTCAATCTGTAGTACCCCAACATCATTGTCGTCAACCGCCCATAAACATTCCGGAACAACACTAAATTCAGGAGGCAATGGTCGAGTCAAAAACTGAGAAGTGGGAAGTTGCTGTGGTGAAACCGTCAGTCGTACTCCATCAGAGGAACAATGGATAACTGCATTCAATTTTTTCAGCAGATTTAACCCCAGCAAATTCTCTCCACAGTTTGAAGTCAGAAGGAAGGGACAATGGTCCGTAAAGGGACCCAAAGAAACAGACACCGGTGAAGAAACCGGACAAACAATTGGAATACCAGAAAACCCTACAGAAACGTTTGTTTGCCCTGACAGTGGAATGTTTGGAACCCGGGAATGATCAATGGAGCACTTCTGTGCTACAGTGTCTATCAAAAACTGATGTTTCCTATTCCCTACTAACAATTCAACGTAGGGACCTTTCTGATTAACGGGAATAGGTAAAGGTTCCAAACCCTGCTTCGGGCAGTCCTAACGAAACAAAATGTTATCGGAAGGAAGCTCTTCAGAAAGGTAGGCAGCAGAAGAGTGATCAAATATGTTTCTTATATCCACACTCGAAATCTGATTTTCTCGTGAAAAAGGTTGCTGAGGATCTTGCGAAAACTGACCTCTATCAGGGCCCCCTGCTCCGGGGCGACCTCTAGGTCGTCTACCCATACTCCCAAATGCATTGCTTGACCTTTGGCGAAGGACGGGGCATTGTGCTCGCCAATGACCTTCCTGGCGGCAATAGGCACATTGATTAATATTCACAGAACCCAAAGGAGCGTTTCCTTTTGGGACATACTGACCTCTGGTCTGTGTCTTACCTCCTCTGGGATTTCTAACAATTTGTTGCAATAATACTTTAGTCTTCAAATCTCCTTTCCTCTTCTCTACTTTCTCTTTTTCATTATTCACACGGTTCTCATAATACTGAGCCATGTGCAAAACTTCAGATTGGGATTTCGCCTGCCAAGCGCTCTCAGAGGACATAATCTGTGACTGGATGTCGGGCAACAACCCACGTACAAATATGTCCACAAACAACCTTTTCCCAGACTCTGTGCCCAAGTCCTGTCCACTGAAATCAGAGAAAACCTGTTCGAATCTATTAAAGAACTCGGTGGCACCTTCAGTTTTTCCTTGAACACAGGCCGTAAGCTTGTCCCAAATAATTCTTTTCTCAGGAATTATGGTTTTCAATTTTGCGACAATTCTATCAGGTAAAGTAAGTATTACCTGAGGTGGTTTCTCACCAGCTGGTCTTTCCCCATCAAACCAAGTCATGTTAGCCCACGTATCTCCCAACCCTGGCACATCGTCTATTGTTCCAACCTGCTTCCATAAATCTACGGGCAGGAGTACAGGGAATAGCAAGTCAATGTCACTTGACGTGAACACATAGGACTGCAAAACGGACTCTATCTCTTTATAAAACCCTGTTGGGTTTTTCCTGATATCGGGAATTGATTGTCTAATAGTGTTCACTTCCTGTCATGAAAACGGGACGTGGACAAATTGTGATACATAGTGTGCAGGGATGTCCACAGCGGGTGCACCAGTCCCAGCATTAGCGGGAATCTCGACCTTAGGGACAAATGTCGGAGGAACCTCTCTCATAGGCAACTGAGATGTAGGTAACTCCGACCGCTTACTAAGCAACAGAGCCAAGTCGAGCGCTAAGGCAGCTGAAGAAGTGTCGGGCGAAAAAGCCCTCTTACAAATACCCAATAATTCTATAGGACAACTAACCTTCTTCCTTACACATTCATCTTGCAGGTACTGTACCATTACCTGAATCACCTTCTTCTGCATTTCTACTGTATACTGACTATACGTGTCATATACTTCATCTGGCGGTATCGATGAATCCGAGATCCATCGAATCGCATCTTTAGTACAAATTCGTACTTCCTCAGGTGCCGATCTACGACACGGAAAGAACCGTTTCTGCACATACATACTGTCGTCTTCATCATCCTCATCTCGTGATTTATCAAAGTCCCTCCTATACTCAAACAATCTCTCAACATGACCATGTACTTTCTCCTCTGTGTCCCTCGAAAGTGCTAAAGTATTTAGATCCCTCACCCCTTGTGGAAGATCTGAATTTTGTAATCTATCCCACATTACACATAAATGAGTCCCCAAACCTTCGATAAAAACATTTTTCTCGGGAAAATTGTCCATATTTGTAATGTGGAAAAAACGTTAACTTGATCACCTTTCTCCATACAGTGCTTAGCCCATGCAAATAATTCCTGTTTCCTGCCTGCAGAAACAGTATTTCGAGTGACAATCTTCGACCCCGCACCCCGATCAACTTCAGTCAATACAGAACCACTCGGGAGCAGAGGTGCGGGCAAATTCAATGGAGGCGCAAGGACCGGCATAAGAGGAAGGGGTAGTGCGATAGGCGGAGGAACAACAACTAAAGGAATAGGAACAATAGGTTGCACAGGGGGAACAGGAATAACAGCAGGAATAACAGCAGAAATGGGCAGAGCACCCGGGAGAGGATCATACGGAGGTGGCACGGAGGCACCAGGTCTGCGTTCGTTTAACAATTTTTCAATAAATTCTTCGGAAACATGGAAATCTTTAGAGGGAAACATTTTCTGGATACCTAGGGAGAAAGCCCTATCCATATTTTTGACTGACTCCGAATGTTTTTCCTTATCATATAACAACGCCTTTTCGGCATTTGTTTTATGACGGCGTGCATGTTTATCCCTACTTTTAAGCTTCTGCAGCGCTTCTTTTTTCCAATTCTGCAAAACGTCAAACGCTGCAAGTCTGGCCTTCCTTTTTAGCAAGACCGATTCTAGGTATTCAATACGGGGGATCTCGAAACTACCATTAATTGGCCACTGAAATTCGGAGGCATGTCTGGTTTGTCTGTGCCAAATATCATTAAATACTATACTTCCAATGCCATACTTACAGTACATAGTACATGCCGGCGACCCCTCCTGTGGTGTCGGGTGGCTAAATTCCAAAGATTGTCGATTGCTGCGGAACAGAGCCCTAAAGCAGCTAGACAATTTCCCAGGCATTTCACAAAAAAATGGTGTTACCTGGTCAATAATTGTGTCTGCAGATACAATACGCCAAATTCAAATTGTCAGGGTTAAATTAAGAGCCGGGTCACGACTGCACCTGACCAAACCTAAGGAGGACCGTACGGTTTACCAAAGAACTTACCTATCAAATTTTACCTTGTGTTTGTGTCAAGATGTGCATCCCTAGGGCGCTGCGTACCTGTGTTTCCTGTAGGCTTGCGTGCCGGGGTCGCCAGGACGTTGCTTGTAGAACGAAAGATGAGAGGGTAACGCCAGGAACCGGCCCAGGTCCCGTCCTGATTGCAGGATTGAAAATGGGTCCGATTCCTGACGCCACGGGTGAACACTTCCCTGGATTTACGTGGCACCAGAACAGTGCAAGCACTGAACAGGGAAGGCCGGTAGATGAAGACAGCGAGCTTGAGTGCGTTGCTGTGATTCTGCAGAATCCTTCTTGAAGATGTTGAGAGAAGCCAGCCGGGGCTGTAGTATGGCAGAAAAGGCAGACGGCAAGTAGGACCGAACAAAGGCACCGAAGGCACTGGCACCCAGCACAAGGCAGAGGAGTATTCAGGTAAGGAAGGTGGTCAGGCAGGAGGGGGAAGGGAGGTAAGGAGGAATGATGAAGGGACCGGAGGATCTAGGCCAGGACCGGACAAAACCCAACCCAAGAGAGCTGACCCCCAACCAAGGAACCTAACCACCAGGGGAAGGAAAGGCCGGGCAAACTGGAAGGAAACAAGGGAGGCAAGCGAGGAGACCAAGGAAGCACAAGAATATCCAGAAGCGAGCGGGAGATCAGGACCAAACCGCGTTGAGACGCGGCGAGTTCAGATCCGGAAGCCCCTTTATAGTGATTCGGCATGGAAGCGAGGCTTGACCCGCAATCCGAATCTGCGCATGCGCGGAATCACGGTATTCGCGGGAACGAGGCTTGGACCACAAGCCCGTTCCCTGCCGCTTCCGCGTATGCACGCATGCACCCCAACTGGCCCGTGACCAAGGCGAAACCGCGGGTACAGCCGCCAGGCATCACCCCGCCCACGAGGACACGGCCGATCCCGATCCCGGGTGAGTGTCCTAACACCATGCCCCCTCCCAGAAAGACCCGGGGCCCCCGGTCTACAAGGATGGCGTAAATAGAACTCACGCACCAAACGGGGAGCATGGACATTCCCAACAGGTTCCCAAGTGCGGTCACAAGCCGAATACCCCTCCCAATCCACCAGGAACTGCAATTGACCCCGATGGAAACGAGAATCACAGATTTCTCGGACCTCATATTCAGGAACACCCTGCACCTCAATGGCCGCAGGACGAGAGCCCGAGCGCCCATAGGGGTCCTCCAGGTGAGGCTTAAACAAGGAGACATGAAACACAGGATGCACCCGCCAGGATGGGGGTAAATCCAATTTGAATGCCACTGGGGAAATCTGTCTAGTAATCCGGAAGGGTCCTAGGAAACAGGGAGCAAATTTCGTAGGTAAGTTGTGAACAGGTAAGTTCTTGGAAGAAAGCCACACCTTCCCACCAACCTTGAATACAGGTTCCGGGGTACGCCCCCTATCTGCCTGGACCTTCATGTCCTCACGTGCCTTAACCAGGGTACCAGTCGCCTGGGCATGCAGTCTTCGGATCTCTTGAATCAGCTGATCAGCAGAGGGAACCGCGCTTGGTCGTACAGGAACAAACGGAAAAAGTCTAGGACTGAGTCCATAGGTACAAAGAAAGGGGCTTACACCTGTTGCAGAATGAATCGAGTTGTTGTAAGCTACCTCAGCAAAGTCCAGTTGCAATGCCCAGTTGGTCTGAGAGGCGTTGGAGAAACAGTTTGGTGGTTTTGACAAATCTGCCCGCCTCAAAAATGGACCCTCGTCAAGATGCCGTGTCAGACCACACGACTATCGTCCAAGGATCGGATCGCGCAGCACTGCCGAGGTATCGCGTCTCGTTCGGTCGGGCCCGCAGTATCACACCGTCTGATCCTGGTTCGATAGTCTGCGTCAACCTTCAATGATCCGGCATCAATCTTGAGGGTCCCTATTCGGGCGCCAACTGTGGAAACAGAAAAATAATATGAGGCCGGGAAGCCCAAAAAGAAACACACCAACACAGGTTACAAAGAACATACAAGTGCTTTATTTAAAAGCTACAACAGTTACCAAAGTCAATTGACAAACGGATAGCTATTCGGCTCTCAGAGTAACGTAACGAACTTCAACGAAGGTTCGATGCATTAGTGAGAGAGAGCGTACATTGGAATACTTGGGATTTTATACTCTTTATCCAGCCCCTGGCCAACCCCCTCGCGGGTTAACCATTCTAGAAATCGGGCCTATGGGTTCCTAGCCAGGTCAATCCTATAATATATGCATTTTGATTAGTTTCGCTGATATAGTTGTACATTTACACATAGGTCAACAATAGGACAAGGTCTCAGTTTGCGACCCCGACAAGTGGCCTGCAGGCATATTAATTATTCGTGCATACGGAGGTCACTACGGCCAGAATCTTACTCAGAATGTCATTCGGCCTCCATTTTGATGTTCAGGGTGACTTCCACATTACAAGAGAACCTAAAATGGCAGCTAAATCCAAGATGGCGACTTACATTACTTTCTCTAAGGTCAAGACCTTGCCGCGGAGTTTGTTCGCATACGATGTTTAGACAACTTGGCGTAGGCCAATACACACACAATTGTTGCGATAGGAGGCATAATAATGTTCCATTTCCGACAGTGTGAGCTCATATAAACAACTATGTGTTCCGAAGCACAGGCTGAAAGGCCCTCAAACTTCCTCTTCTATGCGAGGTTAGCACAGTTAATTGAAAAGGCTTCTTTTATGCAAAAAAAGCCACATATTGTCACTGTGACCGTTGTGCGGCCGAAACTCACAAGTAATTAAAATGTCTGCAGAATTTCCCCAATCAGGTAAGCGGAATGCAGTGTGAGTCATGGGTATACCCGGTGCGTGGGCCGGCAAGGTTTCTCACCTCGGAGAGCGTGTATTTGCTTTAGTGAATACACAGCTTTCCGAGGTGAGAAATGTGACCGGTTCTAGTTATCTGACCCCGTGCTGGCCGTAACGGCAGAGTGATGCCTGCTGCGTCAACGTGGGGGGGCCTTTAGCCCATGTCTGGCACCGCCTTTTGTGTGACCTGGTGAGCGTCAGATGCTCCCTTGTCAGTCTTCGGTCCAGGACTGTCATGGACACTGCGAGAGAGCAGAGTATCCTGCACTTGGTGCCTGGGTCACTGTGGAACACCAGCAGAAGCATTGATCCAGTGACCCTCGATCCTGCTACAGATGCCTGGGAAGAGGCTTCTCCTGAAGCAAGCTAACGTAGTACAGAGCACAAGCTCCCTTTGAAGATGGCCGCCGTCATCTCGGATTCACCATCAAGACCTCCCCTGCTTGGGGAACCAGCCTACGACATTCTTTCCAGCGGCCAGGCAAGGCTGCATCTATGGCAGCACTGCAGCCTGATTGGATGCTGCCCGTACCTGAGGTGGGCTCAACATCAAGCCTGCAGGTGGACCCCACTGAATTAAATTTTTTTTATTGTGCATTTGGAAGCACTTATACATGAAGTAAATTGCGTTTCAAAGCGTCCACAGTGCAACTGGAAGGGAACATGGGAATGAAAATCAAATATAACAAAGAATGATAGAGCCGTACCTACTAGGCCTTGCGAGCATTCAGAACGTGCAAGCACAGTTTATGTTATTGTGTAAAATAAAAAACCTGCCTGAAAAACCTAAACCTAGCGGTCCACCTCACACGGTGAATACTTATTTACTATCACGTGAAACTGCCCTTCCTCTAATGACTGCCAATAACGTATGATATGACTATCTACCGCAAGCTAAAACCACAAAGCTCTAACCCTCTGGACATTCAGCATATGTTATGCCCACTGGCGTTATTTCATGCTCCTCGCTGCTCACACAATTGCCTAACTGCCTGCTAAAAATTCACTGTGTGGGGTAACCCAGTCGTGCATTGTCTGTGCCCAGAGCCCCTACCCAGCGCTCTGCCCAGCGGCGCTATTTTCTGTTCCTCGCCGACCACACAATTGCCTAACGGTTTGCCTGCTAAAAATACACTGCCTAACGGTTTGCTTGCTAAAAATGTACTACCTGCCTGCTAAAAATGTACTGCCTAACTGTTTGCTGCCAGCCCTGTTCGCACATTGCCTATTCCCAGGACATTATCTAGCGCCTTGCCCTGCTGCGCATTACCACTCACCCAGCAGCCTGCACTGTACATCCATGAGCCACCCGCCCAGACTTTTGACCACTCTCCTCCAGTGCCTTCACCAAGGCCTCTGCTACCCGGCGATCTCCTAACTCTCCCGGCGCCCTCCTAAAATGAAAACATGTCTGCCTTCCACAAATAAGTTGCGAAACTGGGCGTCACCCGGCTGCACCCGCAACTATTTGCACCCTGACCTAAAACGCCTCTCCATCAAACTACACTGTGCCCCAGTCATCTCTATGTACCCTTCCATGCCCTTTCTTCCCCCTTTCCAGGTATGGTCGCCTCTCCCCCGAGTTTTGCCCAGATTCCATCGCACTTACAATCAATCAGGCCCAGACTACTTTCGCATCCAGAGGCCACTTCTCCTAAACCACCACCACTCAACAGTGATGAGCATACCACCATCTACAAGATCAAACATGCTCACCTCACCTCCGCAGCCGGCACTGGCCCAACCAGACTCCTGCATCTTCGTACCCCCACTTATGCCCCGGACCACCGACCATGCTCGGGCACCAAGAGCAATGAATGGCTAGGAACCTGCACAGCCATCACACCACTTACCCATGGCCACTCAAGGACTCCATCATCTATTCAGAGGCACCCACCAACTCCCAACCCTCTCCCCTCGACCACACAACAACCTAACCACCTTGACTGTGGCCTCATTATGTGCCCATTCCATGGACATTCACAACCTAATCATGGAAAAAGACCTTGACTTACTAGCCATCCCCGAAACTTGGCTGAACGATGCAGCGGGCCAGCCATTTACCTCGCCATCCCCCCTGGATACTCCATTTTCAGGTCAGACAGGCCTGCCAAAACAGGCAGAGGAGTTGCTATTATCTCTAAATCTTCTCCACCTATCTGAACCTCTCCCCTCCCCTTGCTGCTAGGCTATGATGTTCTGCTCACCAACATTGAGCCATGCCCCCAAACCACCATCAAAATCCTACTGCTCTAGTGCCAGCTTAACAACCTCAACTCCTCACATACTGACATCCCCTTCTCCTCCTTCTGCCCATCAAACCAAACACCAAACTTATTCTACTTTGTGATTTTAATCTTGGTTTTAATAGCACTACTGACTCCAAGGCCACTGTACTTAGTGCCTCGCTGCAAGGGATGAGCCTCACCCAAGTCATCATCATCCATACCCACACCAAAGGCTAAACCCTTGATTGGGTCCTTAACCTCAACACACCCATCACAGTCACCACAATTGACTGCCTACTGTGAATATACCGCTCCCTTATCCTCTTCATCTATGACTGCTCACAAAGCCACCAACTGTCTCCCCGTTACAGTGAGACACACCAGCAAATTCACTAAGGAAATTCTGGACTCCACCACCGATGCCTCTTGCACTGCTGGACAGCAATGACCCTGTGACTAATCAACTTCCAGGGCACCAGTGGTCCAGGGATGAACATCCATTTCTAAACCATCCGTCAACCCGACTCCTCTAGTACACCAGAAGGGATCCGAACAGATTGGAATACAAGTGAATTGTAAGACCTCCTTGTCCAATTTTTGGTAACGTGGGCGGACCGCCAGGCTTATCTCTGCAAGTTTGTGGATCGTTGGTTAGTTGCAACACAGTGAAAATACAATTATCACCCAATGATAAAAGGGACTGTCCAGTTAAGGTTGTATACAGATATCTACTTTATTATTACTACAACAGACAGTTCTAGCACACTACAAATATGACCACCCTGTAAAGGAATGCAGAGGACAGACAGTTTCACAAAGGAAAAGGGATGCATTGTGGATACTGACAGGAGGGTAATTGATAAAGTAATCAGTCTTACAGTCCAAGGGTATTTGTTTTCAGTACCAATGGTGAAAAGGGGTTGTAACTGTCTATAGGGGCCTTAGGAGAAGGACCAAGGGGGCAGAATCCCAATGTACCTGGTGCTGGAGAAGTTCTTGGTGCTCGACAGCGTCGAGGCAGTTCCAGGGCACTTCGCAGCCCTTGAGACAGACTTAGTGGCGGGAGACAACTGCGGGTACCAGGCGGCAGGCAGTTCGGCAAGCACGGCTGGGTGGAAGTCTGCAAGCTGTCTGGTGCGGCGGCTTGGAGCCAAGAATCGTTGTCTCTGTGCTGGTTGGCGGATCTGGAATGCTGGTCGAGGTGTCGGACGGCTTTTGTGACTGCCAGGTGACAACGGTCAGCAGTGCAGCCAGATGCAGTTCGACGACTCGACTGTCTCGAAAATGTCCTTAAAAAATGGACGCTGGATGATGCTCGTGTGGCACTCCTCCTAGTTTCTTCGCAGGGCTTGTGTCCTTTCAAGGCAGACGACGAAAAGCTCAGGAGAGTGTTTGCAGGCAACGGCCTTGTCCTTAGTTCAGATACTCTCTGGCACTTCCCGCCTAAGAAGCTTTCTGGCAGAAGCTAGCATTTTGAAGTCTTCAGATGATCTGCTAAGTGAGGGGTTCAGCCTTCTTTTAAAGCCAAATGGGCACCTGTGATTGGTGAAGGCTAAGCCCACCTTAATGAATCAATCCTAGGTCCCCACCAACAATCTTCTGTTATGCAAGAGGCCAGGACCTGGGTGATCTGCAACAGGACAGTGTCATGATGCCTACCCCCGGGCATCGGGATCAAGCCCATCAGCCCCGGGAGCAGGCATCCAGACATTTACAAAAACCCCAGCAGCCCCAGCTAGGGGCTGTCTGGGTTCAGTCCTGGCGCCGTAGGCACCAGGCTCATAGACATTACTTACCTCATGCAGACCCTGCTGCAAATAAATCCAAGCCAATGTGAGGCCTGGATGGGACTATTTTACTACAGGGACTATTTTTTACTCTGGTGTGGTCCTGGGAAACTTCTTTCCTGGGACTACTTTGGAGGCTATTTAAACCACGCCCGAACAGCAGCACATGCTTCGTGTTATTCTGCATCCAGCAGCGTGACTCTCACCGTGCCTGAAGCCAGCATCCAGTCTTCTCCCACGCCCGCGTGCCTGCTGCCAGCATCCAGTTTTCTGCCACGCCCGCCTCGAATCCAGAGCTCCTAGAATAAAGAGGAAGAAAAGGACAAGGTTAGAAAACAAACTTATTTTAAATTTCTCACCTGATTCCGGATCCATTTCATCTCCCGACCTGGAAAGTACATCAGTCCTGCACGCGTCGCTTCGCCAACTCCAGCACGGCGCCATACTCACCAGTTCTCACAGCATCTTTCGATCCGGCACTGTCTCCATCATTTCTTTGCCGTACTCCGGCACCTAGGGGAACAAGAATAACAAGGTGAGCCAAGGGAATCAACAAATACCTCTTAGCACCATAGACTTACTTGATTTACCACCGGCGGTATTATTCTCCATATCTTCATATGCCGCATCTGTAAAGAGGGAGAAAAACAACACGTTAACGCATGCAATAGTTACCGGACAGCGTTGGGTAACACAGACTCTTACCTGAACGCTAGCAGCAGCTACGAGACCTTCTTCGCACGAACTCAGTTGCAACTTAAGGAAGGAAGGGGACAAGAGTGAACATCGGGCACATTGAACTCTTTGAACTTGATACTTACCAATCCCGCATGGGACTTCAGAGTCAGTGCTTACCGGAACTCTCCCAACGCCTTCAAACCAGTGAAGTAACTGGTATCTACGCGCCCCTGCAAGACACGCAGGATGGAGAGCTCATCTTTTACAAACATAAGGTGAGGTTACTAAGGGCATATCGGAGGTGATTAGTGGGGGAGAGCGAGAACAGTTGGGAGGCCATCACTAAAACCCACAGGTGGCTAATCCCTGTCTCCACTTGCAGGAAAATACTTCTTCGGGTCCAGCAGACAAGACTAGGTGGGCCAGTCCAGACAGTCATCTCTGCACTACGCATCACGTTGACGGAGACCGCAGCTGTCCGGGTCCGATCGACACTCCTGTGGGGTCCAGGTGAGCGTAACAGACAGACAAGGGGGTGATAGCATATACCTAAGTCCCTCCATCTCCCTGTCTGTTGGAGATCAAATTGTCTCTCTGGTTAACTGAGCCCTCTGTGACTCTTGATTAAAGCACAGGGTACCATTAAAGTATGTGCTGGGAGCAGACTTCCTATCTCCCCCAAACCACATTCTTCTCCCCTCTGAAAAGGGTCAGCTCTGCAGGAGTTGTCCTACAGTAAATAGTGGACCCAGACATACATTTCACTGCCTTTCATACAGAGGGGTGGGAACTAGCTTCAAGTTGACACATTGCATACCAAAGGGGTGTTAGCCCCGCCTTTCCTGTTGTCTATTCCGGCAACCAGGCCCCTCCAGGCTTTCTTCAATTATCTCTCATTAGTATGCACTGCCACCAGCCCGAGGATAAAGGGAATGTAGATCCATGGAGCTTTTCATATTTAAATTAGGCTGCTCATGGCTGGAGGAATGTGTGCCTTCCCCCTGCTTGAGATGCTTTGTTGTACCCGGGGCTTTCACATTCGAACTGAATATGACAGGGGAAGACGGTGCCTGTAGGCTGTGTCTTCGCAGAGTACGTGACTATGTATTGTGTGTGGGAAGCAGATGGACTGTGTGTGGATTGGCCTCACACAGTCCTCAGAGGTTGCTCTCCCATCATTCCTTTTCATTATTACAAAATCAAAAAAGCCCAGGTGAGCGCACTCTCCCCGTGCGGATGGTCGAATTCCTCACAGACCCTGAAATCATCCTCACTGCTTACAATGCCATGTTCCTACACAGTCTTTTTTGAAAAAACTTTATTTATAAGGTGCTTGAGATTACAACAGAAGACAGAAGAAGCAGCTGCCGAAAAAAGGGTTGAAACATGATCTTACCTCTGCTATTGCTCACATTGGTTCGATAATGGTTGAGGCATATTATAAATTGGATTGTGGCATTGGTACATACATGTAGTTCTAAAGAGGATATGAGTGGAGAAGAGGGCTAGTAACTGTTCGGCGAGTCCCCGTTGTTTTGAGCATTCGCCTGCATAGACAGTAGATAATTATACAATGGTGGCCGAATGTCTACTGGTTTACAGTTCATGGTTTGCAGCCAGGCCAACGTTCTTCCTGGTCAAAGGCCCATGTCATGGTCCATAGCCATTGTTTCATGGACGGTGAGGTGGGGCGTAGCCATAGTAATAGTATACATCTAATTGCTAGCAACATAAAGAGGCTTGCCAGTTTATGGAAATCACGTTGCAACTGCTCGAACCTGCGGCATAAACAGTTAATTGAGGTAGGCTTGATAGAGCAATCAAGTATTACAGACATGGTATCACACACCTCCCCCCAAAACGCTCTTAGTTCGGGGCAGTCCCATAGCATGTGGAGATTTCCCACTATTTCCACCTAACATCTGGGGCACTGGACGGAGTGGGTGCGGGAGAAGTGTAGCCTGGCTGGGGTGTAGTGGTACCTATGAATTACCTTAAATTGTATTAGGCGAAACTTGGAGTTAAAAGAAACAGCCCGAGTCTGTAGGCACATTGTCTACCACATCTCATCAGTAATGTCTACGGACAGGTCTTTGGCCAAGGCTTCACAGAGTTTCATGAGCGGTTTATTGCTGCGGCACTGTAGTGTAGTAAATTATATAGTCTGGCCACACCGCCGTGTACCGAGGTTCCCGCCATATAAACATTCAGCACTGGTTCATCAGGGAGCAGTGTAGCATATTCTGCCCAAGCTGTTTTAGCAGTTCGGTGGAGCCCTGCGTTTTGCAGCCAGTGTGTGGAGAGTCTCTGTGTGGACCTCAGCAGGTCTTGGAATGTAATGAAGGACCCCATGCTGTAAACTTCTTTCGTGGCTGCATTGTCTTCCACCGCCCACTGCTGTGCGGCTGCTTTATCTATTTTAGGGAATGACGGGAAGATGTTCCATAACGGTAAGTCTCCATGGAAAGGGTGGGGGTTGTCCAGCATACTCCATATTTTGCCCCAAGCCAACGCTGTTGCAGCAGTAGGGTTGCTAGTTTTCGGGTCTTTCCATACCGGTGGTAATATTAGTGAGCTCCCATCGCGGGTGCCCGCAGGGTACCGCTCGATCTTAACATGTGGGTGTCATCGAACCAGTATGCTGCATAGTACGCCTGTGCTGCCTCCCAGTATTTCTCAAAGTCTGGGGCAAGCCCACCTTGTATATAGGGTCTTGTTAGTGTATCCCATTTTAGTCTGACTGCTCCTGCGTGCCATAAGAAGTTAATTGCTACCCTATGTATCTCAAAGAATGTGGCGCCAGGCCACATTGGTATATTCATAAAGTAGTACAAAAGCTTTGGGAGGGTGAACATTTTAAGAAGCGCCACACGGCCGGCTATCGTGAGTGGGAGCTTTGCCCAGGCGTGGAGTCTAGCTGTAAATTGGGGTAAGTATACCCAATAGTTGTGAACTTAGAGCAGTGCTGGGTGTCGTGTCACGACAATCCCAAGGTATTTGATTTCAAGGGGTGTCCAGGTGAATCCCATTAGGTCAGGTGGGGCAACCGTAGTGTCAGTGAGAGGGAATAATTCCTATTTGGTAAAGTTGACCTGCAGCCCAGATAGGATTCTGAAAGGATTAGACTGCTTGCATGATTGGGGCTAGATTCATTGTGAGGGTCTCGTACATATAGGAGTGCGTCATCTGCGTATAATGAGATCATTTTGGGCTCCCCAAAGAGTCTGATCCCCCTTTGAGCGTGTCTATGTTGGATCGCATCTGCAAGGTGTTCCATCACTATAGCGAATACCAATGGAGACAATGGTCATCCCTTTTGGGTCCCACTGCAAATGTCAATGAGAGCCGAGATTGATCCATTTATATTAACTATAGCAGTAGGTGGTGTGTATAGAAGTTGTACCCATGACATGAATCGGGGTCCAAAGTTACATTTATGTAGCACTTCCCACATGAATTGCCAGGATACTGAATCGAAGGCCTTTCGTACATCAAGGGCCACAGCGACTGCTTGTGCTTCTGTGTGTAACTGGGCCATGACATTGAAAAGAGATCTTAAATTGAGCGCCATGGAGCAGCCGGGAACGGAACCAGATTGGTCTCGGTGGATAATGTGTATGATGTAAGGGGCGAGTTTAAGGGCAAGGACCTTGTTGAATATTTTGCTGTCTGAGTTTATGAGGGAGAGGGGATGGTAGGATTTACATTGATCGGCTGACTCGTCTGGTTTCAGCAGGACTGTGATCACAGCCTCGCAAAGTGTGGGGGTGAGTGTCTTGATGTGCATGATTCTTCCCACAGGATGGTCAATCGAGGGGCAAGGCAAGGTTTAAAGTGCTTAGATAAGTCCACAGTGAGGCCATCTGGGCTGGGGGCCTTTCCAGGTGGAGGGGATTCGATGACAGTGTAAATCTTGTTTGAGGAGATGGGCCGGTCAAGGACCTCCCAAGTCACGTCGGATAACGTCAACAATGGTAATTTATCTAAGTATTTGTCTATCTCTGGGAGGGTTGCTGTCTCTGTATTGGCGTAGAAGAGCGGAACACCTTGGTCACCTCGGGGGAGGTGTGAGCCAGAGCCCCCGTTGCGTTGCACATTAATGAAATATGACAGCTTCCCCCAGCTTGTTGTGTCATCCTAGCTATCAGCTTGCCAGGGGACTCATATTCCACATATTGTCTTGTTAGGGCCAGATGTTCAAGGAATTTCAGTTCTCTGTCCGGGAGTGCCTGGAATCCGTCAAGCTCTGCCTTAATATCTCCCAAGGTGACATCACCATGTGTGGACACATACTGCAGCTCCTGTCGCCCTAGGTTAGTTTTGCTAGTATGGATATCTCACTGTATGACCTTGAGTAATTCCGACTATGCGGCCATGGCCATACTCTGCATGTAGACTTTAAAGGCCTCCCACAGAGTTTCCTGTGTGTTAACCGAGCCAGTGTTTATCTCGAAGTACTCATCCACTCATCTCTCCATTTCAGCTTTGAATATGGGGTCTAATAATGTCTTAGGTTTAAATACCAATACCTTGTTAGCACCAAGTGTGTCAGTATAATTGGGGAGTGATCTGAGAAGGTTCTAGCTAGTATTTCAGTGCCGCTAAGGTGGGTTATGAGGGTGCCAGATAACCACCACATGTCTATTCTGGAGTGGGAATCGTGTACTGTGGAATAATAAGAGTATTTAAGTGATGTCAGATTGAGCATCCTCCAGGCATCTACCATTTCAAGATCAGCTAGGTCCTCTCGTATCGACTGAGCAACTCTGGTTAGCTGTCAAGGCCTATTTCCGGACCTGTCTAGATCTATGTCCACTATTCAATAGAATTCAGGTTCATCCATGTTAGGTCTGTATACATTCAGTAGGACTATTTCTTGCCCTCTCAGCAAGCCCCGCAATAGTACATAACGCCCAAGTGGATGTAAGTGTGCCCGCTTCTGGATATATGGTATGGATTTATGAATGAGCAGCATTACTCCCCTACTTTGGGTTGATCAAAATATCAAGTTCTGGCAAACTTCTCGCAGCCCGCAGCCAGTGCACGTGTTTCTTGTAGAAACAGGATACACACCCTGTGCCTTTCTGTATATAGTTGCAAGTGTTGCATTTTAGTCGGAGTGCCCAGTCCCTGCACATTCCAGCTCATAAACTGAAAGGGCTCAACCACCATCCAACCAGTACATAAGATGAGCCATGTGCCTAATAAGGGCCAGTTTGAGACTGTGCAATGGAACCATAACTATATAGTGCTGCTTTCTGTCAACAAACACTGGCATGTCAAGCATTTTCTGTTTAAACAACCCCCAACTCCCGACCCCATCTTCCCCCAACACGAGGAATGATTGCCCCAATTCCAACATCCCAACAACATCTGTAACTTTGCATGGGGTGCAGTCTGCCGACCTCGGACCGGCATCTACACAGCCTAGCTTTACATTTTAGACGAAGAGGTTACAGGTGCATTCTTCCCAAGTATACATAACTAAACAGTGGATTCCCAATAGTAATTTCGGGGGAAATACACAAGTGGTTAATGTCCACTGATACAGACCCTTCAGAGAGCGGTCAGTAAGGGGACCCAGGGATCCGGGAAGAGTTTAATCTGCAGTCAGCCAGGAAAGTGGTCATCTAAAAACTTCATGGCCTCTTCGGGTATATTGAAGAAATATACCTTGTTGCCTTGTTCATTTCTCAGTTTGGCTGGGTAGAGCATGGCATATTTCACATTGAGGTCACAGAGTCTCTTTTTCGTGGCCATAAAAGGTTTGTGTTACTGCTGAACAGTGACTGAGAAGTCGGGGTACAAGTGTGTCCTGTTGGAGCCCAATAGCAGCTCGCCCTTGGCCCTCGCTGCCCTCAGTGGCATGATCCTATTTTTGTAGTTAGGCACTCTGGCTATGATTGGGCGCAGTGGAGTGCCAGGTCTGGGCTTGGGGGCAAGCATGCAGTGGGCCCATTCTATTGCAAATTGTGGTGATAATTTTGGGGTGTCCAATAAGGGGAGTAAGGTGTGTTTAATAAATTCCTCCATTGAACCCTCAATGTTTCATTCCGGTATACCAATTATCCGTAGGTTGTTGTGTCGTGATCGGGATTCAAGGTCCTCATTTTTCTTGCCTATGGATAGCATCTGTTTCGAGAGTAAAGTAACATCAGCCCTAAGGACAGCAACTTCTTCTTCAGTAGTGCCCATTCTTGTTTCCACTTCAGTTATGCGGGCGTCAGTTTTGTCCATCCGGGATTTTATTGTGCTGATTGTGCCACTCATATAATCCAATTTTGTGTGAGTGGCGGTGAACCCCTCCTGCATGTATTCCATCACCCGGTGGAGCTCACTGGGCTCGCCTGACTCCAGATCCCCGTCAGTCGTTCCCTTCACTGCATCAGTGCCCTCAGTCACCTTGGGTGTAGCTTTGGCGAACATGTTTATCAAGCTCTGTTTCTTCCGGTTCCTTTGGTCATTGTTGCTTTGTTCTGCAGGTGGGGAATATGGAGTGGAAAGAGTGGTGGGCCCAGTTACGATGATAATGGTCTTAGCCCAATGAAAACAGGAACCATCTGGGCACCGTGGGCTTCAGGAGTGTGTCTTAGCTGCTGGGGGCAGTGGTGAGGATGGCTGGGCACAGCGTGCAACTGGTACTGGAGGTAATCCGTTTGTCGCACAGAGTATTCGAATAGAAGGGGCAATGTTGAGCTTGCACAAGTAAATTTTATTTTCCAGCATAGTTGCAGTGCCTGCAGGGAGGGTTCCGCCCCCACCTACGAGGTCAGTGTAACTTTAGATGGTTATCAGGAGCTGGAAGTGTAGTATCGCATCCTGGCAAACCAGTGGGCGCAGCGCGGTTACCACTACTTGCGGGGCCTCTGCATCTGTCGGTTCTGGGCAGGGCAGAGTCTCGGAGCCTAGTGGTGAGACCAAGCAGCTGCAGCAATACACCCCACAGGTCAGATGCGTCTGGGGTCTACACAGAGACTGGCACATGTTGGGGCTATAGACCAGGATTTGCTGGTGTCTCCTATGGTATACGACTTCGTTCTGTCCGCTATGAGCTTTGGTGGTGGTGAGGGTGCATGGGGTATTGCGGGGTCAAAGACCGCAGTGTTAATGCCGCTGTGGGGTAGGTGGTTACTTGCAGAGTTCAAGGAGAGATAGTTCAGGTGTATTATGTGGAACCTTGCACTTAATGAGGTGTGATATGCTGCAACCTCGAGTATTCAATGCAGATGGATATTACAGCGTGGTACATCCAGCAGCAAGGTGTGTGTTCTCCCTGTTTGCGAAGGCACACTGTCCTGTGGTGCCATGGTCGAACCTGGGTAGCAAGTGCACCAATGAGGAGGGGATGTGTGACACAGCACTTGGTGTGGTGCGATGTGTTGCAGCAGCCAATGGATGACTTCAGCGCAGCACCTTCAGTTGCGAGATGTGCGTGGTCTCCCTTTTTTATCAAAGGGCAACGTCCTGCAGTGTAGGGAACGGGCCGGTCAGTGAGTTTACTGGTGAGTGGGTGAGTGGCAGAGATCAGGTGCAGCTGTGCTCCGCACTGGTAGTAGTGGTCCGTCAGCCTCTGTGACAATTGAAGAATATCAGGGATAGTGACTAAAATATTCATTGTTCCTCGTAGCATGCAGGAGACATCTCGCAATCATGAGTATCTCAAGCAGTGGAAACGCCAGGAGCAACACGCAGCTTGCAGGACTCGGTGTCAGGGCAGTCGCCACAATGGGAGGGCTGCGATTCAGCACTGTGGTATAATACAGCAATGCTCACAGTCCAAAAGGGCAAGTGGAAGTCCATTTGTTGTCTGGTGCAGTGGCAAAGCGCACAAGGATGAGGAGCGGGCAGACTGACCTGGGTGGTCCAGGAGTGCGATATGTGGCTGGTCTGGGTTCCCCGGGGTGGTCGGCCCTACTATTAATGGTACAGCGGTCGGGGTTCATGGCGACCCCAGTGTCACGTTCGTCAACTCCGACAGACACACGTTGTGTGGGAGGAGGGGCAAGCAGCCCTCTGCGTGGCCTCCGGTCTGCAGAGGTACAGCGGGCTCCCCGGGGATTTGATCTCGTGGGGACCTGAGCGATTCAATAGTGCAGGTATTCTGCAGCTACAGCAGGTCCTTTTTGAAGCAGAATGCACCATTAGAGAAGGTGTTTAGGCGCGTACCAATGCCGGGTACCGGAGCTTTTCACTCAGGTGGCCATTTTCATTGTGCACAACAGCGCCCTCCCTACAAACTCTTAATCACCATGCCCCTTTAAAAAATAAATAAAAAAAGCCTATCACAAATAATTGGTTCTCAGAGGAACTGATCACCCTCCACAGGCAAAAACAGGCTCAGGGACACCTTTGGAGGAAGAACCCCTCTCCAACACACAAAGAGGTGCCAATCTCTCCGCAGCTAAAACCTACAAAGCAGCTATTATTGCTATTAAATCTGGGATCTATAACACCAGAATTAGCGAGGCCAGCTCCAACACGAGGGAACTCTTCAAAATATTCAAGGAACTTGAATCCCTAGCACCTCCCATCGACAACTTCCCTAAAGACAAAGCCTGGTGCTTGTGCGTCCAATCTGCCCTTGTTCACAAAACACACACTCTAAGAAACAAAACCATCAGCAAAAAATCCCTGCTCTCAGCTAAAGGTATCACCAAGTGGATCCCACCATGACCACCGCACCCCCCTTCCACTTCTTCCACATCTGACCGGTGGATGCCCAAACCATCATCCAAGACCTTAAACCCTTGTAAAGGAGACATCTGCCCCTCCCACATCATCTAGATGTGCACTGACACTGTTGCACCCAATAACGTCAAATTCATCTATGCCTTTTTCCCCTCATGCTCGGTCCCAAAAGCTATCAAAGAAGCCTGGGTCACACCCTTTCCCAAGAAAACCCTCCCTTCACCCCACCCTCCCCACCAACTACCGTCCCATCACTACTGTACCTTTCCTCCTTAAAATTCTTGATCACACCGCCTACACTCAACTCCAAATCCACCTGGAGACCCACAACCTACTTGGTTTGGCCAATCTGGCTTTAGACCTATGCACAGCACCGAAGCTGCCCTCTTTGACCTCGAGATTCAGCTTGACAGTATATTCGAGGCTGGAGAACTCACCATCCTCTTCCTACTTGACCTCTCAGTGGCCTTTGATCGTGGTGACCATGACATCCTCTACAGGATGCCATGACATCCTTACCTTACTTCTAAATTCAACCTCTACAGATAAGCTGCCGGCTGGGTCAACTCCTTTCTCAGTGACTGCACCTCCGGGATTTATACCGGCTCTGAAGAAGCAGACCCTATCCCTGCCTCCTATGGGGTATTGCAAGGCTATTGCCTGTCACCCACACTCAACAACATACACATTAAGCCCATTTTTGACCATCTTGACAACCTGGAAATTCCCTATACCAACTTTGCAGATTACACCCAAGTCCTACTGAAACTCACTGGAAACCACACCATAGACTCCGACAACATTAACCGAGTCTATAGCATCATTCAAGCCTGCATGGCTGACCACCTTCTCTGCTTGTATGATGATAAAGCAGAGCTCCTCATTGTTGGCTCTGCATCAACTCAAACATCTGGACCCAGCCTTTGCATCCTTTACCATTGATGGTAACATTCCTGCTGTCTCTAGCTATGTGAAAACACCGGGAGTTTTCCTATATTCCGAGCTATCCATGCAAAAACATATGAAGGCCCGTGCCGCTTCAGCAGCATAATCCACCAGGCTCATTAACCTCACTAGAACGTTTTTGTCTTTGGACAATAGCCTCAAACCTGCCAGCGCCATCATTGGAAGCAAGATGCATTATTGTAATGCCATTCTCTCTGGCACCTCTAGCAAAAACATAACTAAACTTCAACTTATCCAAACTAACGCGCTTTGGGCTGCCTGGGGCTTTAAGCGAACAGGCCACATTTCGCAAGCAAGACGAGAGGCCCAGTGGCTGCCCATTAAAGCCTGCATTGAGTTTAAAATCCTATTATTTACTCACCGGTGCATACACAACACTGCACCTGCCTTCCTGAACCAATAGATCTCCTAAAGTGCCAATCCTCGCTGCCTGAGCTCATCCACAACCATGGCCTTAGCCACACCTAGATACACCAGAAAAAGAGCTGGTGGAGCTGGCTTCACTGTAACAGCTCTAACACTCTGGTATGCCCTTCCCCCATCTAGTTTTAGAAAAAAGCTGAAAACTGTCTATTCAACGAATATGTATAAGACTTTTTTCTACCCACCGTGCTATGAATGTACTGTATCGCTTGCTACTAAGTTATGTACTCGCGCAGTGATACCCCTGGGTCTGGGCGCTATCAACAAATGAAATAAATTAATAAATACATGTAAATGTCTGAAGATGAATCTAAAGAGAGCTTTCCCCTCATTATGAAGGCAAAATGCCATAGGGGATTGGTCCAAAGCAAGCCTTCTGTAAGGGATCTAATCCAGGCTGGTGAAACAAGTGCCTTTTGCCTCGTGACATCACACCCAGAGCGCCTTGCCTCCAGGAAATGGTGGTTAGGAAGTGGTAGAGAACCATAACAGAAACCAAGATGACAGGTCCCTTCTCTCACTCTACCTCTCCCTTCTGGCTACACTAATTATTCTCCATCCCCATGCCTCCTGACTTCAAAGGGACTCCAGTGGTAAGACCCTGGCCTGAGTGCGACTTTGTTTTGTCAGTGCTGCCTTTGAGGCAGTGGTTCCCAGAATACCTGCCGGGGAGGACCCTGTACCCTGGGAAGAAGGTGTTTTCCTTCCTGCAAGGGGATCAAAGAGGCAGCATTTTGGTCGTTTATCCACATAGCTGCTGTTGGGACAGTCAGACCAGACACCGATACACATCAGTCCTGTCATAGCTTGTCCCTACTCAAAGGGTTATTATACAACTGCCATGGCTGTATAATTGTGTGGTCTTAGTAATCACCATGACCCAAGCAGGAATGTCTTATATTTACAGGTGTACGTAACATCAGACAAAGACATACCATTATTAAGTTTGGAAACAGGTGCAGAAGATTAAAAAGCCACCTGTGACTGCAGGGACATTGTGTTCCAGCTGCAGTCAGGAATGTGTATGTGACCCTTGAACCTGCCCTGTGCCACTGCAGGGTTGGTGCTGAAAATGACAGGAGGCTGCTTCAGCAAAGGCACATGAGTGCATTATAATTTTGGCATGGGACATTAATTATAGGGGGGGGTCTGATTAGCAGAATTCCCTTTCAGAAACAGAATCTCCTGCATCATTTTACATCAACAAAAAAAAATTAAAAAGCCAGGGCTTTCACAACTTCACAGATGGCAATCCGTCACCGAAGCGCACAAAACCTGTGTAGATTCTATGTACAATGTTTATTTTTAGGTTGGCAGAATGGATTTCTTTAACGTTATTGCCAGAATTGCAAAACAGTCTATTGGTGATTCACACCATTTCTCAGGATGCAATGTCACTCCCCATTTTCTCCCACAATGTCTGCTGGGCATGTTGTCATTTTCAGTACACTTCCTTGCAAACCGCTTCAGGGTTCTCTCTATCCCACAGTGCCATTTAGAGATTAGCATACTCACACTACATTTCTCATAATGCAGCTTCGGGATTCTATCTTACATTATCTTGTATATGCTTTGGTACTCTTACCACATTTCCCAGAATGCAGCATCAGCACTACCCCTATCTAACAGTGGTAAAACATGGCCACCAGGACACCGTACACCTCTATAGCTCATGAAACTAGATGGGGTGCTGCTGCATAACTATTGACCAGCTCTCGCCCTGTCATGGTTGTAATGAGGGTCTTCAGACATTGAAACGCTGTCCCAACTTGAACTTCCCATTACCCACGTTTAGCTTGATTTAACAGGGAACTGAAGGTGGGCCTCAAGAGCAATACATCACAGAATGGCAACGTGTACCACAGCAGTCATTGAGCCTGCCTCCTCATGGACATCCACCCTTCTGCTCAAGTATCTCTTCTGCCTGTTTTGACACCTTACTTTATGCCAGGGTGTCCTTCCTCACTACTCTAATAGCCAAGCTGCCTACCCAGGTATCTCCTGTGACAACGTGGGTACTTCTCCTCAAAGATCAGTGCTTCTAGATTGGGTATTCCCCGTCATTTCCTGTCTATATACCTACTACCTGCTCTGGCATCCATACTTACTGCCATGCTGCTCTTGAGCGAGGTACTTGGGTCTCCCAGCTACCTGATCAGAATTTCTGTACTGTGGTATGCCCTCTGCCTTTTCGGGAATGCATATTTTTTCCAACAGCCATGGCAGGGGTTTGAAACCTTTGCTTGCCCTGATGTTTTGGACTACAACTCCCATGGTTCTTCACCATTGACTATGCTGTCTACGGATGGTGGACGTAGTAGTCCAAAACATCGGGCGAACCAAAGGTTGCAGACCCCTGTGCTATGGTAAATCCTTTGCTTATTCTGACATCCCTTCTCCTCTATTACCCTCTGTCGAGGAACGTATCTCTGCCTGGCTAGCTTTACTAGCCTGTGCCGTGTAGGTTGGCAACAATCTTATTTACCTACATCCCCTGAGAAATGTGACCAGTCCACAGGGAGGGACAGCGTTCTGTGCTAGTCCACTGGGAAAGGGGAGGATGAACACTTGGGAGAGAAACCTCACCTCACACACAACTCCCTTCCCACCATAGGGCAATGCACCACAGTAGAGTTGTTGCCCCCGAGGAGCATGCCTGGGAGTACCCCAGAAAGAAACGAGGTGCACCTTACTTGACCTGGGAGCTTGGGATGGGTGTCTGTTCCTGTGTCCAACCTCTTCCTGCTCTACCCCGACTGCTCAATCAAGAGCCCTTTCCATCAGGTTGCCAAATTATCTCATTTGCATCTCTGCTTGTTCCATGCCGTTAAGTCCTACATTTCATCACCTAATTTCCATTCCATGGTTCAAGTACTTTTCGGCACGGATTCTGGTAATTAGGTCTTGGCTGGACTGCTCGGCTACACTCTTGCCCTCTTCGTGGCAGCCCTCTATGCAGTCCTCTATGCAGGTGCCTAGAGATTTGCCCATGTGACTCTCTATGTGATGGTCTCTCCATTTGCTGCCCTTGGATCATCAAATGATGTACATGTTGACTAGCCTGGCCTATGCGGTTGCGCGTCTGCGGAAAACCATCATACTTGGCTGGATGCACTACATAGCTTTGAAGGGAAAATGACCCTGCAAAGTATCCACTCGAATCAACTTGTGGATCCAAAAGGCGTAACCTGAAACAGGGCCTTCCCTTTGTCAGTGGAGGTCCTTTCCAATTACCACCTAATATGTTTAAGACTTATTCCCAATGTTCTACTTTTTGGGGAAAAATGAAAGGCTTATCTCTGCGCTGTGGGCTTTGACCAAAGGTTGTCTTTACTTTGCTGATGGTAAAGAACAACTATTCATTACTTTGCTGTACGGATTTTTTAACGGTTCTATTTTAAGGTGTATAGGTATATGTTTTAATTTCGCATTTTTAAAGCACTCAACACAGCCGGGGGGCATCGAGGCGCTGTTGCAGGAATATGTCTTAGTTGTGTATTTATAACGCGCTTAATACCCAGAGGTTTCTAAGCACTGACCAGAGGATCAAACCTGTGTTGCTTCATGTCGTCTTGTTTCCAAGGCGAGCATGTTGCCGCTGAGCTATCCTCCCGGGGTGTTCTTTTGCTCAATTATATTTGTTATCATTGGTGTGGAGTCCTGTCTTACATTTTGGTTTCTTGGTTGTAATTACTGTTTTTGTATTTTTCTATAGTTGTAACAGTGTATCAAATGTTTTTTAAAAATGGTCTGTAAACTAATCGTCAGTCGTGTACGATCTTGCTTTACACGAGCACGGGTAGATACACCAGAGAAAAAAACCTCTTTCCAGCAGCTGAATTCAGTAGAAAGCATGTGTAGTTGGTCCAATGGAATGTCTAGCATGGTAAAGTGCTCAATATCTGACGTCACTCTCACAGCTCCGGTCCATCTGCCCTAAAGGGTTGATCTTATTGATGGACCGTACAGGGAAAAAGCAGCCAACACTTTTGCGCCAAAGAAATAAAGTCAATGAAATAACCTACTAGCACCATTCTAGCCTTAGAGAAATTAGGGAAAAGCTGGAAACAGAAGAGGGACTGAACTTCCAAGAGTAGCTTACTAAGCCAATGCTTGATATTATAGAAGTGGCCTCACTGGACTCTGCTATTATTACTTTGTGGAAGGGTTGTTTTCTAGAGTTGCAGTTGATTTAAACGCCGAGCTAATTCTAAAGCTACCCTTAAGTCGAGAGGAAGGTATTGGTCCATCCTTTCACAACCTACAAACTCGCGTTTGTTTATATTTTGTGGGTCACTAGGGAAGTGTGAGGCCCATATCCGCTACAGAAACTTGCAGGAGCTCTGATATTAGTCTGTGATAGCAAGCTTGGCTATGTGATTGAAACCCGGTGCATTTCCATCTGCTTTGCTACATTCTTTGTCCTGCTTGCTGAAAATGAGCAGGGCCCCCCTTCAAAATGACGCTTATGTTCCCCTCTGCCATAGGCTATAGCTCAACATAGCCTGCCTCATGCCTCCAAAATATAAATGCATTGACATGGTTTAGTTATGAGGTTTTGTTTTAATAATGGCACTGTAAAAACGAAACACGTGTATGTTGCCTCGCAGGCAGGGGTGTTGCTAGGTCTGGAAAAGACCCGGGGCTAAGCTGATGTTGGAACTGTTGGGACTGGGGGCTAGCTAGTCTTTTGGCTGTAGCTCCTGGGATTCTATCCGGGGCTACAACCAAAAGATCAGGGGCTATAGCCCCCCTAGCCCCCCCCTAGCAACGCCCCTGCTCGCAGGCATAGCTTTTAATCGGTGCACTTTTGAATCCCACTATGAAAGCTTCCTGGGAAATGAGGATTATTTGTTGTGTTTCTTAATCTTAGATGTTTTTTTTTCAACTCATCCTTGCCTGTAGTGCAGGCCCCCCAGATCAACAGATGGATGCGATTTTTTCTGTGTCCTCATAGAGATGAACCTCTCCCCTGGTTGCCTTTGAAGATTCTGCTGCATTTTTCTATCGCAAGACCTTGGGTATGGATTCAGACATCTGCATGGCCAGACGCTCAGGACTTTACGTGCTCCAACCCTCAGAGATTTACACAATTCCCAGCCTGGGGGACTCTTGGCAGCCATCTTGAGTTACTGCAATTTTCTCATGGTCAGACCCGGTCTGACTGTGAGAACTTCTTAGTCTGCGGCACTACATCGGTGGCCCTTATGGTGTGAAGAGGCCCTCACACCAAAACCCTACTAAACTGTGAGTTGCTGACTCTAATCCCATTTGATAGCCACATTCTCCTTTTGGTGAACCCAGGGAAAAACCATGTTTGTGCTTCCCCCCCTCGCCGAGCAATTCTTCCAGACACCTCACAGTTTTTTAAAATGTTTTATTAATTTTATATGATTTAAATTAAACCTTTACAAATAGTCATAAAGAAAATACAAAGCAGAATAAAACAACAAACTTAATTAGACAATAAACACCAAAAGCATTTACAAACACATAAACTGAAAAAAAAAACGTATCCTTCCATAAAAAAAACAATCTTTTCAGGTTGATTCTTTTAAAATAACCCTATATCAACAGTTCTTAAGAGGGCACTTCAAACACGATGTCTGCAAAGATGTACTTGTCGGACTTTGCAGCAAATGAAAGCTTTTAATGAAGCCAGATAGTTCTAGACCTGCATGTACATTTTGGATGTTCAGACATCGTTTCCATATGGTATTCTCACTACAGCCGCCCCGATATTTTAGGAAGGGGGTCATATATCTGGACCTATGTGGAGTTAATGCTGCACATTCAAGGACCAGATGCTTTATTGTTTCCAAATCAGAATTGCAGAACCTACAACGGCTCTCCGCATCTGTGATTAAACTCCTCCTGAGTAGGATCTCCTTAGTTGGGAGCAAATTCCTGCGTAACCTAAGTAGGAGCCCCCTGGAGTAGCGATTGGGAAATTGGGTAAGTATGGCACATAGAGATCCTCAGCGTTTATTTTCATGGGACAGGTATATCATAGATGGAGAGGAGTGAAATGCATCTGTTGTCAATGCCCAATCAGTGTTGATTAGGGCCCTTTTGATCTTCGTTGGGTTGTTAATTATAGTCTCCAAATCAGAACCAATTCTTAGAAGGATTACTTCACATCGCCTCCTAAAACGGGCCAAATAGCTAGAGTTACTTTGGGGCTCGATTCTGCAATTTAGAGCAACACCAAGGGTCTGATAGAGGGAGTCCAGGATAGGTGCAGCAAGTTTTGGGAATAACGTCAATAGCCGCCACTAGACCCGGGCCCTTAAAGAAGTGACCCCAAGTTCGAACCTCATCGCTGCAAGTGGTACAGCATTAGGGATGCCAAGGATATTTCTCCACAACCTACCCTCAATCCTATCTAATGATTTAAATATTGAGTCATTTTGGAGTTCGAGACCATAGATTACTTTAGGTACGATTTTCCCTTCAAAGAACATGAGGGCAGCCTTAATGGAAAATCTGGCAAATTTATGGTCAACCTACTTAATCTGACATTGAAGCTGGGCTGCTTTTTGCAACAGAATATCCAAACTGGTTTTTAGGCCTTTGTGGGACCCAAAGTAGATTTTGATGGTTACACCTTCGATATCCCAATAGGTATTACTACTTGTCTGCCTTTTCCTTGTGAATGCCAAGATTTTAGATTTCTTTGGATTGATAATGAGTCCATTATCCTTGGCATACCCAGCAAAGGTATACTGCCCTGATACTGCCTTTTTGGAGTAAGTTATCCATGGTGGGGCAATGCTTTGGTACAGAAGCAATGTCATTAGCAGAGGTCTGTTCAGTAACCGATGAGATTGTAATGTCGGAAATTTTGATTACATCTTCCACATTACCCGACTTTGTATGCGGCCCCACAGGAGGAACTCCCAAGACACTCTGGCCAGAACCAATTGGATGGAAGCACATGTCAGATCCAATAAAACCCAATTAACCATTCACCTCTTGAAACACTTGTATTTAAGCACGTTATAAATGCCATATCCTTTCATATCATATCATAACAGAGAATTTGTTGACTTTAGCTCAGCCCACTTATTGTCATATAGAGATACAAAGAAGCTCAAGACCATGTTCTGGGCAGCAACCGTCAGGTGGGTCAAGCAGATTCTTTCATCAATTTCCCTTAAAGTATGATGCATAGCAGGGTTTTCATGTAGCTCACCAAGCTCAGGGCATAAATCAGCATGAGCCTGGGCATACCCATCGGGTTCATTGGTGATCGAGTACTTATCAATTATATTAGTGAGATCGGATGGGGAGCGAGGCAATGATGCATCACACGTTTATTTAATAGCGCTGTCTGCATTATCAAACAGTGTGGGCCCCAGGATGGAGAAATGTTCCACAGCCTGGTCAACAAATTTGATTATGCAAATGTCTGTAAATTCTTTATGCCCACCAAGGTTCTCCTAAGTAGACATTACTAAGTGGTCCAACATTGCCTTACCTCTATACAGGAGTAAAGGTTTCAGTTCTGTACTTGTTGCCGCAGGTTTCACAAAGTAATTGTCCAAAAAGCATTGTCCAGCTATAGGCAAAAAAAGCAGAATTTGCTTGAGGGGTCTTAAAAGGAGCTAAGGATTTGATAAGGGTGTTCCTGCATTTGCTGGAAGGGCTGTATCCATATTGGGCAGCTTGGCTGGGTTGAACTGGCCATCCGGGTTTAGGATTAGTTGAGGTACTGTAGGCCATGCATCTTTTCACCTTAGTGCATCTGTCGTAGCGTCTCGCTGATAGGAGGAGGGGACAACCGACACAGCGATGAAGACACCTGCGGAGTCTGGAGCACGTGACTATTATGGCTGGAAAGAGGAAGATTGTCATGCAGGTCAACCGGAGCCAGAGAATTTTCAGAGCTCAGGAAGGTTTTTTGGACTGACTGACTTCTCAGGCCTGATCGCATGTTTGCTTAGGGGTCCAGCCAATGGTGCCCAGCGGGGCACAATAGGCACTCACGGCAAAATAAAACAGCCGTAAGGAAATAGAGCGGAATCAACTGTTTGTATGCATAGTTTATAGTTAAAGCAAGCAAGCACATAAGCACAGTACACAATTCAGTGTTATGGCTGGAAAAAATGGGCAGATTCCAATGTGTCATGTAGATCTACACATTTGGCTGGTGGCTGTCCCAGATCAAAGGGAGACAGAATCCCGCAGTCTCTGGGTAAACACAGTAGCAAAAAGGTTGTTAGGCCGGGCGTGGTCCCATCCACAGCGTAACAGGCAACATTCAGAGCAGGCTGGAATCCCAGTTCAAAGGGAATTCATATCCCTGCAGTCTTTAGGAAAAAAAACAATCAGGGACTCAAATACAATGACATTGCTGTCCGACCAGAAACTAACTGACCAGCGACTTGCAGAGCACTAAGGGTGTGATTCACAGAGCGATTTCCTATGGGATTGCACCATTATAGAATCCGGCCTTAAATGTCAACTAGACAACCTCCACGGAGTCATAGGCTCATGGTCGCACGTTGCCTCCTCTGCCAGCAAGCGCCTTGAGCAAGACCACACACAGGGTCTCGGAACAACAGAACACCCAGATGGTTAGGGTCGGCACCCCCGCCCCCACCACTGATGCCGCTGTGATAGATCTCAGAGTGCCACGCTTCCCGCAGTCCTGTTTCAAGGGAGTTTCGAATGGAGTTCTCGGCAGTACTCGTCCGCTCGCAGGCACCGAAAACAAGAGAGTTAAGAACCTATCGATGTGCCCCTGTGTGTCAAATCCTGCTGCACAGACACCTCACGCAAGTCTGAGGGCTTCCTAGTCTGAACTGCCACCAGGCTAAGAACCTTCTAATATGAGGGAATTTGACTCCCTGATACTCATTACTAGGGGCTGTGAATATGAGGCCCTTCTTGTCTTAGTGGTGCTGACACTGACAACCTACAAGTCTGAAGGGTTCAGATTATGGAATGTTAAGATGAGGGCCGCTGCCTAAAATATCCTTATGACTTCTGAGCTTTTTCTTTGCACAGTTACAGCTTAAATTTGGTTGTTTCTTTTTGATTACATGGAGAACCAACCCTTCCACTTGCAGTGATATCAAGTCGCTAGATGAGAGTATTTAAACTTGTATTTATTTACACTTGTAGAGTTTAGATTTTCTATAATACATAGGAGACTACAAGTGCCAGCATGCACAGAAATAAATAGGACTAGTCAAGCTTTTAGCACCCAACACGGAGCAGCTTGGGATCTGCTTGCCTGTGCAATGAGTATTGGGCGAAATCCCTCCATAAGAGCCTGCAGGGAAGGGGATAGCTGTATCAAGTATATATGATCACAGGACTGTTTATTTCTAACGCACATCAGAGTGGATCTTTGTGCTCCCAATATCATTGATGCTGGAATGTGTTGGCCTCGCAACGTATTACCTTAAGATAAAAGCATGTTGGCTACCCCACATGGAAGAGCAGAAAGCAGGGCGAGGCATGTCCATGATTGGTGAATATCTTTCATAGATGTCATTCTTTGGCTGACAATGTCAGATTTAAAAGGGAGAAAGCCTTCAGATGATCAAATTTGTATGGACTTTTGCACTTAGTTGTTGAATTGAAGGTCATGAAGGGTCACACATACTAGATACTGTCCCTTATTCCGAGTTTGGCAGAGGGGTAAAAAAGTGGTGGTAATTCCGTTGACATTGTAGTAACGGAATTATCGCCTATTTTACTGCTCAGCCAAAACCTGTGATAAACCCATGGGATCAATTGGCAGTAACGGTGCGGTAACAGTAATTGATTTTGGTGGTAATTTGGCTGAATTGCCACCTGATTACCATCAAAACTCAGAATGAGTCCCACTGTGTTTTATCTCAGCTTCCCAGGTGTATATATGAATAACGATTTTAATACTTTTGCAGTGGGCATAATTGCCTCCGCTGAATAGCGCTAATTTGACAGTTCAACTGTATGAGGTAAGGAAGGAGTATCGCTAAGGTGTATTGTCAGGACTGCATGTGGGCCAAAGTCCTTAGACACATGCTCGTATGCAGATTAGAATTCGTTTTTGTTTTAGACTTTCGTGAGTCACTGAACCACAAAGTGCTTTGTCCAGAAACTCACCCAGTGACTGAGTCGTTCTCTGCCATCATCTTACACAATCATTTTGTGTTCAATGGAGAATCACAGAGACAGTGGATTTGCTGGCCTTTAAATAGATGTTTTGAGAAATGTGTTGTCACGGGCTCCTGGCGTGTTGTCTCCAGTCTAGGTGTTTGCAAGCTTCTCATGATAAAACCAAGGTAAAATGCATGGGAAATTTGTTTACGCTCGATCACTGTATGCTAAAAACCACATGCCCGAACAATTGGGACAATATTATTTTTGAGCACACTTTCCTTTAATTTGTTTGACATTTGCCATGAGTCTGGGGTACAAAAGTCAAGTGCAAGCTACTAGCCAGCCATAAAAAGTCACTTGCATCCTCAATTCTACACATACACACAGCACACCATTTCTCACTTGCCAAGAGTTAATTATCAGTAACCAATGCCTTGTGGTGAGTGCAAATTCCCAGCCCCGAAATAAAGGAACATTTTGAGGGTAATGTCTGACGTGTATGGTGTATTGTGAAACCCTAATTGAAATATTGGGTTCCTGATGAGTTACATACTCACACTTTGTTTCACAACTGAGCCAGTGCTCAGTATGTGTGGTGAAATGACTATTGCCTGCCAATAGTAAATAAAGGTGCAAGCAGTGATTCCAAACCATTATGCTGCGCTCAGCACTACTCTAAGCACAGCAGTGATCCGATCATAAAGGTGAACATGTGCTCCAAGTAAAATGTGCACTTCCTTCGCCTATTAAGTTAATATAGGATGGGCCAGGCTATACTCTCCAGGGATGTGTGAACCAGTACAGAAGCATCTAAACCACAATAGTACCAAAATAAAATGAGTGTTCACACAATGTTCTTATAAAATATAGACACTCTACTCAAACACAAATAAGTGGTGAAAATCACGAAACAATTCCACCCCTGTATATATATATATACATATATACATATATATATATATATATATACATATATACATACATATATATATACATATATATATATATATATATATATATATATATATATATATATTACACGCCCACGGTAGTGGCCGTGTAGTTATGGTTAAGTTGCTGTTTCCTTAGGAAGGGCACTTTTTGGGCGGCTTATAACTCCGTTCCCCCTGGACGAATCCACACCAAACTTTGCAAAAAAAGTGCATGGGCCACTATGATTTTTTTTTGCAAAGTTTGGTGATGTTTGGTCCAGGGGGGAAAAGTTATAGGGGGGATCCCAAAATGTCTTTTTTTCCCATAGACTGAATGGGGGAAAAACTTTGCGCACGTCTACAGTCCAAACGGCTGGACGGACTTTCACCATATTTGAGGCAGGAGCTTGGTCCCGAAAGTGTGCTTTTGTAAATTTGGTGCCAATCCGTCCAGTAGTTTTCTTTAAAACGACGAAAAAGTATGTCTGAAAAAATGAGTGATATCTATGTCCGCTCCGCGGACACACTTCCCTGTTTGCGCCGCGGACAAGATACTGATTGGCTAATCCGTAGCGTCATGTTCGCAGACATGTGGCACGTTCACTGATTGGATGTTGAACGGCGTGAAGTGTGTCAGATTCTGTCGCTGCGCACGCCCTCTTTCATTTGTGTTTTGGTGTACGTGGACATCGCCGCTAACACATATAAAACAACATACCATTGCACTTGTTAACCGAGGCAGGCACCTGCATTGTTTGATGGAAACAGCGGTTCTGGAAGTGTATGGGAGTAGCAGTTCTCATGCATGCATTCAGATATGTTGTTGCAAAGTCAGAATGTATTTTCGTTCTGAGTGAAGGTTACTTGGTTTGCTTTTTTGGTTGCGAGCTCAGTATGCCCACGCATCCGACTTAACCCATAAGGGTCAATTGTTTTTTGACCTTGAGCAAAAGGGAAAATTCAGTAAGAATGCAGGGAGTGCAAGTTTGGAAAAAATACCATTTGATAAGGTTATGTATTCAAAACATTTATGAGACACATGCCATATCAGTTTAAGAAGATTTTTTTGCTGCAAGTACATCATTGTCTGGGTTTAACGAAGATAATGGAGACGGTAAATATCGTGTAAGTTTACTTTTGACGACTCTACACCGGAACGCGTTTCCATTTTTTATTATCACAACAATAATTTTGGCATTATAACTGAGGTACTACCTTTCTGTGTAGTTGTCATTTTTTTTAAAACTTATGGAGAGTGCAGATTCTTGCCGTTTGTAGGCTTTCATTAGGTACACCCATGTTCAATGCTATTATTTCTTTAAAATGTCATGTATGACCACATCGATTTGTGTATCAGTTTCCACGTTCTTTTTGTCTTTTTTGAAATTTTTTGGTAAAGGTTGGGTATTGATATGTATTTTCTGTTATGTTTTCTGAACAGCTACATTCTGCCATACTGTGATTGCCATGGATTCCAGATGCCAATTGATAGATTCTTTGGACGCCAGATGCACGTACTCGTGACCGGCTGCCTAACCCTCACTGTATTGTGGGACGACCGGCCCAGCCCCATTTGTCCATACGCTGGAGTGGCCATTAGGAGTAACATAACATCTTTTATGGTGGTGTAGGCCAAAGTTCATGCCGACATCTTGGAAATCACTGTGCGACTGAAGTGGTTGCTTTATCGAAAGCGAATACTTTGTGTATGCGAAAAGGTCAACGTGTGCCTCACGATTAACATTTTCGATGATGACCGAACAAACAAAGTTACTATTTGATTGAAAATGGGAATAGTCCGATGATCTCAGACAGTTTATTGTGAAATTAAAGTACTTTACAAATTTTAAAATTGTTAATGTTTTCCTTTAAAAACAATTTATTATTTCAAAATGTAACGTGCTACATTGTACGTCACTGTGTGTTCATTTGCAGGTTCTGCATCACGGCACGTAGTTGCTTATGGGTGCATTTGGCTATGCTGGAGAGGAACATCATCGAAAAAAGTGTACAATATCATTAGGGTTGGTTATGTGACTAGATGTGGGAGTGTATTCGTATTACACAAGTGTCGTAATGTAGTTAAAAAACGTAGCGGTATACGTTTGACTGAGGGATAGGCTGCAGCCTTGGGGAGCAGGCAGAATGTCGGGGTCATGGTATAAGGTCATGATCCGCACATTGCGGCTACTGGCCAGAACCAGAAGGGAGAAAAGATAGGATTACAGCGGCCATGTCCACCTGGGACTGACTTTGTGGTAAAGTTGTTCGACATTACGATACATTGAAAGGGAGGTAAAAAGTCCTGGTGGTAATATGTTAACAGCGTTTCCTTTTTGCTATTTGCATTCTGCCATGGAAAGCGAAGAGGGGCCATGTATGGAACAATCACCTTCCCTTTCTATGATGGCCATCTTGGAAAATAAATCCACTTTTTCAGTAGCACACGTTACTGCTTTGCAAATCTAGATTGTTAATGGCAAATGTTATTGTGTCTATGTCCTTTACTGAGAAATATAAAGTAGATGGAGTGTATGCGATTTAAAAAAAAATATTTTTAAACTGTGAAAGGTTGTTCTTAAAGGAACATTTACTTTGTTTACGGATGGCTTTTTTTGTGAAGGAGAGCTAAGAAGGAAAGTTGCGGAGAGAAATGAGCAAAGAGGCACCAAACAGTAATATGAGGGGTAGGTGGACGGGGGAACATGTTGTGCGTGTGTTATTTGTAAGGTAGGGGCAGTGTTTCTCATGCTCCTTCATTACAGCAGTGGTGCTGTTTCTTGGGTAGGAGGGATGGACTTAGCTCATGTCGTTTTCAGATAACTAGTACTTTTGCTAAAAGTATGTACTGTGTACTACATTGTTAATGGTATACTACGAATAAGTGTTCGAGCTGCAAGGGAAATGAAGGTGGAAGTTCCTACATCAGTAAAAAATGTATTTCCACACTGTCCACGAGGCATACATCTTATTGTTAAGTGTGTACGGATTCTCGGATATGTCACCGTGCTCTGCGCAAGTATATGGTCATGTGGCATTCTCCGCAAGGTGTGCAATGAAGTCAGATGTTACTTTACATTATGGTTACGTGCTACTACTACAAACCGATCAACTTAATCAGAAAAACTTTGTTAAAGGGATGTTATGGTTAAGTTGCCCTACTAATAACCTGTGAAATTCAGTAAAAAAAACTTTGTTAAAGGGACGTTATCGTTAAGTTGCGCTACTAAAAACCTATGAAATTCACTAACAAAACATTGTTAACGGGATGTTATGGTTTGAAGTAAAACTGAAAAACCCTTGAAATTCGCCAGTTATGGAAAGCTAAGCAACCATAACTCGCACCACCACTGTGCACTGCTAACACTAACACCCAGGACATCAAAGATGACATCAGAAATGTCATTGATGACATCACTGATGACATCATATGTACATTTACTTTGAACGAAAACTCTGTAGAAGGTATTCTTATTATAATGTTGACCAAAAAGTGTCAAGGATCATTGGAATAAATATCAAGTGCTAATTAGTGCATTAAGCAATGCGTTGATATACGTAGCATTCTATTATGAAGTTCTATGCAGTGTACTAAGGTACTCATGTAGAAACATAGGCATTGTGTACAGCATGCATGAGGTGCAATATTCATAAGCTTGCCATGTTGAACAGTGAAATGATAACTGTTTTCTTATTAGAGTTTTGGGTACTGTGAAACATGTGATAAGTAGGTAATGAAAACCACTTACTACATAATGGCATTATTATAGACAAAACACAAAGAGACAACATCACAGACAAATATGAGTATATACACGAAAATTGAAGTAAGGAAAAAAACAGCGGTAGTAGCAGTTAAGTGTTCATAATGTAATTGATTATCTTTATGTAGAGAAATGATTGCTCTGTTTCGAAGGTGCTACTTACTCTATGCATACATATCACATGATTTGACTGGACCCTAAGGGAATTACTGTAAGAACATACTTGAAGGATAAGTCTCCAGATATAGTACCTTTTATATTTTTAATTCCTGACTGTTACTGAAGAAAAGTATGTGGCCTAGATATGTCAGTAAAGGAAAAAAGGGGGAGCCAGACATGTGATGTCATCAGTGATGTCATCAATGACATTTCTGATGTCATCTTTGATGTCCTGGGTGTTAGTGTTAGCAGTGCATAGTGGTGGCGCGAGTAATGGTTGCATAGCTTACCATAAATGGCGGATTTCAAGGGTTTTTCGGTTTTACTTCGAACCATAATGTCCCGTTAACAAAGTTTTTTTTAGTGAATTTCATAGGTTTTAGTAGCGCAACTTGACCATAACATCCCTTTGACAACATTTTTTTTTTACTGAATATATATATATCCAAAGTTCCAGACACTCAAAAATGTCCTGGACCGCACTCATGCTCCAGCTTAAAAACCCAAACGCACGAGAAAAGTAGAAGGTAATTTTATTTAGTAAACACAGTAATATCAGCAGTCGCGGATGCACGTAACGCATGCTGTCACCTTCTGGTGACTTGATCTATATGGTATACATGGGCTGATGACTCTTGCTATAAATGACAGAAAGGAGGAAACACATGCAGAAAAGCAGAAAATCAAAACTGTTACGTTAAGCAGGTTTTCTTGGGAATTAAATAATGTCATAACTGACTCTAAAGCTCAAAGTATAAAGGCCACAGGCAGAACCTACAAAAGACTTTTTAGGGTCGCTAATCACTTCACAACCCTACCTTAATCTTTTGTAGAGCCTTGTCAGCGTCGAGCCGATCTTCTTGGAGCTTTTCCAATGGTGTCAATTGTGAATCAATGATGATAAAGCAGTTGCTTCAGGATTGATTCTTTAAATCAGTGGGTTAGTCTTGAAGTTATGGGATCAGCCGCGATTGGCGTCTACTTCACGGCTTGTCTGGATTCTCCGGGCAGCACTGTGCAGAAAAGCTGTAAGCACAGATGATGTGGAAGCCAATATGCACCAGCAGCTCGGAGATATCTGGATGTTTGCTCCATATGGCTGGAACCAGGAAATGCTGGGTTCTGCAAAAAGAAGTGCCAACGGCATCACCTTTGGTTGCGTAGCACTGTGGGTCCTTTCCAGGTAAGTTATGCTTACTCTGCTTTTTCCAGTCCAGAGAAATACTTCAGAGCTGCTTGAAGGGCCTGGGTAGGCTCCTTTGTACCAACAGTGTTCAGTGTTAGGCAAGTTTTCCCTCCAGAAGTCACCTATCTTGTCCCGTTATGTGGTTAAGGGGGAAGCATCAGCGCCCCTGGAAATCTTGTCTTTACCCTCTGCTAGGGACTTTGGGAAAAAATGGACACAATTGATTTTTTTCGGAATTCTTTTTTTTACTTTTCCTAGATCTCATACAATAGTCAGATCTGGAAATTCCTCCAATATGCTAATGGCAGAGTACAGTAATGCCCATGGATCTACAAGGCGATGGAAACAGTAGAGTTGAAACCAGTGCAGCAGTTTAAGTGCCGACAACAGTCCGTGTGCAGGACACAATGAAACAAAGTGCACAGGCAAGGGCGTTGCTAGGTATGGAAAAGATCCAGGGCTAAGCTAATGTCGGGACTGTCGGGACTTGGGGCTAACTACCCTTTTGGTTGTAGTTCCTGAACTTTTATCTGGGGCTACAACCAAAAGACCCGGGGCTATAGCCCCCTCAGACCCCGTAGCAACGCCTCTGTGCACAGGTCTGACTGATCATGAAATGAATGCTTCAGTCTCACACATAAAGAAATCCTACCTCGATTACCAGAGCGGACCTGGGGATGGGATGTTACCTCTCCTAGATACCATGCAACGCCCAGGTAATAGTTCACTTATTCCGAGAAGTAAAAGGCCCAATGCAGGTGCAGTCAGATGAGAGTTTAGGCAAACCCCCTTGTTGAGTGCCAGTGTTTTTAGACACTTATGTGAAGTTCATGGATACTGCATACAGTGTACCCTTGGCAATTTCTCAAAGAACATATCACTTGACACGACCATCGTACAACTGTTTCACAACTTTGGAGGGTCCAACAAGGCTGACTAGCAATGTGGACCCATCCAGATGCAGTAGGTCTGCACTATTATATACCGTTTATTTGCTGTAACTTATTGACACTGACAGAACATGTACATACGTCCCTGCTCATCCTGTACTCTGGTCCTACCCTCAGGTTACTTCAACCCTTTTACTCCTCCAGGCCATCACACGTCATCCCTTCTGTCGTTCCTGATATAAGATGGCACTCTGGAACACATTAAGTCAACTGGGCGGCGCAGCAGTTCTAGAATCCTAAAACCAATTGTGCGCTTCATGAAGACAGAATGTTAAAATGGTAGCAGATGGAAGGCACAAGTGCCCATCAGGACAGAGGCCTTGGATCTTTGAGGTTTTGCTAGAGTTTCAAGTGAGTTGATTTTCATGGCTCTGGCAAAGCAATACATTAGTTGGGTTTCGAGAGAGCAGCCTTTGAAAATATTATTGCCTTCCCAATCAATATGCTGTCACAAAAAAACCCAGCATATCCGCTGTCTATCCATGCAAACACTGATTGGGTGTGTCCTACACGTGATGCCTATCACACATGAACAAGCAGTCTTTCTTTTATGTCCATTAGCCACAATGAACACAACAAAAGACACGTAAAAACCCCAGTAGCCTAGTCCCTTCTGCCATACAGGCTGTTGCTAAAATACATTGAACCTTAGTCAAACAACGGCATGCTACGGACACTTGCAATAAAATAAATACCAGGTTTGCAATCAGTCAGAGGGTTTGTTCTCGACAGTACAGGTTTAGTTTCCACTGTTCAGTCAGAGGAAACACCTATCCCACTGGGCCTTTTGTTGTACTTGCTTCCCTGTTGCATCTAGACTGTTGTATGCTCCAGTCTAGAGAAAGCTGAAGATCCAATTGTTCATATTAGATTGAGGTGGGTCGAACATCTAGGGAGAGTGTCAGGAGAGAATGATCCCCAAACACGCCTAAGCTGGTCCCACGGGGTATCTCTAGGTTAGTTTTGTTCAGTAGGGTAGTCAACAGTGAATGCTGCTGCGATTTGAGTAGTCCATGCTGTGCGTACAGTCTGAGGCGGCCTCTTCACCCGAGAAACCCGTTGGCCCGACTCCATTTTTAAGGGCCCTGGGAATCTCCTTGGAAACAGGCGCTGCTTGAGCATCAAGCGTGCTGATTTCAGCATAAGACTATTTTATCAGCCCAGAGTGTGCTAATGCTACTGGGTGATGTTCCGGATGAGTGTGCAAGATATCGGCTGACAGTTGAAGATTGGATGTACTGTGCTTATTTTCATCCGGTGCCTCGTGGTGATGTTTTGGGGGGTTTTGGCTTTTAGTGCACCCATGGGACACGGTGAAGAGGCTCATTTATACAACCTATCCATTCTGTTTTGCTGTGTAAATTGAAAGCTTTACAGTTTTACAGTTTTACAGCCCCTGAGCATGATAGCCGTCTGAGGGATCTTTCTGGGCTGTGTTCAATATTAATAATGAGAAAGCGTGATATGCCTGTATGACCACTGCATGTTCAGCGTTCTTCATCTGGATGCTGTGCTTTTTGGACAGTCCAAGTGCTTTTTCGCCCACGTTCTGTGAACTCATACATTGCAGAACAGAATAGGCATGGGTAATATAGCTCGGTGGCAACGCGCTCGTCTTGCAGGTTCGAATCCCGGGTCGCACTTAGAAACCTCTTCAGTATTTAGCACGTTTTAAAAAAACAATCTGAATAGTTATAATTGTAATTTTCCCAAGTAAGTATATTATGTCATACGTCATCCCCACATCATGCTGCTGGATAAAGAATCAGTGAAGATAGCGACTTCCTTTAAAGAATATGTATACGGAAGTTTAAGGTATCAATGATGGACGAATAAATACCATGCTTTTATGTTTACAGTGCGATCTACGGTTTGAATGACAAATGAATGCTGTATTTCGAAAGACTAAGGGCCTGATTCATGAAACATTTTCCTATGGGATTGCGCTATTATAAAACACTTTCATGAATCAGGCCCTACATGTAGCAATTTGGCAACCAAGAAACTGTAATGGCAAGAATTGCTGCAAGGGTGAGCGCAAATGCACTTGCGCATGCATGACTAAGGTACTGATTTGGAGGAGAGTGCAGTCCAGTAAGGGGCACCAAATCTGCTACTTCAAGCCTCGCCTTATTTTGAGTTGTAGCATAAACGGCACGCCCTACCACATAGCACCGTTCAGCCTGTGGAAAGAGCCGCCTGTGCAGCGCCATGAAACTGCCAAGGCAATCAGCCCTGTGGAAGAACATGCACAAAATCGTGTCTGGCGCTACATTTTGAATACGTTGAGTGCTGGATTTCTAGGGTAATTTCTGACACAGAAGAGCAGCATTAACGAGGTGGTGACTGGCTGCCACTAAACAGCACACATGACTTCCGCCATACATGTGTCCACCTTTGCCCCACTGGCCCTACAGAGAACTGGAAACACAGGGCCTTGCTTCTATGATTTCTCTGCACGGCCCTATGGCCGCACACCGAGCCTCAGGCCTACTACGGTGCCATTCCCCCACCGCTACCGATTCTTGAATGCTCATTGGCTTCCAGGGGTGGCTCGTCCATAATGGGGGTCAGGGTGTCGACCTGCTCCCATTATGGATGTATCAAGTCAGTCCAGTGATACTACTGATCCCTCCCCAGCTGCAGCGAGGGGTACGGGGAGGGCTCCTCGGCTGGCTTTTACTGGACTGCCAAAGGTAAACACATTTATTTATGGGAACTGGAGTGCGTGCCTCGCCATCCCCTTTTTTTCTTACAATGTTATGGGAGTCCCGGGCTCCAGAGGCAGCAGCATCGGGGTTACTGTGCCCCACTTTAGCGAGCCATATTGATGGTTTTCTCCCCTCCCCAAATTTGGGAAAGACTTGTGCATTAGGAGGGGTGTTGGTCCTGGTCACCTGATTTGGTAACATGTTAACACTACAGCTACCAGAATCCTTAGAGGCTGAAAGAGCAACTAATTAGTTACACCTGAATATAAGTACAGCCTCCCTGATGATTGTTTGTGACAAGAAAGCGCTAGTAGGAGAGGAACAACAGAGCAACTGAACTGCAGCAGTTTTTGGGATTCAACCCTGTTCATACATGCTCATTTTTGGGGGATTTACCCCGGTTACTTTTTGTATCAGGTATATTTTGACTGGGAACTGGAGTGCACGCCTCGCCATCCCCTTTTTTTCTTACATTTATTTATTTGTGTATTTGTCTATAAGACTTATAGCAAACCTTGCACAAAAGGTAGGAACAATAAATATAAAAAGATTGCAATAGACTCTTCACTACAATAATATTAAGGCAAAAGTTTATGTGTCTCTTGATAGCTAAGTCAGATCAGAAGGTACATTTCCCCAAACTTAATCAGTGAGGCATGAAAACAAACAATAGCAATAACCAAGCCCACCTACCGCCCGTTCAAAATGCATTCGATTGTAAAAAGCTTGGTATCTATCTCTCTATCTGCTCTTTTCTATAGCGGTACTAACCCGTAGGCCTCAGGGTGCTCACAAAGAAAAAACCATAGAGGACAAAAGAGGGTGTGAAACGCCCAGTCATACAGAGGGGACGAGCCGAAGATGAAGAGTGGAATTCGTTTAGTCATTTAACCAAGCAGTACCCAATTTCAGGATTTCGAAATTGGGTCCCGGACCGTAGGCACCCACCATTGCAAACCCCAGAGGGGGGTTTGCGAAATGAAAAAGCTCCCGGGACCCCGGGACAGAGGGCGATTTCCCTTATATTGCAGCCTTGGCTGAATTGGCTCCTGCGAGCTTCAGCCACACGTGCTTGACGCTTCAAGTCACAGACAGCGAATCTGATGCAGAAATTGATCAAAACATTTCTGGGATTGGAAAGATACGAGCATTCAATAAATAGATGTTTCAGGTTTTCTGTCTTGCATAGATGAAAAAGCTGTAAATGAGTAGCCACTCTTTCCTGAGGTCCAGTAACTTCAAAGTCAGCAGAATGTTCCGGCGAAATAGCAGGATAACTCTGGCGCTTTGCCTACTGGGAAATGTTTCAGTTTATAATTGTGAGCAGGCACCGGAGGAAAAAATATCATGTAATGGTCATACAATCACTTATTAGCTAAGTGCTCCACATTTATGTTCCAGTCCTGATCCAGACTCTCCTCTTCAACCCATTTATGGAACTCGTGGGGGGAGGGGCATACTGAGACCTCTATTAATCCTGTAATTTAGCTCAGCAAAGAATTCTTCACGCCAAGCACATTAAGCATCACACTCCTTTAGATTAGAGGAGAAAACAACCTGAGTACGGACCGAATTTCCTAACGAACCACTCAGCTAGAAATAGAACTGCCTTCTCTTGAACGCTGCTAAGCGTAGCAGAAGCTCAGCTCTAGATGGAATGGATCTCTTGGACTGGGGCACACTGTTGCGCATCAAGTAAATACCTCTATATCCAGCCATCAATTATGTCTAACCGCACTTTATGTACTTGGGTCGGATTTCAGTGCCTTAAAGTAGGGCTGGTAGTAGCTTTTGCTTAAAGTACAGAATGAGTTTGTTTACAAGGACAACCATGACTTCTTGGGGAAGCACATTGAGACTGGTAACATCCATTTAGCCCCCTTTCATTCAGCGTCATCCACTGCCAACGCGCAAAGGTTGTGCCACTCTGCGGAGGGTCCCCCAAAAAAAGTATAAAATCTACACATGCATCCCTCCTCGTCCATGCCTCCTGTGATGCAGATGAAGGTCACACATGCATCCCTCCTCGTCCATGCCTCCCGTGATGCAGATGAAGGTCACACATGCATCCCTCCTCGTCCATGCCTCCCGTGATGCAGATGAATGTCACACATGCATCCCTCCTCGTCCATGTCTCCTCGTCCATCCCTCCTCGTCCATGCCTCCCGTGAAGCAGATGAATGTCACACATGCATCCCTCCTCTTCCATGCCTCCTCGTCCATCCCTCCTCGTCCATGCCTCCCGTGATGCAGATGAATGTCACACATGCATCCCTCCTCGTCCATGCCTCCTCGTCCATCCCTCCTCGTCCATGCCTCCCGTGATGCAGATGAATGTCACACATGCACTCCTCCTCGTCCATGCCTCCTCGTCCATCCCTCCTCGTCCATGCCTCCTCGTCCATCCCTCCTCGTCCATGCCTCCCGTGATGCAGATGAATGTCACACATGCAATCCTCCTCGTCTATGCCTCCTCGTCCATCACTCCTCGTCGATGCCTCCCGTGATGCAGATGAATGTCATACATGCATCCCTCCTCGTCCATCCCTCCTCGTCCATCCCTCCTCGTCCATGCCTCCCGTGATGCAGATGAATGTCACACATGCATCCCTCCTCTTCCATGCCTCCTCGTCCATCCCTCCTCGTCCATGCCTCCCGTGATGCAGATGAATGTCACACATGCATCCCTCCTCGTCCATGCCTCCTCGTCCATCCCTCCCGTGATGCAGATGAATGTCACTCATGCATCCCTCCTCGTCCATGCCTCCTCGTCCATCCCTCCTCGTCCATGCCTCCCGTGATGCAGATGAATGTCACACATGCATCCCTCCTCGTCCATGCCTCCCGTGATGCAGATCAATGCCACACATGCATCCCTCCTCGTCCATGCCTCCCGTGATGCAGATGAAGGTCACACATGCATCCCTCCTCGTCCATGCCTCCCGTGATGCAGATGAATGTCACACATGCATCCCTCCTCGTCCATGCCTCCCGTGATGCAGATGAATGTCACACATGAATCCCTCTTCGTCCATGCCTCCCGTGATGCAGATGAATGTTACCCATACATCCCTCTTCGTCCTGCAACCGACGGCTATCCAGATGTTTTGAACTCTGACTCCCGCGATGCCTAACCATCTACTGTGTTGACTGGTGGCAATGAGAGTTGTAGTCCAAACATCTGGATAGAGTTTGCAGACCCTTGCAAACAGTGGGAAACAATTCTGCTGCCTTCGTTGGGCTGCGAACTGCACTAAAGTTCCAGTCATGTATGGAAAAGTAATTTTGATTGTCTCGTGTAAGGTTCCTTTGCATGCTGTGTTGGGAGGGAAAAATGTTTCTCGTACACACCTTTCTCAGTTATGTTCCCCGGTGACAGGTTAATGCCACAACAGCTGCAATCCAAGGAGAGAAGCCCCTTCAAGAGCTAGAGCACAGCGCCTGACCATCTTAGGGAAGTTAACAGTTGTACTTTCTGTTAAGAAATTACCATGCACCTGGCCACCTTAGGGAAGTTAACAGTTGTACTTTCTGTTAACAAATTACCATGCACCTGACCACCTTAGGGAAGTTAACAGTTGTACTTTTTGTTAACAAATTCCCATGCACATTCTACAGACAGCATGCTAGGGCCCAAACTGTCTTTTAAATTGGACTTGATCTCCCAAATTAATATGCTTTGACTAAGTACCCCAAATAGGGGGAACCTTGTACTACGTTGCTGTAAACATTGGTATCTCCTAAATATAGGCCCAGTTTTTGTCCACCGGAACCTCTTCTCCTTATCCGATTCATTCCAGGGAACTACCAGGCCTAGTGGAGAACAGTAGCGTAGAAACACCGAAGTGTCTGTGTTGAGTTGCAGTGCTCCTCGCTCGAAATCATCCTTAGGCCAATTAAGGGAAAGTGCAGGAGTTAGCGGTATCGAGTGAGAGCGCAGAATAGAGCTTGGCTGTACAGCAAGGAGCTGAAAGGGAGAAGACACATGGAGATAAGGAAGAGAGGAAAGAAAGAGCAGAGAGAAGGAGAAGGAGAGTAGACACATTGGAGAGCACAACGGGGAGTTTGCACGAGAAGCAGGGGAGGAGTGACTGAGCAAGAGGATGAGAGGGGATCTAAGAGCGAGTGAAAGGATTGCAACAGGAGGGAGAGAGGGGAGAAGAGAGCGCATTGAGAATGAGACGGAGAAGAATAAAGAAGGGACCTGAAATAGAGAGAAGGTGGACACTGAGAAAAGTGGTGGTAAAGTGGACAAAGGATCAGCTAATAGGCTGCCTGCCGACAGACTCTGGCCACTAGAAAGGTTCCTAGTCTGGTGCAGAAGATGGCCCCGGAAACCTAGCATTGGACATTTGCAGAAGGCAGGCATCAGAGAAACTAAGGAAAGGGCAGGGGGCACAAATCCTTGCAATCCTATCAGAAATGCCTTCTTCCTGGCAAACCTTTGTGGACAACCTAATCGTTGGATGTGGGTGTAGATGGTAGGAGAGTCCAGAGGAATCAGTGCTGGGTCCTGACTACACCAACACAGCCTGGAAAGGCCCAGCCAAGGCCAAGAAAGATGTGGAGCCACTATAAATGCCAGGGACTGTGAGGGACTGTTTCCTGCAAAGAGGCAGCCTTGATTCAGTGGGGGGGGGAGAAGGAAGGGAGGAGTTGATGCTCATGGGGCTAGGGAGTTTTTCAGCAGCACAGAATGTGAACTGCCGGACTCTGACCTATCTGGTTGTGGATCAAATAAACCTAACTGCAAACATTCACAGGATCTTGCGTCTTCAGTTGATGCTAAGACCCTGACACACCATGCGAGCAAGTGATGCAAGTTTGCAAAGCCTCTGAAGATGGGTTCCTAATGGAGCAGAAGGAGTTAGCTACCCCAGCCCAGCATAATATTTAACAAAAATGTGCAGGCAAAATTTCACTTTCAGAGTCACTATATCATCTTGTGATCGTGATTTGTTTACTTAACGATGATTTGTAGGGCGCGGCATGCCTCTTGAAGCATACTCTTCAGAGCGCTTTCTAGGTTCCACAAAGGCCTTTTTCTGATGGCTTCTGATGATCTCCCATAGGCTAGTTTCCCTGCTGACAAGACTTGGGATGTGAACATAGATTACATTCTACTGTCAAGTGGAAGAGGAGTTAGAATTTGAATCAAGTGCATGGGAGCAGCACTACTGTCAGTATTCAGATGATGGGTCTTGGAAGCACATCAACTGAAGATTATCCCTGTTAGGTCTGTTGACCCACAGGCCTCAAATACCATGGGCACATCAGAGATTTTACCAGATGCCATCCCAGGCCAAAAGAAGATATTCCTTTTCATATCAGATTAGAAACCTTGAAGGTTTGTTCTTAACCAAAAAAGGTCACACAGTATCATGATAAGGTTTTGTTGATGGTGATGGATAACCTATTCTTCTTCTAATGTGCATTGCATGAACATGCATGGATTATTATTTATTAGTGCCACGAAGGGGGAGGTGTGGCAGCCTCCCAGCCAATGAGGAGGCTCAGCACAGGGGCTTTGCCACGCGGTACAGATCCCTCTCTGAGACTCCTCAGAGCGGGAGGCCGCCGTCTTCTTTCACCAGGTTTTGGATGTAAGTGCACTTTCCCGCTTTCCCACATCCCATCTCCCACCCCCGTTTTCCCCAAAATAAGGCACCCCTTGCCACTTATCTTCTGCTCGCTTGTCTGTTGGCTCCACTAGGAACAGTAGTGTTCCTGGCACAGCTCCAACGTCTGCCAGGCCGCCATGGAAAGGGAGAAGGGACTATGTATAGTCCCTTCTCCTCGATCCATGGCAGGTGTTTTTTTTAATTAAAAGTTGTGAAAAGTTTCACAACATACAAACTATTAGTATCCTGGTACAACGTTCCGGGATACTAAGAGCAATAAACACCGAGCTGAGGCCCGGGGCCATTACCATGTCCGGTAATGCCCCAGGGCTTCATTAACTATGGCCCCGGGGCATTACCTGACATCTTAATGGCCCCCGAGCTTGGGGTTTATAGCTTAAAAAGCTTCCAATTAATAGAAACAGATTACAAACAGGAAATACAAATCTTGAATACTAATGATCACACATGCACAGGACAAACGTGCACTGATGCTATCACAAGACATTCTTCGCCCGCTGCATGCCTCCCTCCCCCACCGTTTGGGGCATCTATATCCTACTTTCCCAGCCTCGAATCTTCTCCTTGCTCACTTTTGTTGCCCCAGCATACTAAGGTTCCGATACCCCTGGTGGGGGCACATTACGCTGCTCCACAGACAAGCAGTATAAAAGCATAACATAGAATGTCAAGCTGCTAGCCAGGCATACACATGTACTGGCCCTCAGTAACACGTATGCACAGAGCACAGCAATTCTTACCAAGAATCAATTATCACTCACCAATTGCTGGGGGTGAGTGCATATTTTGAAGCCGGAGTCATTCTTCAATAGTCAGTCTGCAATAGTAGTGTAAATGATTGGCAGATAATATTTGTGTTATGCCATACCCTTGTACAGCTTGAGACAAGGTTCAGCATCACTGTGACCCATAAAAAAGACGTTGAAAAATGTATTATGGTACTTGGGATGTCCTATTCTGATCGTGCTCATTGTGTGTGCAATACAGATCCCCGTACTGGGTCTTGTGATCACAGAAAGACAAAAGGCTGTGTAAAGAGAGACATCATTCACAGCTGTGCTTGCAACTTCTAGGGATGATATTCAATATTGTGTGTTAATATAGGCTTCAGATTGGCTTATGTGGCCCCTGGCCCAGGTTGGGGGTCTGGCTAAATGGGCTACAATGTGTATCCCCTGAGGAAAAAGAATACAGATGCAGATACCAGGGTGGGGGTGGGGGGGGGGTATTTTATTTTTATGTACTGTGTATGTTATGTGTTCGTGTTTTCACGGGTGCACTTACCGGCTCTATTATTATTCTGGACTAAACCATCCAGCAAACCGGGGGATTGGATCAAATGTTCGAGAACATTACACAATGGACAGAGTCTCACCCGCCCCAGGTGTGGACTGGGAAGGGCATGGAATGTAAAAGAAGAAAAGAGAAAGCGGGATAGGGTTGAACAATAATGAAGGAGAAAGGAGGCAGCAGGAGGCTATAAGAGCAGGCTCGAGCAGCCCCCAGGGCTAAAGGAATGCACTCGAGCAGCCCCCAGGGCTAAAGGAATGCAATCAGCCAAGCCGCATATGCCAGGTGCGGCCCAGCATAAACTGTGGGCCCGCAATGTGTCCCTGGCGCACCACGGCCACCCACAGGGCCTGCTTTCAAGCCGACCCTCCCGGGTGCCAGGCGGACGGGCGCAGAATAAAAGAATCTGGGCCACCTGTGTGGGTCGGCCTAGGGAGAAGGTTTGGCGCACCCAGCTCGAGCCACATATGTCGGGCAGCCCGGGACCAGGTGGGCTCATCCATGTTGGCCCTCTACGGGGCTACAAGGAGTGGGCCCGTAATGAGCATTCCTCCCAATTTACGTATGCCAGGAGTGGCCCAGGAGTATGGGGAGAAGCACAGCTAAATCCGCCCTAAACGGTGTCCGGCGGGCAAGGGGTGAATGCTTTGAAGTTCCCGGGCCACTGAGGAAGAGCTCGGCCATCCTCGCTGGAGTACAGAGAGGCAGCAGTGGGCCCGCTTCACTGCACTGCACAGGAATGAAGGATGCAGAAGGCCACATGTGCGCAGCGCTGATGGCAGTGCCACCATAGAAATGGGCCTCCACCAGAATAAGTATCACTCACTGGGGTGTGCGGTCCCCTACGGTTCGGGGCTGCCACGATGATAAGAAAGACACGCCAGGCTCGTAGCAGTGAGCACGGTGCCCGCCTGAGGCACAGGGCACAGCCAGAAGAACAGCAAGGTGCAGGTCTCACGCAGGTCATTATGTCGGCCCCCAGGGGATGGGGGCATAATGGGACATTTTGAATGTGCAGACCGCACAGCTGTTTTGCATTGCTCCACATGGGCATACAGTCTGGGGGATGGGCCAACCCCTAAGCAACAGCCTGCAGGACAGGCTCTGCCGCCTCCCACCAAGAAGGGCACCTTCAAGTTACTGGGCACAGTGTGGCTGACTGCAGCAGTCACACCCAAGTCACCTTTGTGCAAAATCTTACATGTATATAGTTTTCAATGTATATAATTAAGTGATTACTTATGTGTATATGTTTATTTATATAGTTATAGTTATTTAGGTATTTGTTTAGTCATGTATATATATTTATTTACATAAACAGGGGGTAATACCCTGATGTGAGGTAGGAAGGAGAAGAGGTGGCCTGCCAGAGGCCACCTATGGTGAAGGCACCACCCACTGGGCCCTGTCTGCGCCCCTCCTCCACGGTGGCTGGTGACAGTTGAGTAGAAGGGGGTCTGTTCCGTCAATTCGGCCCTATGGGTCCCTCCCTGCTCATGGATGGTGGGCTGGCAAAGTAGATACCCCCAGGGTGAAAGTCATCCCAGGGTAGGTAAAGGAAAGGAATAGCTATGCAATTTAAAGTTGGAAAGTTTTAGTTACTATTGTTTCATGTTTAAAATATCGAGGGAACCCTGTTGCGATCCCTAAGTTATCCACCTTGCGGTCTGTGGTACATTAGAGGGATGTCAACGGTAAGGTAAGAACTAAGAGGGTAGCTCATCTACTGTATCAGGAAGTCTACCATTTGATTCTGCAGGTTGCCTAGCACACCCCTGTTTGCAGCTCGTCTGTGGGTAGGCGGGTGGTGAGTGGTGTCACCCTTAGCTAGAGGTGAATAGCCAATGCCAGCGGAGAATGTCCAGAAGCCCCAGGGCTACTGTTACATGACTGCCTTTCAAAGGTTTTCTTTGCCAGACCTGCAGTCTACCTGGTATTGGCTTCAGCCTGAAAAAGTGCCAGGCCAGTTTCTAAGAATCTCTCTCCACTGTCCCCTGTGCATGTTGGCAGTCAGGCCTTTGACAACAGCACGCAGAATTCCACCACCCGCCCCACCTCTCTGGCAAAGCACAGCCTGTGTGTACCATGTTCAGGCTGCTCACCCAGTTTAATTGGGTCAGGGCCTCTGATCCTCAAGGTTCCACTGCAACAGGTTCTCTGTCTTGTTTCGTGCTCACAGAGCCGTAGGAGGCCTTACGCCTCATGATCCAGTGGTCTGGGTGTCAATATACTTCAGGTAAGGGTCTAGATCGGATATAGGTCACCAGAGCTGTTGAATTGTTAGGAAAGTTTGGTGTTTTGCTGCCTTGTTCTCTTCATCAGGAGAATGCAATGCCTAGGCCCTACTTAATAGTCACAGAGCAAAGCAACTTGAGGCCAAGACCTCAATAACAATGATGATAATAGTTTGTGTTCTTATGCATTGCTTCATGGCATCCTTCCACTTAAAAGCCCTGAAATAGAAGGTGTAACCATCATCCAGTTTCATGGCAAGAATGAAGGGCTCGCTTGGTCCTGACGTGGGATTCGAAAGTGTACAAGGTGGCCCTGTGTCTGGGATGAGGGCTCAACTCTTGAGCTTATCAAATAGATTGTGCATTGCATGAGATACCTAACATATCCCAGAGGGAAAGAAAAAGGGAAGGATTCTGTGCTGACTCATGCAAATAGAAGCCTCTGCTGACTAGGCAGATCAGGAGGGCTGCGCAGCGGTTGAAATCGAGAGATTGCTTGAAAGACCGCGGCTTCGGTGCAGAGTCAGGCGCGTGTCTCAGACCTTTTTCACGCATGTCGCACGTACATGAAGTGAAATCTGCATTTAAGGCAGTGGTAGACAACCAGTGGTCCTCCAGATGTTTCGGCTTATGACGCCCGTGATTCCTCACAACTGATGGATCTACACGAAAACATCAAAAAAATCACTGCAAATCCAATAACATTGATTTCTTTTTCTTTTAACCCATTTTACTGTATATATGCAGTGAAATTGCATATATATATATATATATATATATATATATATATATATATATATATATATATATATATATATATATATATATATATATATATATATATATATATATGTAACCGAATTTCATATATATATATATGCAGTGAAATTCGGTTACACATTTCGATGTATGGGACTCGCAGTGATGGTCTATGGACCACAGTAGAGAGGGCTGATGGGAGTGGTAGGCAAATACATCTGGAGGGCTGCAGGTTACCCACCACTGATTTAGGGAGTGTGTTCATTATAGTAATCCTTCTCGCCACCGGGCCAAAAGTGGCCTGTGCAGGCTTTACAAATCCCCCACTACTTCTGCCAGCCTTGGAACTAGATACACGCGGAGTGGGTTTTCAGGAAATGAAAACAGGGCCGAGAACTGGAATCTCCTCCCCCACCTACCTCCGCATCCCTCTACCGCCAGATTGCGTAACTGAGCTCCTTATAAAAATAAGCAAGCAAATCATAACATTATTCGCACTGGGGCGGTGACTTAGCCACTTGTTTTCAATTTCAAAGTAAGCTGCTTTCTCCTGTCCCAAAAGTTCAACATCTGCTCAAGTATTTCAACCAGCTCTTTTTTTTAAATTTAAATATTTTGATGTTCTGGTGAATGTAACTAAAACGCAGAGCTCAGCAGGGGGGAAGAGGCGGGGGGGGTGGGTACATCAGAAACCCTTCTGCTCGTTAATTGCTTCTCAAGCATTCCTTGTGACCGGGAGATTTGCCAAACAAAAGGAAGACCGGCGAAAGCAAGCAGGTCTGAGTCATAGGGGGTCATTATGACCTTGGCGGTAAGGGGTTAACGGCCCTGGTAAAGGTGCCGGAGCCATCAAACCCTTACCGCCCTATTACGAGGCCTGCTCGCGGGACCCGGTAAGGATGTCTGGTAAAACCAGGCGTCCTTAGCGGGTCCCATGAGCAGCCCAGAATGCTAACAACGGGCCCGTTATTAACAAGCTTGTTATTAGCATGCTCCCCATTCCCATTGAGCCCTATTGGGGCTCGAATGGTAATGGGGATGTTCAGGGTCTGGGTTTCTTGAATGAGGAATTACCAGGCCCTCCAAGGTCGGAATGGCCCGATAATTCCTCATTCAAGGAACCCGGACCCGGTACCCGGTAAGGGGGTAGCCATGTCGCTAATAGCGGCATGGTTACCTCCTACCTCGTAATGACCCCCATAGTGTCTGACTTACAAAGCCTTTTTCAATGGAATTGCACCATTGTAAAACACTTTTGTAAATCCGACCTATAAACTGCTTGGCTGATAAAGAGGGTACTAGTACGTACTGCATACTTTCTACGAAGCCAGCCAAATAGTAGCAGACTCTCTTGTTTGTGGCCATGTTCGGAACAAGTCTAAGATGGCCAGCCTCCACCTTCATTTGTGTTGTAGTGATGATCACGGTGCTACTGGGAATGCACAACATAGTAGCCTTGATGATGTGAACACCAGAAGTGCCTTACCAGGCACCCGCATCTATTCACCAGCCCAGGAATTCCTCCCAGACGATTGAGATGCTATCCTTCAATGCTAGGGGCATCCGTTCGGTGCGACAGCCTTCCCTCTGTTTTGCTGGAGACTGGCACTGTATTGTGTGCAGACTGTGCTGTTCTGGTGCAGAGGAAGCACGGCTGAAGTAGCATCCGCAAAGACTTGAAAACCTGGCTTTTCACTCAAGACGTTAATTCCTAGTAATGGCAGGTCATTGATTCTTGACCCATTATATATGTTTTAGGACCTACTATGTTTCAAATTCTTTCAGACAAAGTAATGTTTGTACCCTTGCTCCACTGCATTCAAGCGCCATGATGCCTTCGGGTTTGGCACACTCTGCAAATGACTAAATAAATAAACACTCCTGTCCACTCATTTGCCTGCCCACTCTTAACATATACAGGCAAACTTGCTTTCAATGCTTCCGGAGACGATTGCTGGAAGGTTCTTCCATGTGTTCTGTAGCCTTTCTGTGAGTAGGTACTTTCTTTCTGGTTCTCTTGATTTGCCACCTTCTATATCTCCTATTTGCCGGGGAAATATCACATGCAGTGTGTATTGCAGAGGCTTAGCAAGGGTAGGGCCAGTCTACCCACCCAGAGCATGTCACTCCTCACTCAGCAGCACTGTGTGAGCATTTACAGCTGTTAATGTCAATGATATGCTATAATATGATAGGTTATTTATAACGCGCTTAATACCCAGAGGTTTCGAAGCGTGGACCCGGGGATCGAACCTGTGTTGCTCCATGGCGTCTTGCTTCCAAGGCAAGCACGTTGCCTATGAGCTATCCTCCCGAGACAATGCACCGGGCCCAACTAAATTAGCTTCAGGCTGCACTTGTTAGAAAATCCCGGCTGCGCCGAATTCCGTGTCAGAGTTTTCAGCAGAGAAAGATGTGGTGTTTTTTCCTGGAGCCAATGGGGCCTTGAGAGAGGTTTACTGGAATGGGAGAGTCGAACATGCCCATTGAGAGAGTGCTTGTTAGAGTTGGAGTTTGAGACTGAAGGGAGGAGGACCCCAAGAGATTGCATTCTCATGGGATATCTGCACCAGAGCAGGAGGCTGACATTGATGTGGAATGCTTGGAGGAGGACTGTGGAACGGACTGGGGGATTGTCTTGAAGCACCACAAGCGCTCATCCTTTAACTCTTTGACTGCTCTTGCATGCACAGCCCTCAACCTACACTCAACCAAAGGTTTTGCAAGAATACAGTGAGGCTGAACGCAGAGGCAGCACTCTCTAGTAGGCGAATTGGCAGGTTCAGATTCAGCACAGCACACCAGTGTCATCCCATTAAATAAATGGGCACTTTGCTAATTAGCATCCAATATAACATTTGCCCACATAGAAATATTACACAATTACACTTAAGCAATATGACTGATGATAACAGATACCAGAATTGAAAATCTGTAATCGTTCTTTAGGCAATTACAGGAAGAGCCTTACAATTTAACGCACAGGAATATCTCACGTTTGCTTTCCTTTCAAGCAATTGTGGTTAAGAACTTCACCGCATACACACTCGAGATAATGACTCTGAAGATTGCCTCGAGCTAAGTAGCAGGCCAAGCATCCTTAGAGCATCAGTGGCGGGTACTCCCGTAGCGAGCGGCTCAAGATGTGGTGAGCTTGCATTCCAGAGGCCCAGCATCTGCTCAGCAGAAACGACAATGGAGGAGACAGGTGACCAATTACGCCGCCCGGGGATTGGTGCCGGACTTTGCAGCTGTACCGCAGAACCTTGATCACTTGGTTAACAATGATGTGCACGGACGTGGGTCAAGACGACTGTCCTCAAAGCTGTAAAGGCTTCCCTTGACGAGACCTTGGACATCCAATAGTCCAGTCAAACAGGGTGAGTTCTAGTTCCTGAGTACATTCTGACTCTGCGCGCTATAACTCTTCTAGTGGCATTTTGGAGAAATGATTCACACTGTTAACAGGAATAGGCAGAAAGCATCAGGTTTATATTTAGAGCCTTTCATACAAACTGGTCTCAATAGGTTTCCTTAGGGTCAGGCATTTGCCTGGTTGTTAGTGTATAAAGAGTAATGCTTTGCATGGGGCCCACTACGTCAAAAAATTACAATGCATTTGTGGCCCCTTATAGCCCAAAAAAAAAGATATTGATACATAGCTCAAGACACTGGAACAAATGGTTGGGTAGATGGAGCGTAATAATATGTAAAAATTAGCTTAAGACAGGGTAGGTAACCTCAAAATATCTAAAGTGGATCTGGCGTACGTCAACAACGTCTGCCCTATCGATATTCTTGCCTGCCTAAGCAAAACCATCACGATACGTGTTTGGCTCACCACTGAGTAACCTTGGCCTCGGGACAACATGCCCGGAGAAGAACCTGTTACTCACCACAGTAAATCAGGTTCTCCTATTCATGGTCTAATTTCTACCATCATTGTTGGATATTGATTCCAACAGAGATCAGACAAGAACATTTCTGCAATCAAAATGGGCTGACCAAAGGTGCCTGGAGGCTCCACTCAACCTGTCTCCATCTTCCAGCTTCATCCGCTCATCCCTTTCCACTCGATTGGGCTGGAAAATGTCCAATAATGGGGCCAGATGGTGTGCCAAATGGAGGAAAGGAAACTATGGACTAGGGGTACAGTAGTAATTACAGTGAGTAACGTCTTCATGTTTCTACATCCTATATTCTTTCTACCATACACCTGGGAGATTTTAAAGCAGGTACCAGAAGGGTTGTTATACGAAAACCCCAGTCTAGACAAAGATGGTTTAAAGAACAGTGTAAGCAAACTGACCCCCTAACCGGGAACTGTTCTCTGTACAGTAATTCCTACAGAAAGCCAAAGGGGAGGAGGCCGATTTACAAATGACCAGAAAGGGCACAATTCTGCAAATAGCAACAGAAGGTGCTTTGGCCCCGACTGTAAGAACTGGATCCCATTAGATTACGAATTGCCCCGCATTGAGTAGCCCTTCAGAGTGCAAGTTCCAACCCACCTGGCTACTAATGCCTTTGCTGCTTGTTTGAATGGAGTTGGGCTAATAGGAGTAACAAATCTTCCTGAACAGCAGAGGGCCTTATTTCGGCTGAGGTCTGATTTAGTGTTCAGCGTAAATCCAGCTTCTGTAGAACCCTGTGGGGAAGCAGATCTCCTTGCTAATTGCAAACACAGGTAAGACATATGGTGGAAATGAAGGGTGGGTGTCCACCACTATCTTGACTCTGAAAAGTTGTGTGTTGTTCAGAAGTTAAAAATGGCATGGAAATGTATGGTAGGCCCAACAAACGATCACAAGAATCAATCCAAGGAAGCAATAATGGAGTGCCCGATTTGCAAGGAAAACCGCTTTAATAATGCAAATTACATCCGGGAGGTTCAGTCAGCTCCTTATAACTGAACCTGAAAACACTCTTGAATGGCCCACATTGAGTTACAGTATTTGAAAACAAAAACCACAACATTTGAATGCATTAAAAGTATCAAGTAGATGTTAATCCCATGCTCTCTATTGGCTCTCACCAATATAAAAGTCTAAACATAATGGGGCTCATTACGTGTTTGCCAGTATTCTGGCGGTAAATCTGCCAGAATACCGGCAAACGGAATTACTGATACTGCCACTTGTCCATTGGAAGTATTACCTCTGGTGGTAATACCACCTGATTACAAGTGGTGATTTGCCGGTGTAAATCCCCATTTAATGGCATCCATAGTCCTTCATCAGGGATTGTTGCCGGTCTTACCTCTGGCGGGATTACCAGATGGTAATACCAGTGATTTTTGCAGGTAAAGTGGGGGAGTTACCTCCAGCTTGATCCTCACTTTACCTCCAAAAATCACTGCTATTACCATCTGGTAATACCGCTGGAGGTAACACTGCCAAACTATATCAGTATTACCTCCACTTTTTCACACACCTCCAAACTCGTAATGAGCCTCAAAATACCTTAACATGTGTTATTGGGTAGTACATTACCCATGACCATCCTCAGTGCAGCCCCCTACGAATTACCTAATTGTGCAGTCAGCAGAAAATACTCCATCCTGATTGGCTAAAGTTATACATGTAACATTTACTAAAATGGCGTACCCACATTGGTCAAAGCAAGTTCAAGTAATTTCTGATGTGCAGTCCCACCAAAATGACCCAATCATGTAGAGAGTGTGATCAGTGAAGACAGCAAATTAGACACAGTAATAACCACTCCCTTGAGCTCAGCCAATTTGGCAATCCTGACAGTTCCCAGGCCTCGCAGCAGTATACTCTGCAACACTTTTTGCAACTCCCATTCTGAAACATGTTACTATCCCTGGCATACATTATTCTGACTATCCCTTGGGAACCAGGTGGCTTCATAAAAGAATGTAACTGAGGCTCCACTCTTTGAAAATTGATTTCTCATATTTATTTGTGCTACCAACCCATTCTATTGCAGACCCAGAAGTTCCAACACTCCTTAGGATGCAGTATAATTACAATCTAGTTTGATGCTTTGGCACTGACACCAAATATGTCCTTCACAACTATTGTACTTATCTATCATCAAGAACTCAAACCGTTAGTCTACATTTCACTCAAAGCCTCTGAGAACAGCTAGACCAAGCAACTATAACTAATCTGTGTGTGGCACCTCACCCTTTCTCCAAGGACCTTGACATGCTGAACACTCGCTGGGGGGAAGCAGGAATAAAGTGTGATTAAATGGAAGGACAGAGGCACAGATCTGGGGCCTAGTGCCCTGAATGGCAGAAATATACAATTGTTACCGGGCCTAGTTCCAAATGGCAGCACTCTCGCTAATGTGGCAAGAGGCCCTTGTGCTAATGGAAACCAGTAACAGCATCTTTTGCTGCCCATCATTCCAATACATATTCGACAGCATGGTGCTATTTAGAATGTGGCAAACTAAATCCAATTCGAAAATGGCCTGAAATGCTGCGACAAATGACAGAAACACTGACATTAAAACAGACCAAATCTTCATGCTTATAGAATTTCCACAGCTTGTTCTTCCCTTCATGTTTCGGGCATTGCACCTGCAACATAATGTTCCCCCTTTAGTTAATTCATTAACTACCTTATGCTTCATTCATCTTGTCAAAATCCGTCTTTGGTAACCAAACCTTACTAACATAACACAAGGTACCTCCTTGCTGTGCATGTTCCTCTGTGTACACGTCAAAAAATACCAACCCCATCCCCTATGTAGTCATCATATTCCTCCCAATAGTTCTATGGGTTGGGAGGGGGATCAAAAAGGATTCCTGGTGGACCAATTGGATGCATTACTCTAACCATGTGATGCTCAATTTCGCCATTCCATTTGTCTGTCTCCGTGTGTACATGTTATAATTATAATTGTTCTTTTACAACACGCTTAATACCAACGAGGGGTATCTAAGCATGGGATCGGGATTCAAACCTGTGTTATGCTGCGTTGTCTTGATTCCAAGACAAATGTGTTGCCCCTGAGCTGTCCTTCCTCCCCTGTTTCAAAAGGGGAGTGGCCACACCTCTTTTAATTGTGATAACAAACAAGTTACTTTCTTACCTGGTAACGTTCTTTCGATGGGATGGTCCGATGACGTATTCCATATCTATAACAGGTAATGTCCACAGCTGTGCAGGTTACGTCGGAGGACCCAATCCCCTAGAAATAGGCATTCTCTTGGTCACCGTCTTTCTTCAGCAACCCATAACCAGCTGGCAGGTACAAAGAAGGAAAAGCAACAGAACAAGGACAGGAATCAGCACTTTAAATATATCACCCATACATGAGGGAACCTGTGAAAACATAGCATCAAACCAATCTTGTTCTGTGATTCCCACCCTCCTTCTCCATCTTTGTGTGCAAAGTGTGTAGTGAGTGAATAGCTTCCATTAAGGTGCCATTATGTGTGTCATTGGAAGTTGTGAAGAATACTACAGACCCCTCACTGAAACCCTGCCTAAAGTCTCCTCCAAGGTGGTCAGGGAAAGGCAGACAATTCCCGATCCTGACCTTGGGGTTGGTGTACTGCGGGAGGATCACCTGGGAGGAGACAAGGCCCAGGGTGGAGAGGAGATCCCATGGGATGAGACACAGTATTTGTCCTTTGACAAGGAAAACCTTTCCAGGTTACCAAAACAGGTAATTGCTTATTGTCATTATAATGTCCCTGACTCACATAAAAAATCTGGGATTCTGGACACAAGTATCAGAACATGAGAGAAAACTTTACCAATGGAAATATTCTTTAAAGTATTTCAGGATAAACATCCTCCTTACTCCCAAAGGTATAATGTAAAAGACTCTAGAAATGGTGCCTTGAATAAATCATCTTTCCCTGTACCAACAAATTCCAAAGGTTTTATGTTAAATAACCCATAGGGAAGCAAACCTACAGTTAAAGTTAAATAAACACCTAAGAGAATTGATTTTGTTGTTGAGAACCACATGTCCCATACTCCCATGAATACTGGGATGAGGAAGAGGGCTGAAGAGGCATGTTGTAGTAACAGTCAGGCAATTAAGCCTAACAGCCCACACCTCAAGGAACCGGGGGGGGGCATAAAAGGCCCCTCAGGTGCAGGCAATACGAAGGAGAGGAAGGAGATGTAACTGTGACTGGAGTGCGTGCAGCAGTAGAAGGAGAAAGAAGAAGGCACAGAGTTGGCAAATGAAGCAAAAGTGGGAGAACCAGAGGGACTCCGGAACGTGGGTGCAGCAGATTTCACCTGCTTGTTCTGAGTGGGTACTGTTCCCCTAAACTCTGACGTGCAGAGGCTGTGCAGCAGAAGACGTGCAGAGAGGCTGTCTTTCCTCATGTGAGCCTAATTGCCATGGTTGCTGGGTAAGAGATGTGTCAGAGACCGAGGCGAGGAGCTGTGGGTGAGGCGCAGGTCTCAGTAGCGAGAGGGGCTCCTTTATCGAGTTTCTGGACCGGAGACACCTGAGCAGAGGAACACATTTAACACCCCAAAACACTAATAGCCCCTAATACTCCCCATCCACACATCTTAAGTCAATTTAGGAAGCAAACCCTGTACTTCTTTTTACATTAAACAAAACAAATGGCTTCCTAAATTAACTTAAAATACTCCTCTTGCACTATAAATCACAGTGATTGCCACATATCAATATATTATAGTTTTGAAGTAGTAGAAGGTTGTCATTTACATAGCACCTTTATCCCATTAGTATGGCCTCAACGAGTTTGTTGTGGGAACGCTCTCAGGGGAGCGAAGTCCAAGGTATGGGAAAATTGGCAGAATTATTAGAATGCGGTTGTGCATTTGGCCAAGATAGGGAGTTAGATGGGCTGGCCAAGCTTCAGTACGGTACCCATGAAGGTCAGGCATGTGGATAGGTGCTGAGGTTGTCAGGAGCATGCGCTAATGCAAGAGACTCATTATGTTCAGGCTAGATCTAATTTTATTGTAGGTCGTTGCAGCATTCTGATGGCAGAGATGTTGTGCTTTGTGCTTTTAGTCTGGTGTATGAAGCCGAGACATTATGTGTCCAGCTAGACCTACATTTTTGTCATAGGTTGTCGCTGCATTGTGATGCATTTGGGTGGGTAGCCATGCCTGTGGCAGATGTCCACTAAAGTGGTACGTGAATACATACTTTGAGGCTCAGATGGAGTTTTGTCTTTGATGTAGCTGTGTGATCAGATTTTCTGCATAATAAATAGGCTACCCTCATAGATCCTATAAGCCCAATAGAAAGGCTATCCTAATACATCTTCTAGTAGCAATAGACAGTCTACCCTCATAAATCTTCTAAGTGCAATATCAGAGCTAAGTTCAATGGACAGGCTATCTTAAACGCAATAGACGGGCTACTTCAGAATCTTCTAAGTGCAATTCAAGGCTACTCGCAAATATCTTCTATGTGCAATTCATTGGCTATCCTCATCAATTTATTAGTGCAATAGGCAGGCTACCGTCATGAATCTTCTAGGTACAATACCAGGCTAAGCACAACAGATTGGCTATACATCTTCAAGGCGCAATAGACAGGCTACCCTCAGGGGATTTATGCGTAGCAGGCTCACCTCCCCAGTCCCAAGAGCGGTGACTTCCCCTCAGGGAGAAGTGAAGAACTCCCTGGATCTGTCACTGTTGGCATTTATTTCATAAGGATACAACTTTAGAAAACAATACTTAAAAACAGTCTCCAAATATCCTATAAGCGAGACAAGAATAGTCTACATTTTGTTGTCAGGGGACACAATCTAAAGAGGTCGAACAAAATCACAGGGCATTTCCCCTGTAGTTCATGCAGCATTTGCAAATTAGTGTTACAGATCTCTTGTTTGTAACTATTGGGAGTTAAGTGGAAACACCATATCAGAGACAGGATTAACTGCAATATGGACCATGGTGTTATGGTCTCTTATGCCCCTGTCCTAAGCTATATATAGAGAGAAGAGTACGAAAGGTTAAGAACATTAAACAAGCAAATCCTAAATCTCCTGTTACCAAATTTCACCAGAAGGACAGCTATTTACTGAAACTGGTAGGTTTAAGTAAAGTCCCCATCAAATCCATGTGGGGGTAACCATGAACTCATTCTGAGGCGTCTTGAGTCCAGCCCGATTGTTAGATACAATACCAAACTACCTTCTGGATATAATGTGACAGAAGGCTATGACGTCTTTGTACAAGTTCTTCCAACCAGCTTAGATTCTGATGATTTTTGATGATCTTTTTTTAGGTTGTTTATTCATATTCTCTATTCAGTTCCTCTTTCTATTGATGTTGGTTTTTCATTTTTAGCGTATTTTGACATTTTCTCTCTATAAGCCGCTCATAACTGCGAGGTTATGAGGGGCCTTACTTGTTTTATTTGTTATCATGGATATTATCACCTGTGTTATGTGAATTGCTATCTATTTCAAATTTGTTTCATATGAGTTTACCTTCTTTTCCCTTTTTTAGGATATTTGTCATTTAATGCATTTTATCAAGATACCTTAGAGTGTGATGTAGCATATTATACCTTTGTCTGGGATGAATTGATTTTCATTTAAAATATGTTTCATAGTGAGTCATACTGTGCCTTGTTTGACACTTTTGTCATTGAATGTTGTCAACAATTGATGTAGCCATGGTATGACACAATGGGCCTCATTACGAGTAGGGCGGTAAGGGATACCGGGCACCGTTAAGGAGACTGGTGCCGGTAATCCCTTACCGCTCTACTGCGAGTTCCCTTAGCGGGTCCCTCCTTTAACGCCTGGTCTGACCAGGCGTTATGGATGGGACCCGTTAAGGGAAATCAGACCCAATAACAGTACCGCAATTTGCGGTACCGTTATTAGCGCCTTCCCCATTCCCATTGAGCTCTACGGGGCTCAAATGGGAATGGGGAATGGTTTGGTGAATGGGGACTTACCGGTCCCGCCAAGGTCGGACTGGACCGGTAAGTCCCCATCTCACCAAACCGGACACAGTACCGTTATTGGTGGTAGTCATGGCGCAAATAGCGCCATGACTACCACCAACCTCGTAATGAGTGCCAATGACTTTATTATGGATCATTCCAATTTTTATGACTAATTACGAATATTAGGTTTCTTAGGTATTCTCATAATTTAACAAATCATGTCCATCTCAATTTCTTTTCACTATGCACTTCGTGGCTTTGCACTTTTTGAACTTTATAGTTGTATCAATCTTTTTGCACGTTCTTCCTTTTCTGAGTATAACTACAAAATTGAAATTGTCATTGTGAGTAAAGTAATTTTAACGTTTCCTTTGCGTTGTGGGGTTGTCTGGAAGTTTCCGGCCATGTTCGACATAAATTGTTGTGCTGTTTCTCAAAACCAAAAGGTAGGAACTACCATTGGGGCCTGGCTCACACATGACACAACAAACCATTAACAACCCCCTGAAAACAGCCTATCAAAGACAGGGAAGAACTTTTCTCTGTAGTAAGAAGTGGATGATATAGTTTTCAGCCATTTCGTAGCAAAACGCCCATACTACAGGCCTCATCACGAGTTGAGCCGTATCCCGGTGGTAATACCACCGGGAAACCACCGGGGCTATTAGTGTTACCACCAAACCCCCCGGCGCTATTAGCACCGGATCATGGTTTTTGCAGAACGGTAATTCCCCATTGGGCCCAATGAGGAATTTTCGGTGCTACTACCGTGGGCGGTATTAGTGTGCGGTAATAGAACCGAAAATCAGCAAATTCATGGCGGAGCTCTGAGCTGGGGGTAAATCCTGCCAAACCCCGTGACTTAGTGGACCCTTATATGTGCCGGTAATAGCGTTACCACCACATTTAAGGGTTCCCGCCAAACTCCTGATGAGGCAGTACATCTTTATTTGGGTGCACAAAAGCTAATCTGCCAATGTTTCGCTGACAAACGCAGTTTAACCAGAAATATTAAATCTTAATTGGGACCACTCGCTTGACTGGTGGAAATGGGGACAATGGCCTGAGTCGCTCCAGATGCCTTGGAGACCACCCTCTTCTGTGGGTGAGATGGAGTTTCCAAACCTCGGTCCAATCTGGTGGAATGGGGGGTGCGCACCCACCACTGCCATGTTCTTTGGAGATTCTTGTCGCTGAGATGCACAGGCCTCCTATGGACAGTGGGACGGCAGATGCACCATTCTTCCCTGGGATGTTGGCACTTGGGTATCTGGCTGGGAAGCTGAGGGCCTAAGCAGGGTTGGATTGGCCCCTCTGCCTTTCGGCCCGTGGCCGGGCCAAAATCATCCCTGGGGACTGGGGCCGGTTTCTAGCCATGCATGGGCCAGTTTGGAAGAAAAATAAATAGAATTTTTTTTTTTTTTTCCATTTTTTTTCTTCTTTTTTTCTAAAAGCCTTTCATCCTTCTTAGGTCAATAAATGAGTACCAACATATGTTGGGTGATATTGTATTCATATTTGTTCTATAAAAAAGAGTTTAAGCGTAAGTGCTATACAATAACATATTATCATTTGGCCTTGGACGTCTGCTTGGATTCACAGTAATTTAGTGTACTTAGGAACAATGCTATTTGATGCCACTTCCTGTTTTGTCAAGGGGTGAAAGGTTGTGTTTCATCGCTTCCTGGGATGTCACTTTGGGGTGGGGTCAAATGACATCACTTCCGGTGATGTCATCAGAGGTCAAGGGTCGTGAGGGGTGGGCCACTTATTTGAGGCGAGGGGTGGGCCATTTTTTTTGGGTGACCAGGCCTATTTCTTGTTCCAGTCCGACCCTGGGCCTAAGAACTAAATTAGAGCTCCCTCTCCAATCATCTGTGAAGGTGTGCCTCGGTTAAGAGGGATGGCTGAACGTCTTTCTCCTATGAAAGTGGCCTGCGGGTTAATCTGCCTGAAGAGTTGTGAAGAGGCCTATGTCTTCCTGAAGGGTAGAGCCCGTCTGTTTGGTATTCACCTGCTGCTGGCTGGCACATCACATCGAACAGCGCCTGCTGCGTCTTCCTCTTTGCTCTGGGGCTGGGAGAGGCAGAGCGCTAGTCAGAAACAAAGCAGCGCAATTAGCCCGCTGAGCCCCTGGGCTGGCATACTTGTACGGAATTAGTTTCATTTCAATCGCAGTGTCTGCTCTTGCAGGAGAGCCAGCAGCGGGCGCCCACCATCAGCCTCCTTCTTCGGTGACCGCCTCAGCGCAATCTAATGAGATGGGGGTCTCCCTGCACGGTGTCTCTGCGTGGGAGCAGCGTACTGCAAGCAGTGGCACAGACCATGTGGGGCTGGAGGAGTTCAGCCCTCCCCAGGAAAATCCGGGCTTGGACGACCCGCCTCCAAAGACAGCAGCAGCAACCCAAGGACCTGCTGAATGCCAGGCCGGTAATACTAATTATTAGCATTTTCTTTGTTTCTCTGACCCATTGGCTGAGAGCAGACAAAAGTCAAGTCAGCAGCGGTGTGATGGAGGGCCATTACCATGTCAATCTGCCATTCCCACGTGCTGTCACACAGTGTTACTACTTCAGGCAGAGAAATGTATATGGTCATCTCTAAAGACACGGTTTTGATTTAAAAAAAATAAAATCATCCTATTCCAAATTCTCTCAAGGAATAGATGTTTCTTAAATAGTTCTTGCATTCATTCAGTGTCCTTAAAGGTTGTGAGTTTTTTTTTTTTTGGCGAGGAGGGGATGGAGCAGGGGAGATTGCCATGCTGCGACGTGAAGCCTGTTGATTGAAAGTGTGGCACAGGAATCATGCACGAGTGTATTGTGCAGCATTTAGATAACAGTGATTTAAAGTTTCTATTAAAGGGCTCAATATATGCAAGCGCATCTTCAATTACCCAGATAATTACAGCTTTCAGACATTCAAAGGTTTGCGACCTTTTATAGATTGAAATAAAACGTTTTACAAGTCATTTAACAGAGCAAATCTGTGCCCGGCTTTGATGTTTTTAAGGGCATTTTTTTTTAAAACAGGTTTGTCGTGAAATTACAACAGCATTAAGTGCAGAACATAATGAATACAATTCAAACGTATTTAAAGAAATGCTCTAATTTACTAAATAAAAGCATTTTCTACAACTAAAAAGCACCAGCTGATGAAACTTACTGCATATTTAGTATTTTTGTGATATCAAACTTGTATTTAAAGCAACCATATCAATAAAAGGCATTGTTGTTTGAAATACTGACCATGAGCACATGATTTGATGACCTATGCATATTAAAGCCATACCAGGTTGGGATGCACTGCTAGTCCTGGCTTTTAGATACCATCCGATTGCATTCTGGTAGGTGTAGTCATGTATTCTATGCTGGCAAAATAAAACTATCAATACTACACAGGAATACAGGATGGTGCGAGAAAAAGGCCAGAGCTTACAAAACATCCATCCTTTAACCAGAACTGCAAAAGATGAAACATGACAATGTTGAGTATAAAGCACACAGATTTGCAAACTGTACAAACGGAAAACCTGAGGTCAAAGGTAAGCGTTCGCTTTTCTGCAATGTATGTGATCCTGGACCAAGGACTCTACATAAATGGTTCTTATTTCCTTTGGCTGCCAAAATTGATATCGCCATGTAATCTGCCAAGCATGATCTACAATAAAAGCATCACTCATGTGTGGTTTAAACGACTATAGTGTTTTTTCCATGTATAACAATAATTCTAATATGATTTGTGGTTTATGTAGTGCACATAACTGTTTGGTAGATTATCCTTTTTCAGTACATTCTCCACAATTTTTGAGTCGCTCAGGGTTTTTGCTGGACTATTGGATTTTTGGACGCAGAACTGCGGTAAGGGACGCAGGGATCACAATTTGCCTAAAATGGTGGCTGTACTTCCTTTAAGCCCTGTTCTTGATGACCTTTTCTTACTTGAGCCTTCTTGTACCTGCCTGGGTTGGAGAGGTCTTGATGCGTCTTTTGTCTTTGTCGGGCTTCCGTTGGTATGCACGCCAAGGCTCTCTGAGTGCCTGAAAGGACAGGAGGAAGGGGAGGTGACCAAAACTACTTCCCTGGTCTTTGTCTTACAGTGTGCCTACCTGGAACCAGGTTTGCTGGGAGTCTGACTGTCCGCATTGGCCAGCCACCCCCCAAGTTTGAATGAATGCATGTCTAGTGATTGGTGGGTTCAAAAAGGTCTCCTTCATAAATGACAAGGGTCCTGGAGCAGAAATCCAAACTCGATCACTGGAACTGAAGATCCAATGAAGAAGAAGGATGTCTGCATCCACTTCCAGCAACCGCCAGAGTCGTCTGAGTAACCACTGCTGTTCCGACCTCAAATTCTGTGCAGCAGGTAAGCCTGAACCAGATGACTTCCTCCCGTGGACTAGTGGGGCTAACCAGTCCGAAGACAAATGGCATTTTGCAAGCTCACTGGAAGAACTGTGACTTCCACAGCCCGCAATTCACCAATGCCTGTGGTCCTGTGCCATTTTGCAGTGCAACGTCGTCTGAAGTGTGGTTTTGTCTGAAACTTTGCAGGCCTTCTTCTGGAACTCTAGAGACTGGATCCCACTCCTGAAATTCCCCTCAGCAAAGACAAGGACCAGGAATCAGAGCAAAGTCTACCGCCCGACAACCGTCCTTCAACCCAGCCTTGAAAAAGGCACCAATGAGCCAGTGCTATGAGGATCTTCTGAAGAGCATCCAACTGCTTGAGGGCAACCTCCAGACCCATTGCCAGTTCTTTTCTTCAGTCGCCAATGCCAAGAATCCTGAACCAGGGTCTGCTGTTGTCTCTCCTTGGGGACTGTCTTGCTGCACCAGCTTCTTCACTTACAAGGTACTGTTCAGCCCCTAATACCTACTTGGGGCCTGATTTGTTGTTCCTGTTCTTTCGGAGGGTTGTAGTTAAACTGTTACTTGCATCCCCTCTCAGGCTTACATTGAGCTACATTGGAGTGGACAACCCTTGGTTCTCCTTATCTATAGAAACCTAACTGATACTTACCTGTAAACTTGAAGGCACCTTCATAGACTCTGTCTTGTCCACTGCCTATCTGCCTTTTCATCCCCAGCCCTTGGTCACTGGAACCCCAGTGCCCCCCTTGACTCTTTGAGACTCATCTAGGGTAGGGTTGGACTTCTCAAGATTGGTTAAGCAGGGGTTAACTAAAGTTACACAAGTTGGTCTAACGTTTGCATACTTGTTTCAGAAGTTTCTGCTACTTTTTTGTTACCTTACCATTGTTCTAAAGTATTTTTTTTATCCTTTGGATATTACAAGTATGCTGTGTTTAATAATACTGTCTGATAGTACTTACTTGACTTAAATGTAATAAGCCTTAGTGTATATAACTTCTAGTGCGTAGGTGTTTCCTTAAACTAAGTGTACGCTCTGAGTACTGTGTGCCTCACTACAGGCTTCATCCCTCCTAGACTAATCCTGGCTGTTCAGGCATTGCTACCAAATCTTTGGGTAGTTCAGACTAAACCTAAGGGGTGTAACCCTATTCATCCAAGGTAGGCTTTCTAAAGTCTTGTGCCAGACAGGATATCGGCAAAATCCCCTAGCAATAAAATACTGAATTGGCCCTTAGCTTGATCATTGCTCACGACCCCATCATTTGTGAGCAATGTTAGTCTCCTAATAGAAAACTTAAATACATAAAGTACTGCAATGGTTGGTTGGATGGGGGAGATTTCCTGAGCCTTGACTATATGAGGAGTTTGCCATCCCGATGTAATCTTGGCACGCCCATCAGCATAGGGCCATTGGCCATAGGAACTTCATCTGCTACACAATTTGGGGAATCATTTTGGGCATGGGGTCTGTCTGCCTAATCCTGAGGCTTGCTACTTTCCACAGATGGCTTTACTAATGCTCACCTCTCTCCCACCATCCCAGGCATGTGGCACCCACCTTCTGCTCCTGCATTTTTCTTCTTGGGACTGGGGACAGCTTTGCTGTGGCTTTAGCCCACTAGCAGCTCTGTTTCCTGCTCGCCCATCCTTTCCCAGGCTGAAGGCCATGAGCCAACTCTATGTGACACATTTTTATCATGCCTGTGCCATCACCTGTGTCAAGGTGTGTGCCATAAAGTTAATCACTTTTATGAGAAAACATTATGCGAAGCATGGGTTTATGCGGCAAAAGCAGAAATGCTCAATGCCAGGATTTGCATGTTTGTGCCACAAACAAATACTGAGGTTCAGCATCGATGTGTTTGTTTTATTCCTTTTATGCAGCATCAGTCCTGTCACTGTGCTGCCATTTTAACGCAGTTTAGGACACTCTTGGGTTAGGGACATATACAAATATTGCAAAACAAGCAAAGACACAAAAAGAGATGCATGAGACAGTGCATCGCTAGTGTGTATAGGGTAGAACTAAGCATGTGCAACAAAATGTGTTCGAAAGCATTTCCAGGGAGTCCAAGCATAGATTTCAGGGGTTCCTGCAATCACAGCAGCCTCAAATGTTTCTGAAGATGTTTATGTTGGGTTGTGCTCTCAATGTGGGAGTCTACAATTCTACGGAGCCCGGGGTCTTTCCCCTATGGGCACTATGGTAACATAAAATGGTGTGGGTCCCAGCAAAGAGTGGTGAGGGGCTCTAAGGGTGCAGAGGTTCGAGTCTGACACAGAGGTGGCATGCTTGGCAAATACTTTTATTATAAAAGTTAAGAAAGGAAAAACCTATCTTGCCCTTTTTCTATGAGGGGTTGCCCTACCGCAACCAGAGCACTAAGGCCTCTGTCAGGATATCCATAAACTAAAATGTCCACCGTCCTGTGTCCAAACCTCTTTTCGTCCCTTACACTAAACTAACAAAGGAAAAACTGGGCCTCTTCTTGATCCAGAAAGAGGCTTCTCTCGTTCTGAATACATACATTTTAATGTTCAGTTTGTAGTATGAAAAGCACAATGAGTGACTTATCCTCCACTCCAAAGCATAATGTTGAGTCTCTCTCACTGTCCAGCCAGACTTATCTGTGGCCTTTTATCACAAACACTTATTCTCCTTATCTCAGGGGGGAAGTTTCTTCCCCTTTGCTTCTTTTATCCAACTCAAAACTGTAGCGCCAGGTTTGGTGCACTATCCTGTCAAACTTGACCATTGAACTCAGAGTTCCAGAAAATGTATTTTCCGTATACAGTGGGTCCTCCACCCCTTCCTTCAACTCCTTGTACTTCTCCTCTTTCACGTGGGCCCCAGATCCCTTTGGGGTGTCTCGGGATCTCCCTGACTTGTTTTGCAACGGCTCCATCTTTTGTGTGGGTCCCTAAGCCCCCCGTGTGTTCTGCTTCTGTGGGCCTTGCCCAACTTCATATGGGTCCCAGACCCTGATGTGTTGTCTTCGTGGGTTTACTTCCCCAGTTTTAGTTAATGTGATCTGAACATACCTGGTGTACTCTCCTGCCAGGTACTGTTCCACATAAGGTACTTTATGTAGTGTGTTTCTGCCTTTGTTCTTTGGGTTTCTGGCCCATTTGTTTTTGTTTTCATCCAGTGACTCACTTAGGTCACAGAGCCCTTGGTAGTGGCTTTCATAGACTATTGGTTTACTCTCTTGACAAATGTCTAATGATGTGGTGTCTGTGTCCTTATCTTTCGCTTATGCTATTGGCTTTCCCTTTGTGGTTCATTTGGGTCCCAGACTCCTTGGTATTGGCTTTCATAGACCCTTGCTTTACTCTTCTGCCAAGTGTCTATTGATGCAATAAATGGCTGTGTCTTTCTCTTGGGGCTCCTTGACCCTTACATCATACGCTTTAACTCGAATTGGGTCCCTGACCCTTTCTAGGTTCCCTTTGTTTGGTTCCCAGCCCCTTCCGTGTACCCAGGCTCTACCTGTACCTTGTTTCCGGGCTCAGGGTGCATGGTGTCCTGCTCGGGCTTCACCGACTCTCTGGGTGACCCTCCAATTCTCTTCTCTCTGCTCTTGGTGTCGTCCACATCCCTGCCTAGCTTTCCGTGGGTTGGGTTGCATGCTTTGCTCCAGCAAGCATCCCACGTCTTCTGCGTACTAGGTCTCTCTTTGGTTTGTCATGGTCTGCCGATTCTGAGAAGTACTTTTCTGGACAGCGTACCCACTCTTCTATCCTCCTGGTCTTCAGCTTCTTCCCGTGTCTCTCCATCTGCAGGATTCAAACTTTGCTCCTGGTTCCTTCAGGGCTGGCTTGACAACTGGGTTAGTGCTTCTTCTGTTTGCTACTGTGAATACCCAGTAGGCAGTCTACAGCAACTAGACTGTCCATCCCTGTTACTGTAGGTATTTCTCATTACTCCATCTTTACTCTTCGGTACATTACTGAACTGATGATCCTGATAGAGTTCATTAGTACTCTTCTTTGTCTCAGTATTTTCTTGAGACTTGGCTTCCTCAACCCTACACAGATAGATAGAGGCTTGGGGGAATTACAGGGTGCTGAGTGGTGTAAAAGAAAGGAGGGGACAGAACTGAAGGAAGAGAATGCTGTGTTCTCCCAAGGGGATCGCCACCAGTCCCATGGAGGATTTCCCTTGACATGAGATCCACCCGTGGAGTACCACCCCCGGGGGACAATTGGGTAGCGGCCTCACCACCCTGGCCTCATGGAAAGGCCCCACCCCCCCATGGAAGCAGTGACAATACCCTGGGATTCCTCAAAGGAGCCCATAAGATACATAGAAGTCAATGAGATACACAAACCGTGGGCCCCAGAATAGTGAATGTCCCCTCCCCCACCCATCTGCACAGTGCCTCCAGGGGTGTCTGTATCTTTGCGTCCTGCCTCTATCTACTTTTCTGTTATTTTGCCTGGTTGGTTTGCTAGTGCATGGCTTGCCTTAAATGTTGTGTTTACGATGGAATAGGAGACATTTGAAGGGCGTGATGAAAGTTCTTGCCGGAGGCTGAGTCCTCATCTGGAAGCTTTCTGGATGGCACATTGGCTCAGCTGTGATCTTGCACTCCACCGGCAACCAGGGTATTGATTTTAGGGAGGGCGTATTGTGTTCTCGTTTACGCGCATGAACTCCAGTAGCGTCTCTATGTGTTTTCAGGCGGTCCAGGCTTCTGATGTTGTCCATCGCAAATCTTAAGAAACTGGTCCTTTTTTCCTTGTCTTAGTGTGCACGGCATACACGTTTGAGCTACTGCTATATAAAAAAAAAAAAAGAAAAAAAAAGAAAAATGACCATTTATCCATAGCAGATTAATATCTGGCAGCTAGGCATGGTATGCGTTCATTCTGGAGGGCATCTCACACAGCCAGTTCGACAACAGCATCCATCATGTGCCCCCGCCACCCCTTCTTGAGATGCCAAAGGTCAGCCCAAGTTCACTTTACAGTGGCTTTATTGTGTCCAGTCAAATAAAAACATTTCCCATTACTAGTAGACAATTTACTTTAAAACTCCATTTAAGTCATGCTGGTCATATCTGTGTGATCAGGTTCATGCTAACAAAATCCTATTAATACGTACGCGGGTATACAGTACATTAAGGTGACATGTTTCTACTTTTCTAGTTCCCAGCTCTTTTCAAGACCGGCATCAAGTCCCCCACCCCTAGTCTTTCAGCAAATCCATTTAGAGCAAGACAACTTTTGTTATGATGCACTACGGCATCAGACACAACACTAATGTATTTGTTGCCTTGTTTTTAACCCTGGTTCCACATATATTTGTTGCCAATTTGTTTATGTTGCGGAATTACAAGGGCCACTGACGGCTTGTACTGAACCATTTTACTCCTCTACCTACCAATGGTAGGCCTGTTAGTTCTGTTGACTTGGGAGTCACAAGCTCTGGGTTTCCCACAGGCCAAACCTATCCTGTTGACGAATGCCCCTATGATGTGACTCTGGCAACACAGTGTGTACTGTATAATATAATAACACTGTAGGTTCTTCCCATTCTATTACAGTGCAGCCATTTTGGGGGTAGGCTGGCATGGTGCACTCCTCCAGCCGCTCGCTCTTAAACTTTGCTTTGGTATGACTATGCTAGCATACTGTACACTGGTAATGGCATGTGTTTGTGTTTATAATGTTTACTAATGAGAACTGACGTCACCTTTTCCTTTCGTGCCTGCCTGCTGTGCCACACACACTCCGATAAGTAATGTCCCTTTTCTCTGCTCTCATCAAATGTTTTAGAATACCACTCCCATCAGCTCTATCATGGAAATTCATGGGGGAAGGGTGATGGGAGTTGTATCATGAAATATTTCACAACACACAGTTCACAGGCCTTGATATGTGTACAGCATGTATACTATGTTGTGACAGGGTCATGATCCTATCAGGGAAGGACAGGAACCCAGCCCAACCTGCGGCAAGGAGCCTAGGAGGCAGTGAACCACAGCCAGCGCTGTCCCAGTAGAGGTGTGAGGGAGTTAGCGGGATCTCCAGTCGCTCAAGTGCCATGAGTGTTAATGCGGGTGCTCCCATCCATCGCATGATTCCTCCCAGTAGTCTTTCTGGCCCGAATTATCTTTTGCCTCTTGCAGGCCAACAACTCAGAGTACACCTGAGTGCCACTAAGAGAACTTGGACTGGAAACTTGGGAATGGAGTAGAGAGCAAAAATGGAATGGACTGGGATTCTTTCTGCCTAACACAGATGAGCCACTCAAGATTTGACCTTCCATCCCAAGACAGACCCCTGGGGAATGGACAATGGTGGGGCAATGAAACATGAACAGTGAGGTCCTTCCTCTTTCCCAAAGAGATTCTCCTGCTTCCTGGAGAGGGGTCTGGCCCCTATATCCATGTGTCCCCTGGAGTTGTCTTTCTCTGAGGTCAATGGGTCGTTTCTGGTCTCAGCTGGATTCTCTAATTGCAAACTCTCAGTCTCCTGCTGGGTCATTCCCATAGGTACCCATTCGGGTGGTTCTTCCCACCTCAGGTCCGACCATGTAAAAGTGGATCATAATTACTTCGGCCCCCGGACTCACTGGGTGCAGCCCCCAGTCTTTCCTCTTTTCTTTATCGTGTTGCCCTTTCATGGGGAGGCACGGCTATACATTCCAAACCAGGCTCTACCAATGGATTGGGTGGGACAAGGGCAAGTCCTCCTTTTCTCCATTCTCTGACTCATTATCACTTTCTCTTCATGAATATAGGACCTGCTGGGGCTGGCACTGTTCCTCTGGATCAATCATGCCATTGTAGCAGCCTGCAGTCACTGTCACTTCCTTGACTGCTCCTCGCGGCATGCACTGCACCAAACCCTGCATGGTATCCTCTGAGTCCTCTTGCCAGGAAGGTGTCATTTTCTGGGAGGGTAAGCAGGGCACCACAGCCCTCAGTAGAGAATGGGGATGAGAAGAGAGGATAGAAGCAGTGGTGAGAGTGTGCGAACACCAGAGGTACAAAAGAGTGAGAGTGATACAATGACTGGAGGGAGTGGGACATGATGGGAGAGGGAGGGCGAGACCAGACGGTGTAGTAAGATCAAGGGAAAGGAGGGAATGAGAGCAGCGAAGACAGAGATTGGACCAGGATGTCTAAAGTCAGCACACTTGAACCATCAGTCCCCATTAAGAAACCCAGGGATGTCTCAGTTTAGGGCACATCTACATAATTCTCGGTGGGAGGGAGAAAGGTAAGGATTTTGCCTTTAGGCCTTCTTGCCAGTTAGATCTAGACACTGGGTGTTACATGTGTCTAGGTGCAACCCTGGTGTTAGGGGAGCCTGGGTTGGGGAGGTGAGAGCCCACAGGAGTTTGTGATAGGGAAACCCTTAGAGCCACTTCTGCCAATTTTCAAATAAACACCCTTGAACTCTCTTTTGGTGTTTGGGAGTCATTAAGGTCGCCTGTAACAATGTAATGTAATGTGTTGAAGTATTGTGTAATAACGTTAATTGATCACCACAAGTCTAGGTTTTCTCTGTACCGGTTTTTTACCAAGCAGAGACAGAAACAGTTTGCTTTTTTGTCGTTTATTTACAGATATTGGTTCTGGACGATATTGCTGGTTTTGATCTGTAATAAAGATATACACGATGAATAGTATGTTATATTTATTTATTATATTTAACAGTAATGAAATAAGTACATATTCATTCCAGAAGAGGTCTATTTCGGCGGGTGGTGCCACAAGGAGGCAACAGTCAGGTCCGACGGTCAGTGAGGGGATGGGGGATTGGCTTGGTAGGAAGGAAGATGATAGATGGAGTGGCAGTCCCAAGATTCTATACTGGGGTTGGGTTTCTTGTGCTTGTTTCTCTTTGAAGCCCTGCCATGCTAGAGCAGGGTTTCACTTTCTCTGGCAGATGGCATTTTAGGACCTCTGGATTAAGTCACCTTTGTTGCACCGGATGGCCTGAAACCAGGAGGGACAATAGACTTAGGCACACATCAGTCAGTCAGTTATGAACAGGTGATGGAAGGGAGGGCAGCAAGGTGTGGCAAACACAGCTACAAAGAGCTTTTGAAGAAGCTAGGTGGTGTTAAGTCTCCATTGTGAAGTGTGCACTGCAGAACGTTCCCACTACAAATGATGGTAACCCCTGCTCCCCCTTGAGTGCCAAGTGCCCAGGGTCGGACTGGGGCATACATTTTCTCAGGCACCAATGAAAAAGTGGGCCACAGTTGCAAATGGCAATTCATCCTTTTTGTGATAGGGGGAGTTTTCTGATAAATTGTGATGCAAATTGTGCATTTTAAAGGTATTTGTTCAGCAACACTGGTCAAAAGTATTAGCTGCATAGTGTAGGAACTCATCACATTGGCCCAAATTGACCAACAAAGTGGCCCACATTGACCAAAAAACCGATCCCAAGCCAGCATTTTGCGTTATTGGCCTATAGCCTCATGGGCCAGTTTTAACCTGCATGTGCCTGTCCCACTGACAGTATGGGCCTCATTACGGCCCAGGCGCTCCCGTAATGAAGGGTGCAGGTACGGGACCGGCACCCTTCATTACGTGAGCGCCAATTACGAGGTTCCCTTTGCGGGACCCGGAACAGACGTCTGGTAAAACCAGAAGTCCTTTCCAGGTCCTGCGAGGGGAAGAGGGAGCTAATAACGGGCAGTTAGTAACGTGCCCGTTATTAGCTCCCTCCCCATTCCCATTGAGCCCTGTGGGGGCTCAAATGGGAATGGGGAATGGTTCCTTCAAGGAGGAATTACCGGGTCCTCCAATGTTGGAATGACCTGGTTATTCCCCATTGAAGGAACCCGGTATTGGAGCCCGGTATGGAGGCAGCCGTGGCTCTAATAGCACCATGGCTACCTCCATACTCGTAATGAGGCCTATAACTTTTTATCATGCATGTACTGTATAGTAACTCTACAGTAGGTTGTTGTGGTTCCCTGTGTTTACCCACCTCTAATATTCCCTTCATTGCTAAAATCCTAGAAAAGACAACCACCACCCAACCAGTCTTCCACTACAGAGAGAACCCCCTACTTCATGAAAAACAATCTGTCTTTCGCTCAAACAGGAGTATGGAAACAAGTCTCCTTGCCCTTCATATTCAACCATCCAACACACCCCTTTCTTTCTGATACTAGCCCTCCTGTCCTGCACCCCTTCCTTCTGGGGACCCAAGAGAAAGGACATTGTGCATTGTCCGTTTACCACCTGCTGCCACATGTGATTTTGTGCTTTATCTCCCCCATGAGATGTGTGGACCTCCTTGTGCTGTCGGAAGTACTCATTATAAATACACCACTCATCATTCAGGCCTTTTGGTCCCTGTCGTGCAGGTGTTGGATCAGCACAGCGGTGACCCTCCCTTAGTCTAGTGGTGGCGTAAGTGTGGGTTGGCCCAACTAGCCCAGCTAGTAACATCAGAGGAGGAGTGGGCAGAACCAGCAGTAAAGACATTGCTATCATCTAAAAGGGAGGAGTGGGCATCACCAAGAGGGGAGTGGGCACTTTATGCACCACTGGAGGGAAGTAGGCACCACTTGCAACACTTGGAGGGGGTAGGAAACAATGGCAACCCAGATAGGGTGCGGTCCCTCGCTCTTTCACCTTTGCCCCCTCTCTCCCCACAAAAGTCCTCAATAGATTTTCTCAAACTATCTCTACCGCATCCATTCCTTCATTCCCCTTCTCCTCTCCCAAGGGCCTGTTTCTAAAAGCTTGCCTCAGTTGTGATGTTGAATGGCATTGTTGCACACTCATTCACACGCCTGCTGATTGTTCACCCAATTACCCATGTTCATGACCTCCTCTAACCTTATCGGATGGACCATTATCCCCTCTCTCATTTTTGTTACCTGTGACCTGTCCACTTCTGCCCCAGGCGGGGCTTATTATCCTTCCACCCCATCCCGTTTTTCTCTCTTCCTACTGTTGACCCCTGAACTGCCCTCGAGTTGCGTGGGCTGCTTGCTGTTACTTTTCCCACTCCCTGCTCCTCACTTTCTTCCCTCCGGTCTTATTCTCTTCTCATCTCCTTGCTTCTCCTCACGATCAATGCCGGGCTCTCCTCCGCTTGATGGGGACCCCTGCCTGAATTCCCTCATGTTATCACCAGTTGACCCCACTCAGCCGCCTCGTTCCTCGGTCCCCCACTTCACATCACTTCCTCCTCTAACCCCTATGTCCCCAACCCCACCCTGCTTTTGCCCTCCTCTGCCACCCTTTTTTCTCACTGTGCACTTGCCTCCCTGGTCTGCGTCAATCGCATCCTTCTCGTGCCCATCTCCTTTTAAAAAAGGGCCTTGGAAACACTCTAGTGCTAAATCCCTGGTGCAGTGGCCAGTTGTTCCAGGGTATTTCTGGTGGTTGCCATCCTGCCACTGTAGATTGATAAAGACAATGGGGGTCATTCCGAGTTTGGAGGTAGCCATGGTGCTATTAGCAACATGGATGCCTCCAAACCCGTGTCCGGTGTCTCTGAATGGGGACTTACCGAGCCATTCCAACCTTGGAGGACCCGGTAAGTCCCCATTCAGAAAACCATTTCCCATTCACATTCGAGCCCCCATAGGGCTCAATGGGAATGGGGAAGGAGCTAATAACGGGCCTGCTAATAGTGGGCCCGTTATTTGCTCCATGGTCCCTTAACGGGTCCTGCTAAGGGCGGCTGGTCAGACCAGCCGTTCCTGGTGGGACCCGCTAAGGGACCTCAGAATGTGGCAGTAGGGGGTTAACGGCACTGGCATCCTTACTGGTGCCGTTAACCCCCTACTGCCATACTCGGAATGAGGTCCGGGCCTCATTACACGGACGGTGGTGGGCACCTTGGTAAATGCCGGTAAAATACTGGAACCACCTTGGTGGAAAGGAGAATTACCGCCCTATTCCAAGGTTGGTGGGGCGGTAATTCCCCCTTCCCCAATTGCTCTTCCCCATTCCCATTTCTGCCCCATAGGACATAATGGGAATGGGGACGGAGCTAATTACGGCACGGTAAATTGCGGTACCGTAATTAGCTCCCTGGTCCCTTTGCGGGTTGGTTTTTAACGCCTGCAAAAAGCAGGCGTTAAATTCTCCAACCCGCAATGGGACCTCGTAGTAAGGCGGTAAGTGTTAACGGTCACCGGTACCATTAACAGTGACCGTTAACCCTTACCGCCGTCCGTGTAATGAGGCCCTTTGTCTATTTTGTTCCTGTGGAGTAGACAACACACACCTCTGTCCCTTCAATCACACAGGAGAAACATAATAACAGCATGGGAAAATACAGTGACAGCCCTGGCGAAGCCAATTTCAATGTGAGCAAACTCAATCTTAATGCAGTCAAACCCCTTTTAAATACACTCACAATCACACAGTGTGTGGGAAAACGAGTGCTCTTGAGGCAGCCTAACAGTTCTAAAATCCCACAATGGTCTTGTGGACCACCCTCCGTCCACACTCCTCCTTGCAGCTTCTGCTAATAAGACGAATCCTCTATTGACAATGCAATTTCCTGGGGGTGTAGTGGTCCATGCCATGTCCCCTCTTCACTGCAGCCTCCCGTAAACAATGCAATTTCCTGGTGGTCTACTGAGCCCACTCCAAAATCATCCCACCCACCTTCTTTCTTCAATCATTAAAATTCACCCTGGGGTCTAGTGGGCCTCCCTTAACCACCAATCTGTATTTACCTGTGTTTGGGTTATTCTGACGGGTTACCCGAGGAGCAGGGATCCTTGTGGGGTCGGATCTGGACTTTCCGAAGAAACAAAACAACAAAGAAATGAGGAAGACTGAGAACACAGGGTCTGGACTGGCTAGAGTAGGAAGGCAAAGGCTGCTCTGGCCCGGCAAATCCCTTAATGGGGACTCCCTCATACCCAGGGGTTGACACAGGAAGCCGGTGCAATGATGTCATTGTGCTGCCAGGCTAATGAAGCAGGCCTTCACAGTGTAAATTAAATATTCCAAACATTCCCGGCTGGCAGCCAGAGAGCGGGTGCACTGGGAGGGTGAAGGGAGTACGCAATATAATTTCCTAGAACGTTCATGACCTAAGTTCTGACACTGAATGGAAGTTAGCACCCGGGGTGGGGGTTGCAGCCAATCAGGTTCCATGAAAAGCAGATTGAAACAGCTAATCTTAGCCCACGCTCCATGGAACCCACAGGCTGCCTCCCCTGCTGTGGCCTGCATCCCCCCACCCTCCTTTTTTTAATCTCTCCCAACCCCCCCAGTCCCACTTACCTGATTGTTGTGGCGGCAGCACCCACCACCACTGCAGCAGCTTTCCTCCTCGTTTCTCTGGGCACCATGGTAATAGAAGAGCGGCTGCCTACAGAGCCCCTCCTTCTACAACCATGGCAGCCATTTTGGATAAGTATTTTCATTCATTGAACGGGACGCGCGCCGTGTCCCGTTCAATGAATGAAAATACTTTTTTTTTAGCACCCAATGGCCTTAGCACCCCGTTCCTAGGGCTGAAACGGTGCAGACCGGCCAGGAGCCCTCGTTAACCATCCACGCTTCGCACAGGCCATTCATTCGTGCTGCTGGGCTGTTACCCCTTCTTTCAACCCTTAGAGCAGGGTACTAATGTCACAATGTGGCTACTGATGTTACCAATCCTAAAGCCAGTGCTTTTTATTTGTTCATGTGCAATCGTTTCGGCACATAAATTGTGCAGTCATAGAAATATGTCTGATTGCTGATAGCGGTGCTGTTGAATGTTCTGGTGCATTCAGGCTCTAGCACGTTATGGTGAATGGGCAAAGAGGGTGCAGAGAACTGTGTCTCTTGCTTCTGTCACTGCATGTCACCATCTGGTGGCTTTGTAGTGCACCCTTGTGTTGTGTACGACTCTTCACATGAGCTCTGTATCCTACCAGTCGTGATTCGTGCCACCTGGTGGCCCATCATCTCTATTGCAGTAGTCCTGTGTCCCTTTTCTATATCTGAGCAGAATCTTGGTCCTTCCATGTTCGTGTCCCGGGCAAACCGTACTTGTATTGAAACTTGGTGATCAACTTATCAAACAGGTTACTTCGTCTCACGAGTGATCATCATTTGTTATGGGATATCCACCATTAGTCAGTTAAAAGCAGGAATTGCTCACTTTTCTAGGGAGCATGCAGACTATTCTTTAATCTCTCTTTTTAATTTATATAGCTCCAAAATTTGTCTGGTGATACTATTTGGAGCCGAGATTTGGGACGTTCACCACGCTACCAAATTGGGTATGATAAAGAAGCAGTATCTTAAAACTATCCTCAAGCTACCCTTGTCTACTCCTATTGAATTTGTGCTGCTTGAAGCAAAGTTGAACACTGTACATAGAGATTTGACTGTGAACCTTTTAAATTTATATCTAAAGGTGGTTCAAGCCCGCACTACTTCGTTATTAAGCTTAAATGATCAGTAAACCAAAGTCCAAGTTTTAGGGCGCACGGAAATTACAATATGCAAACTGTATAAGGAGGCCACTAAACGGGTCCAGTGATTCGGCTAACATTAAAATGAATAACTATCCCACAAGGTAAATTGAATGCATTAAAAGGCGATTTAGGAAATTGACCAGGAACAATCTCTTGTTAACCTGGTAACAAAATCGTTAGGCCGGGAATATGTTTCTAAATACTTGAATACTCAGGAACTCATGGCTATTTGACAGCATAGCCTAATAACTGGATTGTTGCCAAATATTTGCGAATCAAATGTCATCTCGTCGGTAGCCCTGAGGTTAATGGTTGCCGGACAGGACTGGCAAAAAAGCAGTGTTGCTGTAGAGTGTGTGGTGGAGGCGCTCTGGAAACTGTAACACATATGGTTATGGAGTGCAACGCTATGTCTACCAGATATCTGAAGACCCCCTTATTTTCAAGTGGAGCTGATATTTGTCACGAAGATCCATCGACTCCATGGGCAGCTTTTTTGAAGGCAATGATGTTGGATTGATCTATTATTTGACCAAGCTGTGGGGCAGGCTTGAATCCATTTTTTAAATGTTTTGGTGATGTGTGGGTAGACTGATAATTCGTATATATGTTGTCTTGTGGCATGTTGCGCAGAAAGCCTGACTAATTTTAAAGGTCTTGTTTTGTGGTGTGTTGTACAAAAAATCTTTATTGGGTTGTATTGCACTATTTTAAAATAAATACATAAAAGTCACTTTTCCACTAGTCCTGTGTCACTGCAGCTGCCTCTCTCCGCAGCTCTGTGCCCATGTGATCCTGTGACTCCGGGCAATGCGTGATCTAACACATACATATGCCACCCCTTAGCGTGGTGTCTGAGCAGCTCCTTACCTCTGTCTTCAGGACACACATATGTCCCTGCAGTTACGTGCCACTCGTACGGTTTCCTCAGAAACCTGTACTCCTGGAGCCATGTGTGCCTGCCTGTCTACTGTCAGCTCTGTCCTGGCAGCCGTATGACCCACCTCTCATGAGTGCCACACAACTCTATGTTATTTTCACCACTGGCTCTGTTCCTCCGCAGTCCTATGTCCGTGCCTCCCCAGCAGGTCCCCTCTTCTCTGTGCCCCAGCAGCCTTCTGGCCCTCCCTCTCTGTGCCCGTCCAGCCCTAGGACTGGCAGTGCTGTACCACTCCAAACCAATGTCCCCACAGCCAACTTTCCTTCCAGTCCCGTGTCCTCATAATCCGGTAGCACCCGTGTCCCCCGTGTGTCTCTGCACCCTGTGTCGCCTGCGCTCTTTTTCTAATCAGTACTTTGTTCTCACATTTGTCAACAGGCCTGTGCCCCCATCAGATCTGTGTCCCCAATGCTGTACCCTCGGAACTGTTCCCCTGCCTCCTCGTGACCCCTCTGCCCTATGTTTGACAACCCTTTGACATCCAATCTCAGCAGGCTTTGACCCTCCAGCCCTGTGTCCGCTCATGGCCTGTGCCCACAGCAGCGTCTATTGACCCACTTCCTTGCCTCACCTCGGCTCTGCCTCTGTACAGTCCTTTCCCCATTAATCCTGTGTTACACAGCCAAGTGGCCCCACAGTGCTGGGCACCAAGACCCTTTTCTCCTCTCAGCCCTGCCTGCTTGAGGAGCAGTCCATGCTGCGTCGCTGCAGCTCTGTGTCCCCAGTGCCCTTGGTTCCCAGCCACTTCCCGTTACCTTCGAAATCTGTGTCTCAGGGCCCTTTACCGTATCTTTGCAGCTACATATTGGCTACAGTTCTAGATCTCCACTTCTGGGTGCAGTCCATTTACAGAAACGAGGAGCTTGCCATGGCTTCAGTATTCATCACTTGTGGTCCAGCGGAATACAGCCACTGGAAAACAAGACTTAGGTCACTGTGTTGGCCCCTGTTTACCAACCCGTTTTATTTGCTAGCCATGTTTTTGTGTGGATTGAGTGGCTCTACATAAAAGAGTGCTGCCTTATGGCATCTATTTGAAGCCTCAATGAGTCAGATGCTTCTGGGGTGAGAGTCGGTTTGGGGTGTGGGGGGCGGTGGAGGGGAGAAACGCTGGCAGCAGAAGTTGAAATCAAGCATGCCGTTAGCTGAGATCACTAATGCCAGATAATTGTAGCCCGGGATCCATTGAAACAGTAGTGCCAAATGCTTTGGCAGGCGTCCGCGTGCCTCCGGTCCAAGCCACTCAATGACTGATAGAATTTGGTAAATAGTCTGATGAAAAGAAAATGAAAAAAAAGCCTTACAGCCTTTGACAATGTTCCCAAGGCGTGCATCAGAGCTAGGACCGCACTGGAGAGGCGACGAGCACTGCGGCGTGCATCACTTTGCACCCAATAAATAGCCCCATAAATGGAGTCACATTGATATTTAATAACAAACGCATAAAAGCATGTTTTTTCACTTGCGCGGTAGCAAGTGGATTTGCAAGTGCTGTCCAAACCCGCCTACCCAAGCTCAGGGAACCGCACCGATGCCCGCTTACATGCTTCTGCTTTCAGTTTTATGTTATTTTATGCAAAGGGCTGGAATCCTGCATCACATTTGAAACATTGAAGTCATTATGGGTGTCACCTTGTAGAATAGCATCAGACCACATGTAAATATGTAAATTAGCCCTGAATCTTGAAATTGACTCCTGTTGCGAGATGTGTGGAGGGAGCCCTTTCATAACGAATCTTTGCCACTCTGCAGTACCACATGCTGCCTGCAGGGGAATACAGGGCAGCATTGCATCCCTTCACAGCATGGCAGACAACTGAACTGAAACTAACAGTTCTGCTAGGTCCACTGTGCATTCTCATTCTTGCTTCTTCTCATTCTCTCTTTCTATCATTATCCCTTGTTCTCTCTCTTTCATTCTCTGTCTTGTTCTCTTTCACATTCATTGATTTTGATTGTTTGATTTTGATAATTTATATTGCGCTCATGATGGACCAAACCATATAGTGGTTCGTCCATCATGACATCGAAAAAACAATTGACCAAATAGATTACAGCCATCCTCAGATACAAACAGGATTCATAACGTAGACTTATTGATGAACAATTGAAACTGATAGAGAGAGTCGAGAATCCTAATCTCTCGGGGAATGCTGTTTCAGAGCCTTGGGCCAAAAACAGCAAATCTACTGCCCCCCTTGATACAAAGGTAGATGAGGGGATATTCAAAAGTAGTTGATCCTGTGATCATAGACACCTGGGGGGCTGATAATGGCTAATCCTATCCCTCAAATAGTCAGGGGCTAGTCCATTCAGGCATCTAAACACTAGACATGCCACTTTGAACTTAATGCGATCTTCCACAGCCAGCCAGTGGAGTGCTCGGCAGGAGGGGGATACGTGGTTCGTTCTACTCAGTCCACAGACCAGTCTAACTGCTGCATTCTGGGCCTTCTGAAGCCTTTGGAGTTGTTTTGCTGGAATGCCCACAAGCAAACTATTACAAAAGTCCAGGTGGGCATTGGTTAGCGAACTCACCACCAAAGCATGATCTTCTTCTGGGATATATGGAAGAACCTGTCGAAGTATTCTCCACAAGTAAAAGATTGCTTTTACCTTGGCTCTAACATGACTTTTGCAGCCCAAGTTGTCCTGCCAGATACAGCCCAGGTTCTTTACTTTAGAGGCAAAATTCAACTCTACTCCCAAAAGGTTAGGGATTGGCTGTTTTTTGAGGTCTGTGAGTAGACGTTTAGGCTCATAGAAGATAAACTCTGTTTTAGAAGCATTCAATGGAAGTTGGTTGATAGACATCTACTCACTGATCTCTTGAAGGCAGGTACTGACCCTGGCAAAGGTTTCTTCAAAATTGCCAATTTTGATGAAGATCTGAGTGTCATCAGCATAGGATTGATATCACATCCCATGGCATCTCAAGCTCTCCATCAGTGGTTGAATAAATTATCCATCAGTAGTATAAATTAAAGAGGAGTGGCAGCAAAGAGGACCCCTGCGGGACACCATCCCATAGTGACGGGATCTGAGGTCAAATCTCCAAGTCTGACACATTGTTGGCGGTTCTCCAGGAAAGATTTAAACCACTTGATGGTGTGCTCTGATACTCTGCCAATCGACCTCACACGATCAAGCGAGATGGTATGGTTGACTGTATCAAAGGCGGCAGACAGGTCTATCATTACCAGAAGTGAAAGTTCACCCTGGTCAGCCACTTTCAGAAGCTCATCATGGACCACCAGCAAAGCTGTCTCAGTGCCAAACTTTGGAAGAACCATGGATTGGAAGGGGTCAAGAAGTGACTTCTCTTTCACAAAAGCCTACAACTGTTGGGTGACCACTTTCTCCAGGACCTTCCCCGGCCAGGGAAGGCCAACAATACATCAGTAGTTCTGAAGAAATAGAGGATCCAAGTTGGATTTCTTTTTTTAGCAACGGTGTTAAAACTGTGTGTTTCAGTGTCTGAAGCACTGACCCCTGATCTAGGGATTTGTTAACAAATACAGTGAGAAAGGGGAGATTTCCTCAGTCATACGCTTTGCTGTCAATTCGGGCAGTGGGAATTACAAATAGTTGGTAGGTTTCAAAGCTTTGACCAATGTGCACATATCGTCCTCTGATACAGGATGAAAATCGTTCTGCTTCAGGGTGTCAACACCCATGAGTTGTTCCTGTCCCCCAAGGGGTTGATTGATGGATCTGTCCCAGAAGATTATGGGCTGGAATCTGACCTTTTGCTGCAATGTTGCTCTTAATGCATTCAATGTTCTCATTAAAAAATCTGTTGAAGGCATTAGCTTGTGCTGGTGATGGTGTAGTCGAGGAACCCTTACTCGTAGGATAACAGCACCTTGAAACAATAGGGAAGAGTTCTCTTGATTTATTACTGGCCCCTGTAATTTCTTTGTGAAGAAATTCTCTTTTGGGTACACAAATCCCCTTTTTGTAGTTAGTTAATTATTTGTAGTCATTCTCTCTATCATGCTCTTACTCCCCTCTCTATCTACTTCATTTTCTCCCTTGTTCTCTATCTCATTGTCTCTCATTCTGTCTCTCACTCTCTCTTTCCATCTCGCTCTCTCTGGCTTCCAGTCCTCAGTCCATTTTTGCTACTTTGTAAAAGTGGCAGCAGTGAGGCAAAGACTCATTCTGAAATGGCTCCCCAGTCAAGTCAATTTGAGAGTTCAGTTTAGGGTCTAATTTACATATTTACGTGAGGTATAGTGCTATTATTCAGGGTGGCACCCATGGCTACATCAATGTTTTGAATAAAATCATGCATGAGACCACGCCTTTAATCTTATTCTTCAAACGAGATCTGCATAAAACATGAAAGCACATTTTTTATCGAATTCATCAGTTTTACCATAAAGCACAAACACTTTTGCACCGGATTAGCAATCAATTCATTTGTGAACATATTCCAAAGGTATGAATATACCCATACAGCGCCCAAATGCCCCCGGGTTGGGTGTGCTATACAAATGCCTAAATAAATAAATAAAATGAACCATGGTTCTATGTATAACAGTCTAGCGATGCCCACCTAACCTTATTTATTGCAATTGCTAATTAAAAGTGCACGTGCCATGTCAGGCAATTCTTCTATGCCTTCACAACAAAATGGAACTGCAGAATTTACATCCATAGACCTTGCTGCCAGTTTATTGCTTGGGCTCTATATCTGTCTGGGCTTTAGATCTTCTTGGGCCCTAGTACTTCCTAGGTCCTAGATTTGTTTGTCCCTTAGGTCTTGTTGGGTGCAAGCTTTGCTTGGACTGTAGAGCTGCATGGGGCCACGATCTGCTTTCTTCTTCCCAAGATAATGTCACAAGATTATCCTCCATTGTGACAAAATGACTACTGCTCTACGAGAGTATACGGATGAGTAGTGGTTTCTAAACTCTGACTCAGCCCCACACTACTACTAAAGCAGAACAACGAGTGTTCTCAGCCATGAAGGCGAAACAGTCACAACATTAATAATATACCTAATTGACCTCTTTAGGGAAGTCTGGGGCTCGTATAGGCTATTCTCTTCTGGAGGGTGTGAGCCAGGATGGCAACATTCAAAGAAACAATTGTACAGTAAGTACCAAAATAAAATAAATGGCCAAGCAAGGAATTAAAAGTACAGACAAGCTATTAAAACACAAACAACACACCCCTTAATGAGGTCCACAGAGAAAATCTACTTTGAGAAATGATCACCATCTCTTGGTCAACTTTGCTGGTGCAAGCAGTGCTTCTGGCATGCCTCCAGAACTCTCCTCTATGAAATATCAGAAAGAACGGTGAGTAACAGGTAAAGACAAGCTGCTTCTGGAATGAAGCGTAACCTTTAAGAAATAGGCTCTAATACACAAAGATGTTCTCTGTGATTGGATATGGAAGGGGAGAATACCAGGAGATCGTCCCTATACACTATCACATAATTAAATAGTGAATCGACAAGCACATATTCTATGAATCTCTGAAAGACTGCTGAGGAATTCGCTAAACCAAAGGGCATGACCTGATATTCATAATGGGCAAAAGGAGTCCTAAATGCAGTCTCACATTGGTCCCCTTCTCTTATTCGCAATAAATGGTACGTTCCTCGCAGATCTACCTTAGTGAATATCACAGCCCCTTGAACGGCCTCCAATATGTCATTGATGAGGGGCATCGGCTAACGTTCCTTCACAGTTATCTGTATTAACCCCCTGTAGATGATGCAAGGTATCAGCCCTGAAGTATCCTTTTTTGGGATGGAAAAGACGGAAGCCCCGGCCGGGCACCGGGACTTTTGGATCAATCTCTTGGCTAGGTTTTCATCGAGATACTTTCTCAAGACTCCTTTTTCATTTAGGGACAAGGGGTACATGCGAATGAATGGTGACACTGTGTCGGGTAACAAATCAATCAAACAATCTTCTGGACGATGCAGTGGAAGTTCACGCAGAACCCGGTCCTCGAAAACATCTGTATATTCCATGTATTCCTGAGGGATGACACTTATTTCATGCATGCTTGGTTGAGAAAAAACAGGACCCAATGCAGAGACTGTCTTAGAAACCTCATGATCAGTGGAAGCATAACATCTTTCCCTACAATGGGTAGAGGAGAACATCACTATGTTTTCGGCCCAATCTATAGCAGGGTTATGTCTCCATAACCATGGAATTCACAGTATAAGCGGAAAGTGGGCTGCACGGATTATGTCAAATTCAACAATTTCAGTATGCTGATTGGTCACCATCTGCACTGGAACGGTCTTCCGAGTCACGGCCCTGAACAAAGTGGTCGGGCATCCACTACTTCGACCATTTGATTATTTGGTTTCTTCGTTACGGACATCTGTTGCTTCTCGGCCCATTCTATGTCCATGAAAAGGTGGGCTGCTCCACAATCAATCAGAGCAAAGACCTCCAAAGGCAGTCTCGTTGACCATTGCAAGGTGACACGCAGTACCATTAAATATTCATCTGTGGTATCAATAGTCGAAGTAAGATGTATGTAGGGACTGGCAAGAGTACCCCAGTCTTCTGTCCCATCTAAGACTCGGGTTTGAAGTTTCCCTGTCTTTTGGGAGGCACCTCTGGGCAGCCACGAAGTAAATGTCCTTTGGTTCTACATTATAAACAGAGGGCTTAATCATGTCTCTGTTATCACTCTGTAGTTGTAAGGGGACCTCAGGCAGTCCCTACTTGCATAGATTCTTCTGAAGATATAGGTTCCTCAGAAGGGCCAGTAGGATTTGGTCGTGGTATCCAGGAACTTCCTTTTGTCTTCTTCCTTTCTTCCCTTCTTTCATTGTGACATAATTCTATTTGGAGAACCAATGATATATGTTCTGCTAGGGAAGCTGGCTGAGAGCTATGGACCAACTCCTCCTTTATGTCCTCAGACAAGCCCCTCCTAAATATGGCAAATTGAGCCATCTGGGGCCAGGTGGCTTCTGCTGCAAGTTTCTTAAATCGAGTGACATATGCTAGAACGGCCGAATTACCTTGTTTGAAGTCAAGCAAACTTTTGCAAGTGGAAAACGTCACTTCCTGTTGTTCAAACATATCTTTTAGTGCTCGTATGAATGCTGCAGAGGAGACCACCAAAGGACTGGCTGCGATGACCAAAGGTGTTGCCCAGGACAGGGCATTTGCAGTCATGTTGGCCACCATGAAGCCTATCTGGTCTTTATGGGTTGCGAAAGTGGTATCCCTAAAACAGAAGTGGACAGTACACGCATCCAGGAACTCCTTCTAACGACTTGAGGTTCCGTAGAATTTTCCAGATGGCAAAACCCCAACTGGGGCCTCTGTCGTAAGCACGTTTCGAGTGGCCACTATATGTCTAAGAGTGGCATTCTCCGTCTTTAGAGACTGGACCTCTGCTACCCCTGTCCACTTTCAAGAGTTACTGTAGCTGTTCCATTTCCACTATGTTTTGGGGGCGTTGTAACTTCTCAAGACTTTCAAGGCTCTCACCTGATGAACTGTCGTCCACTGCTTGAGAGGTGTCCTTCTTGCACGTGAAAAAGCAGCCAGACACTTTTGCGCTGTGGGTTATTTATATAAATTGTGAAATGTTATTCATGAAATCCATCTACTACATAACAATCTCATTGGAGTATTCAGTCAAATCAGATTCCTCTGAGCAAAACATACACATACTGTGTTCATGAAAAGCATATACTGTACAACAATCTCCTGGATTAGATTTCTCTGTTTAGAACAAACCCTGTGTTCATGAGAAAACACATATTTAGCGACAGTTTCAAATACATATTTCAAACAGATTTAGGTTTCTCTGAACCATGCAAATCCTCTATTCAAAAAGCACATCTGCTAGACACCAGTTTCCTAAAGGTTTTCTATACAAATTAGTTAAACAATAACTCATTGGACAGCACATGCCAATGTGTTGCCCTCCCGGGCTTTGTCAAGATTATTTAGCAGAGTTGATTTTTCACTACACAGAAAATGACGTCCTAAGTTCACAGAGCTAATTTTGCACTACACAGAAGACATGCATATTAGCAGTTGGGTACATATTCCACATGCTTGTCTAGTAGTCATTATGCTAGTCCTCACATATGGACTTGTCACAGTATGCTTTTAGCAGGTATTTCAATTATATCCTGTAAACAGGGGTCTGGAACAAGGAGTATCAACCAGCTGATAACCGTCTGACAATAAGCCATCCTAATCAGGATATAATTGAAATAACCGGTCAGGGGAGTTTGATATCAGGTACATTATAATTGGATTTAGGAGAGCGCAATGTCCCATTAGTCTAACACTTCTCCACCCTTTCTTTAGTGTCCTTCTTGAACTTTTTCTTTCCTCAAGACTTCTCTCGAAACTTGTCCTTGTAGAGAAAAGGACGCCCCCGATATGCTGCCACAATTCCTTCCCTACCAGTCTCTGGGGAGGTGAAGTGGCAGAAGGAGGGCTCTAGCCCCTAAAGCGAGGGAAAAGCCAAATGGCACTAAAAACCCTCTATGCTGTTGAAAGGAGGAGTGACCCCCAAAAGATGTACCAGATGGCATCTCCAAAATTCCCTCACAGGTGTCAAGAAAGCAGTAGTAGTACAAGGCAAAACTCTCTGAAGCAAGCACAGGTACGGGCACAAATAGGCAAGAGGGAATTGACACGGTGGCAGAGGAGTAGAGCCAGTAAAGAATAAGGGGAAGAAAGCAGGGAGGAACCAAGTACAGACAGAAGGGTAGGGTACATCAAAGGAGGATAGGAAAACTAACGTCTTGCCCAAAGAGAACCACAGGCCGGAAAAGGGTTGCAACTCAGCTTGCTCCTCCGCTATACAAGTAATGAACAGCTTGCGGGTGGTGGAGTCACCACCTTGAAAATAAGCTATACCGTAACTCTAGGGAAAGGGGACGTGTGTGATGGAACCAGCATCGTCCATGTTTCCAGTGATACCGTACCGACCAGCGATCAATTGTCACAATGACATTCATGTTGATCTCTGAGTGTCCACCAATTCTGCACATACTGCATGCCTCCCTAATCCGAGGTACCATCCCTGACACCCACATTCTGACAGGCATTGCCACAACATCCCACCTCCCCATTTCCCTAGACCAAACCAAGCACTAAACCACAGATAATCACTAACAAACGCTTGCTCTGGAAAGCCATTGCAAATACACATCCGTTGAACTTTAGATGTACCTGGAACAAGTCCAGCTGAGAACAGGTCTTGTGATTTACCCCTCCCCAGCCCTGATAATGCACATCCGCTCAACTATAGGAACATTGGGTAACAGTAAGCAACTCTAGGCGAATACCACTAGTCTTATGACATATCCCTTACTAGCCCTGCTAACGCACATCCGCTCTGTTCAGGAGGAGGGGAATTCACTGACGGGCCCATAGGTCAGGACTCACCCTCTAGAACTTGTAAGACAAGATAGCTGCACCATGTGAGGACAGGGGGTGCAGGATTCACTTACTCCAACACGACTCAATAATGAGGACTCAGTAAGTTGGCAGAGGGAAGTCCGTTTAATGACGAGTGCATCAAACAGAGAAAGAAATGGAAATCGCAGCATTGCGATCACCTGTCTCACTCCGACTTCCTCAAACTTCAGTCGAACAGTCATTGTTATAGGCAAAACTCATCATCACTGACGTCTAATTCTATGAAAAACCATCATGCAATGTAATTGGTTAGGAAAGGTAACTTAAGTATAGGTGTTATATCTGTATATGAAAATAGGGCATGCGGATTGGATAACTCTTATCGGGGGGGCGTCTACGCCCATCCCTCTACATCACGCGTGATGGACGTAACTACAAGTACAACGTCTTATTGGTTCTACTATCTATAGGACTCCAGATAACTTGGTCCATTGTGAATGGGCAGGTTACACCCCTGGACATAAATCTCCACTTTTAATTAGCAGCATGCAGAATGGACACCCATGTGCCTGGTGTCCCAAGTTTCACCCTGCCTCCCTTCCATCAATCAGTGTTTTAGGGCGATGTGTCAATTAGTTGGCTAAGGATGGCCTTGAAACTGTAGTCTCTTATCGGGAAAAGTTATGGCATCTTCGGGTCCTGGATGACAACAGGCGGTGGTGCTTCTTTGCGACTGGCGGGTCACATGTTAGTTAACCATGAATCTGCTTCAGTTTCCAGTCTTTGAGTGCATTTAATTCTGTTTCAGCCTCGCCACCTGCATGGGCCCCCCTTATCTTGGCCTTCATGAGGCAGGCTGGTATGCTCTGAAGTTTGAGTCTTGTTAGCTGATGCTCTCCTCCCTTTCTCTGGTTGACCTCGATTTCCTAGCTCTTTGTTGAGTTTCAATTCTGCTCCTTCTTTTGCCTTTGGCTGGGTTACGAAACTTGGCCTGTCAGGCCTCTGGCAGCCCGGGTACATTTCTGCTTTTACAAAATGGAGTCGCACTTGTATAATGCACCTTATTGAGGTAGATATATGGTTGGCGCTTGCAGCTCTATCTTCTACTAAGCATTGCAAGCAGTATCGATTTCTTAGCATCTTGCGTTTCAAGCCTATTTACACACGTTTAACAGGTCGGTTGCTTCCATCTTGTCTCGTAGCACCGTTTCCTCACGTTTTAACATTGTCTTTTCTCTGTGTCCATTACATTTATTTTCGTAGTTACTCGCACTGGCGTGTTATCTTTGATAGCAGCTTTTGTTCATTCACGAGTCTGTTCAGGCCCTTGTCTCATTTCCACTGGCCTTCCATTAAGGCACTTTGGGTCTCTTCATGGACCGGCTGCAGGTACTCTTCATTTCGTATCAGTGGCTGGTACGGCTGTCTGATAGGGTACCGTGCTGCCCAGGGTTGTCTGGTTATGGGTGCTTGAACAGGTATGGATCTTCTGATGTATACTGGGCAGAGTCCCAGTGCAGCTCTTTGTAGGTTCATTTGCTCTTCATAAGTCACATACATTGACAAGTACGCTCCTGATACCTCGAAATGAGGGGAAGGGGTGCAGGCCATGTCTGGGACCTCCTCTACAGCTCCACTACAGGAACATTGGGTAACAATGAGCAACTCTAGGTGAGTACTACTAATCTTGTGACAAATCCCACCCCAGTCCTGATAATGCACATCTGCTCAACTACAGGAACATTTGGGTAACACGAAGCAACTCTCGGCAAGTACTACTAGCCTTGTGACATATCCCTTCCTAGCCCTGGTAATGCACTTGCACTCAACTACAGGAACATTGGGTAACAATAAGCAACTCTATGCGAGTACTACTAGTTTTATGGCATATCCCTTCCTAGCCCTGCTAATGCACAGCCGCTCAGCTACAGGAACATTGGGTAACAAAACAATAAGCAACTTTAGGTGAGTACTACTAATCTTGTGACATATCCACACCCCAGTTCTGATAATACACATCCCCTTAACTACAGGAACATTGGGTAACAATTAGCAACTCTAGGCGAGTGCTGGTCTTGGAGAGACCCTGCCCCAGCCCTCCCCTTTAGAGATAGTATGCCCACCCCCCTAAGGCCCCTACAGGCCAGTTCACTCTTCTGTGCAACTTCGCAAGCTGTGCCGGCTGCTAGGAACATGTCAATGCCATTACCCGGCAATCCCTCTGCACTCTGCACCACTCTGGTGCAGCTTAGAGGGGGCCCCTGAATTCTGCATTCTTGTCACTGTTCCGGCAGGAAAGAGAGAAGGAAGGATTTGATTTGGAAAACCAAAGTGGGTCGGTCTGCTGTGAAACTTTCCAGCGCTCAGCATCTGCAGAGGAACTAAATGTTTATTTATTGTATATTTTTCGTGTTGCTTTAGTGCGGCCCAGGCGCTGGAGCGGACACAGCGCCACAGACATATGAAATGTTTAGCCAGGCAGCGGTTGTCTCAAAAATATGATAATATGTGGACGGAATGTGGAGGTGGGTGCATCTGGGGTGGGGGGCTGATGCTGCCTGAAGAATAAGCTCATTACCACCCTGCAGAAACCGAACGCATCCCTTGCTTCCTTTTCGCGCATATTTAAATGCAATCGGTAATTATGATTTATTTACTGTAATTATAATACTGTTCTCGTTGCTCTCGCTTTTGTACTGTTTTCTATTGCGTGTAACCTTTGTCGCGCGCGCTGTGTTGAGGATCGCCAACATCTATCAAGGAGTACACAATATCGGTAAGATGATTGACGGTCGGAGCGTATCCATGCATCCTTGTGGGGCAGGATAACGTATGGCCTGCCAGGGACTATCAAGGCGCGCATCGCTTGCAGTACTCGGCTGCCGCCTAAGAACAGCATCAAGGGCGAGTTTGTTCTGTAAGTGGGCCTGCTTACTAGACTGAACAAGGATGCGCAGAGCCAATAGGCCAGGCTTTATTTAATGGGTCTCATTACAAGTTTGCTGGTCTAGTAAATACGGTACCGGTAAGCTTGCCGGTACTGTAGTTACCGGACTGGCAAACTACGAGTTCTGCTCGCGGGTGCATTTTTACCAGCCAGGTCGGACCTGGCTGGCGGAATGGCACCCGCGAGCAGAGCATGTCGGATGCACCGGCACCATTCTGAATGGTACTGTTTCGGCACCCACGAGCAGAGCATGTCGGATGCACCGGCAACATTCTGAATGGTACCGTTTCATCCGACCTCCCCATTGGGAATGGGGAGTAAAAGTTTCCGGCCCCTGGCAATGGGGAAATACAGGGTCCGCCAGGGTTGTAATGGCCTTGTATTTCCCCATTTCCAGGGGCCGGAAAAAATGGCAAGTTTGGCGGCAGCCTGCCGGTTTTATCGGCAAGGCTACCGCCAAACTTGTAATGAGGCCCATATCTTCTATGACTTGCTCCAGAGATTGGGGCTCAACTATAACTTTGGTGGAAAGTTGGCAAATTCACCTCCTGGAGGTAAAGCCGACATCTTTCCATCAAATCTCGCCAGAATTACTGCGGTGGAATTACTATTGTGGTAATTCCGGCAAAAATGACTGATTGAGTCCTATGAACTAAAAAATACACCACTTGTAATTTGGTGGTAATACCGCCGGACCAAGTGGCAGTAACGGTAATACGGTTTGGTGGCATCTTTGTGGATTTACTGCCCATATACCACCAAATTCATAATGAGAAATGCCCACTAAAGCTCACCTGTCCACATGCTGCCATTCAGGTGAGCTGTAATTGACCCAGTTCTTTCATCAGATTGCAGGTGCAACCTCAAATGACCAGATACTGCCATCACATGACAGGTGCAGCCATTGTGCTGAGCGAGAGACAGCATGCACAGGCAGAAAACACACACAAAACCAATCTTGGAGAAAAAACTGGCCACATTTATTAACACCGTACACTTAAATGTGACGAGCAAAACATAATTGTAAAGAAGCAGTACACATTATATGCATCAATATTGGCTTGAATTTCCCAAGATGACAAGGGTCCATTCTGTCCCCTTTGACGATACATCATGTTGAGGCCTCACCCCGGCCAGCCTACCATGCCCTTTTGGGAATGTTACCAGGAGGTCCCATACCCTGGAATTATCCCGCAGGACATTGAGGCTCAATACAAGTTGGGTGTTGCAGGTAAAATGTCCTGATCATGCACCCCCGGTTCTGTGACCCCTACCAGCCTGAAGACCCCAGTGAAAAGCAGCCAACCCTCACCACCGGCCGACACTGGGCTCTGGGGCCCCCGAAGGGGTAAATCAGCATCCTCCCGGACCCCATCACCTGCCACCCCAACCCCAAAAATGTGTAGGGTGGGTCAAACAGCCAACAGAGTGTTGCAACGCAATCTCCCTGCACCCTTTGCTGACACAATCACCTGCCCTGAACTCCATTAGCACAGCATGTGAAGGCGAATATAACCTTTGAAGGCATTAGATTTCCACCTCCCTAATTTCATAATTTGCCCCTGCTCTAAACCAAAACCTAAATGGCATTGGCCATTTATGGGTGGTCTTGATTCCTGTAATGCCTCTCGGGCCCAAGGGCTTACCTGAAGAGTGGGGGGAGGGGCGGCAGCATCCCTTGGTGGAATTGGTGGCAGGCTGATGCTTGCGGATGCAAATATGGAAGCATGCAGGCTTGCTCCGTTGATGCAGTGAATGGATGCCGGCGGCGGGCAGGAAGATGGACCCCAGCCAGAACCAGACAGGGCCAGACAGGGTACATCTCAGCCCTTTGATGGGGGCTAGTGTTCGCCGAGGCTTTTGGTCCAGATGAAATTAGAAGACAGCCAATCAGGGCACACAGGGTGCACAGGCAAGGCTGGTGCCTGCCTCAGAGGTTGGCAAGACAACCGGCGGCCATGATGGAATGGCCTTGGAAAAAGAACAAAAGTGCCAACCTTAAGGCCCTAAGGGCCTTGGAGCGAGGTGCTCCGCAGGGAAGTTGCTGAAAAATAAGCTGCTGAACGTTCTCTTCCCTGGAACCTTAAAGGGAGTTAAGGTACATCATCATATTCACCTGGAGCTTATGAATAGGTCTTGTTTGCTGGTCTTGCACCACGTGTGAAGAGACCATAATTTTGTCCATCTCGCCTTTCTATTTAGTGCTATTTGATTCAATTATCCTGTCTCACATATGCTTTCTGCATCTTCAATTGTTCAATACTTGGCATTCACAACTGTTCATTCAGTTACTTAACCTAAGAGAAATATGTCCTGCATATATTGTTTATCCTCGTTGACTCCCTTTGTACCCTGCAGTTGCTTCTTACTGTAGCATCCTTGATCTCTGGCCAACAGCTATCCTTTGTTGGTGTGCAAATCCATTTTCCAGAATCTATCAGTTCTGCAGGCCTGGTCTTTCTCCTTCATGCTTCTCGCTAACTTTTATTCAGAGCCGACATCCATCTTTTCAACATGGCCACCTTACCCGTGTTATATTTTCTACTGCAGCAAGCTTCTATGTGACTCATCTACCTTGTGTTTCTGCGTATTTACATTTAGTCCTAATCTGGTTATTTATCTTCTTTGTATTTATGGTTATTTCTCACCCGTATACATGTTTACTTTGTTTCTTCAGTTCCATCTTCATTCTTTAAGTATTCCTACATCGTTTCTGTGTGTCATTGTATCTTCTCCTTCTGACATCACTTTGCATCTGTCAGATTTCCTTTACACCTCTTTGATATTCAGTGGTGTCTGCAAATCTCCAGCTACCACTTCAGTTCGAGGGTACATTCGGTACGGTTGTCTGAGTGCATAACGTCTCTCACATACTCAATGCGGTATTGGAATAATACCTGGTGTCATGGACAGTGTCTTCTTGTTCTTTATCCAGTATGTCGGAGCTGAGGGGGCGGGTTCTCTCAATGAGGCAATGTCTGCTTCTCTACAGCGGCCAAGGGATCACTCAACCTACTGGTCACCTCCTGAAAAGCCTGTAATGTGGCCTTACACTGCCGAGTCCCAAGCTGCCCCTAAGAAAGAAAATCATCCAAATAATGGAGCACCCGGGCCCCTCTTACCAGCCGCACAGTGGCCCATTGTAGAAACGTGCAGATTTTCTCAAAATAATTGCGCGAGATAGAACATTTAATTGGGATGCATTTGTCATAACAGAACTGGCCATCTATATGAAAAACACAAGGGTGATAGTCCTCAAGATGTAGCGGTAGGAGACAAACGGCAAATTCGACATCCGTTTTGTCTAACAGAGCCCCCATTCCTAGCTTTTGCATTTGAGATAACACCCTATCGAAGGAAGCATACCGCACTGGGCATGCATTCTCGTTTATGGCATCGTTAACTGAAGCCCATCTAGGGAAGGACAGATTGTGAATCAAGCAGAACTTCCATTCGTCCTTCTTGGACAACACGCCCAAGAGGGGACAATAGCAAACTGTCACCAACATTCAGATACTCGTTCACCCATTATTGTAGGTAAACCTGCACCCCTCAGTGCAGATCCCCTGCCCAGGCCGTCCATACTCCTTTCACTTCTGGTCCTTCTCCCTAGCCCATTTGTGACATTGCACTTCTGGGTGGCCAGTAACCCTACAGAACGAAGAAAGGGCTTGAACTTACAATTAGACCTGGAGCTTGCCTGTGTGTTGAATGCTCAATAGGACACCCTCTTATCAGGTGAATGTGTGCTGACCCGAAAGGACTGACCCAATCTGGGGAACCCCTGACGCCCAACCCTAGAAGCCTGAGGATTTGCAGCCGTGCAGTCCACTCATAGAAATTGATATCTTTTTTTTTATTATTTTGTTTTGATATAGCTGAATTAATCAACTTTTCAAAAATAATGACATATAAAATAGCAATTTCCTTTTAACATAGTAACAAGACATGATAAGATAAGGAATTTACAAATCAAGGAATTACAAATGAAAACAGACAAAAAGAGATATGAAAGAGCAGTTAAATGAGAAACTAAAATAAATTGTAAAGAAAATCTAAGGAGAAAGTGCTAATGGTGCTTTTACAATTGGCATGGCAGCTGCAAAGTATGTCAGAAATTGCATCTATATTAGAAGCATATTTCAGCAGGTAGCACAGCTTCCAGAAAATGCACCAAAGCCTTCATAACCGAAAATCTAACACTCTTAAATAAAACGTTCCATATCTCACTTTCGTCTCTTTCCATATACAAATTCAACAGATTATTAAAATGTTTCTGTCGCAAAGCCTGCAGGGTAGGGCAGGAGACAATTATATGCGGCAAGGTTTCTTTTGCACATTGGTTCTCGCAAAAGCGACAGAAATTTAGATCGGCAGGAATAATTTTTCGCCTCACCAGCACTTCACCCGTTAACCACAAGTTTAGTCTCAACCGCAGTAACTTATTGCGGATGTTTGCAGATGGACATTTCAAAAGGTAACCAGCCGGTTGACCAACGCATTTTGTCCCAAAACAATTGACATCAAAGTCTCTGTATTTTACACATGATTCATAATTTTTGATCCAATCCCATTGAAAGTACTTTTTCTAAGCACGATTGGATTTACAATGAGAAATTGAAGTGAGATGTTAGCCTCGACCAGGATGTCCATAACATAATTTCGCCACTTTAAGGGAAAGGCAGAAGTGGAAACAGACAGATGGCGAGCTACCATGCTCAAAATATTGTTATCGGTCACTCCAAGTAAACTTTTGCGAAAAAAAGAACACATTTTCCATTTAACTCTGCTACATAAGGAGTTCAGCCCCAGTTCAAACCGCAAAATGGGCAAGGGTGAGCAATTTGGGAGTAGCAAGACCTTTTTTCCAAAAGGTGGCCTCCAGTTTGTTCCATAAGCCATCATTTGAATATAGATTTGATTCGATACCATAGAGTAAAATGCGAACCACCTTTTGCTCATAAAACATGATGAGATGTTTTAACGTAAATTTTCCAAACTTATGTACAAGAATTTTACCCTGCGATATCAGAGACTTTCATTTTGACTGTAAGGTGTACAAAAATGTACCATCACTGACGGTGTTTTGAATATAGATGCCCTGATATTTATATTCGGACACTGTTTCAATTATTTCCTGATGCAAGCACCAAACCCCATTAAAGATTTTGTGTTTACCAAGGGGTCTGCAGACCATGATCTGAGATTTGGACAGATTTACAGTTAGGTGATTTGTCTCCGCATAATCTGATAAAGCAGTCAGCAAATTCTGGAGGTCTCTAGGAGTCTGTGATATTAAAACAAGGTCATCAGCATAAAGCATCCAGGGGATACGCTGGCCACCCAACTCCGGAGCATCTGCTTTAATTCCAAGAAAGGAGACACCCATATCAAGAATAAAAAGGTTGAACAAAATCGATGCCAAAATGCATCCCTGTTTTAAGCCCACAAAGGTGGGAAAGGAGGCAGACAGGAGGCCTTCGAGCGTTAGCCTGACTCTCATAGTGGTGTCCGAGTGTAATTGAATAATTAGGGCCAAAAGAGAAGATGGACAACCCAGTGTTTTTAACTTAAAGAATAATAGGTCACGATTTATGGAGTCGAAGGCTGATTGGAAGTCAATTAACGCAAACTATAGAGTTTGCTTCCTAGATGCGTATTGTGACTTGAGCATATTGATGGTGATAATATTAGGGATCGTGCCAAGCCCAGTGACAAACCCAGATTGAAGAGAATCCCTTTTAAAGTGATTTTTTGTCCAATTATTAAGTTCTCTGAGAATAATGCGGCAAAAAATCTTGCCGAAAGATCGAGCAAAGAGATCGGTCTGTAACTGACCGGGTTGGCTCGATCACCCTTCTTGTAAATCGGAACGACAATTGATTGTTTCCATGAGCTTGGAATTTTTTGGGAGGTGTTGATAGAGTAAAACATAAGACATAATGGGCCTCATTACGACTCAGGCGGTAAGGGTTTTACGACGGCGTAAACAGCGCCGACCCTTACCGCCTGAGTACGAGGTCCCTTAGCGCCATGGCGGATTTAACACCTGCTTTTAGCAGGTGTTAAAATCCATGGCGCTAAGGGACCATGGAGTTAATTACGCCACCGTAATTTACGGTGGCGTAATTAACGCCTTCCCCACTCCCATTATGCCCTATGGGGCAAAAATGGGAATGGGGAAGGGTAAATGGGGATTGGGGACTTACCGCCCCGCCAACCTCGGAATGGGGCGGTAAGTCCGCCAACCACCATGGCGTAAACGTAGTTTACGCCATGGTGGTAAAGTCACGGCCCAGGCGGTAACTTACCACCTGGGTCGTAATGAGGCCCAATATGTCTGCCCAAATTTCGGGGAATTGCTTCAATTGTACATTCGATAGGCCATCCGGGCCGGGAGCCCTGGAATTGCTTGCTTTTTTAATGAAATATAGTATGTCATCCCTGTCAAAGCGGAGTTGGAAGGGAAGCTCAGTATCCACCACAGGTACAGAAAGGGGAGTCAGAGGAAGAGCGAATAGCTCGAAATAATGGCGTATCCACTTGTCCTCTGACACATCATTTGCTTGTACAGCAACCTGGTGGCCTGCTGTTGCTTGGTTTATAATATTCCAAGACTGGGCAGTGTTTTTTGATGCCAGGGATACCAACATATTACTACCATCAGTTTGGTAGAGTTTAGCCTTCCTACCTCTTACCCAATTTCTATATTTTGTTTTTATACGGGAGAGGACAGCCAAACGTAAGTGTAAGGGGAGTTTTAAGGCTTTCCTCTTTTCGGCCCGAACCAAAGCTTTCTCAAGTCTGATTTCGTGATCAGTGCAGTGTAGATGCGGAGTTTGCTTTTGTTTATGGGCTATTGAACTCGGCTGGAAGAGCTGCATTAAATTAGAGTACACGACATCTGAAGGATAATCGCTCACAGCATTAATCTTTAGTTCTGCATGATAGCATGTCCTAAAAGCTTTCAAGGAGGTTTCAGACCATATTAGATGATTCCTAGCTGGATTTACCTTACAAGATCCCTTCAGGTATGTAGGTTTCATATTAGATTTGATCAAATTCAAGCACCATGTAGTATGCAAAATATTGTGGTCACTCGCTTCAGATTGAATAATTTGAAACAAAGTGACCTGATTTAGCATATGAGCATTAACATAGGTGAAATCAATGATCCCCTTGCTATGTGCACGGTGCCAAGTTGGTCTAGGTGGAATGTCTTGTGGAAAGGTGCCATTTAGCATTTAGAGGTTGCGGGAATCAGTGAAAGTTGACCACATTTCAAGGTGTTTTTGTTCTAATTGGCATCGAGGGCCCAAGCAATGTAAATTTAGATCACCTGTTAAATAAATTAGATCTGTGTGCACATCTAAACTGACAATATCGATAGCCTTGTTCACCGCATCCATAAAGCAGTCATCAGAAATGCCCATTGGGTTCCAATAGATATTAATTGCAGCACATGTGAAGCTTTCTCCCACAATTCTCGACATCTGTACAAAATCATTCGGACAATACCACGCTTCAATTTTTGAACAAGATGACTGCTTGACAGCGGTTAACAAGCCAGAGGTTGGACGCCCCAAAGGGCGCTTTACAGCTGGAACCAAGCAAACATAATTGTTCCATGACGGTGGGCTAGTTAACCAAGATTCCTGAAGCAAAATTACATCATGTCCCAACAGCTGTGAAGTGTCATTATTTAAAATGTGCCGATTCCCTCTGGAATTCCAGCTGACAAAGGAAATATCCAGTATTGAGGGAATTGCGTTGCTAACATTGATTACTCTGGCACTGACAGTTGCAGGAGTTTACAGTTTGAGTTTGAGGTTTCTTCATATTTTGGCTCAGCTGTATGTCCTGCCGATGTATGGGTGTATTAACTGAGGCGTCAGGCGTTGGCAGAAGGGTGAAGCCAAGGTCTACAAATTGGGACTTCACCGCCCAGATAGTATTCACCACAACCCTCGAGTTAATCCAGAGATTTACAGAGGACCGTTTTACTGGGTCTAGAAATTTAACAAGTTCAATGTCTATGGAGCCAATGTCATCTAGCTCTGGAATCTCTCGGAAAATGGACAGCACTGAGGCCCGATTAAGATTATATTGTTTGACAGGCAGCGGTTGACAACTAAGGGTCAGTGAGTGCACTGCAGGACGTTTAAAGCGCACAGAGTCGGGTTTCTGTTTAACTGACATAGGCAGGTCAATGGGGATTGAGTGAGGGCCATTACACACTATGGCAGGTTGAGGGGTGGTAGTCGTCTCTAAGAACTTGGTCAGAGTAGTCTGGACCAGTCTTTCCATGTCACTAACAGTCACAAAATTAGGGACGTTGGCAGTCTCTCCTTTATAAGGAGGAGCCAAAGACCCAATTTTCCCTGCATCAAACGAAGTAGTCACACCTGTTTTTAGTTCGAGGCCACTGCTGGGGATGGAACCTGGGGAACAGCAGATGTACTATGCCCAAAAACTAGGTTTTTAGAAACAGATTTTTGACGCCAAATAGTCATCAACTGCCTTTCTTAACTCTTTCCGACGGTTTTCTCCATTCAATGTATTCAGGACCGTTGGGGCGTTGAAAATAAAGCCACTTGCTGGTGAATTACAGGTGTTGGAAGCAATGAGGGGGGGCTGCTCGATGTTGGTTTTTTGGCGACTTTTTGAGACATCTGGTCAGCCACACTTATCAATTTGCTTAGAGGACTATATGCCATAACAGGATCAGTTGGCGCAGGCAATAACTTTGCCCTTTTAGCCTGCATTTGTTGGAAATATTTTTTTGTTATGGCTTTGGAGGCCGAAACCGTGGATGAGACTGGGGTTGAAAGTTTGTTAAAGAAAGCTTTGGTTTGGGAGGTGTGATTGGCGACAGATTTAATGTTCTTAGTTTTCTTTTTTTCTTTTGTTATGGGATTCTTTTTGGGGCAGGGTTTCACTATATCAGAGGCAGTGGTTTGAGCCCCAAAGAGTGAGTAAAATCGTTTTTTTTGTTGTTGAGTTGTTCTCTCTTGCATGTTTTCTGTGAGGTCAAATATAGTGTCAAGGATAAAAGGAATGGACTGATATATTTGCACAGAAGGAACAGCATCAGCGGAGGTCTGGGACATTACAGACTTTTTGATGACTGTTACTTTTTCCGAGTGACTCAGTTTCTCTAAACTGTTTGAAATTGTGAGTTGCTCGGCAAGTAACTGGTTAAGCTGATTTGAGTGGACTTCAGCCTTTATAACAAGCACTTCAAACAACTTCGCCAAAGCCAAAATGGCATTGTTCATAGACGTAAGCGCAATACTAGTGCTTACATTCTGAGTGTCACCACAGCCAGCAACAAAAGAGCCTTTTTCGGCCAGTTTTCTCGGGGTTGGAGCACTAAATGACAAATTATCCACAGAATTGGAAGCGCTAATATTTGTGAAAAGCGTAAGTGACTTGGATAAGTTGTCGGAGCCAGTATGTGGTGAATAAGCCAGAACATTTGCATCCAGATCAATTATAGGTAAGTCCTTAGAAGCAGGACTAGAGACTGTTTTAGCACTAGATGAATTACTAACAGTTAAGACAGACATATTGGCTGTTTCACTAGAGAGGGCGACATCGCCAGTTAGAACATTTGTTAACAAAATGCTATCAGTAAGGGAGACATTCTCTTTTGCAAACGTAACTGTTGGGCCTAAAGCTGTTGCAGATTTTACATTCTCACCATCAAGGTCCTTTACCATGGTGTTCGCGGGCATTATTTGTCCATTTGAACCTTCCCCAATGGCGATTCTATCCGTGGCAAGTCCTTGCAAAGAGTCCTTTATGCCCATAGAAGGGGTAACCGTGGTGCATGGGATATTATCCCCACAGCTAGAGTCCCTGCAAAATGAACGAATGTCCATACCCAAAAGTTGCTCAGCTCTGCTTTTTGTGGATTTGGTAGCACATCCACGGGGAGTAGAGCTTAAGCGAGGTTTTTTTTTAAAACCTTCAGGAAATGAGGTATGAGAGAAACTCGCACCGTTGGTGCTGTGTAATGAAGTTACGACCGGCATTCCGGTGTTCAAAGAATTCATACCTCGTTTAATTTTTCGCAAGGTATAAAAATGCAAATTGGGGGCTGAAAGGGAGGACTGATACCAATAATAGCAGTGGCAGAACAGACCTTCAACGCTTAGCCGCGACGAACGCGGCGAAGCGGCAAAGCGGGACTTCTGGGACTTGCTGGGTGCGCGCGCGGTACGTGCGCAGCCTCCCTTATGTAGTCCCTCCTCCTCTGAATTGAAGTAAAGCCTAAGGAAAGGGGAAATATATGTCAATACTGAGTTCTAATAGTACTAAAAGTACTATAAGTAAAGTCTGTGTTATCTTTCACCTTCTGGTTGTTGTAGTGAAGAATGAATCCTTTTCGTTTGCAGGCAATCCAAAATGGTAAGCAGAGCAAAGAGCAGAGCAGCAGAGTCTCCCGCGGCAAAGCGGGACTTCTGGGACTTGCTGGGTGCACGCGCGCGGTGCGCGCGCAGCCTCCCTTATGTAGTCCCTTCTCCTCTGAATTGAAGTAAAGCCTTCTGGTTGTTGTAGTGAAGAATGAATCCTTTTCGTGTGCAGGCAATCCAAAATGGTAAGCAGAGCAAAGAGCAGAGCAGCAGAGTCTCCCGCGGCAAAGCGGGACTTCTGGGAAATTGATATCCCTTTTGCCCCGGTCCAGGTCAATGCTTCCCACCTTTTCCCCTCTGGATCGCTCATGATACTTCAACCAAACCCCATGAACACATGAACAATACATTAACACAATAAGATGCAAATACCAGAACAACGTAGGGTGTAACTCGTGATACTTCTGAACTATCACTGCTGCAAATATTGCAAAGCCCAAAGCCCAATTAACAATCCACCTTTTTATGGGAGGCTTCTTATCTTTGCTATCTGAATTATTTTCCTTATTGTCTTCGGTTACTGAATGCTCGAGCATAGAGAATACATGGATAAACTTGTCCTTCCAGATCTTTTCCTTTATCTCTGGCATTATGTGCCAAGTGAGCATACCTTACTGTCTGGAATGCAGGGAGGCCGAGCCTTTGCGTCACCAGAACCTGAACTTGTGGCAAGTGCCCCCAAGTTTGCCTGAATCTCCTGCAGCATACCCCGATTTGCTGGCCCTCCTGTCATGGTAGCTGCCCCGGCAGAGGGAGCCCCCCTGCTCCTTCTGTCTTTGCCCCTTCTCCCATCCTAGATGTTGTGACATCTCTGCCTGGGATTCCTGATGGCCTGATGGCCCCCACTCCCTGCTGGTCTGGCACAGGAGCCACCCAACCAGAACGCCGTGGAGACCACTGTCCCCACAAGGATATCCTGGGGGGGGAGGAGTCCAGCAACCCTGATTCCCCCGTGCCTGAGCCCCCTTGCGCCCCACTCATCCATGGATTCCATCCCTGACAACACCAACTGCTGTTCCTGCGGAGGCATGCTGCCATCCTTGCTGAGCTTTGACTATGCCCCGGTAACCACCGGTTCTACCCCAATCCCCACAGACACCGGTTCCTCCGGTCGTGCCACAGCACAATCCATCTGTGCAGATCCAAATATTTCCCTTGAATTCACCGAAACCCTACCTTCATTGGCGGCGGCAGGAGTCCGCTGGGGTCTCGCCCCTGGGGCTGCTATGATTGCCATGCTAACCGGCCGATCCACCTGTGCTGACTTCTCCCTCGTCCCCGTATTCCCTGTATTCACACCCACACCAGTGGCGGTGTGCGTCTTTGCAGGTCCAGACCCTGGGGGCCGCAGGAACCATACGAGCTGCAGGAGAACCCGGGCATGTTCCCTGCTTTGTTGGTTTGCACTTTTTTAGTGGCAGAAAGGCATCACTGGGGAGAACCTTCTTCCTAGGGGGCCTGCCAGGCTATGCATCCCTGAGGGGCACTTACCGTCCCCCCCAGGTAGCATACCCAGCCCCTGATTCCTCCCCGCCTCCTGTAATTGAGATATTAACTTGTCCATCCCTCTTTCCTGCACCATGGCAAACTGGGCCCCACAATGTGCTGCATCATTACTGTACTTTTTAGACTTTAGCTACCCTGAAAAGCAAACTATCTGCCCAGGAAAATACGTTGGTTTCCTGCAAGCAATGGGGGCTAAGCCCAGTCCCACTAGAATATAGGCCCACAGAAAATCCCTGGAACCAGCCAAGCGAAGATCTAACAGCCACTGGACTTCAAACCAATCCTTGCCCACTCAGTGCTCCAGTGCACCCACCAAGCCCTCATCCCCATATGCCAAATATCCAACCCCCGGCAAGGCACCGCAGCCCCAGCCTCCCCTGCCGCCCCCACCATGGAGGCTCCTGGCAGATGCCACCATCCCCACAAGCCCTCCCAGGACCTCACACCCTGCACCCCTGCAAGCACTCACCTAATCTGTATCCCTGAAGCCGGGATCCAGTGCAGAAGCAGGTGACTGGGCCCTGGCCCAGGGGATGCAAGCAGGGAGGCCCAAGGAAGCAGGAAGGCTCTGGGCGACGAGGACAGCGAGCAGCACGACGACTCTTGGCCTTGGTGGGGTAAAGGTTGGGGGATGCAGGCAGCTAGATGACTCTCGGCCGTGGCGGGGTAAAGGTTGGGGGATGCAAGCAACTAGATGACTCTCGGCCGTGGCGGGGTAAAGGTTGGGGGATGCAGGCAGCTAGATGAATCTCAGTGGCGGTGTAAAGGTTGGGGGATGCAGGCAGCTAGATGACTCTCGGCCGTGGTGGGGTAAAGGTTGGGGATGCAAGCAGCTAGATGACTCTAAGTGGCAGGGTAAAGTTTGGGGGATGCAAGCAGCTAGATGACTCTAAGTGGCGGGGTAAAGGTTGGGGGTTGCAAGCAGCTAGATGACTCTCGGCCGTGGCGGGGTAAAGGTTGGGGATGCAAGCACCTAGATGACTCTAAGTGGCGGGTTAAAGGTTGGGGGATGCAGGCAGCTAGATGACTCTCGGCCGTGGCGGGGTAAAGGTTGGGGGATGCAAGCAGCTAGATGACTCTATCTGGCGGGGTAAAGGTTGCGGGATGCAGGCAGCTAGATGACTCTCGGCCGTGGCGGGGTAAAGGTTGGGGGATGCAAGCAGCTAGATGACTCTAAGTGGCGGGGTAAAGGTTGGGGGATGCAGGCAGCTAGATGACTCTCGGCCGTGGCGGGGTAAAGGTTGGGGGATGCAGGCAGCTAGATGACTCTCGGCCGTGGAGGGGTAAAGGTTGGGGGACGCAAGCAGCTAGATGACTCTAAGTGGCGGAGTAAAGGTTGGGGGATGCAGGCAGCTAGATGACTCTAAGTGGCGGGGTAAAAGTTGGGGGATGCAGGCAGCTAGATGACTCTAAGTGGCGGGGTAAAGTTTGGAGGATGCAGGCAACTAGATGACTCTAAGTGGCGGGGTAAAGGTTGGGGGATGCAGGCAGCTATATGACTCTAAGTGGCGGGGTAAAGGTTGGGGGATGCAGGCAGCTAGATGACTCTAAGTGGCGGGGTAAAGGTTGGGGGATGCAGGCAGCTAGATGACTCTAAGTGGCGGGGTAAAGGTTGGGGGATGCAGGCAGCTAGATGACTCTCAGTGGCGGGGTAAAGGTTGGGGGATGCAGGCAGCACGATAACTCTCGGCCGTGACGGGGTAAAGGTTGGGGATGCAAGCACCTAGATGACTCTAAGTGGCGGGGTAAAGGTTGGGGGATGCAGGCAGCTAGATGACTCTCGGCCGTGGCGGGGTAAAGGTTGGGGGATGCAAGCAGCTAGATGACTCTATCTGGCGGGGTAAAGGTTGCGGGATGCAGGCAGCTAGATGACTCTCGGCCGTGGTGGGGTAAAGGTTGGGGGATGCAAGCAGCTAGATGACTCTAAGTGGCGGGGTAAAGGTTGGGGGATGCAGGCAGCTAGATGACTCTCGGCCGTGGCGGGGTAAAGGTTGGGGGATGCAGGCAGCTAGATGACTCTCGGCCGTGGAGGGGTAAAGGTTGGGGGACGCAAGCAGCTAGATGACTCTAAGAGGCGGGGTAAAGGTTGGGGGATGCAGGCAGCTAGATGACTCTAAGTGGCGGGGTAAAAGTTGGGGGATGCAGGCAGCTAGATGACTAAGTGGCGGGGTAAAGTTTGGAGGATGCAGGCAACTAGATGACTCTAAGTGGCGGGGTAAAGGTTGGGGGATGCAGGCAGCTATATGACTCTAAGTGGCGGGGTAAAGGTTGGGGGATGCAGGCAGCTAGATGACTCTAAGTGGCGGGGTAAAGGTTGGGGGATGCAGGCAGCTAGATGACTCTAAGTGGCGGGGTAAAGGTTGGGGGATGCAGGCAGCTAGATGACTCTCAGTGGCGGGGTAAAGGTTGGGGGATGCAGGCAGCACGATAACTCTAAGTGGCGGGGTAAAGGTTGGGGGATGCAAGCAGCTAAATGACTCTAAGTGGCGGGGTAAAGGTTGGGGGATGCAGGTAGCTAGATGACTCTCGGCCGTGGCGGGGTAAAGGTTGGGGGATGCAAGCAGCTAGATGACTCTAAGTGGCGGGGTAAAGGTGGGGGATGCAGGCAGCTAGATGACTCTAAGTGGCGGGGTAAAGGTTGGGGGATGCAAGCAGCTAAATGACTCTAAGTGGCTGGGTAAAGGTTGAGGGATGCAGGCAGCTAGATGACTCTAAGTGGCGGGGTAAAGGTTGGGGGATGCAGGCAGCTAGATGACTCCAAGTGGCGGGGTAAAGGTTGGGGGATGCAGGCAGCTAGATGACTCTAAGTGGCGGGGTAAAGGTTGGGGGATGCAAGCAGCTAGATGACTGTAAGTGGCGGGGTAAAGGTTGGGGGATGCAAGCAGCTAAATGACTCTAAGTGGCGGGGTAAAGGTTGGGGGATGCAGGTAGCACAATGACTCTAAGTGGCGGGGTAAAGGTTGGGGGATGCAAGCAGCTAAGTAACTCTAAGTGGCGGGGTAAAGGTTGGGGAATGCAAGCAGCTAGATGACTCTAAGTGGCGGGGTAAAGGTTGGGGGATGCAGGCAGCTAGATGACTCTAAGTGGCGGGGTAAAGGTTGGGGGATGCAGGTAGCTAGCAGACTCTAATTGGCGGGGTAAAGGTTGGGGGATGCAGGCAACTAGATGACTCTAAGTGGTGACATTCGGAGCAATGGTAAAGTCTCTTGGTCCAACGGAGTGTTGCGGGCTATCGTGGCTGCGAGGAGCGGGACCGGCACCAGGATCACTGAGATGGAGTTACACACCCCACCTTCGACTACCTCAACCATCCTACTAATTTAAAAGTGTAAAGGCACATTTACAAAAAACTATGCTATAATCACCAGGTTTTAGTAATTCTTTAAAGGTTGTGCAGCGTGTTGTTATCAATAATGAAAATAACTTCAATTCAACAAAACCTGTTTTTTTTATATAACAAACATGCAGACATCATGGGAATTAAATCACTCTCGACATCTTATTTCCGGTCAATATTTATTTTATTGAATGTTGCTATGTATTGAACAGTCAACCAGGCCTGGGTAGAAGGGGGACAAGGTTGGCTTTGAGATGGCAGTAGTATCACCCATCACTAATGCTGAAAATATAGTCGCTTCGCATGATGAACATAACACCCACTTCTAATTTTTCGTTGTGTCCGCAGCAGGATTAAAATATGTGAAGACAACAGACGTGCGGCTTGTCAGCTTCACAGGACAGTGGCAGCCTGGGCATAATTGGATTTGGGGCACAGATCCTCCAATATGCCCAGTTCATAATTGAACTTCTCTGACATCCACAGGGCTCCACTTCAGAAGTGCTGTGCTTGACAGAGAGTGGTAACCCTTGTGCTTACAGGGAGGCTTGCGGGGCATCAGTGCTTGCATACACTGGTGGAGCAGCCACAAGGGTCCCAATTTCGTCACTCTAATCATATCTTCTATGGACCGTGTGCCAGTTCCCGTTGAAGTGATGTTACAGCACTGCTGCTTTTCCAAAGTGTGGCGTATTGAGCCCCTGCTAGGGATTAAGTCTGGGTGAAATTGTTAAATTCCGTTCTGCCTGCCGCAGAAGCGAAATCTGAAAGATTTCAATCTGTTTTGCTGAAATCGACCGATCCGCCATGCCAGCGTATCCAAATGCTAGGTGCAAAGTTTCTTGTGCCGCTGCACGAACCTAGCATGAATTGAAAAGAGCGGCATGAAGTTTCTCCTGCTGCTGCACGACCCTAGCACGAATCGAAAAAAAATCTATGCAAAGTTCCTTGTCCCGCTGCGCGATCTGAGCGCAAATCAAAAAGAGCGGTGCAAAGTTTCTCCTGCAACTATGCAAACCTACCACCAATGGAACAAAAAAGCTGCGTAAAGTTTCTTGTGCCGCTTTGTGAACCTAGCATGTGCATGTGTCTCATGCCGCAGCGTGAAACTAGTACAGAGCTAAAATAAGCATGTGCAAAGTTTCTCGTGTCACTGAGCGAATCTAGCACAGATCGCAGAAAATCGCACAAAGTTCCGTGTGCCGCTCCACGAAACTACCATGGATGAAAAAAGACCTGCCAGAAGTTTTTCGTGCCGCTGCATGAAACTTGTACGGATCAAAAAAAGTCCTTCACAAAGTTTCTGGAGTTGCGAACCTACCACAGATTGATAAAAGACTTGGACAAGTTTCTTGTGTCATATGCAAACCTCTCACGAATCAAAAAACCATTCAAATTTTCTTGTGTCGCTGCACGAATGTAGCATGGATCAAAAAAAGATCCATGCGAAAAACCAGGTGAAGTTTCAGTGGTGGCGGAAAAGTAATGCTGATTTTGCAGATCCGGCGGAAGCAAAATCTAGTGCGCATTCCGCACTCTTCGCAGGTGTAAATTTCACTCACCACTACCAGGGTTATCCATCTGTGTAGGTGTGGAAAAGGGAATACGAGGAGAACATGGTTGAAGAGACAGCAGATTTAAGATAAACATGAGAGATTTGGCATATATTTGGCACTGACTGCAAGACAATGGATTTCCAGAAAGATGCTGGTGTATGTTGCCCACTACCAGCATTCACGTGTGTTTTGCAGTGGCAAGACTGGCATGTATGGGGCATAGCCAGAAAAATAATATATTTTTACAGAGGCATGCTAGTATGTATTGGGAGGAACCAGCTTGAAAATGTATCTTTTACAGATGCTCCTGGTATGTATCTGGCACAGCCAGCATGACCAAGTTTTTGCAGTGGCAATGCTGGCATCTTATATTAGGCACACCTAGCATAATAATGTGTGTTTTCAAGTGGCATGCTGGTGCCCTATTTCGGACATAGCCAGCATGAAAATGGTCTTGCTGTTTGAAATAATACTGGCACATATTGGGCACAATTAGGATAAAGAGGTATATTTACAGTGGTGTGCTAACATGTTTTGGGCACAACCAGGTTGAAGTGGCATTTTACAGTGGCATGCTGCTGGAATATAGAGGTCACAGCCAGCACAATAATGTTTTACACTGGCAATAGCTTTGCATGTTGGGTACAGAGAGCATTACATGCTACTCTATCATTAGTGTATATCTGTCTCTTTGTTTCTCTCCTCTTTTGTGGACCCTTATTGAAGCACATAATTCATTAGGGCATCTTGGTCAGGCAGTGGGTGTAGGATCATGTTAATCTTCCACTTTCTGCATTTCTCACTGTCCATCCAACCAGGGCTTGACATCTTGTTTACCTGGAGTTAAGGTATTCTTGTTCATTTAACACCTGTGTGAACACATGTTTTTAGTATCTATGCCCCAGCACAGTATGCTATGATATGATATGATAAGGCAGTTATAACGCAGCTATACATAAGTGTTTCAAGGCACGACGCGGAAAGGCAGGGGGAACAGAGGGAAGGCAGAGACAACGATCCTACTAGGCCAAGTGTAATTCAGATCGCGCAAGTGCAGGGGAAGGTCATTCAGATCGCGCAAGTGCAGGGGAAGGTCATTCAGATCGTGCAAGTGCAGGGGAAGGGGAAGTGGAAAAGTGCAGAGTGGGAGGGGGGGTGTGTACAGTGCAGTACATGGCAAAATAGAATAAACAAACAATATGAGAAGTAGGGCCAGCTGGTGGCAAGTGCAAGGCTAAGTGCAGACATCAGGTGTCAAATGATGGTGGGGGACTGAAGGGATACAGAAAACAGTCCCCAGGTGCGGGGGTTGCCAGGGAGGCAGTACAGGTGTGTAGTAACTGGTGGGGGAGGGAACCTGGGCCCGAGATCAGAGGGTGGCCAGGTAACCAGTACAGTTGGTTGGTAATGGGCCATGCTGTGCAGAATGAACAGGCCAAGGAGCAGCTCGGCAGTTCTCCAGCCTACTGTCTGTCCCTGCAGCTCTTGCCCAGGCACAGGGATCTAGCGGTAGCCTGGCTCATCTGCGGAGGCTAGTTGCCACCTCTCCGCTTCTACGACACTGCTGGAGAAGCCCTGATCGAGCATTAAACTCGTTAGCTTGGCTCAAGACCAGAAAAGCACATTATAAATGCCTCATCATATCATATCATATCCCACACCTGTTTACCCTAGTAAGGGCCTGAGTAAGGATAAGTTGAGGTCTCCATGGGCTTCAGAACACCTCATCAACAAGGTGTATTCTAGGGAGGAATTTTTGATCCTAGACAGGCCAGTGAGATCGGAAGAATCTGTGGTGAGCTCAAGTCTAAGGAGACATCTGAGGAGCATATTAAGGAACAGATGTGGCTGGGGGAAGGGTGACTAGGCAATGCTTATGCTCAGTAGAAGGGGGCATTCCTGATATGCTTAGTGTATGGTCATTAGTATCCTAATACAGCTCCTAGACTCGGTCTTAGTCTGGACCGTGAAGATTTATGTCAAGCTGACTATAGAAGCAGATAAGGGACTGAGCACTAAGTCCCAATTGATCATTATGTATAATGTGACCAGACAACCTCACAATAAAGTCCCTTGTGAGAGCCTAATGCTATTATTGTTGGAAATGTCTCCCTTTCATCCTCTCTGATTGGGTATTCGGTGTTGTTGCAATTCTGAGGAGACTGGAGATTGTAGAGGACCACCAAAAGGGGTCTGGATAAAAATGAAAGGTGATACTGAGTTGGGGTTCAGCTGCCTGGTCTCACCAAATACTCCCTTGCCCCTTTAGCTTTCGCCATAGTGAGATGACAGGTGAGCTAAGGAAATGGACAGCAGCTTGTCCTTCTGTAGTGGGCTCTCTGTTACTTCAGTCTGGATAGAGTTGAAGAGTATGTTGCCACCCAGCCTTCGTGTAATTTGCTGGATGAACTTTTAAGATACTTTGAAACACTGGCAATAGCTTCCAAATGAAATGTGACATTAGTTTTGCTGATTTTTGCCCCACTATGGAGCCTCTGCATAATTCAGGCGCAGATTTTGTTAGATGGTACTGCCCCCTTCCCCGGGATAAGATATGAACAAGTCATTCAAGGGAAAGAACTGGACAGTGAAATATTTGTTTTTCAACTGGTTTGTCTCGATAACCGAATTCATGCCATGTATATTTACAGACTGGTTTTGCTGCCAAGGTGTCTTTGTATTTGAAACATAAAAAATGAATTAACATTAGCACCCTGTAAAGCATTGCCAGCCAATCAGGGAGACCACATGCTTTATTGACTGATCCAAACCCACTTGTAATACTGCTGAATGGTGTCTCCATGTCCTGGCCTACCATTTGCTGCATGTTCTCCACTTCCTCTGCCTTTGCCTGAACGGCATCAGCTCTCATCATGATGTCACTGCCATGGTGTTCATTGTCCTCAGATCCTCTCTTTTCATTCTGTAGACTCCTTATTTGCCTTTTTTGCAACATGTCTCCCATTCTGCAAGCTTTGCTGTCCTCTTTTTAACATAGCCTCTACCGCCCCGTTTCTGCGTGTTGCTTGTGTGCACCGTGCTTTGGCAGGCCACCCTCCTAGCACTTTCCATGTTCGAATCTGAAGCATTCAACACAGCAATCCTCACAGACTCAATCTGACTCCCCCACCAGCCGGGTGACTGCTATCCTTCCCCCTTGTCCTTCAACCCCATGCCTGTTGAGACCCACCGCACCGAATATCACTCCTCACCTTGCACTGCCTGATGCCCACCACTCTCCCTCTGGTAAGTTGGTTTTACCTGACACCACTCACAGTGTAGATGAGACAGCAAAATAAGTGCAAAATTGGATACATTAGTAGCAAGGGAAACATACACAAGGACAGGGTAGAGACGATATGTCCAGATGAAACAGTATAAAGAACCAATAACAGAGCAGTAGGTGCAGGTGGGAACAATGCACTGAAGCCATGTAATGGACTCCGTGACGCGGAGTCAAAACCAAGAGAGTGAACCAATAACAGAACAGTAGGTGCAGGTGGGATCAATGCACTGAAGCCATGTAAGGGACTCCGCGACGCGGAGTCAAAACCAAGAGAGTGTCCAAGATAGAGGACAGATCAGTTTCCTAAGGAGAATGAGTTCTTAAAAAGATACGTTTTCAGGTTTTTGTCCTGGAACACATATGGTTCTCTACAGACCAGATCGAATGGCCCCGGGCTCTGCACCCTTGTTTCTTTCTTTTGGAGACAACACTAGTACTAGTCATAGAACCCACAGATCTCGCCGCCCTGTGAGGAGGCTATTTATTAATCTTTTATCTGTGACACATTGGGCCAGTGTTCCAGAAGTCCCTATGGAAGGGGCAGAGAGCTGTGAAATTAATGTGGGGTCCAACAGGAACCCTGTGAAGACAAAGCAGAGCAGAAGTCATATGAACACGTGGCTTCAGGCCAGGAATTAGCCTAGCTGCCTTGTCTTGAATGACCTGGAGTGCCTGAATGAATTAGGTTTTTAGGGAGGACCAGGCCGAGACTATTTGAACAGTCAAGACAGGAGAGCACCATAGAGGAGGTAACTTGGGTTCTTTGTGCCATTTTCTGGAGAGGAAGAATATATTTGAGAAGGTGGAATCAAGGTGAGGTTTTTTCTAGATTGAACCTTGACTTGAGGAACTTTTTGGTGATACAGAGCTACGGATTAGGATCAGAGAACATTTATCTGCGATTGGCAATCAGGACAAAAACATACCTCTAGCAGATCATTGGCAGAATCAACATCAACTGAATGACAAACAAGAAATCAAATTTATCGGGTTAAAAAAGGTGACCCTGGGTCGCAGAGGAGGCCATCAGGAACTGCTCCTACGTCAAGAAGAAGCAAAGCTCATTTGTCGCTTCAGAAGTGTGGAGTCTGGTTTGAACACGGACACAAGATGGCATACATCCTTTAATAGAATAACCATCACAATATTATGATTGGCCATTATAAATTGACAAATATTTGTGAATTTGTGATCTAGTGTTTTACACAAGAATCAATGGAGCACTCACCAGAACTGTCTTACATTGTCCAAAACTAGGTATTGCTGGATTGGTAAGCCAGCCCATTGTATTTGATATCGTCAATATATTTTTATGTATCAGACTGAGATAATGAGACAAGTATATATTTTTTCTCAGTATTATACTGAGGTCCATGACAAGGATTTACAGCATTTACTCTCGTGTTAAACCTATTTGACGTGCATGTTTTACGCCATCAACAGCATGCTTCAGGACACTTTAAATTAACTACTTTTGGACTACAACTCCCATAAGACACCAGCATTAGCACCTGGAGATCTTATAGAATCAGCTCCCAGCAAACGCTCTATAGGGGTCAGTCTTAGGTAATCAGCAGGAATAAGCACTATTCAATATACATCTCACGGATACATTATACATCTCACGCACATATTACACTTCGCAACGTGATGCATATAAAGACGTATCATCTTTTTTGCATAATAACAAACCACATTTTTTGTAGGTTTTTTGTAAGAATATTTGACAAATGTTTAATCACTCTCCAAACACCTAGACCATCAAAGCTTTGACAAGCCAGGTTGGCCGCAATCATATATTCCCTACAATGTGTAAGTGGAGCTCCCAAAGCATGGCCGACAAGCTCTAGTCGACCATGGAAACTATGGTAGGACTACCATGTTCCCATGGCAATGGAGATAAACAAGACAAATCAATGGAGCAGCGTCCATTTTATCCAACGCGAGCCGTGAGAATCACAAACTTTCAGGTAAGCCCTAGGGGTCTCAGCGAGCCCACCCACCACATTACCCAATTAGGTTCACATCCGTGCTGATTGCGGCACAAGACGCGAGGTCTGTAAAGTGTATAATATTATATTAAGGAACCAGCAGCAAACAACAATTGTCCGGCACTAATTACAGTCGAACAAACACGAGCTATTGTTGAAAGTTACTGCCAAGGCACTTTTAACCCAGCCACAAGTGAACAGTTGCACGCACTGTGCAAAACTAGTAGACGGACACGTAATAAACCGTCATGATGCACATTTTAACAAACACTCTTGCATGCCATAAAAATGACATAAATTCAGTCGAGGGGTATTATACATTGCTTATACTTTGCTATCTTCTATTACTATTCTGCTTTAGATGGGATTTACCCCAGTACTAATCCACCATTTCTGCAACTATGCATATAAGAAAAACGGCGAAGGGTAAGAGAACATAATTGGTGAGGGGGCCACTGGGTGGACACCGCTTCACTGATTACGGATGAGTCACCAGGCTCAGACTGGCCTTTAGGACAATAGGACAATGCTCATACCAAAAGTGCAAAATCTTAGTTTGGGCCAGTCAAAATGGGCCACTTTTTTGGTCATTGTGGGCCAGTTTGACAAGTTACTTCACTATGCAGCTAGTAGTTTTGACCATTGTTGCTGAATAAATATTCTTTAAATACCACCATTTGCATACATTTTAACAACAAACACCTCCTTGGGTAATATTCAAACAGACTGTGACTAAGGAATGAATATCCATTTGCAACTGCAGCCACGTTTTTAGCTGCTTCTGCCCATCTCCTTCAATCTAAACAACAACAAACAAAACATTTTTTTTTTTACATTTCATTCTGGGCTCTCCCACCCCTGAGGATGCGGCCACACCCCACTGGAGGCGCGCCTCACAGTTTAAAGACCTCTGGCCCCAGAGGGTATGGATCAAAAAGAAGTGAAAGGAGGTGATGGGGTCCAAAGTGCTGAGGCCCAATGTGAAGTGGGGGAGAGGAAGGAAGGCAGGAAGCAAGCAGTCAAAAACGAATGATGCCATTCTGGTAACTGCTAACTAGTCTGTTAACCATGTATATTGGTAGCTATTTTTGGAACTAAGGTGGCCCATTGAGCATAGTTCAACTTTTTCCACCATTGATATCAATGTGCCCAATAGTGCAGAGCATGCAGGTTTAACAAGTTAATGCATTATAGAAAAAGATGAGGATGTCGTCATTGCTTCTTTGAAGAACATATTAAAAATTGAGGCTCTAGCGATGAAAGATTTGAAATGGTTAAATGGGGTGGACATGAGATTTTGGAGATCTGTTTCATATCTACGCAGGACAACGTCTATGGAATACATCCGACTGGAACTGGGGCTTGTTTCCTTAGAGCCCAGTTATTAATACAAAGAGGTTGTTTGATGCTGAAATCTAGAACCTCCCCCTCCTGTCATTTGCTGAGCAGCTTGGGAGCTAGCTATAAGATAAAACTGGGAGATAGAAAGGGCCCTCCATATGCTCAGTTATTTGATGAGCCATGTGAAGAGGTGGGATGGTTTCCTGATTATGTCCGTTGTTCCATCTTTGAATCTTTATAATGTGCCCTCAAGCGAAAATTCCAGAAACACGATTGGGTATGTAATTACGAGCATCTTATTACCCTGAAAAGTTACTTGAGGGTTGCACCGGTGATACACCGATACTTGAAGCCTGAGTGTTACCTTGAACTATGCCCTGACCCGAAGGGTCTGAGATTTTTATGTGTGGCTCTGTGTGAACCAATTGCCGGTATTGCCCATTTGTGGTCCACGGACAAGGGTTTATGGTCATTGCATCGAAAAGATTCATTGAGATGACAATGCATCGCAAAAGATGCATCGAAAATAAAAGCATTGAAATTCTATGTTTTACATTAAAAGTACATATCCGTCAAAACTTTTCCATCTAATAGATATGTACTTTTAAATATAAAAGATATAATTTCCATGCGTTTATTTTCTACATTAAAATGTTACATGGAGCTGTCCATTGCTGAAATTTCAGCACTGGCCAGCTCCTTGTAACGTTTTAATGTTTTTTTGTATATTGGGGGGGTTCTCCCCCATACCTCCAGCCCTCATGCCCACCCTCCCTTAACCCTAACCCTAATCCAACCCTTAATCTAACCATAACCCTAGCCCCAACCCTAACTCTAACCCTAACCCTAACCCTAACCCTTAATCTAACCCTAAATCTAACCCTAGCCCCAACCCTAATCCCTAACCCTAACCATTGAAAATGATTCAATTAATATGCTTTTCGATGGAAATGCAATTCAATTAATAATTTTCAATGGAAAGGTATTCGATGGAAAGGTGTTAGATGGAAAGAGCGGATACCACGGAGAAGGATTCCCTCGTGAGACCAGATATTGAACGATCTGGCAAATTGTTTCCAACCTTGAGACGGCTAGACATGTCCTGACAGAACGTCCTAGACTTGGCTCTCTGTATATGGTGGCACTGGGTCGCCTGGTATATAACTTGGACACCATTAAAAGTGACAAGTTCTGCATAAATACTACATCAATAACTGCGTTGCTGGCCCTTTATAGGGTCTGGTAGCCCATAGTGCAGCGGCTGGTTTAGGCTGCTCAGAATAAGGATTAATGTTGTGTTGATTCCGGCTAGGGGCCTGGTGTGGTAAATACAAGCAGCGTGCCTTCAAGTGGCAGGTGGGGCGACTCGAACAATGACTTGGTTCTTTTTCCTGTTTTATTTTTGTTTTTCTTTTTTATTGTGATGTTTTATGATTTTAAGTGAAACGCATATTTTCTTTTTAGGTTTTGGAAAATGTTTTATCATTTGAGAAATCTGAGATAATTTGTGTCATTTGTGTTAAGTATTTGTAAATGTTAATATGGTAAAAGTTCAGTTTTTGAACTATTATACAATCAATTAAAATTAAATGTAAAAACTTTTTAAAAAATTGAAGAGTTGGCTGTGGGCAGCCCAGGATTTCTTTTGAGTTTTAAAATGTAGGGTTTTCATAGCAGTTTTGGTCAGATTAGGGGGAAAGCAGATAGTAGAGCAATGGGGGAATATGTCAGGGAGAAGAGTAGTTGTCAGGGAAGCAGCCAGAGATGAGTGAAGAGGGAGAGATGATGGAAGCGCTAAAATGGGTGGGGGACTCAGGTTCAGTTCAGTGTGATGAAGAGGATAACAAGGAAGAAACGGAGGCAGCAAGAATGATATCATATCTGAGAAGTGGAAAGAAAAGGCAGAGAACAGGTGCAGTATGAAAGAGAGAGTCTTAAGCAAGGTGATGGGAAGACAGGAGAACAGAAGGGTTCGGGTGGCAGAGGCGGAGTAGAGAGGACAGGGGAACTGAACGAGAAACTGACGATGGGGGGGAGAAGGCAAATATATGGGTCCAGCAGACCAGAAATTAATAGGAGTCAAGAGGATGGTTGTGGAGGCGGAAGAAGGGAAAAGAGGCAGATGGAGAAGAAAGGGGAAACAGATGAAAATGGAGCACAGGGAGGAGGAATGAGTCAAGGGCAGCGTTCTCAACTCAACCGCTTTTGGTGAGTGTTACCTGCCTTCTATTCAGCTGACTCTCCCGCCAAGCCCTCTATACGCCCATTCACTTCAATGGGTTCTCACTTGCCAAAAAAAGAATATTGGGTGTGTTCACACACCTTGGTGACACAAAAGGAGCTATGTATGGTCAAGGGGCAGAATTGTGGTAAGAGTGGGAGCAGGGAGTTGAGTGTGAAGTAAGGCGGTAAGAAAAGACGGGCTTGTAGAGAGAAAGGTGAGGGTGAAGAGTGCGTTCAGTGGGGTGGTGGAAGGAGGAGTAACCGGAGCAAAAGAAGGTAGATGGGCGAGTAGCTAAGGAAGCCTGAAAGATAAGAAAGGGTCTACAGATGAACAAACGAGAATATAGGGGGAGAGGACTCAGTGGAAAGCAGAGTACTGCAGACTGGAAGGTAAGGTGAGATCCTAGAATGCGCAGTGAGGGGCGCGTGCTAGGGAGCGAGCGGCAGTGTGAAAGGTAAGTAGTGGCAGACAGTGTAGTGTAGAGAGCAACTGAGAAAGGGAGAAAGCAGTAAGCAAGACATAGAGCTGTAAGGACCAGAAGCAAGTTATCAGAATATTGGTGGGGGGTGAACGCAGGAGAGGAGGTGAGGAAGAGTCTAAGGAAAAGGGAAGTATGGTGGTAGGAAGGGGCTAGGGTGGAGGCAAGTACAGGGAGGCAGAGAGGGCAAGGAGGAGGAGGATGAACTCGACTGGCTGAGCTGAGCCCCATACGCGAAGAAAGGGAGGGACATGAAACAGTAGGAGGGTTGGCATGAAGGCATTGACCAGAGAGACGAGCACAGCCAAGCAAGGACCCTCAAAAGGGTTCCAGTAGAAGTGCATCAGAAGCGGCCTGACGTGTGCCCAGGTCCATACAGTGCCATTCATGTTAATCCCCCCTCCCCCATCAACGTTTTGGTAACATCAGTTGCAGATAGCATTTTAACACATGCACAGTACAAACAAAACAGTAGGAACATTATACATGCAGGACACTGACCTGTTAGCGACCTGGCCAGGCCCCGTGAGGTTAAAGACATGCAAACCTCCTAAATTGCATATGAATTGGCCCAAACAAAAGTGACTTTCCACAGGAAAGGTCATTGCAAGGAGCATTAGCATTCTTTGATGCTTTGTGACACCATGGTAAGTGACATTACAAGAAGATGCCATTTGTACGCTGAGAGAAAAATAACTTTGTGGTGTGAACTACATGAATGGTCACTATTATTACTATATATGACGCAACTCTAAAGTGAAATAAACCAGGAGTGAGGGTTTTATATAATAGCATATGATACCATAATACTAATACCATTGGCTATGAACGGAATGACTTTCAGGCAGGGACATCGATTCACTATAGTTCCTGGGGTAGAGAAAGTGACATTGCACAATTGATGACATCAAAGGAAGTGATGTCACAGACATTTGACCTGGACGGCATCAGTTCCTCGTTAACCTCTTTAACCCTGATGACATCACCAGAAGTGGCTTGTGGGTGCAAAAAAAATGTACATAAACGTAAAAAATGTAATATACCAAATAGATACTGAAGCCGCCAACCAACCACATTTTAACTAGGGTGCTGCTTTCATATGCTATTGATGGGGTCAACATAGGCCGAGGCACTGCCATACATATGTCGCTTCAGCATTGTATGGCCAGTTACTTCCATATTATGCCAGTTATTGCTGCATGTCAGGTGTTGTCATTAAATGATAAGTAGAGACCCTCATTGCCAGTTGCTGGGATATTACAGGATCCAAACATACAAGTCACCAACAATGCAGAGGAGCATTAGTGCTTTGATTCATATAGTGCTTTTGCCAAAGCACTACACAAGCACATATCTAAATACAATTATAATTCTAACTGAAGTTGGTACTCATTTATCAACCATGGAAGAATGGAAGGATGAGTTGGCCTTGCCAGGATTCAAACCTGGAACCTGCAGATCACACATAGACCACAGCAGTGAGCACTCAACCAGCTGAGCTATCTTGCTACTTTGCTATTACTAATGCAATGGGACAATTAGAAAACATGAAAAAACTGGATGAACAATGTAGGCTGGACATGTAATAACACTTATCATGATTGCTGTAACCCTGATGATGCATAGTAAAAAATTCCATTCCACCCTAAGACATACCTAGATGGGTTGCACCAAACTGCCAATCTAACCACTTAATAAAGGACTACTATAGAGTAGCACTATCATGGGTTTAAACACAGACCATGAAATGTTTGTGTTTTTATAACTGACGCATGATAATTTTGTTAAATGTTATTTTTGTAGAATGTTGATAAACAGCTAAATATGTACAAATTGAGCAGACTTTAGAACCATGCCCTTGATAATGTTAGTTTCATTTCCTTCCAGAATCCATTGTTCTTCCTCTGCAGGCCTGACTCTGGAACCCATGCTGCAACATGCATCCAAATAACCAGCTATCTGGTATCTGTCATGCGCAGCAGACCATTGGAGGGGGGGTTTGCATTTCACTCTGACTGACTTCAAAAATAAATAATTTATTTTTGAAATCTGAGCCCTCCCACAGGGGGCGCAGAGGCAGTGGCAGGGGTCCCACAGGGATTGTGACGGTCAGATTTGCGACCCCTAGCAGCCCCTAAATGATGTCCCTGCTTACAGGGACTCCATATAGAACACAGTGGGAATAAATGATTTGTTCAGGATCGAACACTTTGGTTAAGTGGTGAAACCCGGATGTGGTCAATTTAAGCAGTTGTCCAAATATCATCCAAGGTTTAGTTGATATAAATATCCCTTAAGTTTTGGTTAGGTGTTCAAGTGTTTAAATAATACTTTGTTTATAGCAATGACTTGAAAAGAACACACATTACATAATAAAGAAGCCTTTCATAACAAACTACCCTTACACTATTTAAATTGCCACAGGAACATGTTGTGCTCCATGAATATGATGTTAGCTTTTTCCCTCTAGCCTGCATGGACTGTCACAGTAACATCATATGCAGTACTGTGAGCCCAAACAAATCTCACTTGGTGGGCCAAATGTCCCTGCTAACTATCCTATTCCCACCCGCAGACATCCAAGTGCTGCCAATATAATGCTCTGATGACACAGAGCAACATGTTAAGATGTTTCACAATCCCCTGGGAGAGCCACTCTGCTACCCTCAGGTCTGACTTTCACATGAAAGAGTGAGCACAAGCTGGAAAGACTTTGATCAGGTCCAAAGCAAAGTCAGGATTTTACCCTGTCCTATAGAGGCTGTGTGCAGGACGAGGGACACACCAATTGAATTCGGAACCAGCGAGGAGAGGAGGCTGAGGGGAAGATTGGTGTGGTGGGTGAGCAGGAAGACAAAGGAATGGGTGTGGGAAGTGAAGGGCATTAGGGATTTGATGGGGGTATTCAAGGGGGAAGACGGCCAATGGGACTAGGAGGTCATTACAACCCCGGCGTTAAGGGTTAACGACAGCGTTAACCCTTAACGCCGGATTCCCACTTTAACGCCTGCTTTTGGCAGGCGTTAAAGTCCATGGCGCTAACCCGCCATGGTGCTAATTACACCGCCGTAATTTACGGCGGTGTAATTAGCGCCTTCCCCACTCCGATTATGCCCTATGGGGCAAAAATGGGAATGGGGAAGGGAAAATGGGAAATGGGGATTTACCGCCCCACTCACCTTGGAATGGGGCGGTAAATCCGCCATCCACCATGGTGTAAACGTAGTTTACACCATGGTGGTAAAGTTGGTGCACTTAGCACCAACGTTGTAATGAGGGATAGCACAGACAATAATGGGGAGAGCAGTGCTCTAGGCAGAGTTGACTGGAAATAAGCTCGACAAAGAGGCTGAGAGGCTTTACTCTTTGTCAACCCTTCCTTCTCTGAGCCCTCAGATTGAATCCACACCCAACAGGCCTGTTTTCCAACTCCTTGGTTTAAGTAGCAATGTGCACCTCAGAAGACTTACACTGCACCGCTTCATACCTGTCATTGAACCTTAGCAAATCAGGCAGGTCACTTAATTTAGCAAATCAGGAGCCCACTTCACTTGAGGAGATGCATTTGAATAAATTATTCTTTTTTTTAATTTGCAGCACTCATGTTTGTCACCCTACTGCACTGTTCATTGTGTTACGTCGCGCAGGGTGTTAGAGTCAGGTGGTTTTGGCTATTGTGAAAATCAGGGCGTATGTGACTCATCTAATGTCATTCGAGAGGCACGGGCGCTTTTGCAAATCTACTCCTACCTTTGTAGTCTTGCTGCGCATTATTGTGCTACTGTGAATTTGTCCTATCATAGGGCTGGATTGGATATCACAGTCAGCAGTGCTTGGTTGTGCTGGCCAGCGATTCATAAAATATTATATTGCCAGCTTCCCAGTAAAACCCCATCTCAAGCTGCAAACATATCTGAGCATGTAGTGCTTATTCTCAGCTTCAGTGAGCCTGATCATATCGTTCTGGTCATGAAGGCGCTTCTTTAGAGCCCAACATCAGGCCATACTGAAGCCTTAGATTGGCCCGAAGTTTGCTAGCCAAAATATATTAAACTTTGGGGCAAGCTGGGGCACGGGGCGAGGGGCGTGGATTCCATCACTTTTAAGGCTTTTTGTCTCAATGCCCCGGTCGATGCACCTGTCAGGGTGATCTCCCGGGGGTCGGCAGGGCCGTCCGTGGACCTCCGGGGGTAGGGAGGCCCCACCTCCTCCTGCAGTCCCCAATGAGTATGAGACACACGCAAGAGCAAGGCGTTACTGCTGTTTATTAGAAACGGCAGGGACAGGTTCTGGGATCATAGGTCATCCTGAACACATCTCACAAGAGTGGGACTAGTAGGCCCTTTTTTAGCATGTGTGATGCCTCATAGTGCGTCACGTGGGAAACTTTCCCCAAAACCTAACGCCACCTCAGGTTGGCTCCCCGAGTAATAGGGTTAGTATAGGAACATATAGGTACGTTATTGGTTGGTGGAGAAGAGGTCAGGTGGTACGCTTGGGTCGTCCTTAGAAATAGTTACACCAGAAATGCTACATGGGAGAGGTTAGTAATTGGCTAGGTTGTAGTGTCATCAGTAGTTAGCCCCCCGGGCCCTGATTGGTTCATCCGCGAGCCCCCAAGCCTGGGACCATCGTTGTTCCCAGCTCGCAGTGTACCTGGCATTAGAAACAATGTATGACTATGTGTCAGCGGAGGACAATGGACAGGTCTGCCATTAGCAGCAGGAGTGCTTCTTCTCACCGCCGTCAGTGTCCAATTTGTCACTTCATTGTTGAAGTCTGTGTCCCAAACGGGAGACCCCAGAGTTTCCCTGGTCTCTGGTACTTGGCACCGCATCAGGCCAGCTTGGTCACGTGTGGTGAGACCGTGCCTGGAGCAGAATTATGAGCATTTTATTTGTATTTTGGCACTGAGGGGCGGTTTGCCGCAACAGGTGTAACCTTGGCTCGGGGCACGCAGCGTGTAAGTTGCAACGTCATGGCCTTGGCTGTGAGGCCCTCGTCAGGGTTTGTTCTGCATGATCAGCACCTTGCAGCGCCGTCCAAGCTGCTCTGGGTTTGTGGCTTCTGAGTTTGAGGCCTACTCTGGTGCTGAGGCCTACTTGGCCTGATCCATGAGAGGCGGCATATGGTTCACAACACGGGGGGGGTCGTGGTGAGCAGCAGGGGTCCTTATGCATGAGTGCCTTCTGTCGTCCCGGTTATAGTAGTGATGAAGCATTTGCAAGCATGTACACAAGCTCTTCTTTGCGTCTTGCGTTGCTGCCGTGCTGTAGCTTGGCCTATGTGAAAAATAACAACGATGCATCAGTGTGTGTAAACAGTCCGTTACGTCATGGTAGTGAGTATGTTCTTTGTGTGGGATTGGTGTGGGTCTGACCAGTTGTGCATGGTGGCACGTGTGTTACCGTCCGTCGGCTATGCCGTCATGGCATCTCTAGCGATGGTGGCTTTCATTGCTGCTGTGTTAGTCGAGTTGATCCATATGGTCTATGTCAGCTTCGCCGGAGGTCCCACCATGTGGCTTGGCTGACGGGCAGTTTCCCTGGCCACGTGGGGTGTGGCCACGGTAGATTTTGATGTCTGGGACATCTGGGATCTGAGCGGGTCGAATTCCTCTCGTGGCGGGTGCTTAGGCTGTGATGATTTAGGCCATGGTCTGGCTGGGAATTGGGGGAAGGGAGCTTCCCATTTTCCCTCTTCAGTCCCCCCTCTGGTTGACTTGTCGACCACAAAATTATCCACTCTCTTGTCTCCTCTCACTCGCCATACCTTCGTTATTCCCGCCAAATGTCCGTATCTGTCCACATGATCTTCAAAGGACCAATACATATAGACACATCCACCACCGGGTTTACAGTAAACCCACTTCCCAATGTAGATCTTTGGGTTCCTTGGATTTTCAACTTTAATTGATGGGGGGTACAAGTCTGCTTCCAGTATTTGTTGGCACAGTCGCTCACGTTCCCTGATGATAATGTCTGCATTCTTGTCATCTTCAGCTGGCATTAAAACATGCATACCTATAATTTCTTCAGCAGTGTGTTTAGAACTTGTTTTCCATGCCTTCATCCCCATTATAGCGGCCGTTCCTAAAATCACACAACCTGCTACTACTTGCAGGCTGTCTGATAGCCAGGATGGCATCCAGGACCAGATGTATGAAAACCAGCTACATCCTTCTTCACTCCTTTTGCTTCATCTTCCATCTTGGCGTGCATCTGGGCAAGCTGTGATACCGCCTCCAATAATGTACCATTATCTTCATCACTGGCAGGGTTAAATGTGCAACATGAACTTCCTATTTTTCCATAAACACCTCCTTCCATTGCTGTTAGGAGGTCCAGTATGTATCTATTTTGTAGGGCCACCATTCGTATTGCTCGTAGTTCTTCTTTTATTGCATTGAATCTGTTCACAATGGAGTTGATTGTCAGCATGAGCTCCCACCTGGTTATCTGCAACCATTTAGCATTGGCGTATGCTTGTACTCCGGGATGTATGATGGAGGAGAAGAACATTGCTGCTCTGCTAAATAACCTGTGTGCTGGTGGAATGTCAGTGCTATCTCCGATTTTCCCCACAGGTAGTTTCCTGTCAGTGGTTCTCCTTGCCTCTTCACTCTGGAAAGGCGTACTGTGTCGTTCCCTTGTTTCCCTTCTACCACCCTTTTATTTCCTTCGTCCATTTTCAGGAAATTTTCCAAGTTAACATGCTTCTGTGGTACCACCAGTGATGGTATGTTGATGTGTACCATAGTACATACTCCATCCCACGTTGGCGGCAGGCTGTGGTATGCTCTTACTCCATAGGCCCAGTAGTGATCCATTAGTACAGCTGTTCCTGAACCCCCCTCAGGAAGCTTCACTATTCTCTTGCATCCTTCGTTTGTTCCAACGTCTATCTCTCCGTCATGCTGGTAACACAGTGTCGGTGCTGTCAGTGGAAGTATTGTTATTGGTTCCTCTTCTTCATCTAACCACGTCACCAGTGCAGCACGCTTCGTCCACTCTTTATAGCACTTGTCATTTTCTTCTTGTACTTTCACCACAGGTGACTTTGCCAATGTCAGTATTTTGCTTCCCGCAACTCCGTCCACCCATCCATCGTTTGTGAACACCTTCCCATATATCAGTATCAATGGTCTTTCCCAGCATCCTGGTTCACCGGCAACCTCTTTTGCAGACCACTCGCATGGTAGGTAATCCCGCGTTACTTCTTGCATTTCTACTTTTTCTGGTCCTTCTGCTATATACTTGAGTCCTTTGTCTGTTGCCAGGAATCAGGGGCGTTGCTAGGGGGGGGGCTAAGGGGGCTATAGCCCCTGATCTTTTGGTTGTAGCCCCGGATAGAATCTCAGGAGCTACAGCCAAAAGACTAGCTAGCCCCTAGTCCCAACAGTTCCGACATCAGCTTAGCCCCGGGTCTTTTCCAGGCCTAGCAACTCCCCTGCCAGGAATCATCATACATGGGGAGTGTTTGATGAAGTTGTTCTCGTACGGGTATGTCGATCTTGATTTCCACCGGAGTGTCACCCTTTTCCCTTGGAACCTTCCTCTCATTTGGAATAATGCTAAGTATAGCAAGCATTCAGCAGTAGTTGCAGGCACTTCTGTGGCAACAAATGTTCTGGAAGCGCTCAAGGCATAGGGAATCAATTAACACACATAGCAGTTGTCCTTTGCCGTATCCTTACCAATTTTCGACATGTGTTTATACCACATGTTGTTAGAGGCGTGTGCAGATTCTGTGAGATATGTGTCAACCCTGTTTACATCACTGGATATTCCCCGTTTTGTCCTCTTAACATTTTGCCCTGTGCTAGTTGTACCACCTGACACAGTGCTCCTTGCGGGCATTGGGGGGGAAATATTAGTAGTGGGAACTGCAGCCACATAGAAAGCGTAGTATGCCTGCCAGACAGCGGCAGTAATCAGGCCAGTGGTCAGGAATATTGTAAGCATTTTAATTACAGTTGCTAACACCACTGGCATTTCCACTCTTACCTTTGCTGCGGTCCTGCAGCTACTTTAGGTGATATAGGTGCCCGCCTGAACATTTCTGAAAATGTGCGTTATTTTGTTAGTATTGTTAGGTAAGCCCTGCGTATTAGATAGTCATTCAATGCCCAGCCTCGTACGGCTGGTAGTGCTTCATGGAGGTATGGAAATAGTTGATTAATTATCATAAGAAATGTATTATAGTATACACAAATCCTTCTTCTTTGGGTGTTTGGTCTTTTTATAATATATACAAACTGATGTGATAGTGCTTCTGGGATGTTGTTGTCTGCGGGCAGCATTTACCCCTGGGCAGTGACTCTGTTTCTATTTTATATACATATACTTGCTTTTAATTCAACCGCAATAACAATACGCAATTCCTGCATATGTGAGACAAAAAAGAAGAGAGCATGCACGTGTTTACACAGTGTGGTGCATATTACAGATACTGTTGTCAATGTCCTTTAATGGCTGGTGGCTGGGGAGTGTTTACTTAATGCTAAGTCAATTTGTGTTGTTGGGACCTTGTAATCGTGGGGTGGCCTATAGGACGTTGATCGTTAATGTCACTTGGGGCGTTTTGCTCTTAAGTGGTGGCTATTTCTTGTGTCGTTGCTGAAGCATTGGCCCTTTCATTGAAGAGACGGTGGGTCAGTGTTTTGTAGGGCTTGATGTCGTGCAAATGTGTCCAAGTTTCTCTGTCCCTGAGCTTTACCGCCCTGGGGGCTACCTGTTCGACCAGATAGGGGCCTATGAAACGTGGACTGCTCCACCCTCGCAGACAGTTCTTCAGTAAAACTGTATCCCCTTCTTTCACTGTCAACTGTGTTGTCTGTTCTTATTCCTCGTTGGTGGCTTCTCCTTGTTGATCGTTCTTCGACCCACCTCGCGCCCGTTTGATCTGTTGAGATATAAAAGCGGCACTAGTAACCAACGAAGAGACATATTTGTGCCTTTCATTACCAAAAACATTACTAGTTGACTGGCAATCAGTTGTGGCCCTTGATGGGAGAGTGGGAGGTGCATTTGGTGTCCAGTCACCACCTCATGGGGCGTGAGGTGGTGGTCTGATCCTGGTCTATTCCTTAGTTCAAACAAGGCCAAGGGAAGGCAGTACAGCCATCTCTTCTTGGTTGTTTGCTTGATTTTTGCTATTTCTTCCTTTAGGAGGCCGTTGAGGAGTTTGCATATGCCATTAGCTTAAGGGGGGTACACACATGCAAACTTATGTTTGATCCCTAAGAGAGTGGTTATATGTTGGAACAGTTCGTTAGCGAAATGGGGGCCATTGTCTGATCGTAATACTTCGCATACCCCCCACCTTGGGAAAACCTCCCACATCAGGAATTTTGCTGCTCGAAATGCATCAGCATGAGAGCATGGACCAGCCTCGATCCATTGTGATAATGGGCACACCACTACAATCATGTATCTGTAGCCTTGACATACATAGATCATGTCAATGTAGTCAATGTGGAGGTGTAGGAAAGGTCCTTCAGGCCGGGGTATGGTACCTTTGATCACTTGCAGCGTGTGACTGGCCGTGAATTGCTGGCATGTAAGGCAGTTACCGATGAAAGTAGTGACATGTGAGTTTAACTCAGGACAGAACCAGTTTTCCTTTATTCGTGCTGCAATTACCTCTTTCCCTGTATGCACAGGATGGTGCAATTGTGTCAAGACTATTTTTAACAGTGCTAGGGGCATCACTACTTTCCCTGTATTATTCTGGCGCCATAGTACATCTGTGGGAGACATAGTGCACCCTCTTTTTACACACAGCTCCTTTTCTGCCATGGGTGCTGCTGCCTGCAGCTCCATAACCTGTGTCTCTGGGATGTGTGTATACCCATCCTTCATCAGCATTTGTCTTACCCTCCCTTTTCTTTTTCTTTTTCTGGGAGTGTCCATATTTCCCCAAAGTATGCAGCATGTTTAGGATGTGCATCAGCTGCTTCGTTACCTCTTGATATTGGGTCGTCACCACTGGTGTGAGCCTGACACTTCACAAGTGCTACCTCTTCTGGGTAGTTTATTACTTCAATTAATTCTGCCAATAGGAGAGCATGTTGTACTGGGATACCATCAGCCCTCCGAAATCCTCTCCTTTCCCATTTTATTAATCCTGAGTGTACTGTTGATGTCACATAGGCACTATCCAAGTATATCGTTATTCTTTCGTCATTTCCTTCTTCTAGGTCCAGGATAAGGGCTACCAACTCTGCTGCTTGGGCTGAGTAGTGCTGGGGCAGTTTTACACATTTTACTGGGATGAAGGTCCAGTCTTCTCTGAGCCGTACTACAGCTGCTCCTGTTCGCCTTATTCCATCACTTTGGTCAATAGTGGAGGACCCGTCTATGTACATAACCTCACCCCCTGCTAATACATTTCCCTCCATTTTCCTTGCTCCTGAGAAATTCTCAATAGCTTCCGGGCAGTCATGTGAGTATTCTCCATTTATTGCTTCCTCTGCTATGAATCGTGCTGGGTTTACATTAGTGCATCTCACTACTGTCAGTTCTGGCCTGGATAAAATAATCTCATACCCTGATGCTCTTTGTGTTGTCAGTGTTGATTTTGGTTTTGTAAATATTGCAAAGAGGGCATGTTCAACGTATAAGGTGGTTTTGCATCCCATGGTGATGCAAGATGATTTTTCCACTGCTAATGCTGCGGTTGCTAGGCTTTGTTCGCACATGAAATGTCCCATCATTGCAGGGTCTAAATGGCCACTGTAAAAGACCACTGGCTTGTGTCCCATGCTAGTCTTTTGGGTCAGTACTGCCTTCATTACTGCTGAGTCACAATGTGAAAAGATTTAAAATTAATTTTGATAATTTGGGGTGGCCAGTACTGGTGCAGTTGAAATAGCATTTTTCAATTCATTGAATGCATCTGTCATTTCCTGTGTCCATTCCAATTTCCTTTGCCCCCTCTGTGCTTCTCTGAGTTCCTCGAGTAATGGTCCTATGTATGAACTGTAATCGAAGACCCATGCCCTGCAGTAGTTGCGTAGGCCAAGGAACTGCTGTAATTCTCTCACTGTTTGCGGCTGTGGTGTGTTTTGTATTGCTAGTGCTCTTTGTGGTGCAATGTTCCTTCCTTTTTGTAAAATGATCTGTCCAATGTAGAGTACTTGCTCTTGGCAGTACTGCAGTTTCTCCTTGTCTACCTTGTATCCTTTCTCAGATAGGACTGTGAGCATTTTGACTGAGTCTCTCCTACACTTTTCCTCAGTGGTGCTGCATATTATAATATCGTCAACATATTGCAGCACCGTGCTTTCCATCGCTATGTTACCTAAATCCATTTGAATCACTCTGTTAAAGATGGATGGTGATTCACAGTACCCCTGCGGCAGCCTAGTGTGTTTACACTTTGTGTTGGGATATGTAAAACTTGTTAGGTTTTGCGAATCAGGGTGCAATGGGATGGAGAAAAAGACATTTTTGAGGTCGATCACAGTGAACCGTGACGCCTCTGCTGGAATTCTGCACAGTATCATTGCTGGGTTGGCTGAAACAGGGTACTCTGCTTCCACAATGTGGTTAAGAGGCCTTAAATCTTGGATGAAACGCCATGACCCCCCCTTTTGCCTTACGCACTGCATACACTGCCGTGTTGCATGGTGACTCTGATGGTACTAGTATCCCTCTCTCTACTAGGGCGGATATTGTCTCATATATCCCCTCATCAGCTTCTTTTGACAGTGGTTACTGTTTCACCCTGGGCAGCATTGCTCCTCTCTTTAGCTTTATTTGCACACCTCCAATACTCTTGATGCAACCCATGTCATAGGGACTAGTTGTCCATAACGATGCGGGTACTGCAGCTAAGTCTTCCTCATAAAATGGTACCTTGCTGGGGCAGGGCACTTCCAGTGCCATTGCCATTTTTTGGGCTACGTCTTTGAGTGTTACCTTTAACCAAATATACACACTCATGTCAAACACCATTTCCCTATCTCCTTTGTCATCAGAGAACAGTTCCTCATCTGATACCTGTGAAAGCCTGCATCCTTCTACCAATGCTATCACTGCTCTCCATGCCTTCCATTCCCCATCCTGGGCGTGTACTGCAATGTAATATGGTTTTGGTTCCACGTCCACTGATATTATTTCCCCTTCCTTTTCATCAGTGGGTATCTCTGTCCTGAAGAGGTATGCTGTAGGTCTCCTCCATATCTTGCCCTCTATTATCGGTAACCACGCTATTGCCATGTCTGTCCCGTATTGGAAGAGGTCCCCGTCCACTGGCTCTGCCCTTATTACCTTCTTCCCACAATAGTCCTGTAGGATGTGTTGTGCCGTAAGCATGTTTATGCCTGGTGTGGAGCACACAATTGCCTTGTCAGTAAAAGATATAGTCATATTCAACCTGCTCATGATGTCTCTTCCAAGAATATTTACTGGTGATTGCTTTGAGTATAACAATGGTAGAGATAAGTCGTGTTCCCCAACAGATAAGGAGATGTTATCAGTAAAACGAACCAGCCCTTTAGCCCCAGAGAATCCTTGAGTGTGCATGGTATCACCCGACAAATTAAACTTCCCTTCCCTTTGCACCTGTGTCTACTAGAAAGGAGAATGTTTTGTCACCTATCGCCACCTTTATGCGTGGTTCCTCCGCAGGGTAAGGTGTTACCGACAGGATGGGACACAGTATGGACGTCTGTGGGCTGTCCTATTGGGGGTACAGTGATTTTCCATTCCTTGTGTATGGGTTGTGGCCCAGTATTGTTACCTTCCCTAGATGTGTTTGCTGCATTGGTTCCTCTGCGTGTTGTGTGTTATTGTCCTGTATCTGTGTTAGTTGTTGCACTGTCTGAACGTGTTGTTGTTGTTGTGTCATTAGGGGTCATTACGACCCAGGCGCTAAGTACGCCAACTTTACAACCATGGTGTAAACTACGTTTACACCATGGTGGATGGCGGATTTACCGCCCCATTCCAAGGTGAGTGGGGCGGTAAATCCCCATTTCCCATTTTCCCTTCCCCATTCCCATTTTTGCCCCATAGGGCATAATAGGAGTGGGGAAGGCGCTAATTACGCCACCGTAAATTACGGTGGCGTAATTAGCATCATGGCGGGTTAGCGCCATGAATTTTAACGGCTGCTAAAAGCAGCCGTTAAAATTGGAATCAGGCGTTAAGGGTTAACGACGGCGTTAACCCTTAACGCCTGGGTCGTAATGAGGCCAATTGTCATTTGTTGTTGTGCTGGCTGCTAAGCTGGTTGATGCTGCTGTGTGTATTGGATTTGTGACAGCATTGGTTGTTGTATTTGACTTTGTGCCATCTGTTGTTGTGGTACCTGTTGGTAATACTGTTGTGCCCCATTGTAACCTGGTTGTCCCTGCTCCCCCATCCAGCTTGTGCCGGCCTTGCCCTGCATGTGCGTGACACGTGTCCTACCACTCTGTACGTCCAGCATGTTGGAGACTCTCGTGCTTGCCATGGGTACCCTCCAATGCCATCTGAGTACCCCTGATGTCCGTATGTGTTGTACCCTCGGAACCCTCCCCCTTGTTGTGCTGTTTGCCCGAATCCCCGTCCTCTGGTTGCCCCACCTCTTCCTTTATAACTGTTCATTTGGCGGCTTCCCATTTGTGCGTGTCCACCCCCAACCTGAGGAACATAGGAGTGTTGTGCCATATATATGGTGGTGGCATTTGCTGTGTAATTACCTGTGATGGTTGTATTTGTTGTGCTACTGTGTGCTGTTGTGTCGTGTCTGGTGCTTGTACTGCTTGTGTGGGGCCTGTTATTAGTGCACCCTCTATCGCATATTTGCACAGTTTCTTTTGTACCAATTTTGCCTCTTCTGCCTTCCTATCTTCTTCCTTCTTCTTCATCTTCTCCTGCCACAACCTACAATGGTGCACTATTGTTAGCTGAATTTCTGGCTATGCCTTTGCTTCCATTCCCACTAATTTCTTTAATTGTCTTTGTACAGGCTCTGGGAGGCCCTGTATCAGTATGTGGTAGAAAATAGCTAGCGTTTTGTCCCACGGTTCCCGCATTTCCAAGCACGACTTCTCTTGGATTTCTTGGATGTAACTGACAGGGTCCTCATTCTCACACATCTTTCGTAATGTTATTGCTCCTATGTCTGACGTGTCTGGGTATTGTACTCTCAGTGCTTGCCATAATGCGTGTCTACAGTTTGAAAATGGTGCCCCGTCATGTGATGTGTCGTTAATTGTCACCCCTGGGAATCCCGCCCTTTTCCAGATGTCATCTGCTGCATCACCCAATATAGAAATTAACAATCCCTTTGCATCGCCCACTGCTAGTTTTAGTTCGGCAGTTTGTTTCTCCATTTCGTATATCCATTTCCCAGCCCCTCCACTCAATGATGGCAACCTACATTTAATGTTCTCTTTATCTGCGTGCTTCCATGGAACGTATTGCGGCCTTGCCCCCCTCTCTCTAATAATGGCATTTGTGTGTAGTCTCTTATCTCCCCTGGTGTGCTTCTGCACAGTGTTATGTGTGCGTATTCGCTATCCTCCTCCATGTCAGAAAGTTCCTCGATAAAGTCAGTACAGTGTTGTGTAATCCTACTTTCTCCTCCTGGCCCAAGCCCCTTCCTCTTACCTACCTTTTCCTTGTTATGGTGTGTTGTCAATTCTTCTATTCTTCATCCTGGGAGGTCTCTAAGCCTATTAACATAAGACGTGTGTTGTGCTGGTGATGTGAGTGGTCGCTGTGCCCTTCCTCCTTGTTGTCTCTAGCTCACCCTTTCTCCCTCTCCCCCTTCCTGTGTCTTGCATTCCCATGACAACCCACAGTCCGTGCGTGTTATGTATAGTTTACTCAGCCCTTCTCCGCTACCCTCGCTTTGTCCTTTGCAGTATTCTTCTTCTTCCTCACTGCAGAACCCATATGAGAATGTCAACCGTGACGTTATGCTTTTCCCTCCTACTGTTACCGTGTCTAAATCTATGTCAGCATACTCACCTGTTTTTTCCGCATCCCTTGTATTTGTGCCATTGACGCTTCCTATGTGTTATTCTCCTGCATCTTATTCCCGCGTGCCTTGTTTGATCCTCCTATTTCCGTATTTCTGTGCTTTCTTCCCTCACCCGTCACCTCCAATCTTGTCCTGCTAAATTCGTTCATTATTGCGTCACTTACCTGCTTGAGTGCCTTGAAGTCTCTGTCCTTTTCATACCATTGCCCACCCTCTTTTCCCAATAGGCTCTCTAATAGTCTCCCTTCCTCATACTTATGTGCGCTTTCTGCTATAATCTTTCTTTTCCACAGCATCATCTCCCGTCGTTTTCCTCTCGTTCCTCTTCTTTCCTCCTAAGTTTCCTCTGCTCCATGCATGCTACCCTTTCTGCAATTCCCCTTAAGCGGTCCTCCTCCTTCTCCTTCCTCTCTATCTCCTGCTTGTCTAACTCCACTCTACCGCTTTTTCCTCCCGCCCTCTTCTTCTGTTTCTCACATTCCTCCTGCTCCAGTTGCTTGATCAGTACATTCCGTGCCTCCCTCATTTCTGCCAGCTTTTCCTCTAGCAACGCCTCTTCTGTTCTTGTCATTTTCCCCTCGTCTGTGGTACCTACCTCGCACCTTCCGTGTCCCCCTCCGTCCTCCTCCTTTTCTACCCTGCTAATTGCCTATTCCTCCTCTTCTGTTAATTTTCCCCGTAGTTTCAGCAACACTTGGGCAGCTATCCATTCGTCTGGTCCTACATTAGCAATGTCTATATGCGCCTTTTGTGCACTTCCCGTGTTTACCTGTGCGTGCGCTGCTGCGGCGCTTCCCACGCCCCTCCCCTTTTGTTAGCTATCTGTTGGTGCGTACGGCGGCGGGCTAAACGTAGGGTTTGAATACCCTTCAGCAGCTGTCAACTGGGACCGCGTCGTCTCTCTAAGTCTCTCTAAGTTCTGTTACTGGGTACAGCCCTTCCGTTTCCTTCTTCACCTCCTTAGTTATGGCCGTCTCACCTTCCCCTTCCTTTTTAACCTCTGCTATTGGGTATGACCCTTCCGATTCTTGCTCACTTTCTTCCACGCATCACCCCCTGCATTGTCAACATTCCCGTTACCCCAGGTATGCATCCCTGGAACAGCTTCCAGAGATCGAGAACCGCTAGATGATTCGCTAGCTTCTTTCCTTTATATGTGTTATGTAGGTATGCTAGGAGAGAGTGTTGAGTGTACATATCAAAGCTGCCATTGGGTGGCCATGGTATCCGTACCTTATCTGTTCCTTCTGTCCATTCAATACTATACTTTACTATTTTATCCCTATGTGGAGGTAGCGTAGCGCATATGTGTTGGACTGGTGCTGTTAGTGGGTTCCTGTACCCTGTCCCCATTCAATTGTACACAGACATTATGAAACCCTTACTTTCTCAGTACCACCGTTACCTGGCCCCGTAAACTGGGGTCTTCCGACTCTCCACTGCAAAGAAAACAATGGTGTGACAACACTTTTCGCTGGGCGCCACCGCCCTCTTTTCTTTTGCTACAGTTTTGTATGCTCCTTTCCTTAGTGTTAGGGTACCCTTCCACCCGTGGCACGCGAAGCCCACTGTGTACTTTTGAAGCTGCCCCGCCTTCCTTGCACTGCAGCTACCTGGCGTGCCTTCAGTCATTACTTCAGCTCCTCCCCCTTTTCTCTTCTCGTTCTAACACCACCAGTTTCCCTGTTCTTCCATTTTCCCTCCTTCCATTTCTTTTCCACCACCTTCCATAGCGGCACCTTGACCAAGGCGGGCCGGCGTTCTCCGTGTGCTGCTGCCTCTCCCGTTTTCCCCGCCTTTCACCGCGATTCAAAAGACTCAGCGTAATTCTATGCAACTCTATGGGTGACTTCACCAGCCCTAGGTCAATTAGATACAGGTACGTATGAGTACACACGAAAGTAATATGCGGGCTCTTTTATACTGTTATTCCCCAAAATCCCCACAGCTGTCTTGCCACCACGCCTGGAGAGGAGTATACATCAATCACTTCGTTATTATAGTAAACTGCAACCGCTGCGTCGCCTCGCGTGTGATATGCTCCCGCAACGGGGAACTTAACCAGCCCACTATCTTCTGCACCGAGAAACAATCCAACTACCTTAGCCAGGAATACATCATCTATTCACCGAGCTAAAACACTCAACCAATAGGAATCCTCATCTACTTATTGATCTAAAACGCCAACTCGTAGGGATGCCACACCCCCTTTTACACAGGTGTCCACGATCAAAACCAATCAGCGCGATTCACTGGTCACATGTGGGCGCCTTAAGCCCCACCCTATGCACTCTACAATGCTATACGAGACGGCCTTCGTGCCTGCCCCACAATACTTTCAAGTCAACCGCCGCTCAATTGTCAAAATCTTTCTGAACACCCTTTACATTCACCTGCCACAGTCGTTACTGTTCCTCCCGCCACCCACACAATTTTACGTTGCTGGTTGTGTGTGTCATACTCACATCGGCTTCCGCCTGCCGGTGCCGCTCGGCTGCGGTGTACCCCTCCCAATCTGCTCGTCACCTCCCCTCATCTGGACCACGTCTAGACACCTGCCAACCGTGGGCGGGATACTTTTCAAGTCAGCTTCCGACAGCCACTCTCTGGATTGCGCTGTCCGGTCTTCTCGCAGTTTTGCGATGGTCCTGTAGTCCTCCAAAGGGGACAACGGCTGAGGGGCCTGCTGTGCCGGGCCACCTTGACGCAAGCTGCGTCTCCCTCTTGCCTCACCCTCAGTGCTGGGTCTCAACAGATCTCAGCAGTGCCTCCAACTTGTCGGTGTGATCTCCCGGGGGTCGGCAGGGCAGTCCTCGGAGCTCCGGGGGTAGGGAGGCCCCAACTCCTCCCGCAGTCCCCAATGAGTATGAGACACACGCAAGAGCAAGGCGTTACTTCTGTTTATTAGAAACGGCAGGGACAGGTTCTGGGATCATAGGTCATCCGGAACACATCTCACAAGAGTGGGGCTCGCAGGCCCTTTTTTAGCATGTGTGACGCCTCATTTGCATCACCTGGGAAACTTCCCACAAAACCTAATGCCACCTCGGGTTGGCTCCCCGAGTAATAGGGTTAGTATAGGAACATATAGGTACGTTATTGGTTGGTGGAGAAGAGGTCAGGTGGTACGCTTGGGTCGTCCCTAGAAATAGTTACACCAAAAATGCTACATGGGAGAGGTTAGTGATTGGCTAGGTTTTAGTGCTGTCAGTAGTTAGCCCCCCCATGCCCTGATTGGTTCATCCGCGAGCCCCCAAGCCTGGGATCATCGTTGTTCCCAGCTCGCAGTGTACCTGGTGTTAGAAACAATGTATGACTATGGGCCTCATTACGACCCAGGCGGTAAGGCGTTAACGGCGCTGTAAAAGGTGTCGGTGCCGTTAAACCCTTACCGCCTAATTACGAGGTCCCTTTGTCACTTCATTGTTGCAGTCTGTGTCCCAAACGTGAGACCCCAGAGTTTCCCTGGTCTCTGTTACTTGGCACCACATCAGGTCGGCTTGGTCACGTGTGGTGAGACCGTGGCTGGAGCAGAATTATGAGCATTTGATTTGTATTTTGGCACTGAGGGGCGGTTAGCCGCAGCAGGTGTAACCTTGGCTCGGGGCGTGCGGCGTGTAAATTGCAACGTCGTGGCCTTGGCTGTATGTTCTTTGTGTGAGATTGGTGTGGGTCTGACCAGTTGTGCATGGTGGCACGTGTGTTACCGTCCGTCGGCTATGTCATCATGGCATCTCTAACGATGGTGGCTTTCATTGCTTCTGTGTTATTCGAGTTGATCCATATGGTCTATGTCAGCTTCGCCGGAGGTCCAAACATGTGGCTTGGCTGACGGGCAGTTTCCCTGGCCATGTAGGGCGTTGCCACGGTAGATGTTGACGTCTGGGACATCTGTGAGCTGGTCGAATTCCTCTCGTGGCGGGTGCTTATGCCGTGATGATCTAGGCCATGGTCTGGCTGAGAATTGGAGGAAGGGAGCTTCCCATTTTCCCTCTTCACAACTCCTCCAGTTGAAAATTGGCAGTGCTTTAAGTGCTAAGAAATCACAGGGGTCACTAAAGCATGCAAAGCAATATTTGTTGGGTGGGGCCTAAAAATGTCTGGCGCAGCCTAAAGGTCCCAAGTAGATAAGGTACCTTTGAAAGAGCTGGGGCTCTTGTAATAATGGCCCAACACTGAGACAGTTCAGTTCTAGTACCTGGAATGAGAGGGACTAAAATCTGCTTCATGAGGAGTCTTAAACATAATTAATGGGCAGCTAAAAAATCGACTAGAATAGTAATTCAAATATAAAATGGAAATAAAATGAAAATAAGCCAATGCATATACCAATCCTTTAGTTCTTTTGAAATAAATACAGGATTTGTAAGTATGTGTTTTATTAATTCATTCTAATGACAAGACTTCAAAATTACATGTTGCAAAAATCAAAACATGTATTCTCTATATTCACTGAAAAAACCTTAGTTAAGGTGCCGTTAAGTTGCACAGATTTGACGCAACAAAACCCATGAAATTCAGCAGATGTGGGAAGTCATGGCCAGCTTAACTCAGCACGCCCTGTTGATGTCCCCATAATTCTATGTCCCCCATAATGCCTTTTTGCATGTCATTGTGAATTCCTTCTCTTATAATATGTATGTGATCGTGGGCTTTGCAACAGGAATGCGCCGAGTTAATCGGGTCATGACTTCCAACATCCGCTGAAGTTTTCCTTCGTATTAAATCGGTGAAAGTTTTTTTTCAGTTAATTTCAAGTGTTTTGTTATACCGTTGTTTATTTACGGCCCACTAGCCATGGACTTCGGCCGTGTTCACTTTGCATGTTCCCCCAATATGTTTCTTTTGGACCCACTAGGTGGCCACAGTCTTATACATGTCTTTCGAACCTACTAGTCAGAGCCTTTGGCCATGCCCACTGTATGTTTTAAAACAATACCAGGCCACTAGCAATGGCCTTCGGCCATGTCAACTGTATACTTTCCCCCAATATGTTCCTTTTGGACCCACTAAGTGGCTACAGCCTTTGGCAGTGGCCACTATACATGTCTTTCGGGCCTACTAACCAAGGCCTTCGACCATGCCGAATGTATGTTTTATAACACTGACAGGCCACTAAACATATCCTTTGGCCATTGCCAGTGGCCACGGCCTTCGGGTGTGTCCACTGTACATGTTATGTTAAAACAGATTTGTAATGCACAAAACAACTGCCCAATGGGCATCTTGGTGCTAAGACTCAACAGAAAGAGGTTCAACATAACAGAGCAAAACAAATTCTCAGAAAAGATATGATTTTAGCAATTTGTGAAAAGATTATAGTCAGTAAGCCGCAGAGTAAAAAGTAGAGCATTCACAATTTAACAGCTGCTACCAAAAAGGCACAACCCCCAATGCTGGACAGTCTGAATCCAGGATCCTGAATACAAAGTGTTTCCATAGAACAAAGTGTACGACACGGGACATGCAGGCAACTTTTTGATTGGAGGTATTCTGCTCCACTCCCATAGAAAGCACAATGCACCAGACATAAGGACTTAAACTGAATGCGCTTAGAGATTGGAAGCCAGTGAAGCATACAAAGAAACAGAGAGATATGGGCTGTAAAAGGAATTTTAGTGACAATTCTAGCTGCAGTATTCTGGAGTATCTGCAAACGATGCGTTAGAGGCCTGTGTTGAGCAAGCTACAATGAATGCGTCCCCCAATATGTTTCTTTTGGACCCATTTTGGCCCTAGCTGTGGCCACCTTATATTTTAAAGCACTAACAGGACACTAGCCATAGCCTTTGGCCATGGCCAGTGGCCACAGCCATCATCTGTGTCCACTTTCCATATTGCACTATTCGGTTCCTTGAAGTAGCCGAGTAACCATATCCTTTGGCCACAGCCATTACACCCACTTCCCTGTAGCTGTAAAATTCCTCTTTTTTGTATTAATCTCATTTTTTAACTTTTTCAAAAACTTTTTTTCCCATAACTGTGGTTATATTTGCAATGTACTACAAATAACCCTGATTATCCGTAAATGCCCACAAATAAGCAATTATTTTCGTGTGACGCACTTTCATTCCTGATCCCATTTTCTACTATAACCCTGATTATCCCCAGTATAACCCCAGTTATGCAAACACGTTTGCACTCTAAACTTGGTCCCCAGTCCCGCCCCAACTCCCCAATTTCTAATGGTGTCCTCTTTCCCCCTACCCACCTCTTGCCAGATGCCTTTCATTCTGTTCCTCCTCCAAATGGCATTTTTTCCACTTTTTGTTTTCGGCTAACCCTGGTTATACCTGTTATAACTCTGGTGATCGCTCACATCGAGCACACAAAAATGGCAGCTTTTTCAGATCTAAAAAGCCTTGCTGATGCATTGTGGGACACATATAGCTATAATTTTGGGAGAAGGGGCACACTCTTCCCTGTCAGATATTTTAACTACTGTATAGAATAAACACAGACCCCTCCTGGAAATCGAGCCAACAGTCCATGCCCAAGTTGTTTCATACCTCGTCCAATTCCATCTAGCAGTTTTTGCTGTGCGCTTTTCAGAGATTCTCGATGGGGAAATGTATGGGAGTAGGCCAAAAACAGTGTATTTTTTCTTTCTTAACACCCTTTTCATTTTCGAACAGTTTTTTTCCAAAATGTCCAGTCTGCAGGGTAGTGGGGGTATGGGGCAGGGAATGCAGGGGGCGTGACAAACCTTTTGTTTGCAAAATATCATCCAAATCTGTCATGCACGTCAAAAGTTATTAGCAATTCAATTTTTGGGTTTCCTACGGACTTGATACTCAACTTAACATGCGTCGACTGCTGCACTATAATAGTACTTAATATTCTCTTCAGTGTTAAAAGCAATCAAATTCCATAATTAGGGTGTCTCTCTAAACAAAGATAGTGATATCTACTGGCAATGAACAGTATTGCCATTTACCAGCATTTGAGTTAAGGGCTAGGAAATTAGATTGGGGAGTCCTGGCTCAAGGGCATTTTTTGAAGATTTGCCAGGGCTGTGCCCCAGCCAGGGACGTCATTTTACCAAAATGTCAGTGGTAGCGAAATGGCATCACACGACCCTTGACCCCCCTGATGACACCACAGGAAGTGATGTAATTTGATCCAATTCCAAAGTGACTTTACCGGAAGTGATGGCAAATGATCTTCAGATTTTTTAGATGCGTCTAGCACCCGTGTTTATAGGTGGTCTCATTTTAGCCAGATATAAGAAGCGAGGCACAGAGGGAGGCATGATTTGTTGTCCATGATTACACATTTGGGAAATGTCAATTTCCACATTCGACATGGGGTCTATATGTAAAACATACATAATGCAGTATTTGTAACAGGGTTAAGCAAAATGTCTAATCCAGGCTACAGCTAGAGTATGAAACATCTATAGATCAATGGACACAGAAGTATGTGTTATCTGTGGCGTTGCTGTGTTAAACAAGCCACAAGCCAAAAAAGCAGTAACCTAGGGAGGCATGCGGTGCCGTTTACCCAGGAGAAAAATGGTGCATGAGCAAGGCCTGAAAATTAAATCATTGACCAGGTTATAAATGTAGCTTTGAGTCAGAACCACTACGAGAGAAGAAACCTATTAGATTGGTCTGTGTACACAGAGGGGAGTGCACCTGATAATGTTATATTTGCTGGAGTATAATACCTGGGAAAGGTTCTTTCAATATACCCAAGACCGGGTGCCAGAGGACTTTTTTATTAAAAACACCATTTAATGTAATATCATTGTTGCACACATAAATCCATGGCACCACACAGTTATTTTAAATTGAAAATACCCACAAGTTGCTTCTCACCCGGGACTCTCTGGCAGACTTCAAGGTGCGCACTGCACACTACCCCTTTGTCAGACCCAGTGGTGACCAATGGCTTAGCACAAAATTTAGCAGCTCCCTGAGAGCCATAATATTAATTTAGCATTTATATATCGCTACAAACCCTTGGGTATTTGAGCACTGTTTTTTATTACCCACGGTGTTTGGTGCTCATTTATCAATCTCAGAAGTATGAAAGGCTGCGTTTTGCCCTGCCAGGATTCGAACCTGCGTGAGCAGGCTCTGCACACATGTCAAAACTCACACTCTACTCACTGTGCTATCGGACCGGCTAATGTGGGGCCTCCCAAACTCGTTAACAAAACACAGGGCACACCACACCCCGGGCAGTTCTGGACGACCACGTGTGCGCAATGTCCATGATGATCTTGCTGCTGCAGGGTTATGCACTACTGCAAGTGAAAGAAGTAAATATGTTTTTAAATCAAAGCTTAAATCTTTAACATAACATAGAGAGAGGGAGCGGTGCCTGGTCCACAAATATGTCAGCCATCAGTGGTGGCTGGTAACTTGTTTTTTGGAGGGTATAAATATCTGCCACAAGTATGTGATTGCGACCGAGTAAAGAGAGGGAGCCAGAATTGACGTAAATGGGTTTGGGGGGAGGGGAGCGTCGGGGGTTCTTCTCCCGCCCCAGAATAAAGGTTTTGAATAATGGGTTAAAATAGTGCATTACACAGCACACTTTCTGGGAATATTTGGGTAAAACAAGTTGGGTCAAAGGCCAACAATCGGTTTTGTAGGGTGTAGGGTAAATCGTGAAAAAAAGTACAATAGATGCAAGTCACCAAAACTGCACAGGGCATTTCCCAATGCATTATCATGCCGGTACCAGCAATATATGCCAGTATAAAAAAACATATTTATGCTGGCAATCCCATACATTTCCATGCTGGCTCCACCAACATATGCTAGTATTCCCATATAAGACCATACTCATGCTCGCTTTAAGACGTTTTTCTATAGCATCATTACTGGCACTAGGCATCAAGCTGGCTCTGCCAATCCCAGTATTCCTATGTAACAACATACTGCTGTTAGTTAGGCCATTAACAGTGACATGTCACAATATGAAAACATATCCAAACTGATTTCAATATAAGCCAGTCTAGACCCATAAGAACACTTATCTTGTTTGATTCATCATAGATGCTCAGTTATAAAAAGTCGTGCTACAGTAAAGAATATACAGGTCACTACACAAAAACGTAAGTCTAGCGAGTTAACACTACTTGACATGTTTGCTTTTTTAAAGATACTGAGTAATACATGTCATGCCACAGTAAGCTATTGCTAGACTGACTGCACCAAAATGCCAGTCTAGCCAGGGAATGGCACACATGAACTTGGCTCTGACCAAAAATACCAGTAAACATGCAAGGTCAATAAAGGATGTGGCAAACATGCTCCAGTGATCCCGCGTCTCCCAGGGCCTAAAACATGCATACATCCCCTTTCACCCACTGGCCACTCACCCATACATCTCCTCTCGCATTCACTCACACTGGATTCACCACACAGGCACACACCAAACCCCACACAGAACATCCAAACTCACACTAGCACATGTATACTCATTCACCCACCAGTCACTCACTCACACCTTCTCTTACATGCACTCATGGCATTCTATACGCAGGCACTCACCCACCCAGAACATTCAAAAACACATCATCTCATTCATACTCATTCACCCACCAGTCACTCGCTCATATACCTTTTCTTACCTCCACCCATTGCATTCCCTATACAGGCAACCCCGCACCCCACCCAGAACATTGAACAACACACCATCACATTCACACTCATTCACCCACCAGTTACTCATTCACACCTTCTCTTACATCCACCAAATGTTCTTCACAGCCACACACCCACCCACCAGGACATTTAAAAACACACATCACATCACTTCTCATTCACCCACAAGTGACTCACATATTCTATTACATCCACTCATTGCATTCTCTACACAGGAACACATCCACCCACTCAGAACATTCAAAAACCCACATCACAGCACTTCTCATTCACCCACCAGTCACTCACACATTCTCTTACATACACTCATTGCATTCTCTACACAGGCACACATCCACCCACCCAGAACATTCAAAAACCCACATCACAGCACTTCTCATTCACCCACCAGTCACTCACACCTTCTCTTACATCCTCTCATTGCATTGTCTACACAGACACACATCCACCCACCCAGAACATTCAAAAACTCACATCACATCACTTCTCATTCACCCACCAGTCACTCACACCTTCTCTTACATCCTCTCATTGCATTGTCTACACAGACACACGCCCACCCACCCAGAACATTCGAAAACTCACATCACATCACTTCTCATTCACCCACCATTCACTAACACTGTCACATCCACGGATTGCATTCTCTACACAGGCACACACCCACCCAGAACATTCAAAAACACACACCACATCACTTCTCATTCACCCACCATTCATATACAGACATCTGACAGACAATTCACACATGCAAAACACATCATATTAAAAAAAAAGCTGCGAGATATTCCTGATTCTTGTAGTATGTGAGCTGCAAGTAAGCCGAGGGAGAAGAGGTTGCAGCTGAACGTGGCTTGTGACATGTGCAACATGTCACGGTCAGCTCCAGCCCCTCCTGAGTGCCTCCCCGGCCCAGCCTTCACCCTGATGGGTGAGGACTGGGCCGGGGACCCACCAGACTTGGTGTGGAGGGCCCTCCACACCACAGGAGGGCCCGCTACACCAGGAGCTCCCATTTTTTCTGTAATTTTATTTGGGGAAAAAGAAGTTGGGTCACAGGGAGTCGCAGTTGTGACCACTGGTGGCACCCAAATGACATGACTGACCCCAGCCCACTTAAAACCCTGCAAATATAGGCATCCTGAAGTTCATGCAAACTTTAAGGAAACTCTCTCGAGCACGGAACCCTACTTCTCTCGAGCTATTCAGTGCTTTGAATCTGCTTCCTGGCGCTGTGAGCACAATACAGGCAAACTAAACTGCTGATAATAACACGAGAGGCCTCTGTGCAGGCCAAGCTCTGCTTTGGCTGTGGGGAGGTCAGTCTTCTGTGCCGAGTTTAACAGCCTATAATTGCAATGCCTTTGCTGCAAGGCTACTGGGAATAAGACCTGCTTTAAAGTGCTAATGTGTGGATACGAGAGAGGGTGCGTTTTATGCCACGGAATAACGTTGCTTCCGGTTCTGCGCCGTGCACAACATTCATCCACAGCTCTCCCCCGCACTCGCCTTCTGACTCGAGGCCTAAATCCATCAGAGTATCCGCCGAGACTGCAATCTAAATAATATTTACTTCAGACGATTTAACAGCCAGCTGTGCTCGCGGAGTATTATCCCGGCTCTCGCTGGAGCTCGAATTTATTAGCCATGGTGGCTAAGCAAAGCTGCAAAGAAAAAATGTTAACCGCTCGAAGGAATTACGAGTCACAACTGATCCTCGCGGATCATCCATCAGCGACCTGCAGGAAATAAAATTAAGGACCAGGCCTTTGCCTTCTATTTGTGGTAATGCCGTCCTGAGTAGTGCATGGAAATGCCACATTGAATCGGATTTGCGGCTCATTTTGAAGACCACCTCTCACGGGTGAAGGGAGGCCACAGGGAAAGAAAGACTCATTTTCTCGGATGCCAGTGATATCAGCAGTGTGACACCCCTGTGCCTTGCTTGCAGATTGCCCCAGCTGTAAATGCTCGTGCAGTATGGCACCTTCAAGTCCATTTGGCTTTACCTTCTACAAGAGAAACACCGTTTTTCTCGATATATTTTTTATCACATTTTGAAAAGTTATAGTGATACTTTGTATTTTGTATTTGTATTTTATTGAATTTATGCAACGCTTTCGTCTCGGGCGGATAGCTCCGCGGCAACGTGCTTGTCTTGTAAACAAGATGACACAGAGCAACACAGGTTCGATCCCCGGGTCCGTGCTTAGAAACTTCTGGGTATTAAGTGTGTTACAAATAACCTGTCATTTCATATCATAGGTAAAATGTGGAGCAAAACAAATTGAAATCGGTGAAACATTAACTCACAACATACGTTTCGGTAGTGAGAGTAAATAGAGTGCGTGCTTTTTTTTTCAAAGCAGTACGGAATAGATGAAAAGAATGAGCAGAGCGAATAAAAAGAGGGAGGGAATTCCAGAATTTAGGAGCAGTTAACGAGAAAGCGCAAAAAAGGGACGAAGCACAGCAGGGTTTGTGAACAGAGAGAAAGTAAAGATGTTCTGAGTGAAGGGATAAGTTACAGAAAGAGATGAGCGAAGCGAGATTGGACAAGGCGATATAGTGATGGCATCTGTAAAATATACAAAGAAAATGAAATAGTTGATTCTTGAAGGAAAGAGGGGGAGCAAAGTGGGGCTGAAATAGAGGCACAAGCCAGAAGAGAGAACATAAGACGAATAAAGGGATTACAGATGGAACGAAGGGGAGCAAGATGGGAGGTCTGAGGCCAAGGAGACGGGCAGAGAAACAGTCGCGAGAAGATAAGACGTTTAGTGGCATGGAGGGACAGGAATCGAAAAGGTTACATAGGTGGTGGTGACAGGTGAGGGCAGTACTGGAAATATTAGTAGAGAAAGAGAGTGAGGAGTGAAAAGTGAGACTAAGATTATTACCGCTAGAGTAAAAAGGGAGAAACGTAGGTGTGAACAAGGAGATAAAGTTGGGGCAGGAAGAGAAGCTCCGTTTTGGCTGGGTTTAAGTGCAGGAAGCGGGTTGCATCCAGTGTTTAAGGGCAGAAAAGCAAGCCGAGGTGAAAACGGTAATGTATTTGGCCTTAAGTGATTGATAAAAGTCCAAACGGAAAATGCACAACTCCAACGCAAAAGTTCCAGAAGGGTAGAGTTCCTTGTTCCAGAAGGCAATTTCCTTCCCCTGGATTTTTCTTCCCTCAATTGTATATTCAAAAGATATCAGTTCCTTGAGTTTCTCTTCTTCACAAAACAACAGATATTCTAAACAGGTTGGTTCTTTATCTTTTACCTTGCTAGGATACCTGGTATACTCCCTGCCAGATTTTCCTTCCTCTTTTCTCTGGTTTTAAACAACCTTTTGCTCATCCTGATAATTAATTATATTATAATGGTTCTTTTTTTATCCTTCTCAGGACCCATTTTGTCACAATGTATTTCTTATGCACTCTTCATTTGGTCCTTGCCTGGTGTGTTTCCATACCAGGCCTTTCTTATTCACACTTGCAACTTCTTGGTATATTCTCTTGCCAGGGCTTTCTTGGAACTTCCTGGTATACTCTCCTGCCAGGGCTCTCTGAAACACACTTGCAACTGCCTGATATACTCGCTTGCAAGGACTTTCTTGAGCACACTTGCAATTGCCTGGTATACTCTCTTGCAATGACTTTCTTGAGCACACTTGCAACTTCCTGGTTTACTCTCTTGCCAGGACTTCTCATAAACACACTTGCAGCTTTGCTTTGTCCAATTTACCCTCCTGTCAGGGCTTTCCTTGTATGGGCATTGCACACTCTTCCAACCGTGATGTCTTCCTGACTTTGTGGTAACTAATTCTGAATAGGTCTGGTGAATAGGCCTGGTATACTATCCTCCCAGGGCTTTTCTTATGTGTGTATTACATACATGCAGACTGGTAAGTCTTTAACTTCTCTTTGGTTTTGTCATTTAATAGGACGCACACTGGCTTTGTCACTGTTCAATACTTTGCTTTTTTAATGTTTATTTGCATGCGGCACGGCTGCCCACACACCCCAGTGTCCCTGTTTCCCTTTCAGGGACTCTTGCTGGCGTATTTCCTTCTTTCTACGGCAAACCGGTGACAGGCGATCAGCGCCTCTTCTTATCTCGATGTTTTTGCTCTTTGGTTTCTCTGCATGTTGCAGTTCGCGCTGGGCTCTGCCTGCTCCCTGATAGGCTTCCATCAGGTAAGCAGTTTCGCTCAATAGCTGCGAATGCCCAGCAGCCCTGGGTCGGCTTCTGGAATAACCGCAGCCTGGCTTCTTTTGCCAAAGACCTTGCTCTTCTGCCTCTTTGAGCCGGATGGCAACACAGCAGCTCCTGCAGCCCCACAGTGTCCCGGTCCCAACTGAGACAGACAACCTTCTCGTTCCAGCAACAGCAGGCTCCAGTCAGTTGTGGCCACTTCCATACAGTTTCTGAGGAAAGATCTTTCCTGTTTTTCCTGGAGGTGTAACAATATCCCATTTATGCATTGGGTATTTTCAAAAGAGGAAGGGAATACCATGCCTTGTCCGATGGTGACCTGCTATTTCCTTGGAAGTTGTCTCCCCCATGTGATGCTCCCTCATATAGCCGTCACCAGGGTCCAGATCAGGCAGTGACTGCCGTTCCCTAGCCACATAGGGAGAGGTCACCATTGAGAAAGGAGTGATGATGCCATCAGATTCATCACAGAAGTATGGAGGTGGCCAGGAACAGAACCCTGAGGGACACCACATTGGAGGGGATGGGTATCTGAGATAGCAATTAGAGAGGTATGAAGTGAACCAACAAAGGACAGGGTGAGACATTGAGGCAAGGGAAGATAGGAGAGTGGGGGTCTCAACATTATCGAAGACCACCGAAAGGTCAAAAAGGATGAGGACAGAGGAATGTTTATTGCATATGGAAGAATGAAGAAATGTGGTGTCATTTAGAAGGGCAGTTTCTGTAGAATGGGCTAGGCGGAAACCAAATTCGAAAAGGAGAGTAAAGAGTGCAGGTGTAGATAGGAAGAAAACTGAGCACAGACTATCCATTCCAGTTGTTTCAAGAGAGTAGAAAGATGAGAAATAGGTGCATTGTTAGAGCAAGAGGAGGGGTCAAGAGAATGTTTTTTAAGAATGGGGATGATACTAGCATGTTTAAAAAAGGGAGAAACAATGGCTGAGGAAAGTGAATTTTAAAGAGGCATGCAAGGTAAGGAATAAGGTGGGGACAGAGCGTTGGCATTACGGAGGGAGGGAGAGGGTCTACGGCAAAGAGGTAGGGTGGGCGTGATGCAAGTAGACAGCAGTATCAGATCTGAGAGTAAGTGCAAAGTGGAGAGAGTATGAAGAGCAGGTGGGGAGGCAGCAGGATGGGAAGGAATTTGATGAAAGGTTGAGGAGGGAGAATAAAGAGAAGATGGGGCAGGGAATATGCGCCGAATCTTCTGCTTTAAAACATAATGTCTGTTATGATGGATTTCTGAACTTTGACCTGGTGAGCAGAGGTTCAGAAGGCCAGCCTAGTTTCTTGGAACAGGGTATCCTTCTGGACAAGCCAGACCAATCAAGGTAGCAATGGTGGCGGTCAAGACTAGGAGCCTTATTACAAGGGTGGCGCTTCCGTAATGAAGGGTGCCGGTACGGGACCGGCATCCTTCATTACGGGAGCGCCGATTACAAGGTTCCCTTTGTGGGACCAGACGTCTTTTCCGGGTTCCGCGAGGGGAAGAGGGAGGTAATAACGGGCCATTCATAATGTGCCCGTTATTACCTACCTCCCCATTCCCATTGAACCATATGGGGGCTCAAATGGGAATGGGGAATGGTTCCTTCAAGGAGGAATTACTGGGTCCTCCAATGTTGGAATGACCTGGTTATTCCTCATTGAAGGAACCCAGTAATGGAGCCCAGTTTGGAGGCAGCCATGGTGCTAATAGCTAATAGCACCATGGCTGCCTCCAAACTCGTAATGAGGCCCTAGGTCTCAGGAGGAGTGAGGGTGACTGAAATACCTCAATGAGCACACATAGTAAAGCACACTTACAAATCCCTCCCAGTCAGGTATATACATATTAAAATACAAATACATTTATTCAAGGCCTTTGAGTTTCAACACAATAGTTATTAACAGTAACACTTTTAAACCAACACAACCCTACTAAAATACATATATACAAAACCAAGGGGCCTAAAGGGTTAATGCACAAAATGGGTCCACAGCCTAGAAAAGGGAAGGAAGCAGGTATTGCAAAGAGTCTTTAGACAGTTCTGCAGTCATCACAATCCTAACTGAAAGGCAGTCCAGTCCCTAAGAAGAGGGGACCCTATTTCTTTTTATTTCTTTATTGAAATATGTTTATTAAAAACTTTTTATTTTTTTCTCACTATTCCATTCAACAAAGATAAAAATAAATTCATTTCTTTCAATTACATGTTTGCTTCTTGTTAGTCAAGTCAGATCTAGTAAGTTTTTAATATAATAAATGCTCTAGAGCATTTTATTGTTCCAGAAATGTATAATCAAGAACACTAGAGGTTGGTTGTTTCCCAACAAAATCTGTGCCCATCGTTCACTCGCATCACAGTCAGTTCCTAGTTGTGGAGTTGATAGGTCAGGCTATCTGTGGAAAGGAGAGGAGCCCTCAGAGGCCACTTGTGCGTAAAAATGGATTGATGCGTTAGGGGCCAACAGTAAGAGTTGAAATTACTCACCGACCCCCGATGCACTCCGGACCAAACTTTGGCAGTCGAGTCAAATTCGGTTGCAGGTTCAAATGCGGCAATCTTGCAGCTCTGCGGCTTTCAGTGACAAAGTTACAGCATTGATTCCCACATGGGACAGTGACAATTTCTCCGCTCCTGGTGGATCAGGCCAGTTTCACTGTAGCAGGCACAGAGGGTCACAGCTGCAATGCACTTGCAAAGTTTGTCACCATGACTGGGCAACACGCTAACCACGTGTACCCCGGTTTGGACGCTTTCTCTTTATTCCAGACCTGGGAATGCCAGGTGTACAAAATTCAGTTTATGAGTGCCGTGAACACAGAGCTAGCCATGTACCAAGTTTCAAGGGCTTCCTGAAAATGACGGCTGTATCAGAGCAAACATCATGCGCAAGCTGGTCAGCCCACTGGTTGGCCCAGAGAAGGCTTACTTGCAGGGTTTGATGAAGGTGCAGAGAATAGTTAGTACCACTATTCCAATGGGTCAAACCGAATTCGCAGACCTTCTAGTTCGATCAGATGCAGAGGGTTCCAGCGGGACGACAGCAGGCACAGGGTGCCAAACCTTAGATCGGGACACCAGCGGTTCCTCGACTCAGCTTCTTAGTTCAGGATACGTGGATCCTATCCTTCGTTCAGAGAGAACTCAGGAGATCAACCCGGTATGGGGGTATGGGTGTATGGAGCCTCCTCTTATCCAAAATCTCCTTTGCGCCAAAACGGGGAAGACCCAATGGCAGTTCTGCTCACATACAGTCACACCATACGTGGACCAATCATGGACCTTGGTGGTCCCAGGCATTTTTTGTTTGTTTTAATATTTGGAATGCGTGCCAGACCCGATGGTATCAGGGTGCAATAAGCATCACAAAGGTGGTTCAGATTTGGTTACATTGCTGTGCAGGTAAGACAGTTTATGCAGTAGGTTGAAGGTGAAGGCAGGTTATACAGGAAGAGTCACAGGGCAAGCAATTTACACAATATACATAATATACAAAGTATACACAGTATTTAAGGTAAATACAGAATTACATGGAGTGCGTGGTGGGGAGGTCAGAGGTCGTTTACCTTGATCCAGTTGATGAGGTTGGACCGAAAGTGGAGATAGGGTAGATCTTCCCCCAAGGGCAGTGGGAAGGAGTTCAAAAATTGGGCAGCTTTAACCGGGAAGCTACTTTCACCAGACTTGGTCGACTGCCTCGTGAATCTAGCTATGAGGTATTGTGGGCGTCATTGTGGAGACATTTGTGGGTCAGAGAGACTGTTTTTAGAAGGATTTTGTCTCTCGTGGTGAGCCAGTTGTTATCTTCTGATGTCGGAAATGTGAGCTTTCTTGGGAATAATTATGGCTGCTCTCACAGCATTATTTTGTAGAATCTGGATTTTGTTAGTAATATATTTGTTACTCCCTAAATGTACGGCATTATAATAGTCCAGTTTAGACAAAATAAGGGCTCTGGCTAGGTTGATGCAGCTGTTGGAAGAGAGGAAGGGCTTGGCTGCTCTGATTAGCTTGCAGGTATAAGCGGTGGATGAGGCCATGGAGTTGACTTGTTTTTTTAAAGGTTAGGGTGGAGTCTAGGAAGAAGCCAAGGGTTTTGACTTCTTTGGCTACTATAATGTTGTTATCATCTATTCTGAAGTTGGAGTATTTGTGGCCAAGTTTGTTGAGGTTGGCGGGGGTACCGAGGATAAGGAGTTCTGTTTTGTCATCATTCAGGCATAGACCGTGAGAAGCCATCCATGCCTGGATGATGAGATACACTCTATTCACAAAGGCCAAATCCTTGTTGTAGTCTCCCGTCAACGGGATGAGGATCTGGGTATCATCGGCATAGTTTGTGTAGGTGATACCCAGACTGTCTAGATCGTCAAAAAGGGCCTTTGTGAATATGTTGTACAGGGTAGAGGACACACAAGAACCCTGTGGCACTCCACAGGTGATGGGTATGGGGTCAGCGGCTGCTGTACGTGAGAAGATGCGCATTGTCCTGTTGTCAAGGAAAGATTGGATCCAGCCTATAGCTTCTTGTGAGAAGTGAGCGGCGGAATCCAGGTGGCTACATAGTAGTTTGTGATCTACTAGGTCGAACGCTGCTGAGAGATCAAGTAGAAGCAATATTGCTGCCTTTCCGCTGTCTCACAGTGCGTCAATGTGTTCCTTTAAGTCAATCAGTGCAGTTTCAGTCCCATGTTGAGGTCTGAAGCCTGACTGTCGTACTCCTAAAAGATGGTTACGTTCCAAGTACTGTTGGATTTGAAGGTAGGCTACCTTGTCTACAATTTTAAGAAGGAAGGGGACTGTGGTGATTGGTCGGTAATTGGTGGGTATGGAAGGGTCAAGTGTTTGTTTTTTAAGTAGAGGGAGGACCCAAGATTGTTTGAGATTATTAGGTATGGTGCCAGAGGAGAAGGAGGCGTTGATAAGTTTGGAGATAAATGGGGAGAGATCACGCGCAGCGTCCTTTATGATTTGGGCTGGACAGGGGTCGCCTTGGCAATTAGAGGGTTTGAGGGTGAGAATGACTTTTTCAACCTCTAAGATGGAAACTTTGGTGAAGTTGAAGCAGGGATGAGGTTGTTGGGGGAGTGACAGAGTGCGGGGGCGGTGGCAGAGGGGGTTTGCTGGGCTTGGGGGTAAAGAGGACAGTTTCTTTTTTATTGGCAATCTTAGCTTGGAGGGTTGCTACCTTATTAAATAGGCCATTCTGGATGCTAGTGCACCATATTTTGTCCTTTAGACAGGTGTTAGGGGCCTAGATAGGCGTTTCCATCTCTTTATCGATTATGACTAATTCTTTTATGCTTGAGTTGGCTTGCGTAATACGCGAGGTGGAGAATTGTTTGGCAAGGACAATTTCTTTTTTTATGGCTAGTTTACTGAGGTTATTTTTTTGTGGCTAGTTTACTGAGGTTATTTTTGTTAGCGGCGGATGGATCTTGTCTCCAAATTTGTTCACGTTTGCGTTTTTGTAGTCAGAGTGATTTCAGGTGGGGGGAGAACCAGGTATTAACATGCTTTTTAGGTTTGCTTTTTCTAAGTTTTAGTGGTTCTATGATGTCTAAAGAAGAGATCATTATTTTATTGTACTCGTCTACCATTGTGAAAGGATCAGTATGGTCAAGAAGCAAATTCAGAGTGGGGAGGATAAGAGGGGTGAGTTTATCAGCTATAATATTTCTTTTATTTCTAGTGGGGATGTCAGGAGCTATGCTGTTGTCAGCAAGTAGGGGAGGTGTAGCCTCTAAGGTGAAGGTTATCAGGTGGTGAACAGACCAGAGTTGGGGTGTTATTAATGTGATGGATGTCTGACAGTTGTACTCTGCTATCCAATCGAGACTCCTTCCTTTAATGTGAGTTGGAGGAGTCACTTTTTGGGGAACCCGAGCTCAGCAAGGGAGTCGTTGATTTGTGTGGCATTGTGGTCTAGAGGGTCGCTAAACCCTAGGTTAAGATCACCAAGGAGAAGGCTTTGTGAAGCGTTTTTGAGGTTGACAGATGGGATGGTGGTTAAATCTTCTTCGAAGGATCCTAAGGGGCCGGGAGGTTTGTATATAAGGTGTATAGTCAGGGCTTGGGTGTCGGTAATGGGTAGCTTGGCTGTGAGGGATTTGCAGGAATCGAAATTGTGTGGTGTGACAAGTCTCAAAGCTAGGCTGGTTTTGGCGATTAAGGCAAGGCCTCCACATCAGGATTTGGTTCGAGGAGTGTGTAGTCCTCAAGAATCGTTCGCATGATCGCGTTTATTAAGGCGCCTCTGATGCTAGTCTTAATAGTTTCGGTAGGTGTAACCTGGATGTTATGAAGGTACTTGGGAGGGGTGTTAATGTCCTGAGTGGGCCGACTATTATGATGTGGGCTTAGTGGCTTTTTGGCAGGAGTTCTTGGTTTTGGAGTGCAGGCCCAAGTTTCTGGTGGTACTTTTTCTGGTGGTACTTGCATTCACAGCACACCAGACTCTCTGGCACCCAGGATGTGTATTGGAACCAGACAGTCCAGCCCACATCCTGGAAGCACACATACAAGGCATGCAAAAGCCAGCGAAAGCTTGGCGTTTCGTGGGAAAATGCATGCCCAAATAAGGACTGACCTGGGTTGGCTCGACCTGGGGAAGGTGAAGGGGCAAGATGGCCAATGGACAGGACGAAGAACCTCGTAGCATGGCCATTTTGGAGCCAGGCCGCCTATTCATGGCAAATGCGGTAAACGTGGTATACCTGGCAGGAAAGGGTTAAAAATACATGAAAAGATAAGCTGCCACCAGCCCTGTCCAAGGCCCATCTGCACTTCTCCTGAAAATAACCTTCAAGAGTATCTAGGGCCTTTCGAAATGACAGAAAGACCCAAGTGCACTGTACTGGAAGGTACATTGTGCACTTGCAGCATGTTGCAGAAAAGTTGCAACATTGACAAGGACTAAGGGAAACAAAGTCTCCCAGTACTGACTGTCTGTAAGGGTATATCCGTTTCCCCATAATAAAGTGAGAGAAAAGCCCAAGGGAGTGCAGCAGAAGGCTGTGCTCCTCTGGCAAAGTCAGACTATGGTGTTAAACATCAGCAAAAAGTTGGGGGGTACACAACTGGAGGGAAAATGACACATGAAATGGAATTCTTTCCTAACACTCGTCCCTCCTAGACCAAGGACAGTGGGAATTAATCCACCCCTGGATGAGCCTCATTTTCAGGTCTGTTAAACATTCTGTACAACCCATCAGCATTGCTATATTGGACACCTGGCCTATGCTCAATAGGGAAGTCAAAGCCTTGAAGGCTTATGGACCACCCAAGCAACGTTGGATTCTCTCCCTTCATGTTCATTAGCCACTTTAAGGGCTTATTGTCAGTTTGCATAGTGAAGTGGGTCCCATAGAGGCCTTCCCACACTCTTGAGCCCAAGTTACCTTATTGGGTTTCCTAGGAGTTGTGAGAGCAGTCAGAGGGGCAGCTATGGTGCCATAGTCTGCCATGAAATTTCTGCAGTACCCAGTCAGTCCTAAAAAGGCTCTCACTTGGGTTTGAGTAGTGGGGGTAGGTCAGTATTGTACTGTTTGTATATTACTGGGTAGAGGCTGTATCCTCCCTCCACCTACTTCATGCCAAAGGTAGACCACTGAACCCTGTCCATTCTGGCACTTTCTGGCCGTTATGGTCAAGTGGCCCTTGTGAAGAGCCTTCAGCACAATCCCAAGGTGTTTCACATGGTCCTACCAGGTGGCACTGAAAACTAAACTGCTATATCATCCAGATATGCCAGACAGAGTTCAACCAACCCATTAAGGACTTCATTCAAAAGCCTCTGGAAAGTGGCAGGTGCATTATTCAACCCTAAAGGCGTTACCCTGAACTGGTAAATACCCTCTGGTTTTGAGAAAGCTGTCTTCTCCATGGCAGAGGAACCAAAACCACAGGGCTGGACCAAGGACTACTAGAGGTTTCAATCACCCCAAGATCCAACATTTTGTTGGCATCCATCTTAATGTAAGACCATACTTTGTCTGGTATTCGATTTCCCCTCCTTTTAGTAGGTACACTATCTCCTGAGTCAATGTCATGTTTGCACCAACGTGTCAAACCAGGAGTTTGTGAGAACAGGGGGGAAAATTGCCTCACCAAACATTTCACCACAGATTGTTGATCAGAAGTCAGGTGAGGGGCCACTTTGACACCCTCAATGGAGCAGTCTGAAGGACTGCCCTGGAACAGGTCAGAGAGAGGTTTTGATTCCTCCTCAACATCTGAAGTCAGTAGCAGTGCAGTGATTTCAACTCCTGGAATGAACGCCTTCAGTCTATTTGCATAGAACACTTTTGGAGCTTGTCCAGATTTTCCAAGGTACACTAAATAGTAGAACACACCCAGTGACTCCACCACTGTGTAAGGGCCTGACCATTTGAAGTATCCACATTGGTGAAGTATGCAGATGGAACAGGTGAAGTAGGTGGATGGAACGGGTGTAGTATGTGGTTGGAACGGGTGTAGTATGTGGTTGGAATGGGTGTAGTATGTGGTTGGAATGGGTGTAGTATGTGGATGGAACGGGTGTAGTATGTGGATGGAATGGGTGAAGTATGTATATGTAACGGGATAAGCATGTAGTTGGAGTGCATGATGGGTTGGAGTGCATGGAACGGCCGGTGTGCATGGAGCGGTCGGAGTGCATGGAACGGTCGGATTGCATGGAACGGTCAGAGTGTGCTCGACCTCAAGATATAAATCACCTTATCACATCTCCACGCTTACTCTCTCCTTTACACCACCACTGAACTAGAACACAGCAATACTATGACACCATTCGGTATAGCTGTTCTCATACCATCACTTGCCTCATACTCTCCATCATGCTATCTAAACACAGCTGGTTACACACCCTCCAGCCTAGGCGTTCTCCTCAGGCCTAACACAGCCATAATCGGTCTGGATAACAACCTGCCAGAACGAATACATACTCTTGATCTCCCAACCACCACACCTACCGCTAAGAAGCAGCTATCACAAGTATGCAACACCGCTGCACACATATCTGGTGCTCACACGCACCTTATGACTCTCTCTCTCTCTACTGACTTGATCTTCGGTTTCCGAGGGCGTTCAACCTACCAGTGCCTTGAGATCATACCAATGGTACATAAGGCGCTATATAAATGCAAAATAACATAACATAACATTTATCCTGTAAAGCTCTGGCCCTTATAAGATACATGATCAGGACTTGCTGACCTGGTGTGAAATTGATGAGGGCAGCCTTCTGGTCATACCAATGTTTCACCAGTGCTTTTCCTTCCTTTAGTTTCTCACTAGCCAGACCCATCAGGAATACCATCTTCATTCTCAGCTCTAGCACATAGTCTACTACATTGGTAGTGATAGTGGGAGTGGGCATCTCCCATCTCTCCTTTACTATGGCTAAGGGTCCCCCTCACAGGGTGACCAGAGGTTTGAAGGAGCTGAAGCCAACACCCTCTTAAGGTACCTCACTGTAGGCAAACAGTAAGCATGGTAATAGAAGAACCCATTTTCTTCTTTGGGGTTCTTCCAGAGCCCCAATCGTGCTTTTTAAGGTTCTGTAAAAACTTTCTACGAGACCATTGGTTTGTGGGTGGTATGCAGATGAAAACATATAGGTGTCACCGCATTCCTTCCACATGGCCTGCATATACTTCGACATAAAGTTGATGCCCCTATCAGACACAAATTCTTTAGGGAAGCCAACCCTGGTAAATATGCCAAGTAAAGCTTTTGCAACCGACTTGGCAGTCACAGTCTTCAATGGGATGGCCTCAGGATACCTGGTGGCATGGTCGACCAGCACCAGGATAAACCTATTGCCTGAGTATGTTTGGGGGTCAAGGGGATCAACAATGTTGATCCCTACTCTTTCAAATGGTACCCCCACCACTGGAAGTGGTACCAATTGAGCTTGGATTGTTGTGCCACTCTTTCCAGATAACTGGCAGGTGGCACAACTCCTCCAGTGACTTTCTAATTGCACCCCCATCTTGGGCCAGTAGAAGCGCATGGCTAACGTTTGCTTGGTTCTCTTGATGCCAAGGTGACCAGCAAGGGGGACTTCATACGCCAACTACAAGAAGAAGGGTCTGACAGCAAGGGGAACCATCAACCTCCTATGGTCTCCTTCTCTAGACTCTGTAGGCTCACTGTAGAGGAGCCCATTTTACGCATACATCCTATGCTTCCCAGTAGGTTTACCCTCCAGCTGGGAGCAGGCCTGTCTCCTTAGGCCTTCCAGAGATGGGCACTCATGTTGGCCCTTACTGAATTCAATCCTGTCAGGACCACCTTCTACTAACAAACCTTATAGTTCAGGATAGTCATTGGGATCAAAAACATCAGGTAACAACTCTTCCTCGTGAGGTTCAGGTGTTTGACCAACTACCTTCACCTCAGTGGTAGGTGAGTTAGGGGGAATATTCTCTTTCCCTCTTTTGTCTTTTTTCGCTCCTTTAGCCTTGGATGTACCCTTTGGCTTGGGCTTGGAATTGGACTTGGCCAAGGCAGACCTTGTTTGTGTCCTTGTGCATGGTCTCTCTGCTGTGTCACCACAAACCCTAGAGCTCTGAGATCATTCCCCAACAGGACCTTTCCTGGGACCTATCTCTGAATGCCCACTGGAATCCTGACCACTATACCATTTATAGGAAGATTTACAGGCATAGCTGGGAACTTGAGAGGTGGGCCATCAGCCATCTTAGTGGGTAACAGAGGAACTCTGGCAAATTCCTCTGGGTCTACCAAGGTAGAATCCCACTATCCCTAAGGGCAGGAGTATCTACTCCATTAACCAGCAGACTGTCTTTAAAATAGTGCCTGGTATTATCAGGAATCCTAGCATAGGCCACTGATACGGTAGGCTCCCAGGAACCCAGGGAAACTAAGAATACCTCAGAATCTATCCCACTGGAGAAGGAGTCTGAGGAGAAGGCTGCCCCTGTGATCTCTTCCTTCTCATAAGAGGAGAAGGCCAGATTTTCAGAGTGGGCCCCCAAAGGTCTAACCTTACATCTGGGCTCCCTCTTCATATGGTCACTTGCTCCACAAGCCACACAAGATCCACTGGGTCTTGGGACATAGGGAGACTTATTGTAACCAGAGTTCTGTTTATGAGGGTAACCTCCACTACTCTGTGTATTCTTTTGTGATTTACCCTTACATTTCTTTGTGTGGCTCTTCTGAGATGAAGTTTTATCAGATCCCCCACCCTCCTTATCTCTGGACATTTTCCCCTCCTCCTGCTTACCAGGATGAGTCTTGTCCTTATGGGACACTCTATATGACACCCACACATCTGCTGCTATGTCCAGTCTCTTAGTATCTAACTTCTTTGAATCTGCCAAATGCTGCTTAAGCTCAGGGGAACAGGATGCAAAAATATGTTGAAGCACAACAACATATATAATACCCTCAAAGGTGGAGACCTTATAGCCTTCAACCCAGCCAGTCAAGTTCTTTAAAGAATCAGTCACATATGAAACCCAAGTACTACCTTCTTTCTTTTTGTACTCTCTGAACCTCTTCAAGTACTGGGCAGGAGACTTCCCAAATTTTAAAATGAGGGTTTGCTTCAACATTGCAAAATCTACTCTTCAGCTTTTGACATCTCCATAATAGCAATGCAGCCAGAATGGAGTAGTCTGCTGAGAAACCATGCAATTTTATCAGCATTCACAACCTCTTCAACTTCACATGCGTACTCAAATGCATTCACCCAGTCCATAATGTCATTCTTCTCATCATACACAGTGAGCAGATTTTTAGGAAATCTTGGATGAGAGGAGGACCCAGACCCATGTCCAGAACCCTTGGATCCATTGGAAACTTGAAGCTTAGCCAGTTCCAACTGGTGATCTCTGTCCTTCTGTTTTTTCTGCCTGCTCTATCTTCAGCTTAGCCATGTGGAATTCAAGCTCCTTCTGCTTAAACAGCAGCTCTTGCTTCTTGAATTCCAGCATGGCCTCAGCATCAGAGCTTGCAGAGGAAATATTGGACATCACATCATCCCTGTCATCATGGGCACCATGGATGAGTGCAGTGACAGAACTGTCAGTTCTGCCAGTGGAAGCAACCCCACATCCTTCTGCACTCCCATCAGAGGTTATGGCACTGAGATGCACCTCTTTCCATTCCATAATTCTTTGGATCATTTCCAATGTTGTGCCTTGAGCAGGTATACCTCTCTCAGCACACATCATTCTAAATGTTTCTGATTTAGAAGCATTTAAGGTTACATTGGTAATCGTTTCCATAATTTTAGATAGGTGTATAGCCTTTACAGTTATCTCTACTAGGTCACAATGTGTCCTGGGTAGGGGTAATCTGAAATGCCTTCACCAGTGTGCAACACAGGATACGTTCAGTCCTATCCCACTGCTGTACATCAATTTGTTAAGATGGATTTCTGAACTCTGACCTGGTGGGCAGAGGTTCAGAAGGCCAGCCTAGTTTTTTGAAACAGGGTAAACTTCTGGACAAGCCAGACCAATCAAGGTAGCATTGGGGGTGGTCAAGACTAGGTCTCAGGAGGAAAGGCAGTCCAGTCCCTAAGAAGAGGGGAACCTATTGCTCAAATGTACTTGCAATGCTGGCGCACGCGGTAGTGCAGATGGGCGAAAACAGGGTCTCTTGGAGGATCTGTAGCAACTCAGGAAGGTGGGTGAGGAGATACAGAATAGGTTCCCACTATTTGTGCAGGGTCTCCCCGAGAGGGCAGAACAGGTTCCAAGAGTTGGGAATAGTTCGATATCTGTGGAAAGGAGACGTGCCCTGAGGGCCACTTGTGTGTAAAAATGGATGGATGCGCTAGGGGCCACCGGTAAGGGTTGCAATTACTCACTGACCCCCGGTGCATGCCATATCAAACTTCGTCAATCGAATCCAATTTGGTTGCAGGTTCAAATGCGGCAATCTCGCGGCTCTGTGGGTTTCAGCGACGAAGTTACAGTGTTGATTCCAAACGGGACAGTGGTGATTTCTCCGCTCCTGGTGAATGGATCAGGACAGATTCACTGTAGCAGGCTTCAGGGCACAGATGGTCACAGCTGCAATGCACTTGCAAAGTTCGTCACCACGGCTGGGCGGCACGGTAACCGCCTGTACTGCGGTTCGTGGGCTCTCGCTTTACTCCAGACCTGGGAACGCCAAGTGTACAATATTCGATGTGAGAGTGCCACGAAAAAAGTGCTTGCGATATATCAAGTTTCAAGGGATTCCTCAAAAACAGCAACGGTATCCGAGTAATGGTCCTGCGCAAGCTGGTCAGCCCACTGGTTGGCCCAGGGACACTTCAGAGAAGGCTTACTTGAAGGGCTTGATGATGGTGCCGGGAATAGTTAGTCACAGTATTCCAATGGGTCGAAGCACCTTCGCAGACCTTCTAGTTCGATCAGATGCAGAGCGTTCCAGCGGGACACCAGCGGTCTCAGGTGGCCAAACCTTCCAGCGGGTGACCAGCGGTTCCTCAACTCGGCTTATTAATTTCAGGATACTTGGATCCTGTCCTTCGTTCAGTGAGAACGCAGGAGATCAACCTGGTATGGGTGTTTGGAGCCTCCTCTTATCCAGAATCTCCTTCGCGCCTAAACAAAGAGGACCCAATGGGAGATCTGCTCACATACATGCATACCATACGTGGACCAGCCATGGACCACGTTGGTCCCAGGCATTCACAGCACACCGACTCTCTGGCACCTAAGATGTGTATTGGAACCAGACAGTCCAGCCCACATCCTGGAAGCACACACACAAGGCATACAGAAGCCAGCGAAAGCTTGGCATTCCATGGGCGAATACATGCCCAAATAAGGATTGACCTGGGTCGGCTCGACCTGGGGAAGGTGAGGGGCAAGATGGCCAAAGGACAGGACGAAGCACCTTGTGGAATGGCCATTTTGGAGCCAGGCCACCTATTCGTGCCAAACGCAGTAAACACAGTTTATCTGGCAGGAAAGGGTTAAAAATACACGAAAAGAGAAGCTGCCACAGCCCAGTCCACGGCACATCTGCACTTCTCCTGCAAAATCCTTCAAGAGTATCTTGGGCCTTTAGAAATGACAGGAAGACCCAAGTGCACTGTAATGGAAGGTACATTGTACACGTGCAACATGTTGCAGAAAAGTTGCAACATTGACAAGGACTAAGGGAAACAAACTCCCAGTAATGAGTGTCTGTAAGGGCTCACCGGTTTCCCCATAATAAAGTGAGCGAAAAGCCCAGGGAAGTGCAGCAGAAGACTGTGCCCCTTTGGCAAAGTCAGACTATGCTGTTAAACATCAGCAAAACGTTGGGGGGTACACAACTGGAGGGAAAATTACACATGAAATGGAATTCTTTCCTAACAGTTTCTTTTCAAAACACCAAGTTCAATCACATTTTGAAAAACATTTTTGTTCTATTCATTAAAAAGATTATGCATGTGCAATAGGTGAAAAAATATAATCTTCCCAATACCTAATTTTACAATGTGCCAACATTAACCTAATACGGTTCATGCATATAATTTATCCAATGTGGGCTTTCTTAAGGTAAAACAGACCCTTATGGCCATATAATTTCATCAAGTCAATAGATTTTCATATTTGCCCTAATCAACTTCTTTTCACCTAAATATAATTCACCTGAATGTAACCATGAATACTTTTCAAATATTTAGGTGAGTGCATGCTGTATTCACAAAGAGGTTCTGCTCACACATATAAACACACATCTTGCAATCCCCTTGTGAACAATTACAGAGAAACAAGCAACACACAGGAGAGTCTTTTCTGACCCTTCCTTACATTGCCATTAACTTTGGGCTGCAGCAGCAGTCTAAACTGTGGAATCCTTAAATACATCAGTACTGCTTTGATAGGGAAATGTTTTTTTTCCATTTCTTTTCAATTTAGCATGCTAGGTCCTTGAAGGCCTGCCATGCCATACTGAATTGCACTACTAACATAAGAGGCCTGTCGGCATGTTAAACGAGATATCATATTGTGCCTCCTTTCTCGTATATATTGGCCTAAGCCCAGTTGCTCTGCGAAGAAAACTGCGTTGCAAAGTTCCCTTTTTAGATCGACCTTGCCGCCATTTTAGGTTCATCCGCTATTTTGATTTCTGTTCAAATGTAACTCTGTGTTCTAAAATGGTGGACAGTGTTTTCTGCTTGTAACCAAGCCTTCCCGAACTTTGCACCGTAGTTAATGGTTAGACTGTCCGTTGGCCGAATGTTTAGGCTGAGTAAAGAGACCTTGTCCCACGCCTGACTCATAGTCTAAGGATTAACTGCACCAATATGTCTGATCCGCGAACTTACATGCAGACAATGTTAAACAAATATCAAACGTGGACACTGGCTGAACTTCATTGTGAGGGACATGTGCTAAGGCTTACTATTGAAACCAAGAATATACTGTTGCCATTGTAATTTGTTTGTATGTAAACTGAAGATGATCCATGTGCATATTGTCGTACAAGCCATAAGTGAACTCGGCACAAACTCTAGACCATGGATTATTAACTCGCGGAGGGCCTGGACATTATTACCGAAAATGAATAAAATGCACGAATGTTTAGATGTCCAGTACCTCTCACTTCTCACACTGAAGGGCTGGTATTCGCTGTGATGTACTGAGGGCCAGATAGCTATCTGTTTTGTTTCTTTGTAACTGTGCAGTAATAGAATAAAGATCTGTGAATCTTTATAAGCCCGTGTTTGGTGAATTTTCTTTTGTGGTACTCAGCCTCGATATTTCCTTGCTTTTATAGATGGCGCCCGAATAGGGACCCTCAACATTTATGCCATCTCGTTGAAGGTTGACGCGGCTATCGGATCGGGATCAGATGGTGCAAAAAGGGGGCCCCTTTCTTGGATGAGAAGCGATACCTCAGCAGTACTGCACGACCCGATCCCTGGACGGTGAGCCCGCCGTCCGATAGTCCCAGATGGCATCTTGACGAGGGTCCATATATCGAGGCGGGCAGATTTGCCGAAATCACCAACCACATGGGTCCTTCGAGTCCTTAGACATCCGAACGGACCTCCCTTAGTATTTTGATCAGGTGAGTCGTGACACGATTCTTAAGTATCCTGATCATTTGTTTTGGAGCTTTGCACTCGCGAGTACAATTATTGACCAGATAACACCAGTAATCTGATATGCCTGGGAAATTGTCTGCCTGCTTCAGGATGTTATTCCGCAGTGACAGACAATCTTTGGAATTTGGTCGACCGGCGCCAATGGAGGGGTCACCGGCGTGTACTATGTAATGTAATCACGGCATTGGTAGTATAGTGTTTAATGATATTTGGCACAGACAAACTAGACATGTTTCCGAACTTCAGTGGCCAATCATTGGTAGTTTTGAAATTCTTCGCATAGAATATATAGAATCTTTATTATTAAAGAAAAAGGCTAGACCTGCAGCATTTGATGTATTACAGAATTGGAAGAAAGAAGCTATGCAGCAACTTAAAAGTAGGGAAAAACATGCGCGCCGTCATATGACCAACGCCGAAAAAGCGTTATTATATGATCAAAATAAACAATCTGAGTCAGTTAGAAGTATGGATAGGGCTTTTTCACTTGGTATCCAGAAAATGTATCCATCTAAAGACATTCATGTATCTGATGAGCTGATTGATAAACTTCTAAATGAACGAAGGCCTGGTGCCACTGCGCCACCTCTGTATGTTCCTATTCCTGCTGTTTTACCTCTTCCTGCTGTTGTTCCTCCTCCCGTAGTTCTTCCTGCTCCTCCTATCGTTCCTCTTGTTGTTCCTCTTCTTCCAGCTGTTGTTCCTCCTCCTATTGTTGCTCCTCCGCTTGCACCTCCACCTTTGCCTGCTGTTACGGGTTTGATAGATTTGCCTGCTGCACCAGTGATGGCACCCTTGTTACCGAATGTACAAGATTTGTCTACTCTTTCTCTTCCAAGTGGTTCTGCACTGCTTGTAGTCGATATGGGAGCGGGTTCAAGGATTGTAACTCTTAATACTGTGTCTCCAGAGAGAAAGCGTGAATTGACTGCTTGGGCTAGACACTGCATGGAGAAGGGTGAACACGCTGATGTTTTTGCCACACTATCTAATTTAGCCAGTTTTCCTGAGAAAAACGTTTTTATTGAAGGATTGGGAATTCATTTACGTATAATGTGGAATAGATTAGATGATATAGATCTCCCACAAGGGTTGAGGGATCTGAATGTTTTAGCATATTCAAGAGATACTGCAGAGAAAGTACATGAGCATTTTGAGAGGGTTTTTGAGTATAGAAGGGAGTTGGAAAGGTTACGGAATGAAGATATTGATGGTGATAGTTTGGACGCTATGTTTGTACAGAAACGGTTCCTGCCTTGTTATAAGTCGATAAGTGAGGAAACGCGAATTTGCACAAAAGATGCGATTAGGTGGATTTCAGACATGTCGATAACTCCCGTAGAAGTATATGACACGTATAGTCTGTATACGCCAGAAATGCAGAGGAAAGTGATACAGGTAATGGTAGAATACCTGCAGGATGAATGTATAAAAAGAAAGATTTGTTGTCCCGCAGAATTATTGAATATTTACAAGAGAGCTTTTTCGTTTGACACTCCTTCAGCTGCTTTAGCGCTCGATTTAGCTCTGTTGCTCAGTAAGCGTTCGGAGTTGCCTATCTCTCAGTTGCCTATGAGAGAGGTTCCTCCGACATTTGTCCCAAAAGTTGAGATTCCAGCTGATCCTGGAACAGGTGCACTTGCCTATGCTATTCCTGCACATTATGTGTCACAGTTTGTTCAAGTCCCGTTCCCAAAACAGGAAGTGGACACCATTAAACAATCCATTCCCGATATTAGGAAGAATCCGACAGGGTTCTACAAAGAGATAGAATCTGTCCTGCAATCATCAGTATTTACCTTGAGCGATATTGATTTGTTATTTCCAGTTCTCCTACCTCTTGATTTGTGGAAACAGATTAGGACTATAGACGATGCAGCAGGGTTAGGAGACACATGGGTAAATATAGTTCTATTAGATAGAGAAAGGCCAACTGGCGAGAGACCGCCACAGGTAATATTGACTTTGCCTGATAGAATAGTCACAAAATTAAAAGCTATAATTCCTAAAAGAAGGATTATTTGGGACAAACTTAATGCTTGTGTCCAAGGGAAATCTGAGGGTGCTACCGAAGTCTTTAATCGGTTCGAACAAGTGTTTTCGGATTTCAGTGGACACGATTTGAGCACAGAGTCTGGGAAGTGACTATTCGTGGACAAATTTGTGCGTGGATTGCTGCCTGACATCCAGTAGCAAATTATGTCCACTTAGAGCGCTCGGCAAGCTAAGTTGTTGTTGCCTTCTCAATCCGGCTGAACTTTTACCTTTGACGCAAGCTACTGCTTGCAGTGACGATGAGTCACATGACTGCCTTTACACCACAGAGCAAGAGACTAAAGGCAGAATTGCTCTAAAAGATACTCCTTTGAACAATCCACAGGGGAGCTGTTTTTTGATGGCTCCTGTTTCAAACTTCCGGATGGTACATCCACAGCTGCTTATGCAATCACCACATTGAGCACAGTTGTGGAGACCAAAAAAATCACGCATAACTCCGCGCAGGCCGCAGAGATTATTGCATTGACTCGAGCTTATGAACTTTCCGAAGGGCTTACAGTAAATATATATACTGATAGTCAGTATGCTTTTGGGGTGGTTCACAACTTCGGGAAACTTTGGGCAGAACAAGGTTTCTTGACCTCCCATGGAACTAAGATCCAGTATGGCTCCTTGATAGTACGGTTACACTCAGCACTTGCACTCCCCACTCAGTTAGCTATTATAAAATGCACAGCGCACCAGAAGATCATAGATAATGTGGGAAAAGGGAACGATTTCGCTGACCAGATAGCCAAACATACTGTCACTGATCTCTATTCAGAAATGTATACTTCAAGGGAAGCCACAAATGCCTGTACTTTGGATAAGGGTATTGAATCCGTGAAAAATATCCAAGCTGATGCCACATTAGAGGAATCTAAGAAATGGGCTGAGGGTTTGGCAAGATTGGATGATGACGGGTGTTGGGTGGACAAAGTAGAAAGAAAATGGTTTTTGCCGGATGCGTACATTACAATGATGGTCGCTATGGCTCATGGTCCCACCCATATCTGTGCATGGAAAGTTACCAAAATCTTGCAAAATGTCTGGGTGAATGATAAAATCTCCAAAGTATCTGAACGTTTTGTTCAGAGTTGTATGATTTGTTTGCAGCATAATATGTGAAAGGCACATCGACTCCTAGGGGTAGTTTTGGTCCACCTTCTATCCCCTTTGAGGTGATACATTTTGATTTCATTGAAATGGAGCATTGATACAACTACAGGTATGTACTAGCAGTTATCTGCGCCTTTAGTAAATGGGTTGAAGCCTTTCCCATTAAAGATGCCACCGCAATGACAACGGCGAAAACCATGCTGAAGGAATATTTTCCTAGGTTTGGTTTGCCGAGAGTCATCTGGTTGGACAATGGTAACATTTTATTGCTGCTGTAATTCTGCAGATATCCGCTGGATTACAGATCGATAAACGGTTCCATTCGGCTAGACACGCTCAAAGTGCTGGTTTGGTAGAAAGACACAACGGCATCATCAAGAACAAGCTCGCTAAGACGTGTGCCGGCACCAAACTGAAATGGCCGGACGCCTTACCGATTGTGTAATAATCAATGAGAATGACCCCACAAACTAAGACTGGGCTCTCCCCATTTGAGGTGGTCATGGGTAGGCCAGCTAACATTTGGGGCCTACCTAAACCCCGATCCTTGCGTGACATTGAACATGTACTTCTTTCCGATTACTGTGGCCAGTTAACTAAAAATCTGTATTTGATTTGCCAAGAGGTGCGAGAAGCCCTTCCTGTTAAGTACGAGGGCCCAGGTCACAGCATACGGCCTGGCAGTTGGGTCCTCATTAAGTCATTTGAAAGAGCATCCTGCCTCGCACCTTGTTGGCGGGGCCCGCATCAAGTTCTCCTGGTCACAAAGACTGCAGTGCGAGTGGCAGGGCAGAAGCACTGGATCAACGCGTCCCACATCAAGAGGATTCCCTTCCCTTTGCCACACGATACAGAAGACACATATACCCTTACCAGTGCTGCACCCAACGATCACGTAGCATCAAGCAGCATCAAGAGTGCGTCAGAGACTCTCCCTGAGCCCGTGGGGCCTGAAGAAACAGCCGCTTTATCTCCACACTCTCCGATGGATCCTTTTGCACCATTGTTAAATCCTGTTTCGAATCCACCACTTCCATCAGGAAGCAACAACACATTGTTCGCAGATCATGCAGTGCCAGGAGTCACAAGGTACGATATGCGCCCAGGGAGTTAGACTTACTGCACGGTTCGGCTGTGCCACCAGAAAAAATCATCAGAGGGCTTGTCTTTTTGGCCCGTTCTTTTGCATGTAAGGGAATTCTGTTGGCTAGGGTTTGGGAAAGGACTAAGAAAACGCATGATCTGGAGATCGCCAGCAAACTGACTTTGGCGTATTCGTTTGAAGAAACAATGCCTGCAACCGCTCCCACTCGTACGAAACAGATAAGAGACTGTGGGCCTCATTACGACTCAGGCGGTAAGGTTTTTACGGCGGCGTTAACAGCGCCGACCCTTACCGCCTGAGTACGAGGTCCCTTAGCGCCATGGCGGACTTAACACCTGCTTTTAGCAGGTGTTAAAATCCATGGCGCTAAGGGACCATGGAGTTAATTACGCCACCGTAATTTACGGTGGCGTAATTAACGCCTTCCCCACTCCCATTATGCCCTATGGGGCAAAAATGGGAATGGGGAAGGGTAAATGGGGATTGGGGACTTACCGCCCCGCCAAGGTCGGAATGGGGCGGTAAGTCCGCCAACCACCATGGCGTAAACGTAGTTTACGCCATGGTGGTAAAGTCACGGCCCAGGCGGTAACTTACCGCCTGGGTCGTAATGAGGCCCTGTGTGACCAACCGTAGTAATGAACAACCGATTACATGGGCCCCGAAAACGTATTGTTGTCTTGTGATTATTATAACTGGTTTCACAATAGTAATTGCCTTAGGATTTTGGTATTTGGAAGAAGCACATCCGCTTGAAATTTTGTTACCCACTGAAAATGTACCTACTGTTTCTACACCTTTCATGCATCTGCACACTCTATCCCCTAGAGACTCTCAGCACAGATAGAGTTACCATAACAATACTCTATTACTCATCATGAATGCCACACATGCCGTTTTTAACAAATCTAATTGTTGGGTCTGCTCGCATTTACCGCAACACAGGGATAAGGTGCTGTGCTGGTATATTCATCCTTCATCTTTGACTAATGCATGCTATACATCTTTAAGGGCAGTATTCTTTGGCCAATGGAACAATAGCATCTCGGGGAACTTTGATGGAACTAATTTGAATGACTTTGCGAAACGTGTTCTAATGCCCCTGGGATGCTCACTCTTTGTGAATAGGAGCAAGCTTAATGTTGCTTCTATTAGGCCTTCTGATAGACTGTCCCGTCCTTTTCAATCTTTGATCTCTTTCAAAATGGCTCCTATAGGCAATAGGGATGCCGCGCCACCTTCCTATACTGTTAACCACAGCCCCAATTCAGTTTCTTTCTGCATACAGAGGAATGGTACTCAGTCAATGGGTGATTTCAAGGGCTGCGCCAACGTTGCGAACTTGATCAGTGAGGACAGACCTTTGTATGTAGGAAAACCTGTCTACTTTTTTTGCGGTAATGTAGCTTTCCCATGGTTACCTAGGGATTGGCAGGGAACCTGTTATTAAGGGATTCTGTTACCCAGAGTATCCATAGCAAGCACCGTAGAAATCTCAAAGGCTCGTCCAAGGCGGGACGAGAATGGCGATACTTCAGCACAAGTTCTGGGTGACGTAGCTAAATCCTTCATACCATTTTGGGGGCAAATATTGAACTCTGAATATATCAGAAGACTAGTGAGAGTACTGGAGAGGACCATCAACCGGACCACTGACATACTATATAACATGACTTTAGAACAAAAAGCGATAAGTTTAGTGGCACTTCAGAACCGGATTGCATTAGACGTCATCCTGGCTGAGCGTGGTGGAGTATGTAAATTAGTGGGGTCCGCTTGTTACGTTTTCGTGCCAGATTCCTCCCCAACTATCTTTAAGGCAATACAAAATCTGCACGTCCTTAGTTCAGAAGTGCATGTTCCCAAGGGAAACTGGGATCTTAGCGCTTGGTTCTGGGACTTCTTGTGATCTTGGGGATGGAAGCTACTTTCAGTCTTGCTGATCATTTTGGGTATCCTGTTGTTTTTCTGTTGTTGTATACAGTATCTTCCTGGCATATTTTTGGTGTTAGGAAGATGTTGTGCACAGGCGATGGGTACATTAGGACACAAGGTACGCGCCCCTGAGAAAATGACCAATGAATTTGTGTTGAAAGAAATCTCAGTATCTGACCTCATGGCGATTGATATCTCTGATAGTGATTCAGGATGTATGGACATTTAGATGTGGAGTTACTCGTAAAGTGATTAGAAGTAGTTTAGCGCTTGGCTTAGGCCAAAAGGATGGTTTGTTAAACGGGAAATCATATAGTGCCTCCTTTCTAGTATATATTGGCCTAAGCCCAGTCGCTCTGCGAAGAAAACCGCGTTGCAAAGTTCTCTTTTTAGATCAACTTCGCTGCCATTTTAGGTTCATCCGCCATTTTGATTTTTGTTCAAATGTAACTCTGTGTTCTAAAATGGTGGACAGTGTTTCCCGCTTGTAACTGAGCCTTCCCGAACTTTGCACCGTAGTTAATGGTTAGACTGTCCGTTGGCCGAATGTTTAGGCTGAGTAAAGAGACCTTGTCCCATGCCTGACACGTAGTCTAAGTATTAACTGCACCAATAAGTCTGATCCGCGTACATACATGGAGACAATGTTAAACAAATATCAAACGTGGACACTGGCTGAACTGCATTGTGAGGGACATGTGCTAAGGCTTACTATTGAATCCAAGAATACACTGTTGCCATTGTAACTTGTTTGTATGCAAACTGAAGATGATCCATGTGCATATTGTCGTACAAGCCATAAGTGAACTCGGCAGGGGCTGGACATTATTACCTAAAATGTATAAAATGCACAAATGTTTAGATGTCCAGTACCTCTCACTTCTCACACTGAAGGGCTGGTATTTGCTGTGATGTACTGAGGGCCAGATAGCTATCTGTTTTGTTTCTTTGTAACTGCGCAGTAATATAATAAAGATCTGTGAATCTTTATAAGCCCGTGTTTGGTGTATTTCCTTTTGTGGTACTCAGCCTCGATATTTCCTTGCTTTTACAGGCAGGCTGCAGACATCCACCCACATGAATGCTGAAACACAAAAATAGCTAAGTGCTTGGTGTGCACATAGGGTATGGGCTGTTCATATATGAGCTGCACCACTGCCCTTCCCTAAATGGACAGTCTCTCTTTGTGAATCAGATGACCTGAGCATTTGTGCGAATTGGACATCTCTTAGGGCCGCATCTGTGAACCCCGTAATTCACCTGTATGCCCCATGTAGCTTATGGGATGGCAAAAGAGTTTTTCAAGAACAGCACTTGTTTCACCAAATATACAAGAATTTAGAAGGGACAATAAGCTCGGTGGCCCAGGCCATGTCCACTGTCCGCTGTGCCAGATTTTAAACATTTTGCAACAGGACTGGAAAATGGCATGGGAATGTAGGTGCCCCCCCTGTCTCCCATGGCATTTTCCACCTAGCAGAAAAATTAACTTTGATGATTGCTATGCGCTTATGTGAACCTGGCAGGGATGAACAATAGGTTAGTCCTGCCAGGATCAACAGCTCCCGCCCGCAGAGTTGTAGTGTGGCTGTCCGGAAATGGGTGCCGGTACGGTACGACCAGCACCCATAACTCTGGGCTGCCACACTTGTAATGAGGCCCACAGTATGTTGATTGATGGTCTCCAGCATGGATGGGGCCTGCCTGTGCTAGGGAGCTCCTCAGAACCCTTGCTAGCCTGCCAGCCACCGAGGTCCCTACTCGGGCTGTAAAGTCTTGTCATACTGCTCTGCCTCGGTTACTCCTTTCTTTGATTGGAGGGAAGTGTGCCTCGCTCGGAGGGGCACGGTGGGGGATATAGCCATGCACCCAAGAATCTAGGCACTGGCCACAACCACCACAGCATAATACAGCCATGCACCCAAGAATCTTGCCACTGGCCACAAACATTGTAATAATATGTGTACAGAAATAGAATTTCGGCCATTGGAAACAACCATTATAATAATATGTTTATAGTAATTATACATAGTGTGTGGGGCAGTGTATCGTTTTTGTAACATGGTGACACAATACCATTGAAGTGCAAATGGTACTTATGATTGATGTACCATTGGTTGTACAGGTTGACTTTGTTGTACATGGTAATGCAGAAGAAATTGTTGCTTCTTTATCTGTGAAAAAAACATAGCATAATATGTTAGGTAGGATAGTTCACAATGTCGGATTGCATACAATCTCACAAATTCATGTACTTTTTAGACCCTCATAATTAGTACATTCCAAGTACTACGTTTCCAACAACATTACTGTGAGCTTTGCACAGTTGCTGTTTTTGTCTGCATAATTATTGGGTAGTTGGGAAAGAAAATCCATGTAGGATTTAAGAAAAACAAGTACATTTATTTGACGTTACGTGTCACACTATGTTTGTTTGAAGTGTGCAGTACTTAAAGTAATGTTTAAGGTGCACAAATAAGTGTATTTGTTGTTACAAGCAATGTTGCAGTAGGAAGAATTGTAATGGTGTAAGTGTTTTGTCTTTTGAAAGTGCTGGTGGTCTCTTTTTTTAAAATGAATTTTTGAAATATTTAGATATCTGTTGGCGTATTGATACTGTTTTCTATATGAAAAGGAGTATTATGGTACTATAGATGTAGCTAGATACCAGTTGATGTACTCTAACCGTTGATACTTTTATAGTTCAGAAGGGCCTTTTTTGAAGCAGTTCAATACTTGTTGGTGTATTCAAACTATTTTGCTACTCAAAAGTAGCATTGCAGTATTATGGCTGCAGTTAGATACCAGTTGGTGTATTCTAACTGTTGATAGTTTTGCAGTTTTGAAGGGTATGTTTTGAAGCAGTTTGATTCCTGTTGGTGGATTCTAACTATTTCACCATTGGAAAGTAACATTGCAGTACCTTGAGAGCAGTTAGATACCAGTTGGCATGTTCTAACTGCTGATAGTTTTACAGTTTGAAAGGTATGTTTTGAAGCACTTTGATGCTTGTTGGTTTATTTTAGCTATTTTGCTATTGAAAAGTAGCATTGGAGTATTATGGGTGCCGTTAGATACCAGTTGGCGTATTCTAACTGTTGATAGGTTTACAGATCTGAAGGGTATATTTTGAAGCACTTTGATTCCTGTTGGTGGATTCTAACTATTTCACTATTGGAAAGTAACATTGCAGTATTTTGAGTGCAGTTAGATACCAGAAGGCATGTTCTAACTGTTGATAGTTTTACAGTTTTGAAAGGTACGTTTTGAAGCACTTTGATTCTTGTTGGTGTATTCTAGCTATTTTGCTATTCAAAAGTAGCAGTGGAGTAAAAATCCAGTTAGTAAACTCCAGGCTGCAGTTAGATACCAGGTGGTGTATTCTAACTGTTGATAGTTTTGCAGTTTTGAAGGGTATGTTTTGAAGCAGTTTGATTCCTGTTGGTGGATTCTAACTATTTCACCATTGGAAAGTAACATTGCAGTACCTTGAGGGCAGTTAGATACCAGTTAGCATGTTCTAACTGCTGATAGTTTTACAGTTTGAAAGGTATGTTTTGAAGCACTTTGATGCTTGTTGGTTTATTTTAGCTATTTTGCTATTGAAAAGTAGTATTGGAGTATTATAGGTGCCGTTAGATACCAGTTGGCGTATTCTAACTGTTGATAGTTTTACAGATCTGAAGGGTATATTTTGAAGCACTTTGATTCCTGTTGGTGGATTCTAACTATTTCACTATTGGAAAGTAACATTGCAGTATTTTGAGTGCAGTTCGATACCAACAGGCATGTTCTAACTGTTGATAGTTTTACAGTTTTGAAAGGTATGTTTTGAAGCACTTTGATTCTTGTTGGTGTATTCTAGCTATTTTGCTATTCAAAAGTAGCAGTGGAGTAAAACTCCAGTTAGTAAACTCCAGGCTGCAGTTAGATACCAGGTGGTGCATTCTAACTGTTGATAGTTCTATAGGTTAGTGACTAAAATTTGTAGACCCTCATAATCAGTATATTCTAAGTAATATGGGTGAAACAAAATTAGGGTGTGTTTCGCACAGTTGTTGTTTCTGTTTGCATAATCATTGGGTCATTGGGAAACAAATCTATATAGCATTACCAGAAATGTACTAAATTAAATGTATTAAATTTACGTGTGTTGGCATATTGAAACTGTTTATCATTTCAATAACAACATTGCAGCACTATGGATGTAGTTAGATACCAGTTGGCGTATTCTAACTGTTTATAGTTTTACAGTTCTGAAGGGTATTTTATGAAGCAGTTAGATACCTGTTGGTGTCTAAAGTGCACTAACTTCTGATAGTTTCACAGGTCAGTGACCACATTTAGGTTTAAGGAATATTAAGTAGGCATTTGTTAGATGTGCTGGTAATCTATGTTTTAGAGTAATGAAAGTGTCATGTATGCAGTATAGTGACCTGCAGTGGTTGTGGCACCAGTGTGGTTTATTATGCCTACTGTTGTGAATGTTTTCTTGCCAAGAGATACTTACCCATTTGTGAAGCTAGTAAGCTTGCAGTTGTTTTTGGTACCATCTACATTGTACCTTAAAAGCATTACTAGTACATATTGGCTATGTGAGTTTATGTGTAAGTTGGAACGATTGTCTGAATTGCAAATAGTGCATAATAAATTAATGATTTGCATTTTGCACAAGCTGATGAAATGGAATGGATTCACAATTAGGTGTAGATACGTACACAAATCGTTCATTAGGGACGTGCTTTTATGCAACATGGTTACAGAGAGTGCATGTATGCTTCCACGTGTATGAAATCTGGAAGTTTTCATTTAAAGGTATATTTTTGCTTTCTAGTACTTACAGTAAGTACATTAGAAATTCTTGTGGCCTTGCTGTGGACTGGACATGGTGCTGTGGCAAATCATGGTTCTTACCCCTTGTTGATCAGTATCCCTTGTGGTCCCTTCCAGTGAATTCCCTCAGGAGTGTGAGGCTCTGGGCTTTGGTGGGCTGGTTTCAGCATACAATAGCCTTAGGTAGTCTCTCTACCTCTCCTATGTGTCTCTGGACCTTCAGTGCTATCAACATGCTGCACATGCTGGTGGGGCTGTCCTTTCCGCTCAAATTTTCCACTCACTGACAAATGGTTCACTTCTGTTGGTACTGCGGGCCTGAGATGTGCTCATACCTCACTTCTGAGACTGCAGGGTCAGCTAGGATTCCACTCGCCCGCGTCGCTGCTCTCCCGTACCGGTGAGGAGCGGAAGATGCTTGCTGACGCTGCGGCGTGCGGTCGCTAGCTGCTGCCATGGGTTCACCTCATCATCAGTGTTATGTTCCAACATGTGGGGGACAGGGCACTCATGTGGGCGTGCAGCGCAGGCAACACCAAAGAATGCTACCACACATATTGGGGTTTAGCTATGAACTGCTTTATTCATGCGCTCAGTGCGTTCACATCAACCTCAGTCAGCTGACCGTTTACTCACATTTCATTGTGCACCTTGTCATGTGACCGCGTCGATGCTACAACCAATGGCACATGTTTTATGTTTGACCGCATAACAGTAATCTACCTGTAAAGTAGTTCTACATAGTTATTGAATATAACACTCCATAAGCGCACAAGCTTGTAATGCCAACAAACACCTGCCCACTTTTCCCACCTAACACCACTAGTGAGTTGCAATAGAGATAAAACAGCTTCCAGTAAATCTTGAAAGTTGTATTCTTCAGTCCTTGCTTTTTTAGCAGTTTCATTTTGCATTCTTGCGCTCTGCTTATAGTTGTTTTACTTTATGACTACAACAATTAGAATGCAAAATGCAGAATGCAAAATGAGGGAACCCAATAGCCAGAGCTGGCTTATTATTGTTTGAAATTAGCTAACTTGGCAATTTTGTAAAGAGCCCTGGGGGGGTTTCTATTTTAGGATATAGACACAGCACAGAATAGCATGTGAGTTAAAGTCACCTGCTTTTAGTCATTGTTTGACATGATCCTGTTTCTTACTTTGAAGAGGGTAAAATGATGAAAACCCATCTGGGGTCTTCACAAGACATATGCGTCTTCATAGTGCTTTTAAGCAGATACTAATACTTGACAGAAGATGAACGAATAGGGTATTTGCCACGCTTGATTCATAACTGATTAGGGTGCCTCCTGCTGCACACATTTATAAAAGCGCTACTTAACATGAAGAGACTATGTGAAAAGATATTCTTTATGTCCAGTGTGATGGATGATGCAGGAGCGGTCTGAGGACATCTTGTCATGACTCTGCCCGGAACTTGTTTGCCACCGTTTTTATAAACATTTTAGGTGGCTGAAGCAATGGTCAGTAACACCCTGCGTGACCGGGAGCTAGAAGAGGGCATGCCCCCCTCACTTTCCAGAGCACTTGATGCATGCAGAAGGGCCCAATGGGTTTTCTTTTAAAAACTGCTTCAGTGAAACAATTGGCGATGGGTGGTTTTAAAATGCAATGGCCAGGGCTTCCCTGCCAATTAGCAATTAACAGAGATCCAATTACCAGTGCGGGCAGGAGCTGGGGGATTGCATGAAGGGGCATCTTTGGAGCTACTTAAAGTTTTTTTAAATGACCTCCCCACCATTTACTTTTACATTCCTTTATTCAAAGTGACCAGGTAAGAATCTCTTTACAATCTACCACATGTGCTCATTTCCTGCATGAGCGAGAATGGCATTAGACCCGAATATCTCATGATGGCCTAGGGAGGTGATACTTTTGTGCTCTCTTGAGTAAAACAAAAAAACATTTACAGGAAACAAACATTTGTTTAAACTAGCCATTACGCAGTACGCAAATAAACGTCAACTTGGAAGTGTAATTGTGTTTATAAAACGAGCATACTTTGGTGCTTTTTTCAATAAATAAAGCATTATGTTTTCAGGGGCTGAGTGCACACAGAAGTACCAGCCTGCTCAGGGTTTAATTTGGCGGGAGCAGCATCACTTCCCCCTCAGATTGTTACTGTGCCCCAATCTGTCCTGTCAAATGAGCCATCGACTTAGTCGCTTGCGCACACAAAAGCACAGGCACCCAAACCGCCCAACCCAGAAAATAACTGGTGGCCATCACGTGTCAGAGAAATTAAGAGCCGTGTCGTCGATTTTAAAAGTCCCTGGGGGGGTGCAGTTGTGAGCCCCATGCCTTCCTTTGCGACCATATCTGCATTTTATCAGATTTTGCGTGGTTTTGAATGTGTTCCCTTCGCACTTATCGCACGGTTATTTCCTCAGCCCGAAGGTTTGCGTGTTGTCATGAGTTCCAATGTTGTTGGCGGTCAGTGATCATTTTCTGTGATGTAGCAGCGGGGTCAAAGAGCATTTCATGTCACTTTAGAACCTTGAAGCTACTACAGTGGTGATTCTGCCCAGCACAAAAGCATATTAACATAACTTCTGCTGCTCCTATGCTTTTGGTGAAATAACGCTAGCGTAGGTACTATTTTTTTGATTGATGAAGCTTTAAGCACAGTTAATAATATTAACTGAATTTTTTTATCAAAGCAAATTACAAGTCACAAGAGTAAAATTAAAAGTGGAGTTGGTAATTCCAATAGTTCCGAGGTTTGCAGTGGGTAATTGCATTTCACATTTATAGGCAAGGATGCAAAACATGCTTGGTCCCTGCTGTTGGTCTGTATGTGAGGATCCATGTTAGTAGATCGATTGACCCGTGTGAGCAATGTTTTTTAGTGATGTATGTAGAGTTGTGGGCGAGGGGCATACATTCAAAGGCTGTATGTGATGTCTTTGCCCTCAAAATATGTCAGTGTTCTTCTAGTGTAAGAGGTTATTTTCATTGGCTATGACCCATACTATCAGTAACACAACTGTAAGACGACATGCCCATGTTCACTGTGCTAAAATATGCCAGTATTACCGCTTAAGGACACTGTCATCTCAACATTGCCCATAATGACAGTAAGGCCATTTAAGCGGGCAAGTCTATGCTGGCTTTGCCTACATCAACAGTAAGGCTGCTGTTTGAAATTATGGCTGTGCTGGGTGCTCCAATATATGCCAGGATTGTAATGTTCAAACAGTCCCGTTTGCTTTGTTCATAATGCCACGGCCAGTAATGCCAATGTAAGCAAACATGCCGATCCTGCCTGTACCAATATATGCCAGTATTCCCTGGTAAGAACATATTCATGTTGGCTTCAAGATGAGTAATGCCACTGTAAAGATCCATGGCCATTTTGGCTGGCTGAGCCAACATATGGCATTATTGGCACGTAATATCACACTCATGTTGGCTTTGCCATAATGCCACTACCAGTAATACACCTGTAAGAAAATATGTGCAGGCTGGCTGTGCCAATATATGCTAGTATTCCCATGTAAAAACATGCTGATGTTTACATTGCCCATAATGCACTAATACCTCTGTAAGAAGAGATGTCAATGTTGGTTCAATATTTTAACTGCTGGCGACTCCTTTTTTCTGCTACCTGTTTTTTCCCCTCACCCCTTGCACCATCATTCTTTCCCCTCACTCCCGGCACATTACACTCCCACAAATACACTCTCTACTCATTCACATGCATACACATTTACACATACACTATCGTGCAGTGCACGAAGGTATATATATATATATATATACACACACACACACACACACACACACACACTTGCATGAATGCAATCATATACATACAGACATACATACATACACACAAAGTTTTTCCTCTGCACTTAGCTGGTTGGCTCCGCCTAAGCTTTGGACTCTCACCATCAAAACAATGAATTGAGGATGCCCAGGCCCTGCACCTCTTCAGGCTGATTGTTTCTTCAGACCATTGACACTCCGCTTGGAGGGTGTGTTCAATGTCTTGGTGAGACCTCTGCCGAGGAATTTCTGTTGTTGGCATTATTTTGCCAATAGCTTTCAGAACACAGGGCGAAAGGACTGAGTGCACATCTTCACTCCAGGGCTGGGGGAGCCAGGAGGCTTGACAGATACTTGATACGACAAAAATATGAAAGGGAGAGAGGCAGTGCTCATAGCGGAGGAGAGAATGGAAGATTTTTGAATAGAGCTGAAGGTGGGTCTGAGAAGCAAACAAAGAAAGGATTAAAACTAAGCGGTTTCCCAATTTTGTTCTAGTTCAGTCTTCCTACGCATTTTAGGGCCTGCTCTCCCTTTGAATCTAGGTGATACATAGCACTGCTCTTTGCACATATGCTGAACCCAGGATATAAACATTTTTGTTTGTACAGCCAAGCCATTTCTACCCTTGCACCCTACACCTTTGTCATTTAGCGGAAGGCACGGCCTCATGCACACACTCTGCAACCACATATAACAGAAACACTATTGCACAACACCTCTGCCATAAGAATGAAGCAACCTTTTATGACAAAAGTTCGAATTGTAGCTTCCCACAAAATTCTCTATCTCCTTACACACAATCCACCCTATTCAGTTCATAGTTTATCTCTACTGCGCTCATCTACACACCATTCAGACATGGGTGACAAACAGGGCCTTTGCCACCCCCACATAAATTTAATGGCTGAAATTAACCCACACATAATAGCACCTCCGAATTGTCCTAACTTTGGATTCGGCCCCACAGAGTCCGTTCAACCAACAAGCGCGTTGGGACTATAATTATGGTGAAAGGAACTACACAAATAACACAAAAAAAAATAATTAATGCTCACCATCCAGGAATTAAATAAATGCTTCAAAATCCAACCCTCAATTTGCACAATCATTGCAATATAAGTACTATTTGGTTTAAATGATGGTAGGCTACAAAAAATAATAAATCATATTTGTCCAATAGATGTTCCAGTCACCATGCTAACCAGATATTATGTTTCTCAATACTCCTTCTTCCTGCTTTTCTGTAGCAATGCTTTAGCCACATAATGTGGCTACTGTGGCTAGTGCCACCAAATGTGCCAAAACCAAAAAGGTAAATCTATCTACCATTCAACACATTACATTAGTCACGATTCATGGTTAACCTCTTTTCTGGTAACAGCGCTTGCAGTCTTATAAAATGTACTTTGTGGGATCTGTAATTGCATAGCATATATCTACCTGCCTCTTCCCCTACATTTTTTTGAACTAGCTGCAGAATGTTAATAGGCCCTATCCAAGTGATCTAATCTCAATTAACACAGCGTGGTGCTGCCTCCTTTTCATCTCTTCCTAACTCCTTTCCTTTTTCTGCAAATGTCACTCTTCCCATCTTCCCCGGTTGTGCTTTGAAACAATCCCTGGATGAGAAGTTCTTTATAAGGGATCTTTTAGCCCTGCCTCTTTTTCATCTCGTCTTACCCCTTTCTTTCTCTACCAAAAAACTACTAATGCCTTTCCCGTTGCCTCAACGACCCTGTAAGGAACAACCGTTGTTGTAATCTTTTTAAACAATGCATACATGCTCATACTCAGTTTGACTCCTACTAACTTCTATGTTTATTGTCTGGTTTAGGGGGTCATTATTTACCAAATAAAAACATCTGCAGCTTTTGTGAAGGCATCATGACATAATACACAGACAACAGATTGATTCGAAGTTCAAACAAAAGGGACTGTATTAACTCAAATGTCAGGACGGTGTAAGGCCTAACTTGCCCTATAGCAAGGCGGGATTTCCCTACCTAAATAAACCAAGGACAGTCTGAATCTGTAAGTTCAACTTAAAAGTCTGTCTGTGTCCAACATCTATACTTACCCTCACAACATCTATACTTACCCTCACAACTAAAGCTAAACAATGTGCTGGGATGTCAGAAACCAAAGTAACAGTGTCCGAATTAAAGTAAGTTCTGAGATTCTTCCAGCTTCATGCTTGCTCTGACTCCCTTCCCCAAATTCAAAACAGTGCCAACAAAAGGTCTTGAGGTTCGTTTCCCCAAGTTTATCACAGTTCCTAAAAATGGCCTTGGGGTTCCCTTCCCCAAGTTAAACACAGCCAGCTCCAACAAATTGATCACATGGTTCCCGTCCCCTAATTCAACATAGTTTTCCAGTTCCAACAAAAAGGATGTCAGGGTTTCCTTCACAAAGCCCAACACAATTCGACACAATGGTCTCAGGGTTTCTTTCCCCAAGTTCAACACATTTAGAAACTTCCACCAAAAGGGTTTTGAGGTTTCCTTCCCCAAGTTGAACACAGTTTCTCACAAGGCTTCAAAGTCACAGTTGAATCCACTTGTGTAATTTGCCTTTTCTTTTCATCACTTAAACAACTTTAAGCTAATCAGCCTCAGCCTCCTGACTCTTCTTGGGTTACTCCAAGGAAGGGTTCCTTGGTTTAGGCGCAGTTGTTTGACCACACAGTCCACCCATCACCGGTCATGTAACCGATAACCCTTGGCGCTTTACCACAGTCCATACTTTCTCATAGGACTTCCTTAAAAACACAGGGTTCTTTTCTGAATGTGTGTTATACGTCCACTTGTTCATCTGATGCACTTTGCTGGCCTCTTGCCTTTATCAACATGTGACTTTCACACACTTTCCTTTGTTGTATTTCTGCTGCTTATCACCTTGCATTCACACTGTCCAATAGTGTTTTGCTTTCCTGCACTTTTAACTTTGTTTGCCAGTGCTGTTTCTTTAATTTCATCTCCTTCACAAAAGCACATCACGTTCTGTTTCATTTATGCAATATTCTCATATCTTTTCTTCAATTCAACATTCAAACTTTTGACATCCATGTCGGTTAGTTCGGTATTCAATATTTCATATTTGGTCTTCTGACCCATTCATTATTATTCAAAAACCTGTTTTCATATTTGGCAAATTGTTTGGCATTCAATAGTTTATGTTTTCGGTCTCCAGACCCCTTTTCCTTGTATTTATTTTTGTTCTACATTAGCCATCAACCATACCATGCACCTTGAGCGTCCCAGCCTGAGTGAACCTTCCCTGTCATTCACCAGTGTGCGGTCGCTCCTCAGGGTGAAATTGTCTCCTTTGTGTGTTCTTGTTCGCTCCTCTCCCACTCCCAAGGAGCTACAGTGAGCAGCACTCGCTCTCTCTGGTCTCTCCTGCAGCGATCAGTAGCTCCTTGGTGTTCCCCACTCCCAACGGGGAACACACAGCAATGGGCTTCGCCCAGACGCTCTCACAGCCTGCAAGGGCCCCTGCCTCTTCCTGACTTTCCTTCTCTCTGTATTCTTTTCACAGGTCCATGTGTTGCCTGCACCACCTCGATGGATGTGCTCTCCAGCTCAGCTTCTTCCCTCCTATTCTGCTTCTCACCCTTTTTATACACCTGCAACCATTTAGTAGGTTGAAGGTGTGAGCAGTCAATTTCACTTGCCTAACCATAGTTACTGGGGCATGCCTGATCATCACAGTATTCCTCAGGGCTCTTACTCATCCCAATACCAGAGTGGTCAAATGAGCTGTTAGTGTTCACTACTCTTTATTGCCTCTTCCTCGTCTCAGAACTATCATGGTTTAAATGAGGGGACATGTGAAAAGACGGTTTACAATAGCCTATTAGTGCAGGGAGAGGGGGAGGTTGATTTTTATCATAAGAGGGGGTTGCCCTGTCTCAGCCTTGAACCTTCTCCTCTTCACCCTCTTCCTGGTGCTTCTAGAATGATGATGTCTTCTGGTGTTATCCTGGCCAGAGTGAAAAGGGTAACAATATACCATGATTGCATCTGGGATTAAGGGTTCATCATGTCATGGAATGGAAATGGGGGATACTGCGTCTTACCTAAGGGCATCCTCTGATAATTCCTCATGTCTCCTCTACCCAGGTGATCCTCAGTTGCATCTCGACCCCCAGGGTTAGGATCCAAGAGTTGTAGAGGAGGGTCCTTTTCCATCCCATCAAGCTTTCTGGAATCTGTGAACTCTGACTCTGAGACAGGATCAAAGGAACAGATGCACAGGTGACTTTCACAGCCATCTTTATTACAGGTTACAAGACACTCTGGAAAGCACACACAGTCATGCTGCCTTGCCTGCTTAAATAGGCCTAGTTGAATGATGCAACACCCTCATGCAAATTACTACCTTGTCAGAACATTTATGTTATACGTCATTTTAGCCAGAGAAAAGCCTTCCCTGTCTTTTGATTGGGTGGCTTATTCGTTACTCACCAAGCCCACATTAGTTCATTGTTGGCAAACACTTGCTGTCTGACACATAGGCCCTCATTACAACACCAGCGGTAACCAATGGCGCTATTAGCACCATCATTGCTGCCGGTATTGTAACAAGTCCGCCAATGGTAAATGGGGAAATACTGCCCCATTCCAAGGTTGGCGGGGCGATTATTCCCCATTTACCATTGGCCCTTCCCCATTCCCATTTTCGCCCCAGAGGGCTCAATGGGACTGGGGAAGGTTGTAATTACGGTACCACAAATTGCGGTACCATAATTACCTCGGAAGTCCCTTTGCATGTCCCTACTTTAACGGCTGGTCCAGACCAGCCGTTAAGGTCGGGAGCCGCAAAGGGACCTCGTAATCAGGGGTTAAGGGTTTAACGGCACTGATACCTTTTACAGCACCGTTAAACCCTTAACGCCAGGGTCGTAATGACCCCCATAGACTGATAAGCTATTTTAGACCCGGCTGAACACAATTACACATCCTTCAACTCCTGCCAAAAGCAATTATAATCACATCAGTTGTCAATGATTATCTAGTCTTCGAGGTTCTGCCAAGTTTAGTCAGTGTCTCATACCGGGGGAAAAACAAATAAGTTCATTTATTTGATGCCAAGTAATGCAGCTGGTCTTGTCAAATTGGTATTTACATCATGCCCTTCTCATTATGAATCTTGTCTGGTTTTCTTGCCAAGTTTCAAGATTAACGTCCCAGACATCATTATTTCACAGCAAGATGCTGCCAAGGATCATTCCTTTATCAGCAAGAGTCAGGAATTCCACACCTGCCCTTAAGACACCATTTTGCATTTGAGCATCCATTTAAAAATATATCCCTGTCTGCCTACTGTCCTACCCAACGGCGAGTCAATATTTCATTACGTACTTTGTATCTCTTTTTCATAATATATTTTTACATATTCATTATATATGTGTGATATTTAAAGCACCCTTCACCTCCTGGGTCATTCTAACCCATATATGTGCTGCACCATGTGTACATTTTTACCTAAAAATAAAGTCATTATAATTCTGATTTCTGCAATACTAGAACCATTGATCTTCTTATCATGTCATCTGTACTCAGTTGAGGGGGTCGGGGGATTTAGCACCACTATACAGAGTGATGCCCCTTCCCTGGCCACCTGAGCAGAGGATAATGGGGAGAAAGAAGTGAGGATGCCCTCAGGTTCCTCACACTTTCCACTGTTTCATGTAAAGCAATGGTGTTCTGCCAGTCCCGGTAATGTCCCTTCACAATTTCTCTTTACTGCCACCTGTTACACAAGCCAGGAATTGCAATTTAGGGAGGGTTCTTGTGAAGGTGTGGCATTCTAAGATGATGCTGCAATCTGCCCATCTCTGATTTCAGTCGGTCTTGTATTCACAAAACCACTGGATGGTCAAAATGTAGATGCCTGTTTCTTTTGCTCTCTTGCATGGGCCTTTTGGGGTAGGATATCCTTCCTCCTACAGTGCATTCAGTCTCTTGAAATGCACCCCACACAGAATCAACAACTGCCTCTAAGCGTTATTATGCCCTGACCCTTTCTGCTGACAGCAATGTCTCATTTAGCCAGATTTCTCTCTGACTTCCCCTCTGCCCTCCTTTCTGTCTACTGCTCATCCCACTCTTCTAACATTCCCATTTTTCTACTCACACACTTTTTGTGCTTTTAGGTAGCTTTATGAGGTTAGTAGGTGCCATCCAAACAATTAACATTACCAAAAATAGAGCTTGGGATTGCTTCTTTTTCCTGTCTTACTACAACACTTCCTTTCTGCGTCTCTAGCACTTTGAAAGAGCGTCCGAGCATTGTTAAGAAGTAGACAAGCCACCTGACTTAATTACATCTGATGAGTGTCCCTTCTTACCAGGCCCCGAGATCATCCTTCAGATGCAGTCTGGTGCTGTCCTCAGAGAATCTCTAATCTCATCTGTGTGACTCAAGATATAACCAAAATGAAGGCTGATGGAAGTTAAGCACCATTTTGTATGAGAACAGGAAGCAGTTCTAGGCATGTGGAAAGTGAATGCAAGAGCCATCGGGACAAGATATAATCTGCAACATAGAAAGGGGTGCTTTAGACTATGAGCGAGGCATCTGAAGATGTTACCTGAACTGTTTACAGCTTCAAAGTAGGAGTGTACATTTATCTTGGGAAGAGTGCACATTTGGTGGAAATTGATGAAGATCTCTGTAGATTACCTAGGGACTATTCATAAGTGCCGAGATAACATACACATTTATTTACATATTTTATTTCTTGTAATGCGCCACATACATAAATGCCTCAGGGCGCACATCAGATGGAAAAGCTGACAATACCAAACTCGGTGCACTACAAAGGACTGGTGGTGAAGATTGAATCTCCAAGAACCGTACTCATGTGAGCATTAGTGCAAAAATGATCCAATTCATTCATAAGGAAACAGACCTTGCAATTTACAGTTCACCCGGATAAAATGTTGGTGAGTAGCCACAGTCTGAAAAGCCATGGAGAGATCCATCAAGAAAACTGAACGCACTCCACCCATATCAATCATATAATGTATCATTGAAGAACTACTCTTCAAATGAAACACTACCCACTACTGGAATTACCCTATGGGATATGGTGTGTTATAGGGATACTTTCAAACATGACCTGACCTGAGAAAAATTAACAGTGCAGCTAATATGTGACTGTTGGGTAGGCTGATAATTGTGACCCCAATTGAGCACTGACCTTGAGCAGATCCAGCTTGTTACCCTCCTACCATCCAAATTGATGTTTTGATCAAAATCATAGAAATTATCTTCTTCCAGATGATGAATGATTAGGCAAAATCAGCAGCTGCACTTTGGGGATCCATTTGGGTTTTCTGGGAGAATGTAGGAACCAAATAACTAATTTTTTATTTATATCTGGTGATGGAAAATGATACCAAAGCTGGCAAAAGCACATTTATAGGGCCTATAGGCACCTTGGCACCGGCTTTGAAAATGTTCATGGGCCAACTTCATGGCAGATCTTAAATCATTTGCTGAACAGTTTGGCGCAGGTCATGGGGTTCATTATGTAATAAACATTGCAACCACCCAACATTTTGACAATGTGGTTTAAGTTACGCTTCTCAAGTTCTAAAGATTCATCCCTTGTTGACTCCTCACCTGATGTACCTGAAGCTTCCTCTACTTCCTCTGTGGCTTCTTCCTGCTTCTTTCTTCTTGACTCCATCTTCTTTTCCTTTTTCGTTTGGAAGAGATAAGGACGAGATCCCCCGGAGGCCACTGTACCTTAATTGCATTTTGCCAGGCAGTGGGGACTCCGGACAGCCGACCCGAGCCCAGGGGAAAGCTGTTATGCAGAAAAACCCTGGTAGCGATGGTGTGCAGGGAAGTAGTGTGTTGGTCCCTCAATACGTTCGGATAATGGACATGACTTCCTCCATTCAAAATAGATTGACTCTGGTTAATTGGCATATCGATATCCAGCTCTATCGGTAGCAGACTGATGACTACAAACCCACAGCCACCTTTGTAGTAAACTAGTAAACTAGAAACGGCAGCAGAAAGGAGTGGGCCATGAGATGAGTCTGGAAGGAGTTAATAGCAGGATCAAATGGAGGTTTCACTTTCAAATGTGACAGAAAGGAAAGCCAGACAACTTGCAACAAGAGCGAGGCACACAAAGCAGCGGAGTAAGAATTGCAATAGTCAGGTAAGATGACAATCCAACTAGGAGAGGTTGGTGGCTGTTATAAAGGCCTAGGTTGTTGGGTGCAGGTGCGCTGAACAGTATGTAGGAAGCTGTGTATATTAGCCATAGGTTACATGTGTGCTACTGAACACGTTCTTTCATGCTGTCATATCTTACAGCACTTCCCAAAGCAAGGGTCTTCTAAGAGCCTAACCATAGCAAACGCAAATGGTGACATGTGGCTCCCAATTGCGCAACAGGGGCAATGATGTGCACTGTATCCTAATGTACGCATAGCAGCTCACTTCTGCTGTTCTACCAAGTCTACAATGTCCTCCACAACCATTGCGTACATTGCGTACAAGTCACCAACCTGACATGCATGCAGACTGACACGTGCATGACTGCATTACATTGTGGTGGCTGTCATGAAGGCCTAGCCTGCTGGGTGCATGGCCTACGGCCTACGGCCTTCGGCCTTGCGCCCAACAGTCTAAGTCTTGCCCACACCCACCACAACATAACAAAGCCATGCAGGCGAACATGTAGGCATGTGCCACAAATCGGAAAGGCAACACAGGCACCGGCACTTCTACCCAACCTCTGCACCCTAATGCAGGAATGCATGTACACATATTCCACTTACCGTAATGCACAAACATACCACTGGATTTGGCACCACTACCCACTTCCAATCAGAAACCATTGTAATAATGCCAACCAAACAACACAATCGTCGCAACATTGGTCCTGCTCTCCACACTGTACTACGCACATACAAGCAGTACTGCAAAGTGCACTTCAACACTTACTAATCCGCACAATGCACACTACGCAAGCACATGTAAAACCATTTGCACCGTAACCTCTTCCATATTTACACTATTGCATTAGTGCACCCAGTGGACACAGTACACGACTGGTAACTGCAGCATCTTCACCCATATACCGACAACTGTGCGATGTTCTACCAATCACCACACCCATGCAACCAACAATGTGTGCAATGCAGCCAAACTACACACACAAAGCGACAATGTGGCACCGACTGTCTACCAGGTGACATACCTTTTAAACCAGTGTACATACATTTCTGTGCAAGGGCTGCAGCCATGCATTAAAGGGGCTACGGAGTTACCACACACAGCACACCATAGTACACCCTATCTGTTAATGGGCATGTCTTGTGGAATGCACTCCCCTTCTGCAAATGTGCCTGCCACCACTCATCACCGAAAGACATCGCCACTGCAGCTGGCATGCCACAACAAAGGCTGCCTGCAATGACCACACAAGATTGTTGCCTGATGAGATAACTGTGAATTGGCGTAGTATGCACGGATACCGCTGGCACACCACTGTCTTCTTCTAATGAGATGTATCACTTGCTACACTTCTCACTCCCCACCCTTTCGATACATTCTTCCCACCTTGTGATGCCGTAAACTATGTTTTCCATGCCCTTTCGCCACCGCACTGCCCTCGGAAACAACATGCCGGCGTTATCAAAAACTATTCATGTCACCGTACACTGCAGTGCAATCACATTTTTTACCACGCGGCGAACAGGGAAAAAGGACGCCGGAGAAGAGGCAGATATAACTACTTTTAGTGGACACACAGTTACATACAAGAGGCCCAGCCATTAACACAATGCATTAGGGGCTTGGCACACACACCACAACACTATCCTCCGATAAACCATGGCAGCGTTTCCCAAAACCTTTGACGCACAGCATGCTTCCCTTCCAGCCAACCACCAGCCGCGTCCAATGTTCGCTGACAACACGGCGTACCGCAGGCCAATGGGACTTCGGTCCCCGGAGCGAACAGGGAAATGGGCCCACAAAGCAGACCCAGATATCACTAATTTTTGGAGACGTACATTTCAGTACTTTGCAACAAAAGTACTGGTCCGATTTCCACCAAACACACAAAAGCATGCTTTCTGACCCAAGCCCCCACCCCTGCCACAAATGTGGTGAAAATCCGTCCAGCCGTTCGGCCTGTAGCCGTGAGCAAAGTTTTTGCCCATTCAGTCTATGGAACAAAAAATTCAGAGTTGGCCGTATACTTTTTTTGCAAAGTTTGGTGAGGATTCCTTCAGGGGGAGCAAAGTTACAAGCCACCGAAAAAGTGCTCTTTCTATGAGTTTAGCAACTTAACCATAACTACACGGCCTCTACCGCGGCCGTGTGATATATATATATATATATATCTTTCCCTGTAGTATAGCTCATAATGTTTACATTCCGTTTAAATTGAACCAGCTCCCGACTCATGAATTCAATGGACCTAGATTGGGCCTAGATAGAATGGTCAGAAATTGTAGACTATTTAAGATGATTCTCCTGAAACGCTCAAACATTTGATTTTATATTGTGATAAAACTCGGAATATTAGACAATTGCATTTCACTCCATTTGTACACTATCGTTTTGATAATGCTGGCAAATCTCTTGTTATGATTAATGGGAGGTATTAGTGTTGCACTGCTATTGGCAGTTTATAGATTTTAATGAACTTTTTAGATCTATTGTGAATATACAATTATTAACACATTAGTTATAATTATGCTGTTGATATGTAACTTAATTGAAATTGAACGTTTAGTGAAAATGTTCTTGATATTGATCCTAATTATTGTTTTAATATTGTTGATGTAATTTAATATTTTGTGTAAGGTTTATGTGTAAACCAAACCACAATAAACAATTCTTTTAAAAAATAGGCTTTTGAAATTAGCTAGGAGCAGCACCTAATTAGATCCTGGAGAGGGTACTACCCCCAAAGGTCTCCCCCCAGGTCATGTTCACACAGACCTTATTGCCAGCAAAGGTTTAATGGTGCTTTCAGCCCCCTTTTCCAGCAACTGACTGTGTGTTGAGATTCCTGACCAAATCCAGTCTAGGATTGAGTATCTCTGTTGTGAAGCATCCTGATGCGGTATTCCACTCCTCAGCCTATGTTGGCATACTTCTTCCTGAAATGTTTTGCTAACCTTCTCTATGTTTCAAGACCAGAGGCTGCATTGTGGAACGTTGGATCTGCATGCAGCATTCACAATTACTTCCTGACTGAGGGTGGGGGTGTGGGGATTAAGGGCCAGAGGTTAGATACTGGTCGGATGACAGCTCATGAAAGGAAAAGAGGGGTACCCCTTTGGAAGAAAAACAGAAACCGGAATGCTGCGGCCAATGTTTTGGCCACCAGCACTTTAGCACTGGCATAGTCACATCGGAACTTTTCAGGTCAAATGTGAGCAGTATATTTCTTCTTTGCATTCTGGAAATTTTAGTCCAGGGAAAAGCAAAACTACAAGTCCTAGAATCCAGATTTTCAAAATCAGGAATTCAGATAACATCTTGCCATTTCCTTGATCAACCCACTCACTCCTATTACCCCCCACAGGAGTTCACCCCTTCCCTGATCCCACTTCCCGTTCCAGCTTCTCTGCTGACGCGGCACCCTACCTGTAACCGCCAGGGTTCATCCCCTTTGCACAGAGCGCCGTTGCTTCCCAGCTAGGCTCAAATTTGATACATTCCATGCATACAGGCCAGATAAGCCACACATGCCTGGCATGGGACAATTTGGGAGAGCTCTCAGAAAATAGCATAGAAACAGAAAACAAGCATTGAACAGGTGTTAAAAACCAAAACATAATTTGGAAAACGCACCAACTCATTACTCATATTGGTAGAGCTCCTCCTAATTTCCCACAGTCTGGGTTAACTTTAATATAAAGCGGTTTCCTGTTCACAGACACACAAGTCATTCTTTATAAAATGTTGCCATGTATTGATTGGCTGTTCCTGGGTTGATTGCTTAATAGAAGAATCTGTGGGGTTGCTTGCGACACCCATTCACATGCTTAGATCCACTTGATAAGAACATTTTTAAAACTGCACTTTAGCGAATGTTTTCCTAGTCTAAATCTATTTTATTTTGTTTAAATGCTATGAGTTCATGTTAAGCTGCCTGATCACATTAGCAGGTATTTAAGTTGTAATTGCCTGTGTGACAAAGATAATCATGTCCAGCTCAGATCTGCACCCGTAATCTAATATTTGAAAATAGCAAAATAAAGGAGACCAGACAATTTACTTCCATTGAAAAACAAAATATCTTTATTTCTGTAAGATTGTATCACACTTAAACACCGTTTTTCCCTAGGTTGGAAAAACACTATTGATGAAGCCAATAGCAGGTGTGAGATGCTAAGTCTGCACTGGTTTTTGAAGCAGCTCTCTGTATATTTGCTTTTGGTATTATCAGTGACAGACTACACTTCCCGGAATGCAACGGCTGTCAACTCCCAAACAAAACATTGCCCTATATCCCCAATCTGTCAATAGACAATGTGAGCCCTTTGTTATCCAAGTTAGGCTCATAGATTTTAAGTTAGGCTCATAGATTTTGTGTTGCCATATGTCAAAAGTGAGTATCCCCCGAGTTCTGTATTTTGCATTCTGTAAATGTGCTCTCATAGTTAGGATACGGGTGGGGATCAAACTATGAATACCAGAGCACATTGGAAAGGTTGCGATTGCAGGGCATGCGAGAAAGAGAAACAGCCCCGCAATTAAAAAATCATCTTTTCTCATGGGCCTCATTACGAGTATGGAGGTAGCATGCCAGTAAAGCCGGCAGGCTGCCGCCGGACCCGTAGGGATTTACCGGCTGTGGACTTGCCGGAATCCGGTAAATCCGTAGCCGGCATTCTGTAAATCCCCATTCCCGTGGAATGGGGAAGTGGAAAAACCAGTATCATGTTGTCATGGTGCTGGTGTTTCCACGTCCGTCTTTGGCCGTGTGGCATTACGCCCGCCCGGTCAGACCTGGTGGGTGTATCACTACACGGCCACAGAACTTGTAGGTAGTCGGCCCGGCCAACGGTGCTGGTACAGTTTTACTGGCACGGTTATATCCGGACCGGCTAACTTGTAATGAGGCCTATATGGTCTTTTTCAATTCCAACATCGCAATGTTTGCTGCCTGGAAGCACCAAACAGGAAGTACAGGCATACCGTGAATACTAAGTTCTAGGGCACATTAATTATACTTCATGAGCTCCAGAGCTCCCAATTTCCCCATCTAGTGCAGGTATTTTTCCATGTACTCTACGACTTGTAGGCCTGCATTTAGAATTTCATAAGCAAAACGACCTGTCCCAGAATGCAAAGGAACAACAGAATTGTATGTCTACTGATGCCTGATATATGACATCTTGAGATCTCTGTTCCTCACGTTCTAATCAAGTCTCACTGAAGGCTGCTTTAACTCCCAATCAGACATAATTATCTGAAAAAAGAACAACCACATTTAAAGGTATCTAAGGTGCTACAAGAAATTCAGATGAGTCTGGGTGGCCCAGTGCACAGTTTTATTGGTTGTTGGGTATATTTCCTTCACTGAAGGCATCTCTGCTTCAGTAAACGTGCCAACATGCATATCTTGCAGGAGATGTTCATCAAGTCCTGTTGTCGTATTTTCATGCTGGGACTTGTCCTCCAGAACGACATGGGTCATGTTGGCATGTGTGTTTTCGGGTGGGAAGGCAGAAAGAGGCGTTAGATGCGTCACTCATCGAAGGTTGGGTATCTTCTTTCTTGCTGGAGGGATTCAGTTCCTCTGCAACCTTCCCAGCCTGCACCCTTTCACTGTTCGAAATCCGCAATCAAGGTGAGTCTGGATGGGTCGATTCAGAAGCAGGGCTAAGGGGGCCAATGTGCTGATAGCTTTAGGAGTGGCTCAGTGGTCATCTGTGGGATAAGTGTATAATTAAGCAATAAGCCCCGAGCCAGGAGGGCATTACCAGGTCAGGTAATGCCCTGGAGCCCATTAATGCCCTTAATGAAGGCCCCGGGCATTACCTGACTTGGTAATGCCCCCAGCAAGGGGCTTATTGCTATTAGTACCCCGGCCCGTTAGACCGAGGTACTAATTGTGTGTATTTTTCGGTTGCGAGACGCTCCAGCGTTTCGCAACCAAAACAAAAATGGCCACCACGGATAGGAAAACGAAGTCCGTTCTCCCTTTCCATGGCGGCCATAGTAAACAAAGAAGATGGCCGCTATGGAATGGGAGAAGGGACTACACATAGTCCCTTCTGCCTGTCCCTGGCGGCGATCAAAAATATTGGAAAAAGTAAACAAAACAAATGGCTGCCACAAATAGGGAAACAAAGTCCGTTCTGCCTTTCCAATGGGACGACCATAGTAAACAAAGAAGATGGCCACCATGGAATGGGAGAAGGGACTATACGTAGTCCCTTCTCTATTTCCATGTGACGTGTCGCAGTTCAGGAACGGACCTGCCAGGAGCAGAAGTGTTACTGGTGCTTCCGCTCACGAAAAGGACCAAAAACAAGAAGGTAAGTGGGGCGGGAGGGAAATATGAGTTAAAGGGTGCTGGGGGAGGGATGGGAGGAGAGGGGAACGCCACTTACCTCATTCCCTGGCAGAGCAGAAGGCAACCGTCTGCCCTGAGGAGGCTCAGGGTGGCGGGATTACCGTCTGGTAATGCCCCTGTTACGAGCCTCCTCTTTGGCTGGCAGGCTGCTACACCCCCCTCGCCGGGTAATAATGAAACATATAATCATATGACAGTAATGTAGTGATGGAGGTAGACTCAGGTATCTCTGGACCCGTGAAAGATCCTGCAGGTAGTGAGGTAGAAAGCTTTCTGGGAGTCTTATGTGTCTTCTTTCTGATTGAGACACAAGCATGTGGGGTTTCGTAGCTCCTGGCACAACTATATTGAGTTGTGAATTAAGTTCTAAGGACATGTGCTCCCATGGTGGCATTGGTATTGGTTCAGGCAGAGTGCATTCTGGGAAATATCATCTTGTAGGGCCTCTGTGGTGAGGTAAGGAGCATACATTCAGGCATTGGGTGGGAGATCCTTGACATTCGACCCCCATCTCATCCATCCTACAGTGCAGCTTAATTCAGGACGCCAATCCTCCAGATATCTACTTTAGCTGCCCCCTGTAAGACCATGCCACCTTTTCCAACTCCTCTTAACAATCCCAAAAAGGTGCTGGCCTAACGTTGAGCAAGGACAAACCATCAGCCCCTCCTCCGCCCACAGACTTTAGACCCACTCCCTTTGAAAATATCTCAGTCCAATTGCTTGCTCTCATCCCACCTATTATTCTCCTCATCTACCGCACACCTGACATCCTCAATCTCCTCTTTTCCGAACTTTACATGCTACTTAAATCTAATCTGTGTGCCAACACCATGGTCCATATGGACAATCTCAACATCTCCAACATCACTAAGGGCTTCCAGTTATAGGTTGGAGTAATTTTCTCTGACCCCATCCTGCTCAACCTGTGCAGCCGCCCTATCCACATTCATGGGAATTCCCTCAATCTTATCTTCCTGTCCTCTGTCAACTCATCTGCTCTCTCTATTGGCCCATGTCACTCTGACCACTCACTCATGCAATTTGCCATCTCAGTTCTCCCCTCTCACCCCCTTTATTCATCCATCACTAAAAGAAAGTTTAAACTTGGCTCCATGGCCCTATATTTGGATAAAGCCAGGTCCTTCCATCAAGTCCTCTCTCCTACTCTTGTCTACTCCATTGTACTTACCTTCATGGAGTTCAATCACTGACTTCCCACCTCTATGGTCTGTCACTATTATGCTCACTCCTTCAACTCCTCCTTCGCTTGCCCTCAACCTCTCGCCCAGGAAGCCAACAAATGAAGGCAACCAGGCATGTTGGTGATGCAAAGATAGTGCCTCGATTCTTCTCATCCTCTTTGTGCCATGTAGTTTTCGATGCAGTGGACAATGGGCCTCATTACGACCCTGGCGGTAGCCGTGCAGGTAGAAACGGCACGGCTGCCGCCAGAGGCATGTTTTTTACTGGTGCCTTGCAATGGGGAATTAACGGGGGCATTACAGCCCCAGTGGTCTCGGTAATTCCCCAACGCCAGGCGCTGGGAAAAATGACTCCCCAATCCCATTAGAGTCCCATAGGACTCAATGGGAATGGGGAGGACGGAAGCACTGGCACTGTGTGCAACTGTGCCGGTGCTACCGTCAAAGTCTGCGGGCGGGTGCCTTTCCGCCCACCAGGTCAGACCTGGCGGGCAGGAAGGCACCCGCCCGCAGAACTCAGAGTGTACCAGTCCAGTAACAACGGTGCTGGTAGCTTACCGGCACCGTTGATACTTGACCGGCATACTCATAATGAGGCCCAATGTCTTTCCTTCAAACCCTCTCCTGTCTTGACTTCTAGGGCACCCCACTTGGGTGGGTAGCCTCTTATCACTCTAACCACTTCTTCTCAATCCCCTGGAACTCAACATCTCATACCAAACATGCCACTTGTGGGAGCCCTCAAACGATCGGCTTTTGGAGCACTCCTCTATACACGCTAGAACTTCTCACTAGGTGAACACATCTCATGCTGTGGCGTTCACTGCCACCGATGCAGCTGCTCCATTTCTGAATGCATTATCAGCTGCCTCATAGTCATCCATCACTGGATGGCCTTATTCTACCTAATACATAATTCCTAAATGCAAGCCTTTTCTCTCAGTGCCTCCAGTGCTAACCCCACTCTCCGGTCTCCCAACTCCTCCCTTCCAGACCGACTCACCCAAGGCTCACAACCTGGGGTCATCTTTGACTCTGACCTAAGACTCCAACAATTCATAATGGCTACTGCCACTGCCAATAGGATTATCCTACTTAACATACGAAAATCCTGCCACAGCCTCAACCTCTGAACTTTACCCCTGTGCTCAGCAGATGGCACTATTGTTTGAGCCAGCTCCTGGGACTCTTTCTCTTCTCTTGCAATCCTTTAGAGTTCTCAACTTCGCTCCTCACATCCTCTACAACCTACGACGATCCCCCCACCTCTGTGCATGCGCACAATGCTGGATGGCAAGTCATGCAAAATCCTGCTAAGTTCCTACCCCTCATCCACAAATCTATTAATGTTCTTGCCCCTCCCACTTCCAGTACCTCATTAACTGCATCTTCCGCTACTCTTCCTTTCATACTCTGTGATCTTCCTCTCTTCATAATTTTTCCACCCCACGCCATGCACCTCTTCCTATTTAACCAGAAAATAGGAGCACGTTCAACCCATCCACACCACCACCACCCACTAACCGATCCAAGCCAACTCTGATGTACAATGTCATTTTGCTTGTATAATAACAAATATATATGTGTATTAGTACCCGGTGGGGGCGTGGCTCAGTCCTCCCAGCCAATGAGGATGCTCAGAATGGGGTGTTACCACACAGCAAAGTCCCCGCTTCGAGCCTCCTCAAAACGGGAGGTGATGATCTTCCCCGGGTATAAGCTAAGTGATCCCAACGCCCCCATGTCCTCCTCCCCCAACCGCGTAACCCCCTTTCTGCTTATTTTTTCAACCCCATCCTGACCCACTTACCTTTTGCTTCCTTCTCCTTCACCTGCAACGGGAACAGTAGTGTTCCCAGCACTTCTCTGACATGCGACTGCACACCATCTTCCTGATATTGCTTAATTACATCGTTGTTCAGGGTGCAGGCCGTTAATGTACATATTATTTATGTTCCTTTGTCTCCATCTCCAGTCAGACATCCACCTCCTATTGTAAAACATTTCACCCTACTGCAGGACGTCCGGACTGTAATTATAGGCCCTTGTGGGCACATCAATGGGGGAAATGCTCTCCTGACAGGGCTCTGAGCTGCTCACTTGGCTCCCCAAAGCAGTCCACCATGCCGCAGCACGCCTTTTTATGGGGGCACAGAAAATTGACCCAATTACCCCCATCATACGCACATTAAATTGTCTTCCACTCCAAGCCAGGATACTGTTCAAGACTGCATGTATCATCTCCAAAGCAGTCACGAGTAGTACACCAGTATACCTGGCAGCTAAGCTGCACATATCTGGTGGCACGTGCTCCTCACGCTGCAAATTGACCAACCCGTTTGAATTCTAACTCGTCTACAAAGAGAGGACCTGCAAAGAATCATTCTTTTGTCCTGCACCCACCCTCTGTAACTCGACCCCGGTGTCGGCTCTGAATGCCCCCACTATTCCCCAATTTCTCAAATCTCTCAAAACATGGCTCTTTCAACAACACCTGGCCGAGGATTAATTTCAATGGATGAACATACCCACGCAAAAAACTCACAGTACTGCACTACTGTTAAAAGATGCCAGACCAAATGCTGCTTTCCACTCTCTGTACAGCACTCTGCTGCTCTCGAGCTAGGTCTGTGCTTTAAACAATAACATAATAAAATAAAAATATTAAAGGCACCATACATATGGACTGCATGAATTATCTGTATTGCTTCATATGTATGTGATTCCTGTGAAAGATGATTGCATGTTCAATAAATAAAATTCAAGGAAAATACACTGATGGTATCTGAATATGTGAGGCTGTAACTGAACATCCAGGCTTCCGGCATTCCACCATCCAGGCTTCCAACATTCCTCCATCCAGGCTTTCAACATTCCTCATCCAGGCTTCCAACATGCTTCCATCCAGGCTTCCAGAATTTCTCCATCCAGGTTTCCAGCATTCCCCCATCCAGGCTTACAACATTCCTCCATCCAGGCTTTCAACATTCCTCCATCCAGGCTTACAACATTCCTCCATCCAGGCTTCTGACATTCCTCCACCCAGGCTTTCAACGTTCATCCATCCAGGCGTACAGCATTTTTCCATCCAGGCTTCCAACATTCCTCCATCCAAGTTTCCGGCATTCCTCCATCTAGGCTTTTAACATTCCTCCATCCAGGCTTGCAACATTTCTCCATCCAGGCTTCTAACATGCTTCCATCCAGTCTTCCAACATTCCTCCATCCAGGCTTCCAGCATTCCACCATCCAGGCGACCAACATTCCTCCATCCAGGCTTCCAAAATTCCTCCACCCAGGCTTCCAACGTTCTTCCATCCAGGCGTACAGCATTCCTCAATCCAGGCTTCAAACATTCCTCTATCCAGGCTTCCGACATTTCTCCATTCAGGCTTCCAACATTCCTCCATCCAGGCTTCCAACATTCCTCCACCCAGGCTTCCAACGTTCTTCCATCCAGGCATACAGCATTCCTCAATCCAGGCTTCAAACATTCCTCTATCCAGGCTTCCGACATTTCTTCATCCAGGCTTCCAACATTCCTCTATCCAGGCTTCCAACATTCCTCCACCCAGGCTTCCAATGTTCCTCCATCCAGGCTTCCAACATTCCTCCACCCAGGCTTCCAGCATTCCTCCATCTAGGCTTCCAGCTTTCCTCCATCCTGGCTTCGAACATTCCTCCATCCAGGCTTCGAACATTCCTCCACCCAGGCTTCCAACGTTCCTCCATCCAGGCGTACAGCATTCCTCCATCCAGGCTTCCAGCATTCCTCCATCCAGGCTTCCAACATTCCTCCATCCAGGCTTCCAGCATTCCTAAATCCAGGCTTTTAACATTCCTCCATCCAGACTTCCTCCGTCGAGACGTACAGCATTCCTCCATCCAGGCTTCCAGCATTCCTCCACCCAGGCTTCCAACGTTCCTCCATCCAGGTGTACGGCATTCCTCAATCCAGGCTTCAAACATTCCTCTATCCAGGTTTCCAGCATTCCTCCATCCAGGCTTCCAACATTCCTCCATCCATGCTTCCAACATTCCTCCACCCAGGCTTCCAACGTTCCTCCATCCAGGCTTCCAACATTCCTCCAACCAGGCTTCCAGCGTTCCTCCATCCAGGCTTCCAGCATTCCTCCATCCTGGCTTCGAACATTCCTCCATCCAGGCTTCGAACATTCCTCCACCCAGGCTTCCAACGTTCCGCCATCCAGGCGTAACTGGAGTCAGAAAAGTACCACAAAGCACACTGGGCCTCATTACGACCCAGGCGGTAAGTTACCGCCTGGGCCGTGACTTTACCACCATGGCGTAAACTACGTTTACGCCATGGTGGTTGGCGGACTTACCGCCCCATTCCGACCTTGGCGGGGCGGTAAGTCCCCAATCCCCATTTACCCTTCCCCATTCCCATTTTTGCCCCATAGGGCATAATGGGAGTGGGGAAGGCGTTAATTACGCCACCGTAAATTACGGTGGCGTAATTAACTCCATGGTCCCTTAGCGCCATGGATTTTAACACCTGCTAAAAGCAGGTGTTAAATCTGCCATGGCGCTAAGGGACCTCGTACTCAGGCGGTAAGGGTCGGCGCTGTTTACGGCGCCGTAAACCCCTTACCGCCTGAGTTGTAATGAGGGCCACTGTCTGCCTAACATTTTTCATGCCCTTCTCCCTGTTACAATAGTTCAGATCCTAAACACTGTGACCTTTTTTTCATGTCTTGCATCTTTGCAGAAGAAAGCTTGGTCTTTTGAATTTCCCAAGTTTGGAAATGATGTCTCGTAAGATACCACTAAAGGAAGTGAGAGGTATCATTCCATCACATATTACTTTACTTTATGAAGCAGTCAGTCATCTTTTTTATGTTCGAGTTAAATGCCACTTTAAAAGTAGATTTGGCTAAGCACCTTGACTAATGATCTGTTATTTTTAAAGCATTTCGCCGAAGAGATTTATACAGAAATATTAATACCCAATCGATATTGGTACTCATTTAACAACCTTGGAAGGATGAAAGACTGAGTTGGCCTTGTTGCGCCCTGCAGATCACACGCAGACACCAGCCTGCCCAGCTATTGTACGGGCATCTGTGCACTTGGTCAGGTGTGGCTGGCAGAGGCATTATTTGCGTGGTACAGCCAGCATTTACATAGTCCAGCCTTAGAGATCTAGCATATCCAGTGGTCTTCCGGAGTGTGAACAACCATTGATCATGCAAGTAAAAATGGAGGTTGCTTAATAATCTGCATTTCCAGTGAACACCTACACGTTTCCATTGGAGTTTACAACACTTAGCTATTACTACAACTCCTTTTGGTCCAGGATATTTCAAGAGAAAGGTCAACATTTGGTAATTGTTAAGGCTTCTATCGGAAATGTGGTGGTTCCATCAGCATTTGGGGTTTGACTCATGAACCCCCCTTGTAGAAAACTCAAATCTAAATTCAGACCAATTCTGAGACTGTAGGCCACTTCCACACTCTGTGATTTTTCGTGGAATGTAGATTCCCTTTTAACAAAAGAAGTCGCCTGCACTTTAGAAAAAGGATTTTGGAAGGCGTGATGTATGCAAATGTTGCAAGAGCAGACCAGCTCAGACTTAAAGGGGGTCCATCAGAAAGAAAAAACAGCTGAAAGTACATTTTAGTCAATAAAGAAAATCAAACAAACAAACAAATAGACAGACATAGCAAGCCTTTTTCTCCAATTGCAAAACAGATGTTACAAGGTTGCACTATGTTCTGTTAATCTTCTTTTCAAGCACACAACAACCACATGCTGGCGTTTTGAGTGATACCTTTGAACTTGCCCTGGCTACTTCTTAAAGCTGAAAAGTTAAATGCCATATATTGATATGCTTAAACATGGTTCTATGTACATTGACAAAGCCCCCAACCCGACTCTGGAGACATCTAGAGGGTGATCTTGCGGGCCAGAGAAGAGGTAGTTGATGATGAGAACTTGTTGGTGTTTGGGGGATGGGAGGGTTCGCCTGATTACACTCACTGAGTCTCCATTATTTGCAAGCCACATACACACACAACAATCCTTGCTACTACCCCAAAGAAGGTGGTTGGGTATAAGTAGGCTTTACTTTTCTCAAAATCATTCTGTCCACTTTCCTCAACCAACCAAATTGTCTCATAAAGATTTCACCCCTGGGAATACTCATGTGGCAGGAGCAGATATTGGCCTTTTAAAAGAAACGATCTTAAGGTTGGGGTAGTGGAAACATAAACCCCCTTAGAATCCTGTGGCCTCACCCGTTCAAAATAAGTGGATTTTAGTGGGTTCCCCAAAAGTGAGATTTTCAACTGCTGCCCCTTTATGAAATCTGAACAGAATGTGTGAAGGAAACTTGCTAGTGAATGGGAAGTATCCACACATTCAGACAGTAGGGGCTAATTAAACTTTCCTCCGCTGCTCAGTCAGCGAGCCCGCTGCTGAATCTGAAAGACTTCTAATTTTTCTCTGGCACTCCACACGTCGACCAGAGAACTATTTCTGTTGGATCTCGTGATGATTTAGTACACACATATTCTTAGACTCTAAGGTATAGGGGGTCATTACGAGGGTGGAGGTAGCCATGGCACTATTAGCGCCATGGCTAACCCCTACCCGCATACCTGAATGGGGAATTACCGAGCCATTCCAACTTTGGAAGACCCGGTATTTCCCCATTCAGGGAACCCATCCCCATTCCCATCCGAGCTCGAATGGGAATGGGGTCCATGCTAACAACGGGCCTGTTAATAACGGGCCCCTTGTTAGCATGCTGGTCCTTTAGCGACTCCCACTAAGAGCACCTGGTAAAACCAGCTGCCCTTAGCGGGACCCGCTAAAGGACCTTGTAATGCGGCGGTAAGGGGTTAACGGCACCAGCACCTTTACCGACGCCATTAACCCCTTACTGCCAACCTTGTAATAACCCCCATAGGACCTTGGATCCAGAAGGTGTTCTCCTTCCCCTGGATTCTTAAACAGGACGGAAAAAAATTCTTTTTAGTTAACAGTTCCTTTGTGTCTTCACTGGAATCACAAAGTTCTTGTATAAACAATATGTTCTGTAAATCTTTCTGTAGTATTTCGTGTAACTTTGCAGATCACCTTGTATACTCCCCTGCATGGAATGCCTGGTGTACTCGCCTGACAGGATTTCTTATACGTTTCACAGTTCTTTGACTATTCCACAAAATCATTTACTGTGAGGTGCTTGGTATATCTGTCTATGGTAACATTTGCTCAGCTCAAACTTCTTCCCCGCACTGGCATGTCGTGCATCTGTACTTGATTGGTGTTTGCCTTTGTACTTTGTCTTGTCTGCATTCAAACATTCTTCTTGTAGTTTTCCTTGTCGTCATTGGAACATTCTTCTTACTGGGTGTTGAATTTGTACTTTGCCTTGACTGCATTCTTTGGGTATTTTCAACATAAGCAAACTCGTACCATTCAAATATTTTTTGGAATGCCCCAGGGTCCCCAGTTGCTTTGGACAGTCACACAGGCTTTGTCCAGCATCTCCGACTCTGTTTGAACCTCTGCGGTGTGGTTCCTTCACCTACTTTCCACTTCGGAGTGTGCAACGTTCATTCAGCATCCTACTGTCACACCCCAGCTTTCCTTTTTGGCCCAGACTGGAGAAAGCTGCCTCTCTGAGCATCCCAACACCAAGGAGCTCCTGCGTTGCTCCCAGCATCTCCACGGCCCTTCTTGCTCACATGCAGCGTCTCTTCCCCTGTTCCGATGGCACTCTCTGTTCCACCGCACATGTCCATGTGGCTGGCATTCATGAACCTCAGCATGGGGTTCAACGTCTTCTCCTGCACTGCTCGATTCAATAGTGTGGTCGCCATCTTTAAATGTAGTAGTCTCCTCCCATGTGATCCTCCCTCATATAGCCACCGCAAGGGTCAGGATAAGGTAGCGGCTGCCGTCCCCTGGCCACATGGAAGGAGGTTCCCGCCGGGAAATCCACAATGACTCCATTGGATTTATCACACTCCCCCTCCCCACCATCTTCACATGGGCTACATTGTACATGCACTTCAGGGCTTTGGTCTTCTGAAAACCAACCAGTCTGGCCCCTTGGTGGGCCGTATTGCTCTGCGACTGTGCTGCCGTGTCTGGGGAAACCCTGCTCATGTGACCTGAGGTTGGGTGCCCATCTTCACACAGGCTGTCATTTCCACGCAGCCCATGGCTTGCTCCATCAGGGCCCACCTGGTCTATCACCGACCCCTTGGGCCAACTCACCTCTCACGTCACTAATCGTTCGTGTGTGACCCACTGCCGACAGACCATTTGGCCTGGGTTGTTTTTTTCTTGGCCCAGCAGTCTGCCCCATGGGCAGGTCGACAGTTCCACAGGCTATGTAGGCCCCTGAAAATTCACTGTACATGCAGCCCAGGGCTTGCACTTCATCTCAGAAGCAGCCCTGCTCAACAGCACGTAGAGGCCTTGATGGGGATGCTCAAGGCCACACCCCCAGGGAATTATCTACAGTCTCTTCCTCCTTTGGTCTCTTCCACTGTTCTTGCATCAATAATTTTCTAATGTCCTGAATTTCCTGGAGTGGAATGCTCATTGCAGACAAGGCCACAGCCTTAATAGGGGCAACCTACCCATTATCTCCTGCTTAAAACAAACCTGAATCTTGCAATGAACCTTAAACATATTATTTACCTCAGGTTTACACCATCCCTATCCTTCCACCCCTTTCCACACTCCTACTTAAAATAAACCCTAAACTAAATCCCTTCATTAAGCCTGATCCTAATTCTAACCCAGACTTTAGCCCTGACCCTACCTCCAACTTTAAATCTAAATCTGAACCAAACTCTTACCCTAACCATGACCATAACTCTACTCTGCTTTCCTCACCTTTACTCTTAAATCTCAGACTAAACCAAACCCATACCTGAATCATGAACCTTACTCTAACCCTGATCATAGCCATAACCTTATCTCTAAACATAATTTTGACAATGTGAAGTTGTAAACAAAGTAAAAGCAGGACGACGTAAATGTCTGAATTAGTGAATGTAGAAGAGGTAAGTGTAGAAGAAGATTTTTGGGTGAAGTAAAGAGGCGGATACCCACACAGAGAGGAGAAACCTGCACCAAATCATTGAGACAGCATGGGAATACCACAAGGAGGCAGGGCACCACCAGGGGAGAGATCTTATTTTAAAATCACAGACAAGCTATTTATATACTTGGTCCAGTCCCAAGATCACAAAGATGCATCAGCCTGGGACAGGCGACCACGGCTCCTCACTCAGTCCCAGACAAGGATTCCAAACCTCAAAGTGAGCCCAACCACACAGGAGTGTTCAAGGCTATGGGCCTCATCACGACCCTGGCGGTATGGGGTTAACGGTTCCAGTAGAGCTAGGTTTTGCCAGATGTCCTTAGCGGGTCCCGCGAGCGGCCCAGCATGCTAACAACGGGCCTGTCATTAACAGACCCGTTGTTAGTGGGCTCCCATTCCCACTGAGCCCTATGGGGGCTCGAATGGGAATGGGGATGTACGGGGTCCGGGTTCCCTGGATGGGGAAATAACAGGCCCTCCAAGGTCAGAGTGGCCCGGTATTTGCCCATTCAGGGAACCCGGACCCGAGTTTGGAGGCAGCCATGCCCTTATTAAGGGCATGGCTGCCTCCAAACTCGTAATGAGGCCCTATGTAAGTCTAAAGCCTCTGACAAGCAGAGTAGGTGTTTGAAGAAAGAAATTGGGAGAGCAGGCAGTTGGAGGTGGTTGGAAAAGGCAGGCGTTTGCAGGTGGTTACAGACAGAGTAGGGAGGATTTGGGGATAAGAGGGGGAGCTATGTCATTAGAAGAAGATTAGGGCAAGAAATGAGGTGGAGGTTGGGGAACATCTGGAGGAAGTTAGAGAAGGTTTTGAGGGGAGGAAGGAGAAAAATAAGGAGGATGTTGGGAAACAGCTAGAGGCCCAGTGAAGCCCCTGGCTCAACTGAGCTTAATGCTTCAGGGGTGACCAACAACTTGTTATAGAGTAAACACACAGACACTTTTTTGGTTTCTTACAAGTATGCCTTAATTACATACTAACATACTGTAAGATTGTGTTTTTATTTTGAAATGGTAATGTTTGCATTGTTTAAAGCAATGCTTGACTATGGTAACCTTGGCAAGGGGCTATTTAGAATGTTCATCCAGCTGGACAATGGGCTGGGCATCCCTGGCTGGGAACGTTAGGCTCTCCCAGGCTAGGTGTATCGGAGGCAGTCAGAGAAAAAAACAATGATAGGAGGAAGAAAGAATAACCTAGCAGGGACCACCACCTCCTCTGGCCTCCTAAGCGGGGACCTGTGGGCATACCTTGAATCCATGTCCACAGTGATCACTGCTTGAGATATGCTTTCCCTCTGTGGGGAAAAAATCAGCAGGGCAGAGGGGAGCTTGCACTGCCCACCCCATATCTTTTCTTCGGGGGCAGGTGAATGTCCACAGGGTGCCTGAGGCTGCTGGCTGTGGCACTCCTGTGTAAAGAGGAAGCACTGAGCGAGGAAGGAGAAGCAATGCTGGAAATGGTCTAGCCCGCACTCCTCAACAAGTGTCCACGTGTGCTCAGAAATAGAGCGGACAGTGGTATTCGGGGCGCTAACACTGACTGGTGGTGCGCTGAGGTCCATTTCAGTAGCTCGAGGTCAGCAGTCCTGCGGTGGTTCAGTGTGTGCAGAGGAAACATCAGATGGTTAGAAGGAAGGAGGACCTGCCGAGCGTGATGCAAGGACACGGGACAAGGCAAACCCTAGTAGGCTGCAGCTGCTTCTTTTAACACACATGTAGAGTTTCTTGATTATGAAATGCTCAGTTACCTCCGACGTATATCCTCACTCAGAGGATGGTTGAGTGTAATGCCTACTAAGTTATTGTGACTTTTAATATGCATTGTGGGATAGCTTGAAACACTTGTGTATAGACGCATTATGAACAACATATCAATCAATCAATGAACCCCAGCCTTTCTGTGTCTGGCCAGGGTGACACACACACCAGGGTAGGATGGGGAAACCCACTAGCCCAATGGCACTATTCAGGGGCTCAGTCACTGTGGCTCTCCTGTAGCCTCACAGAGAATGCATGACCCTTAGACTATTGACTCTTGCCCCTCATGGCCTTCTTCAAGTTGGGTTCTTGTTAAGTATCATTGGCTGTTTGCGATAAGTGTGACAGGCAATATGACCTCTCCAGCTATATCTCTGGTCCTCTCTAAGTGGATAATATAGGAGTTATGGGGGGAGAGGGACAATGCCGCTACTTCAAATCAGTTATACAGACGGTTGTTGCAGTCAACCCCAAATTCAAACATACCAGCCTAGGGAATGAGTGCCAACAAAATGATTTAGTGAAATTGTGTATTTTTTTAATGTACTCATTTCTCTTGGCAATTTACAGGCTTGGCCACATGGAAAATGAACAGTTATTTCTCCAAGGCCCCTCAAGGAACAAATGACCCCTGGGATCTTGCTTACTCGCAGGACCTAGGACCATGGCCCGCTCCTATTCTTATTGGTGTTTCTGGTTGCCTTTACCAACATGTACACCCCCTTCAGGTGGACTGGTGGGCCCGTCATGCTTCTCTATTGTTGTCACTTCACCTGCTCTCTCTCCTAACAGGTTGTTTTAGATTTTATTTAACCCACTCATTCAGCAGTATTTTCTCTGGGTTTTTCTAGTGCTACCCCCTCTGAGCTGGTGGAAATGGCCAGTCAGTTGACCAGAGTAAAAAGACCTGAACTTTCACCAAGCCAGTGAGATCAGAAAAGGTTTGTGTGGGCTTTTTTTGACAAGGCGGGAGGTAGGACCCTGTCGGGGTAATTTCCCGGGGGCCGGCAAGGCCGTCCACGCACCTCTGGGTTTGGGGCGGCACAACTCCTCCCGTGTCCCAACAGAGTATGAGGTAAGAGCAAAGAGTTACTGCTGTTTATTGTACAAAACAGGCAGGGATAGGCTCACAGGTCATAGGCATCCGAGAGACCTCTCGATCATGGTGGGCTCACAGGCCCTTTTTCTAGCTGTATGATGCGGCTACGTGCGTCACCTAGGAAGACTGGCCCCAAAACCTAACGGCATCTCGGGTTGGCTCCCCGAGTGGTAGGGTCAGCATAGGTACATATAGGAAAGTCTGTTAGTGGTGGAGGAAGGGTCAGGTGGTATGCTTGGGCCATCCCTAATAATTGCTACACGAGAATTGTTACAAGGGGATGATTAGTGATTGGCTAAACTATAATGGCGTCAGTGGTGGACCCCTCATATTCTGATTGGTTCACCTGTGAGCCCCCAAGACTAGGACCATTGTTGTTCCCAGCTCGCGGTGTACCTGGTGCTGGCAACAAAGTATGACTATGTGTCAGTGGCGGACAATGGACAGGTCTGACTATTAGCTGGTGTGCATGTCTTTCCCATCGTTGTCAGTGTCCAATTTGTCACTTCATTGTTGCAGTCTGTGTCCCAGACGTGGGACCCCAGCGCTTCTCTGGTCCATGGGGCTTGGCATCGTATCTGGTCACGTGTTGTGAGACTGCGGCTGGAGCAGAATTATGAGCATTTGATTTGTATTTCAGCTCTGGGAGTGTTTAGCAGTGGCAGGTGTAACCTTGCCCCAGGGAGCGCGGCATGTAGATTGCAACATTGCGGCCTTGGCTGCGGGCTCTTGACGGGGCTCGTTCTGCGCTATCAGCACCTTGCAGCTTTGTCTGAGCTGCTCCGGTCTGGGGACTCTGGCTTTAAGGCCTATCTTGGCCTAGTGTATGGGTGGCGGTACATAGTCCGTGTTATGGGGGTTACGAGGGGCGGCAGAGACTCATATGCATTAGTCCATATACAGGGTTACATCTTCATGGTTTTAATGGCAAGGAAGCATCTGTAAGCATGTACACAAGCTCTTCGGGTGTCTTGTGTTTCTGTGGTGCTGTAGTTGGCCTATGTGAAAAAGCAATGATGCATGTGTGAGTGTGAGAGGTCCTCTACGTCATAGCGCTGAGTATGTTTTTCGTATGGATTGGTGTGCGTGTGTGTTCAATGTGCTTGGTGGCACTTGTGTTCATGTCCACTGGCTATGTCGTCATGGCATCTCTAACGATGGTGATATTTTGTGGTTGCTGTCTAGTCGAGTTGATCCATACGGTCGGTATCAGCTTCACCTGAGGCTCCGGCACGTGGTTTCATTGAAGGGCAGCTTACTTGGCTGTGTGGGGCATGGCCACAGTGGATCTTTACCTCTGGGGCAGCTGTTAGCGGGTCGAATTCCTCTTGTGGTGGGTGCTTGGGTCGGGACGTCCTAGGCCATGGTCTGGATGAGAATCGGGGGAAGGGGTCGTCCCATTTTCCCTCTTCAGTCCCCCTTCTGGTCAACATGTCGACCACAACATTTTCCACTCTCTTGTCTCCTCGTACTCGCCATACCTTTGTTATTCCAGCCAAGTGTCCGTACCTGTCCACATGATCTTCAAATGACCAATACATATAAACACATCCGCCACCGGGTTTGCAATAAACCCATTTCCCAATGTAGCTTTTCGGGTTCCTTGGGTTCTCAACCTTTATTGATGGCGGGTACAAGTCTGCTTCTACTATCTGCTGGCACAGTCGTTTACATTCCTTAATAATGACGTCTGTGTGTTGGTCATCTTCTGCTGGCATTAGGACGTGCATATCAATCATTTCTTCAGCAGTACATTTGCACCTTTCCATCCATACTTTTATCCCCATCACAAAAGCCATTCCTAAAATTATGCATCCTGCCATAACCTTAAGACCATCTGAGAGCCAAGATCGCATCCAGGACCAGATGTAAGAGAACCATCTACTGTCTTTCTTCACTCCCTTTGCTTCTTCTTCCATCTTGGAGTGCATCTTGGTCAGCAGTGATACTGCCTCAAATAGCATGCCGTTGTCCTCATCAATGACAGAAATAAACGTGCAACACAAGCTTCCAATTTTTGTGCAAACACCTCCTTCCATTGCTGTTAGGAGGTCCAGCACATTTCTGTTCTGTAGGGCCACCATCCTGATCACCCTTAACTCTTCCTTTATCGCGTTGAATCCGTTAACCGTGGAATTTATTGTCTTCATTACCTCCCATCTTGTAATATGTATCCATTTCGCATTTGCATATGCCTGTACCCCTGGATGTATGATGGAGGAAAAGAACATAACCACTCCGATAAATAGCCTGTGTGCTGGTGGAATGTCACTCAGGGCAGTTTCTGACTTTCCCCACAGGTAGTTCCCTGTCAGTGGTTCTCCTTGTCTTTTTACTCTTGATAGATGGGTAGTGTTGTTCCGTTTCTTTCCTCCTCCCATCTTCAGTAACCTTTTCTTCCTTTTATTTCCTTCATCCATCTTAGGGAAGTTTTCCATGTTAACATGTTTTATGGTACTACCAGTGATGGTACGTTGATGTGTACCATGGTGCACACTCCATTCCAAAATGGTGGCAAGCTGCTGTATGCCTTTGATCTGCAGACCCAATAGTGGTCCATCAGAACTGCTGTTCCAGCACCCCCCTCAGGAATCTTTATTGTTCTCTTGCAACCTTCATTTGCTCCAACGTCAACTTCTCCATCATGCTTGTAACACAGTGTTGGTGCTGTGAGTGGAAGTATTGTTATGAGTTCCTCCTCTCTATCTAACCATGTCAGCAGTGCTTCACTCTTTGTCCATTCCTTGTAGCATTTGTCGTTTACTTCTTGCACTGTCATCACCGGTGACTTTGCCAATGTCAACACTTTGCTTCCCACAACTCAGTCCACCCATCCACCTTTAGTGTACACCTTGCCATATATTAATATCAGTGGCCTTTCCCAGCATCCTGGTTCTCCAGCAACTTTGTTTGCGTACCACTCGCATGGTAGATCATTCTGTGTAATTTCTTCTGTCTCTCCTTTGTAGGGTCCATCTTTTATGTACTTGAGCCCTTTGGTCTGCTGCCACGATTCGACATACATTGGTAGTGTTTTGATGAAGTTATCTTCATAGGGGTACGTTGATCTTGATTTCCATCTTAGTGTTGCTCTTGTCCCTTGGAATTGCCCACATGTTTGGAACAATGCTAGGTACAACAAGCATTCAACAGTTGTTGCTGGCACTTCAGTTGCCACAAATGTTCTTGAGGCGCTCATGGCGTATGGGATCAACAAGCACACATAGCAGTTGTCCTTAGTCGTATCCTTGCCAATTTTGGACATGTGCTTGTAGCACATGTTGTTAGAAACGTGTGCGGAATCTGTAAGATATGTGTCGAACCCATGTACATCAATAGAAACACTACACTTATCCCTGTTTATGTTGGTCCCCGTACTACTTGTACCACCTGACACCATGCTCGTTGCAGCCATTTTAGGGGAGATGCTAGTAGAGGGAGAGGCCATCAAATAAAAAGCATAGTAGGCCTGCCAGACAGCGGCAGTAATCAGACCAGTGGTAAAAAATATCCCTAGCATTTTTATTACAGTTGCTAGTACTTTAGATGATATAGGTGCCCACCTGAAAATCCCTCAAACACTGCGTTATTATTGTCAGTATTTTTATTTAAGCCCTGTTTATCAAATAATCATTCAATGCCCAGGCGAAAAGCTGTTGCCACGCTTTCCTTACTGTCCTATCTCTCAGGGCGGGTAATGCTGCGTGGAGATATGGGAATGATTGGGCTATTTTCATAAGGAATGTGTTATAATATACACATATTCTTGTTATCCTTAAGTGTTTTGGCCTTTTTATAACGTATACAAACTGGTGTGACAGTGTTTCTGGGGTGTTATCGTCCGCGGGTAGCATTTACCCCTGGGCAGTGACATATGCTTCAATGATGTATATTCCTTTCTCTTTTCATTACATATACAATAGCAATGCGCAATACCTGCATGTGCGAGACAAAAAAAGAAGAAAGCATGCACATGTTTACACAGTGTGGTGTATATTGCAGATTGTTTGACAATGTTCTTTATTAACTGGTGGCTGGTGGGGCTGGTGGGGGTTAATTTTAGCTAATTTATTTATTTTGCCTGGGATCTCGTGACCATAAGGTGGGCTATGGGTGGTTGGTTGTTTATGTTCTTTGGGGTATCCGGTGTCTGTACTGTGTCGTTGTTGTTACCAATTGTCGTTGCTGAAGCGTTGGCCCCTTCGCTGAGGTGAGGGAGGGTCTCTGCTTTGTAGGGCTTGATGTCATGGATGTGGGTCCCCACGTCTTTTCCTTTTAGCTTTATAGCCGTAGGGGCTATTTTTTCCACCAAATACGGGCCTGTAAATCTAGGATTGTTCCAAGTTCATTGATAATTCTTGAGGAGAACCTAGTCTTCATCTTTTACTGCCCCCTGTGCTGGTTGTTCCTGTTCCTCGTTGGTTGCTTCCCCTTGTTGATTGTTCTTCGACTCGCCCTTTGTCCGTTTGATCTGTTGAGAGATAAAAGCGGCGCTAGTAACCATGGAAGAGGCATACCCATGCATTTCTTCACCAAAAACAGTACTTGTGGCATGGCAGTCAGTTGTGGCCCTTGATGGTGGTGTGAGTAGGAGGTGATTTGACGTCCGGTCACCACCTCGTGGGGTGTGAGGTGGTGGTCCGACCCTGGCCTATGTCTCAACTCAAATAAGGCCAAAGGTAGGCAGTACAGCCAACTTTTTTTAGTTGTTTGTTGGATTTTTGCTATCTCTTCTTTTAGGAGGCCGTTGAGGCATTTGCATACTCCATTGCTTGCGGGTGATACGCGCATGCAAACTTATGTTTGATTCCCAAAAGGGCAGTTACGTGCTGGAACAGTTCATTGGCAAAGTGCGGGCCATTGTCTGACCGCAATACTTCGCATACCCCCCCACCTTGGGAACCCCTCGCTCACCAAGAATTTGGATGCTCTGAATGCATTTGCAGGAGAGCCGGGACCAGCCTCGATCCACCTTGAAAATGGGCACACCACTACAATCATGTATCTGTAAACTTGACATACATCGATCATGTCAACGTAGTCGATTTGTAGGTGCAGGAAGGGTCCTTCAGGCCAGGGTATTGTACCTTTGATCACTTGCAGTGTGTGACTGGCCATAAATTGCTGGCATGTGAGGCAGTTGCTAATGAAATTTGCAACATGTGAGTTTAGCTCAGGACAGAACCATGATTCTTTTATTCGTGCAGCAATTACTTCTTTCCCTGTATGCGTGGGACAGTGTAATTGGGTTAGGGCTGTTTTCAATAGGGCCAGGGGCATCACAACATTTCCGGTATTATTCTGTCACCATAGTGTATCTGTGGGGGACATGGTGCATCCTCTTTTAAGCCATAGTTCCTTTTCTGCCATTGGTGCTGCTGCCTGTAATTCCATGATCTGTGTCTCTGGGATGTGTGTGTACCCATCCTTCATCAACATCTGTCTAACCCCCCCTTATCTTTTTGTTTTTCTGGGGGGCCCATGTCTCGCCAAAATACGCAGCATGTTTTGCATGTGCATCTGCTGTTTCGTTACCTCTTGATATTAGGTCATCCCCGTTAGTGTGGGCCTGACATTTTACCAATGCTACCTCTTCCGGGTAATTAATTACTTCAATTAGTTCAGCCAGTAGGAGAGCATGTTGTACTGGGGTACCGTATGCTCTTCTGAATCCCCTTCTTTGCCATTGTATTAGTCCTGAGTGTACTATTAATGTAACATATGCACTGTCAGAATATATAGTTACTCTTTTCTCATTGCTTTCTTCTAAGGCCAAAATGAGTGCTACTAGCTCTGCTTCTTGCACAGAATAGTGTTGTGGTAATTGTATGCATTTTACTGGAACGTAAGTCCAATCTTCCCTCAATCGTACTACTGCTGCTCCTCTCCTTCTTATCCCATTGCTCTGATCAATTGTTGATGACCCATCTATGTACATTATTTCTCCCCCCTCTAGGGCATTTTCTTCCACTCTCCTGGTACTTGAGTACATTTCAATTGCCTGTGTGCAGCCATGTGCGTGCTCTCCTTCTTCCACTTCTTCTGCTATAAATCAGGCTGGGTTAACATTATTGCATCTTACTATTTTCAGCTCCGGTCTCGACAGTATGATCTCGTAACCTGTAGCTCTTTGAGTGGTCAATGTGGATTTCGGCTTGTTCAGTATTGCAAAAAGGGCGTGTTCCATGTATAGCATGGTGGGGCACCCCATGGTGATTGAGGAGGATTTTTCTACCGCAAATGCTGCTGCAGCTAGGCTCTGTTCGCACGGGAAATGACCCATCATTACAGGATCCAAATGGCCACTGTAAAATGCCACTGGTTTGTGTCCCATGCTTGTCTTTTTGTGTCAGTACTGCTTTCATTACTGCAGTATCACAATGCGAGAATATGTAAAATTGCTCTTCGTAGTTGGGGGTGCTAGAACTGGTGCAGTTGAAATGGTATGTTTTAATTTGTTGAATGCCTCTGTCATTTCTCTTGTCCATCCCAACTTCCTTTCTCCCCTTTGTGCTTCTCTAAGAGCCACGAGCAATGGTCTTATGTATGAGCTGTAGTAAAAGACCTATGCCCTGCAGTAGTTGCAAAGACCCAAAAATTGATGCATTTCTCTGATTGTCTGCGGCTGTGGTGTATTTGTTATTGCTTGTGCCCTTTGTGGTGCATTGTTCTTTCCTTTTTGTGAAATGATCTGTCCGATATAGAGCACCTGTTCTTGACAGTACTGCAGCTTCCCCTTGTCAACCTTGTATCCTTTCTCAGCCAGCATTGTGAGCATCTTTACAGAGTCCCTTCTGCACTTCTCCTCAGTGGTGCTGCAGATGATGATGTCATCTACATATTGCAGCACCGTACTCTCCATATCTATGTTTCCTAGATCAATTTGTATTACTCTGTTACAGATGGATGGTGACTCACAGTACCCTTGTGGTAGTCTAGTGTGTTTCCACTTTGTGTTGCGGTATGTGAAACTTGTTAAGTCTTGGGAATCAGGGTGTAGATTCATTGAGAAAAAGGCGTTTTTGAGGTCGATCACAATGAATCGTGACGCCTCTGCTGGTATTCCACACAGTATTGTTGCTGGGTTAGCTGCTATTGGGTACTCTAACTCTACAATGTGGTTGAGGGGCCTGAGATCTTGTATGAAATGCCAGGACCCTCCCTTCGCCTTGCGCACAGGATACACCGCAGTGTTGCATGGTGACTCTGATGGTATCAGTATTCCTCTATTCACTAGGGCAGTAATTGTTCCATGGATCCCTTCATCAGCTTCTTTGGATAGCGGGTACTGTTTCAGCCTGAGCAGCATTGCACCTTTCTTTAACTTTATTTTTTACTCCTCCAATGCTCTTTATGCAGCCTACGTCATATGTACTAGTGGTCCATAGAGAGGTGGGTACTGCTGCTAAATCTTCCTCGTAGAAGGGTACCTGGGTAGTAGTTGGTGCTTCTAGTGCCATTGCCATTTTTTGTGCTACCTCTTTGTATGTCACTCTCAACCAAATATAGACGCTCATCTGGAACACCATCTCCCCATCTCCTGCTTCATCTGAAAACAGATCCTCATCTGACACCTGTGTTAGCCTGCATCCTTCTGCCAGTGCTATTACTGCTCTCCATGCTTTCCCCTCCCCATCCTGTGCATGAACTACAATGTAGTCTGTGGTTGCCACAATGCTTTCTATGTCCGCTGATATTATAGCCCCTTCTCCTTCATTGGTCAGTGTTTCTGGTCTGAAAAGGTAAGGCTCGTCTCCTCCATACCTTGCCCTCAATTCCTGGTAGCCATGCTAGTGCCAAGTCCGTCCCATATTGGAAGAGGTCCCCATCCACTGGTTCTGCCCTCGCTACTGTTTTGCCGCAGTAAGCCTGAAGTATGTGTCGTGTTGTGAGCATGCTGATGCCTGGTGTTGAGCACACTATTCCGTTGTCAGTAAAGGATATAGTCATGTTCAACCTGCTGATGATGTCTCTCCCTAGTATGTTTACTGTCGATTGCTTTGAGTATAGTTGTGGAAGAGACAAGTCGTGATCTCCAACAGATAATGAGATGTTATCAGTGAAAGGAACCAGCCCTCGAGCCCCAAAGAATCATTGAGTGTGCATAGCTTCGCCTGACAAATTGAACTTTCCCTCCTTAATACAGGACCTAGTGGGCCCTGTGTCAACTAGGAAGGAAAATGTTTTGTCACCTATCGCCACCTTTATGCGTTGTTCCTGCGCAGGGTTAGGTGTTACCGATAGGATGGGACACATCAAGGACATCTGTGGGCTGTCCTATTGTGGGTATAGTGACTGTCCACTCCCTGTGTATAGGTTGTGACCTAACATTGTCACCCTCCCCAATTGTGTCTGTTGTATTGGTGTGTCTGCGGGTAGTAATTTATCGTCCTGTATTTGTGTGAGCTGTTGTACTGCCTGGACGTATTGTTATGCTGCCGCCACTTGCTGTTGTGCCTGTTGTTGTTGTTGTTGGTACTGTACTTGCGGTTGTTGTGGTGTTTATGTTTGTAGTTGTTGCTGATGAGGTGGTGGTGGTGCTTGTTGTTGTATTAGAGTGGTGGCGGTGGTGCTTGCTGTTGTATTAGTGCTCCTGTCCTCTGCTGCTGTTGTTGTTGGTAGAATTGTTTTCCCTCATTGTAACCCTGTTGCCCTTGCTCCCCCAACCTACTTGTGTCTGTCTTTCTCTGCACATGCGTGACATGTGTCCTACCATCCCACATGTCCACCACGTTAGTGGCTCCCGTGCTTGCCATGGGTATCCCCAGTGCTGTCTGGGTATCCCTGCTGCCCATATTGGTTCTGCCCCCGGAACCCTCTCCCTTGTAGTGGTGCTGCTGGCCCAAATCCCCTCCCTCTCGTGTGCCCGTCCCTCCCCTGGTAGTTGTTTGTGTACCCTTTTACCATTTGAGTGTATCCACCTCCCATCTGTGTTGTGTATTATGCTGTGTATGGTGGGGGTGGTGGCATTTGCTGTGTCGTCATTTGTGCTTGCTGTGGTGATGCTGTTTGTTGTTGTGTAGTGTCTTGTGTCGGTGTGGCCTGGGTGGTGCCTGTTATCAGTGCACCTTCCATGGCATATTTGGACAGTTTCTTTTGGACCAGTTTCGCTTCCTCTGCCTTTCTGTCTTCCTCCTTCTGTTTCATCTTTTCTTGCCATAGTCTACAATGGTGCACTATTGTCAACTGAATCTCTGGCCATGCCTTTGCTTCCATCCCTACTAATTTCTTTCATTGTCTATGTATTGGTTCTGGGAGACCTTGAATCAATATGTGGTAAAACATTGCTAGTGTTTTGTCCCACGGTTCCCGCATTTCCAGGCGCCACTTCTCCTGAATTTCCTGGATGTAATCAACAGGATCTTCATTCTCACGTATTTTGCATGATGTTATTGCTCCTATGTCTGAAGTGTCTGGGTATTGCACCCTCGGCACCTGCCACAGTGCGTGTCTGCAATTTGCAAATGGCGCCCCATCATGCGATGTGTCACTTATAGTTATTCCTGGGAATCCCGCCCTCTTCCAAATGTCATCTGCTGCATCACCCAGTATTGAAATTAACAACCCCTTTACATCACCCACCGCTAGTTTTTGCCCTGCAGTTTGTTTTTCCATTTCATATATCCATTTCCCAGCCCCTCCGCTCAGGGATGGGAGTCTGCATTTGATGTTTTCCTTGTCTGCATGTTTCGATGGGACATATTGTGGCCTTGCTCCCCCTCTCTCTAATAATGGCATTAGAGTGTACTCCTTTACTTCCCCTGGCGTTCGTATGTGGGGATGTGTGAGCTTATTTGCTGTCCTTTTCCATGTCAGAAAGTTCTTCAATAAAATCAGTAATGTGTTGTGTTACTCTGTCACCTCCTATGCTCTTGTTCTTCCTCTGTTGACCCACTTGACCCTCCCTGTGTGTATCAGCTGATTCTTCCATTCTGTGTCCTGGGAGGTCTCTGAGACTTTTAACATATGGCGTGTGTTGCGCTGGCGCTGTCAGTGGCCGTGGCGTTCTTCCACTTAGTTGCCTTTTCTTTTCCTTCCCTGTGTTTTCTTCTTCCCGCGTCTCACATTCCCATGATGACCCGTAGTCTGTGCGTGTTATGTATAATTTGCTTAACCCCTGCCCGCTTCCATCACTTCGTCCTGCGCACAATCCCTCCTCCTCCTCACTGCAGAATCCATCTGAAAATGTCAATCCTGGGCCTGGGCATTTTCCCCCCACTGTCACTGTTCCTAAGTCTATGTTTGTGTACTCACCTGTCTTTTTTGCGCCCCTCTATGCCTGTGTCGTCGCTGCCTCCTTATTGCTACACGTGTACGTCTTGGCCCCGTGTTCCTTGCATGTCTCTCCTTGCGCTGTATTGTTTTGCTTGCCCACTTCACCACCTACTTCTGTTCGTACTTTGCAAAGCTCATTCATTATTGCATCGCTTACCTGTTCTAATATGTGTTCCTCTTCCTCTTTGTTCCCCATATTCTGCCCTCCCTTGCCAGTATACTTTCTATAACCTTCCCCTCTTCATATTTTTGTGCGCTTTCCGATATAATCTTCTTCCTCCATAGTCCCATTTCCCTGTCATTTTCTTCTCGTTCCTCTTCTTTTATCCTAAACTCCCGCTGCTCCATGCGTGCCACCCTTTCTGCAATTGCCCTTATGCAGTCCTCTTCTCGTGTCCTCTGTTCTTCCTCTTGCCGTTTTAACCTTACCTTGTCCTCCTTGCTTCCATTCCTCTTCCCCTTCCTTTCCCGCTCTTCCTGCTCGAACTGTACTTCCCTTAATTCAACTAACCTTACCTCCAACATCTCCTCTTCCTCCTGTGTCATTCTCCCTTCCTCCTTTCTACTTACCTCGCACCCCCTCTGTGTGTTTTCTGTTTCTTCTTTACTTACCTTCTTTACCGCCTCTTTCTCCTCCCCTGTTAATGTCCCTCGAAGCTTCAGCAGCACCTGTGCTGCTATCCATTCGTCTGGTCCTATACTTTCTAAGTCTAGCTGCACCATTTTTTCACCTCTTGTGCTTACCTGGTGCTTGCCTGTTTGTTTCGTATCTGCTGCACTCCTCGCGCCAACCCCCTTTTGGTAGATGCCTGCTGGCGCATAGGGTGGTGGGCTGTCTGCAGGGTTGGAATATCCCTCAGCAGCTGTTAATTGTGATCGGGTAGCTTCCCTCAATTCCCTCATTGGATACAGCCCTTCTGCCTCCTTCTTCGCTTCTTTAGTTATGGGTGTCTCTTCTCCACCTTCCTTTTTTACCTCTGCAACTGTGAATGATCCTTTTGATTCTTCCTCACTTTCCTCAGCACTGGGTGTATTTTGGGGTGCTTTGCACCCGCCCTCTACGCTCACCTCTTCTTCCTTCACTCCCTGCATGGTGAACATCCCTGGTACTCCTGGTGCACACCCCTGGAACATTTTCCAGAGGTCGAAAACTTCCAAGTGACCTGCTAGTTTCTTCCCCTTATATATGTTATGTACATATGCTAACAGCGAGTGTTGGGTGCACATATCAAAACTGCCGTTGGGTGGCAAAGGTATCCTTATTTTGTTGTCTGTCCCTTGTGTCCATTCAATACTGTACTTTACTATTTTATCTCTGTGTGGTATTAGTGTTGCACAGATATGTTGGAGTGGCAGCGCTGGCCCTGAACCCTAACCCTGCCCCCGCCCCATCCCATAATACACAGACATCTTTAAAACTTTACGTTCTCAGCACCACGTTTACCTGGCCCCGTAAATTGGGGTCTTCCGACTTTCTGCTGCAAGGAAAAACTATTTTTTATTGCAATACTTTTGCGTGGGTGCTCTTTACTTCTACAGCAGTGTCACCTTCCTTTATGCTTCTCCTTCCGGAACTAGGGTCCCCTTCGACCCGTGGTGCACAAAGCCCCATGTGGCTGTGTGCCCCGCGCGGCGTGCTTTTGAGCTGCCCCGCCTTTCCTGTGCCGCTGCTACTTGGCACGCCTGCAACGTACTTCTACCTCCTCCTCCTTCTCCTCTGTCCTCACTGCCAGCGCAGTGTATGCTCTTCTGGTCCCCCTCCCGCCGGCAGCACCACCTCCTTGTGTGACCCCCGTTGTTGAGCGTGTGCCGGCGTTCTCCGTGCGTGGCCGCCTCTCCCCCTTCACCCCTCCCTTACCACGCGTCCCTGCCCAATCACTCTTGGAGGAATGAGACTGCGGTGTCCTATGCAAGCCCAATGGGTGATATCACCAACTACTCCAAGAAGTTACCGGTACGTACTATTAGAACAAAGGATGAATGCATGCCATATTTGACAAACTTGTTCCCCGTTATCTCCACAGCTGTCTTCCCACCACACCTGGAGTGGTGTATTTGTCAATTACTTCGTTATTATAACCGTACTGGGCAAGCTGCGTCACCTCGCGTGTGATACGCCCTCTCTCTAGAGGAGCTTAACCAGCCAGTAATCTTCCGCACTGAGAAACAATCTAGCTCCCTCCTGTGTGAATATGTCATCTATTCACAGAGATAAAACACTCAATCAATAGGAATCCTCATCTATTCATTGATCTACAACACCAACTCATAGGAATGCCACACCACCCTTACCCAGGTGCCCGCACTCTCGACCAATCAGCGCGATCCGCCAGTCACACATGGGTGCTTGAAGCCCCACCCAGTTTGCTCCATAACACTAGAGGGGACGGCCCTCGTGCCAGTCCCCGCTACACCTTATACAACGATCGCTGTTCTATTATCAAAATCTTTTCTTAACACCCTGTAAGAGCCACCCGCTACTCTCTTTACAGTTCCTCCCACCTCCCGCACAACATTGTATTGCTGGTTGTGTGTGCCATACTCGCATGCCAGTGCCGCTCGACTGCGGTGGTGCCCTCCCAATCAGCCTCCTCTCCTCATCTGGACCACGCCTGGACACTCGCCAACCGCGGGCGGGATGCTTCTCAATTTGGCTCCCGACGGCCAATCTCCGGATTGCGCTGTCCGGTCGTCTCGCAGTTCCGCGATGGTCCTGTAGTCCACCAAAGGGGGCAACGGTGGAGGGGGCCGCGTTGCCGGGCCACCTTGATGCAAACGGCCTCGTTGTGATCTGGCTCAGTCTCGGCAGATCTCAGCAGTGCCTCCAACTTGTCAGGGTAATTTCCCGGGGGTCGACAAGGCCGTCCACGGACCTCCGGGGTTGGGGAGGCCCCAACTCCTCCCGCGTCCCAACAGAGTATGAGGCACACACAAGAGCAAAGAGTTACTGCTGTTTATTGCACAAAACAGGCAGGGACGGGCTCACAGGTCATAGGCATCCGAGAGACCTCTCGATCATGGTGGGCTCGCAGGCCCTTTTTCTAGCTGTATGACGCAGCTACGTGCGTCACCTAGGAAGACTGGCCCCAACACCTAACGCCATCTCGGGTTGGCTCCCCGAGTGATAGGGTCAGTATAGCTACATATAGGAAAGTCTGTTAGTGGTGGAGGAAGGGTCAGGTAGTACGCTTGGGCCATCCCTAATAATTGCTACAGATACGCTTGGGCCATCCCTAATAATTGCTACAAGAGAATTGTTACAAGGGGACGATTAGTGATTGGCTAAACTATAATGGCATCAGTGATGAGCCCCTCTTATTCTGATTGGTTCACCCCCGAGCCCCTAAGCCTGGGACCATCGTTCCCAGCTCGCGGTGTACCTGGTGCTGGCAACAAAGTATGACTATGTGTCAGTGGCAGACAATGGACAGGTCTGACTATTAGCTGGTGTGCATGTCTTTCCCATCGCTGTCGGTGTTCAATTTGTGACTTCATTGTTGCAGTCTGTGTCCCAGACGTGAGACCCCAGTGCTTCTCTGGTCCATGGGGCTTGGCATTGTATCAGGTCGGCCTGGTCACGTGTTGTGAGACCGTGGCTGGAGCACAATTATGAGCATTTGATTTGTATTTCGGCTCTGGGAGTGTTTAGCAGTGTCAGGTTTAACCTTGGCGCGGGGAGCGCGGCATGTAGATTGCAACATTGCGGCCTTGGCTGTGGGCTCTTGCCGGGGCTCGTTCTGCGTGATCAGCACCTTGCAGCTTTGTCTGAGCTGCTCCGGCCTGGGGACTCTGGCTTTGCGGCCTACCTTGGCCTGGTGTATGGGTGGCGGTACACAATCCGTGTTATGGGGTCGCGAGGGGCGACAGAGACTCATATGCATTAGTCCATATACATGGTTACATTCTCATGTTTTTAGTGGCGAGGAAGCGTCTGCAAGCATTTACACAAGCTCTTCTGGCGTCTTGCGTTTCTCCGGTGCTGTAGTTGGCCTATGGGATAAAGCAATGATGCATGTGTGAGTGTGTGAGGTCCTCTACGTCATAGCGTTGAGTATGTTCTTCGTGTGGACTGGTGTGTGTGTGTGTTCAATGTGCTTGGTGGCACGTGTGTTCGTGTCCGCTGGCTATGTCGTCATGGCATCTCTAACGATGGCGGTATTTTGTGGTTGCTGCCTAGTCGAGTTGATCCATGAGGCTCCGGCACGTGGTTTGATTGACGGGCAGCTTCCTTGGCTAGGTGGGACATGGCCACAGTGGATCTTGAACTCTGGGGCAGCCGTTAGCTGGTTAAATTCCTCTTGCAGTGGGTGCTTGGGTCAGGATGTCCTAGGCAATGGTCTGGATGAGAATCGGGGGAAGGGGCCGTTCCATTTTCCCTCTTCAACCCTTAGCCCCAAGACTGAGGGAGAAGAAAGCCTGGGGGTACTTATACAAGAAGAGGCAGGAGACTCCTTAAGCCTGGTCTCTTGTTTCTAGTTGTTTGGATTAGCTGTCCTAAGAGTCAGGAAGTCTATATCAGTTCCTAGATGGTGTCACACTCCACATTCATTTGTTTATAACAGATGGAAGTGGAATAGGGTATGTTAGGAAAGATTCTTTTGTGTGCAAACTTTCCATCGATAGTTTTCTATGGAACTCCATTTGTTTTGCTCTGTTTTTATCTCGTGCTGACGTTTACAAGGGAAGTAAAGCCCTTGCCTTTTTGTTAATTGTTATGGGGAAACTTATTAGTCCTTCAGAATATCAGTACTGGGAAACTATGTTTCTTTTTTTAATTCTTGTACTTTTTAACATTGCACACAGCACCTTAATGTGCAGTGCAATGAGGATACTTTTGTGTCACCCTAGCTTTTTTACACTTGTGATTTTCTGTTACTTTTATATGTGCATAAAGACAAGCTAGTGACAGCAGTTCAATTTTTGCTGTTTTTACATATTTTTGGAGTGCACATTTGCTTTTTCTGAGCTGTTGTGTGTGTGTGGCCCAGGAAGGGGACTGGAACTGTCTAGTTCCAATCCACATCTCTGGTGCCAGAGAGTCAGGGTGTGGGACAAATGTGAAACCAGTAGTTGTCCCTTATTTGGACAACTGCTGGCTGTTTTAATGGTGCACATCCTTACCGTTGATGGGCTTGGACTTACTTCCAGCTCAGGTTTGGAATAAGAAGAGTGCCTCTGCAGCCATTTCATCAGATCTGCTTTGGAGCCAACAATCCCTCGAAGATGAGCAGCCAGCTGAAGATCTGAAGAGGGACAGCATCCCTTCTAGTAGCCAGCTCAGTGAAGCCCTGCTCCTCTGCTTGATCTCCGAAAACCCTGAGGGGTGCTTCAGCACTTGGACTAGTGGAACCAACTAGTCTCAATGCCTTCTCGAGGATACAGCCCTTCAGATCCTTTGGAAGTGTCCCTGGACTGCCTGGTAAACTGACTAGCTCTCTCATAGGCTACTTAGCCAGAACCGATGCTTTTTTCCGAAAAGATGTCTGGATCTTTAGTGGTCACCAAAATGGGGGGAAGTCTAGAATCAAAGATTGGATGTACTCCCCTAGCATTCGGCTGCATTATAATATTGAGCTGGTACTGCAAACTGCCATGTTTAAACAACTGTTTCTTGCTTGTGCGAGGTGAGGCTTTAGGCTTTACTTCACATGTCCTTGTGATGACGGTTCTTCACCTAGTGTGTAGCTATGCTCGCCTTCACCTCTCTCGCCTCTGACATGTTTCCTTTTTTGGAATATGTAAGTGTGTTTTAGGCTCCCGTTTTCTTAGGAAAAGCGGCTTTAGCAGACGTAAGTCATAATACTGTAAGCATGCTCCACTGCCTCAGACCGTGTGTGAACCTTCGTGGAGCATATGCATCTTCACTAAATGTTTCACTTTATGCTGTCCTTCCTGATAACAGGGTCTTACATATAAGAACACAGTTGGTATCAAATACTTGGATAGAGAGGTTTTATTACCTGCTTGTAACATTGTTTCATTATGATTCCTTGCCCTATCTGGACCTCCCCTTCCATTGAAATTCATGTGTTCCTTTGGTTATAAGAGAATGGTGCTTGAAGGGAGGGGGGTTCTCACCTGTGTCAAAGTCTTGTACTGTTGTTGGTATGTTTTGTGCTGTTGATTGCTTTTTTACTAATAAATTGTTAACCAATCCACCAGAATAGTCAGTGGTCATTTTTCCATGACACCAACATGTGTCCAAAGTAGCTTTCTCCTCGAATTTCAGCTCTTCACCATCAAGGGAACCTGCCCTGGAGCTGCCTGTCATCGCGTGTGTGGGGAGACTGACACTGGAACATGCCTTCCTCCAACCTGTGATGTGTCCTGAAGTGGTCTACATTGCTGTACTTTGCATTTCTTCTGCGAAAAGGGTTGCATCTTGTTTTCCCATTCAATTAGAAGAATCTTCGAACCTGCTACTCCTGGTCACCTCTCACTGGAACAAACAGCTGGCGACTGAGCCCCCAGTTACCCCCAGATGATCCACAAAAACAAAGACATCTGGGAAAATCGGAGTCAGGGCAGTAAGTAAACGCCATTGCGCCCGCCCCCCTTTTCCTTTGTATGATAACATTGGTAACCAGTCCCTTTTTCTCCTAATTCCATTCCACTCACCTTTGTTTGTCAAAACTGGGTCAGGTATCTTTCCCCTGGGGTAGCCTTGGGTCTGGAAGAAAGAAAAACTATTACTTACCTCTGGTAAAATTGTTGTAGAACTTTTAAACTATCAACGACACAAGCCTTCTGAATCCTACCTCAGATTAAACATTCTGGAGAGAAACATTGTGTGGTTCCTGTGACTTTTGGGCACAAGGCCCCATTCATCTTAAGGTTTGGACTTTTTATCCCAGGATGGTGTTTGTGATCTGGTTCCATCATTTACTGCATCTAAAATACTTACATGCTCTGCTGGTTAAGTCATCTGATGTGTATTTGGACCTATGGGGACTGTATATATTTGTATCATAGAGTGTTGTGCGATAATACTACCCGTTAGATTCATTTTCCAATGTGTTCATAAGGCCTATAATAAATAACTGTATTTGTATACTTGACTGTCTAAATTGAATTATTGGGTGCCACACTGTCTGGACTCAGTGAGTGCCCATAAACCCTTTCAAACTCTCCGGAAACTATGCCTTGAGTGCTCATCCAGTACCTTGATTGGGTTTTCGGCAACCTCTCAGAGCTCCCTGTTTATCATAACTACGATGACCTCCTAATATCTGTCCACAAGGCCAGATTCTAGAAATCTTTCTTAACGTATAGGACAGGGAAGGTGTTGACAGTAGCATGTATGCAAAGGGTTAGAACCCCCTTTCAAGATGGCCCACTGGAAGGTCTAAGGATTTGTATAAAATTCAGGGAAAGTAGTACTTCCTAGTAAGGTGATGTCCTTCTTTTATAAGCAAGTAGGATTCTAAAATGGTTGCCAGTCAAGACAAAATCTTCGATGCGTTCTTTGGCCCTGTGTCTTCAATGTACCATGGCACTGTTTCAGACACTTCCTTTGTGTTTTATCGGCTTTTTATCCTGGTGTTCTCCTCCTAGTCCTTCCTTCCCTTGATGCCCGGCTGCCCCTCAGGCTCCCTTTTCCCCCCGTCTTGGACAATCCCTCATGTGGTCCACTTATTCCCTATTCCAACTGCTACATTTCTTCCTGGTGTACCTACCTACAGTTATTGCTTATTCCCGCTCCAGTGTCAGTTCTCAGCTTAGTTTCAACATTCTGTTCAGGTCCATGACAGACTAGGTTTCTCTCCCTGTTGTCTCCACAATGATTACCTTGGATTTTCAGCAGCAGATCTTGCCTGACACTGCCTGATGTAGAGCTTTTCAGATTAATTGGGATCACAGGGGAGTTGTCTGTTACTTTCCTTCTTCCCTCCGTACATGCCTAATGAGAACCTCTTCAGGTCTTCCTACTTACTTTCCTCTTCTTCTCATTTTTCACTGGCTCACGAATCCTGGGCAATTATGTAGCTCTCATCACATTTTGGGGGAGTTTTTTCTCTACTCCCAATGCCTTTTCCGCCCTCCTCACCATACTGGAAGTGACCAGAGAGAAGTGGCCACTCTGGCCAGCAAGCCAGCTATCTTATTTTCCCAACATGGCCTTTAGTATCTAAGGAAGACAATATGGTTATATGTCGTTTCACCGACAGGCATTTTAACGACTGCCTTTTTTATGAGGACACTATTACAACAAAAGTCACTGATTTTTTTTAACTATTCCCGGCCCCGCAAACCCTTATCTGCCCTTTCCCACCCCCAAAATTTCTATGACTTTTTCAAAATGATGTACTCGTAAAAAAAGGCAGTCAAAAAAATGCCTGTCGATGAAACGACAGTATACCGACAATATAGTAGTTGTGATTACTTGTCTTCTAAGGTTCCAGTCTGTGTGGGTTCTTGATCCAGTTGTGTCTGCGTGGGTGAGTGGGCACAGCTTGTTAGATACAGTAATTCCATTCTGAGATATTGTATCCTTTCTATTAGTTCTGTGTGAGGTGCAGCCCACCATTAAGTGTCGCAGTATACGTTTATGCAGAAGAAGAAGACCAAACATACAAAAGCTTATGAGCCATCGGTGTGGGCCATACATCCTAGTAACCACGGGGGGTTAATTTGGTTCAAAATATGATGTATGCATAACTGACTGAGATTTTTTGCTATCTCCTGTCGTATATATTGTTCATGAATATATGTCTTGTACCACGTTATGGGCGCCCTGTCAATTAATTATGAACAATGGTTGAAGTGGGCGGGAGCGGTCGGGAGCGGTGCTCCTCAACTTCTTTTAATTAAGTTTTACTGTTCCTATACTTTTTCTGACATAATGATGGTATTGATTGATTGATTTTAGAAATTTTGCATCACAAGGATTTTTGTTGACAAGCTATGGCATATTGCCCTGATGAAGGACCAATGGTCTGAAATGCATAGGCCTATTCTCGGTCTTTGCTATGAACTTTAGAACCACTGTCTGGTTCATTCTATTGGATTAAAGATGAACTATTTTGCATAATTTTGATTGAACACATTTTTTCTACCTGAAATCGTTATACCAGTGAAGACATCAGAAATTTGTTGAAGCAAATTAAGCCCTCGTGGGTACTAGGATTTGCAGCCCACATCGATTTCTCATAAGCCTTGGTCTTCTTCTTAATCCAGTTCACATTTTCTCCACTAGTGAAAATCCTACCAAACAAAGGAGTGGGGGTATCACTGCCAGCAGAGTGGGGAGTTGACATCACTCAGCATCACCCGGCAGTGCTACAGCGCACATCAGTGATTTGTGGTCGATGTTAGCTTTTCAGAAATCGAGCTCTGCTGCTTTTAACCCACATTTGCATGAGCCATTCTGATTTTAAAAAGGTGTCTGTGTGAATTGCTTCAGGGGGAATTTGCACAGGGGGAAAACACTATGTCGCTTTCTTTCACTTTTGCCAGAAATCAAAGACTTCATAGTGTCAAGAAATGAAGACATCGGCCAATTATGTAACATTTCCTGGCTACTTGATTTGGCATTTCTGGCAGATGTTACTGAGAAATTAAATACCCTGAACTGTGAACGGCAAGGCAAAGGTAAAACCATTGCTAACATAATAAGCGCAGTAAAGACATTTAAGTCCAAACTTAACCTTTTCAGTGAACAAGTGGTGAAAAGGAAAATGCATCATTTTCCTTCTGTAATCCAAATGATGACAGAGAATACAGCTAGTTCTGAACTCCTGAACATTGACTAATACAACAGTCTCCTGAGCAGGCTTAAGGAAGAGTTCAGTGACCGGTTCAGGGATTCCAAAAGGATTGAACTGTGTGTGATGTTCAGCTCAAACCCCTTCATGGAACTCAATGTTTGTGAACTTACAGAACAAATGAGTGAGCTGTTTAACCTGAACAGTTTTGCTATGGAAATGGAGATTGTCAGCCTCCTAGGGGACATTCAGTTGAAAAGCAGACAATCTCACACCAATTTCTGAGGCATTGTTGATTACAAGGAGTACAATAACCTTTGCACAGTAGCATTGAAAGTGACTTCTCTGTTTGGTTCCACCTATCTCTGTGAATCTGCATTTTCAGATATGAACTTCATCAAATCGAAATTTCGAACCCGTCTGACCGATGAGCATTTGAGTGACTCCATCCGAGTTGCTGTATCACATTATACAACAGACTACAGAGCACTGGTGGACGGTATGCAGTGTCAGCTTTCACATTGAATGTCCCAATCATTTCCCTACATTCTGAAAGTCTTTTTATGCGACAGCTTCTAATAAGAAATAATGCAATAAAAAGGTTTTTGAACTTATTAACATAATTGTGAAGGCATATGTTATTCCCTCTATTTATAAAGGGAAAATGAACAGCTAAAAAAAATGAGCACAAGTTCTGATGTTTATGAACATCTCCCACCCCAGATATCGCCTGCAAGTAGCCTTCCACTATTGGCCCTCCACTGAAAGTAGCTCTAGCCAACGTAAAGGTTGGAGACCCCTGCTTCAGAATCTTATTTGGGTAAACAGTTCTCGATTGAACCAACAGTGATACAGTGCTTGATGAAAGTAGCATGATCTTTTTGGTGTTATTGGGCAATAGCTCCCTTTCCCCCTCAATTTACCATTAACCTTCCAACAAACAATCATTCCTCTCTTCCCGAGGCCAAGCATCCAAACATGTCAGGATATCCAGGCCTGCCCTCCAACCAACACCTCAATGGGACCCTGCACGACAGACCAAAACAAGCTAAGCTCTACTCAATGTCATTGCCTTCTGTAATTAATTACCAACGTGAATGAAGAAGAGCAGAGCCCGCAACTTACAAATGAGCGTCTTGAAACCAATCACACTGCTATCTAACTTCCGCTTGCATAGATCCAGATAAATTCCAACTGGCCCTGTGCTCCATTTCAATCCATCATGCAGCCAATACTAGCTATAGATTCAAATGTATAGCTTTTGTCTGTAACCTATTATAAATGTTATGGCCAGCCATATTAGTGTCTCTTAAAGCTGTATTCTACTCTCTTATAAATGCATCCCATGGTAAATATAAGATGATGGTCTACTGGAAATCCAGCTGAAGCATCAACACACTTTCGAATGGCACTCAGCGCTACAAGGCCACACCTGTGTCAACTTAGCACTTTGCAAATACCAAATGACATCATTTTGACTGAGTGTGTTGTGTCCAGTGTTGGAGGTACGGCCATATGGGCATGGTCTTTTCCAAGTCCTTTGTGGCTTTAAGATCCCAATTAGTGCATATGTTTCAAGATCTGCTTATCTCTGGAGTGGAATTCTACAGTGGTCCCACCATTAATCCCTGGCATCTATATGCCCATATGCCCCCCCCCTTTCCTGGACCTGAGCTGAGTGAAACAATTGCTAGGGTGGCCATCTTACACCAATGTCACCTGCATGTATATTTCAGTGGTCAGAAGAATGAATCAACATGAGAAGGTAGATGGTTACATACAAAGGATTCAGTGGTGGATAATGTCTTCTTTGACCTCCACAGACTGAAGAGGATCCTTCCATGCATCCAGTGAGATGGGGAGGAGAAGCGTTCACCTTTCATTAATGGGTACTCTCAATAAGATTACTATAATGGTACTTATGGAGGAAATCCAAGCAGGTGGCGGAAAGGCCTTGGCAAACAAACGTTGTCAAAGCTGATCGTATTTGCATTTGCATAGTGAATAGCAGTTGTAGCTATGGGCCCATATGGAAGCCCTCTCAGGCAGTATATGAATGGCCTTTCCATCACGTAATAGAAGAATGAGTTCCCATCAAGCACCATAGAAAAGCCAGTATACAGACTAACAAAGAATATTCGTGTATCCCCTAGAAGGCATTGTCGATATTTCCTTCACTGTGAGGGCAAGAGTATAGCAATGAGAATTGTGAAGGGTATTGTGCTGTAGCACCTTGAAGCATTTGTTGCGCTGTATGGAATTACCATGCAAAATACTTCAGACCCGATAACCGCACATACTCAGAGGAGATGGTAAAATACTACTTCAATCTCATGGAGTAAAGCAGGGCGAATATACATTCATCAACTCGACTCATGCAGGATCACACTGCATTTTCAATCATGCGTAGTTTATATTATGCTAGATGAGTCCTCTATGATGTCATCCTATGTGGAAAACTTCAAAAGCCTATCGAGGGGTGGGATTGGATTAAAGGACCAAGTCTACATATAAAATGCATACATTTTAGTCTCTCATTGGCAGCCCCTTATGTGTAGGATGCACCATGAGTTACTTCTAGTCATGTGGCATAAAGCAAGCGCCACAGCGAAGAATATGGCAGCAGATTTCACTTACTTTAAAAATTGTGTTTAAATCACACCTAAATAGTTAACCCTTTGGTCAACATTCAGTTCTGAAGAAGGTTGCATTAACAAGTGGATGAATTCTGGGAAACCCAAACAGTCAACCAAAACATATGGAGACTTTTTTCTGTGTAAATTGATTAGACACAGACAGTACCATCTGTCATTTAGGTGGAGGACATTTGCACAGTGAAACAGACTGAATGTTGACCAAGGGGTTAACTATTAAGGTGTGATTTAAACACAATTTTGAAAGTAAGTGAATGGATGGTAGGAGTGAATGTGTGTGAGTTAAATTTTTTGGAAATATTTCGAAATATGTTTTAAGAATTGATATTTTATATCTGTGTATGATAATACAACAAATATGAATCTAAAGAGTGACATGTATTGTTATTTATAAAAATACATGTAGAATATGTACCATTCCCTATCCTACTGGTCCATTGTTCTGATTTGTTACTGTTACTAGCCTGGAGGACCAGGGATTTTTGACCAGGCACCCATTTGTTTATAGATATACAGGTGACCAGAGGGCCACTTCATTCTTCTTTATCGTTGTAACTCCTGCATCATGGAGTATATGTTTCTGTTACTGCTTCAATTACATTGTTTATTCTTACGTATCTTTGTATCGTTCCAACATAGGATCATATATCTTCTTTTAGACACTTTTACTGTTCTAAGACTTTGTTTTAATGTATATTTATGTTGCGTATCACTTCATTCATGGTGGCTTTTAGACAACTTGGCAAGGAACATCCCTCTTGGTAGGTTTCTTCCACTGTTTCGATGTGAGGGTATCTTCTGAATGGCTGCCTGACTGCATATAATTTCTCGTACACTCGACGTGGTATTGACATGTCGCATAAACTTGTACAGGGGTTCCCAATCATAGCTCCTCGTCTGTTATTCCAATAGGATGGAGGTGAGGGGGCGTTGACTAGGAGGATGCATCCACTTGCTCCTCTACAGCCTGCGGGGAACAGTATGTGGGACAGAAATCACTCTAATGGAGCGGTCACTTGGGAACTGTAAGGAACCATTGGGGCAGGAGTTTGCAAGGCGTGTGCAGAGTGAACGGCAGGGAGCTCAGGAATGGAAGTCCTGTGAGAGAGAGCAGGAACTTCAAAGGGCAGATGGCAATCTGTAAGCAGGCAAGGATAAGCAGGGACAGAGTGAGGGGCAGAGGGCAAAGGGGGCACAGTAAAACGCAGGCAGTGCTGTGAGGGATAGGGCATCACGTGAGTGCCAAGGGTCTCAGTGAAGATATAGCAGCACTATGTGGGAGACATTGCACATTACAAATAAGTAAATGCATTGTGAGCAAAGGGCTCAGGGATACAGGGACATGTGAGAAGCAATGATACTATGTTGGGAAATGAGGATGTATGTGGGCTGGGTCTTCTGAGATGCAGGAGTTGCTTTAAGAAACTGGGGCCAGCGAGGGGACACTTTGAGTGAGCATCCACACTATGCAGGACTGTGGATGCTGCATGACATAAAGGCAGTTGTGAGGGACAGGCAGCACTGTGAAAGTCAGTAAGTAATGCAAGGGTCAGGGAGCACAGGGAAAGGCATTTAGTAATGGCAGGGAGAGGGAGCACAGCGAAGAGCCAGGGAGCACAGGGAAAGGCATCTAGTAATGGCAGGGAGAGGGAGCACAGCGAAGAGCCAGGGAGCACAGGGATAGGAAAGCCAGGGAGCGCAGGGAAAGGAATGTAGTACTGTTAGGGAGAGGGAGCACAACGAAGAGCCAGGGAGCACAGGGAAAGGAATGTAGTACTGTTAGGGAGAGGGAGCACAGCGAAGAGCCAGGGAGCACAGGGAAAGGAATGTAGTACTGTTAGGGAGAGGGAGCACAGCGAAGAGCCAGGGAGCACAGGGAAAGGAATGTAGTACTGTTAGGGAGAGGGAGCACAGCGAAGAGCCAGGGAGTACAGGGAAAGGAATGTAGTACTGTTAGGGAGAGGGAGCACAGCGAAGAGCCAGGGAGCACAGGGAAAGGCATTTAGTAATGGCAGGGAGAGGGAGCACAGCGAAGAGCCAGAGAGCACAGGGAAAGGCATCTAGTAATGGCAGGGAGAGGGAGCACAGCGAAGAGCCAGAGAGCACAGGGAAAGGCATCTAGTAATGGCAGGGAGAGGGAGCACAGCGAAGAGCCAGGGAGCACAGGGATAGGAATGTAGTACTGTTAGGGAGAGGGAGCACAGCGAAGAGCCAGGGAGCACAGGGAAAGGAATGTAGTACTGTTAGGGAGAGGGAGCACAGCGAAGAGCCAGGGAGCACAGGGAAAGGAATGTAGTACTGTTAGGGAGAGGGAGCACAACGAAGAGCCAGGGAGCACAGGGAAAGGAATGTAGTACTGTTAGGGAGAGGGAGCACAGCGAAGAGCCAGCGAGCGCAGGGAAAGGAATGTAGTACTGTTAGGGAGAGGGAGCACAGCGAAGAGCCAGGGAGCACAGGGAAAGGAATGTAGTACTGTTAGGGAGAGGGAGCACAGCGAAGAGCCAGGGAGCACAGGGAAAGGCATTTAGTAATGGCAGGGAGAGGGAGCACAGCGAAGAGCCAGAGAGCACAGGGAAAGGCATCTAGTAATGGCAGGGAGAGGGAGCACAGCGAAGAGCCAGAGAGCACAGGGAAAGGCATCTAGTAATGGCAGGGAGAGGGAGCACAGCGAAGAGCCAGGGAGCACAGGGATAGGAATGTAGTACTGTTAGGGAGAGGGAGCACAGCGAAGAGCCAGGGAGCACAGGGAAAGGAATGTAGTACTGTTAGGGAGAGGGAGCACAACGAAGAGCCAGGGAGCACAGGGAAAGGAATGTAGTACTGTTAGGGAGAGGGAGCACAATGAAGAGCCAGGGAGCACAGGGAAAGGAATGTAGTACTGTTAGGGAGAGGGAGCACAGCGAAGAGCCAGGGAGCACAGGGAAAGGCATTTAGTAATGGCAGGGAGAGGGAGCACAGCGAAGAGCCAGGGAGCACAGGGAAAGGCATTTATTAATGGCAGGGAGAGGGAGCACAGCGAAGAGCCAGGGAGCACAGGGAAAGAAATGTAGTACTTTTAGGGAGAGGGAACACAGCGAAGAGCCAGGGAGCACAGGGAAAGGAATGTAGTACTGTTAGGAAGAGGGCGCAAAGCGACAAGCCAGGGAGGTACTGTTAGGCAGAGGAAGCACAGTGAAAGGCAGTTAGTACTGTAAGGGAGAGGAGGCACATTGAAAGGTGTGCAGCACTGTTAGGGAGAGGGAGCATAGTCAAAGTCAGTAAGTACTATACGTTGCCCATGTGCGATACAGAGAGCACAGTGAGGGACTGGACTTCCTCTTAGTAACATGTATAAGGCCTTGATGAAGATGCCAAATATCCCTTCTCCAGGCAGGCAGGCCCTGTTTAGTCAGGTGACCCGGATATGCATAGCAATGCAGGAAATCCTTCCAGCCATACAAGCAAGCTTCCCTCAGTGATACAGAAACACTTTCCTCAGAGTTGCACCGAGATCCACAACCACCCCTCAATGTGACGCACGTGCGCACATCAATTCCTTGCACCACGCAGCTCAGCGAGACGGAGAGTGCCCTCACTGCGAGGGCCAAGCTCCCTTCATCACAGCTGGAATGTGCTTGCTTCCAAGCACCCTCAGTACAGATTCCAAATGCTCATCAGTGTGATGCCGCAGTTCCTTTTGCTGAGATATGCGGGCTTCCTCCGGGAGGCATTGGAACTCCTCTCAATGAGACACACATGCTCCACCCGTCAGATATCCAAGCTCCCGTCAGTGAGGCAAATTAACTCCTCTCCACGAGATGCACACGCTCCCTCTGTGAGACACCTTAGACCCCATCAGTGAGGCACAATAACTCTTCTATTGAGATGAGCCTGCTGCCTCTGTGAGACAGCCTAACTCCACCAGTGAAATGCAAAAGACTTCTTTGTGAGAGACCCTAGCTCCCATCAGTGAGGCGCACGGACTCCTCTCAGTGAGAGGCATAAGCTCCCTTTGTGAGAGACCCTTGCTCCCATCAGTGAGGCGCACGGACTCCTCTCAGTGAGAGGCATAAGCTCCCTTTGTGAGAGACCCTAGCTCCCATCAGTGAGGCGCACAGACTCCTTTCAGTGAGAGGCATAAACTCCCTTTGTGAGAGACCCTCGCTCCCATCAGTGAGGCGCACGGACTCCTCTCAGGGAAAGGCATAAGCTCCCTTTGTGAGAGACCCTAGCTCCCATCAGTGAGGCGCACGGACTCCTCTCAGTGAGAGGTATAAGCTCCCTTTGCGATTATTATCCCTATATTTAAAAAAGGTAGGAAAGATGATCCCAGGAACTTTCACCCAGTGGCCCTGCTCGACATTATATGGAAGATCTACGGCTCCCTTTTACTGGATCATTTCAACCAATGGGCAAAAAGTGCACCCTGTAACGATCATTTTCAATCTGGGTTTAAAAAGGGTGTAGGTACCAGAATAAACATTTTTATTCTCAGCCTTTTGAAAGCCAAACCTGTGAATCCAACAGGAACCTTTATCTGGCATTTGTAGACCTTTCCCAGGCCTTTGACCTTGTCAATCGCAGGAAACCCTGGGAGAAACTTACCAAATGGAACTGTCCACAGGAAATTCTAAATCCCATCAAGGCTCTCCATGCTTCCACTTCGGTACAGGTACGATTGAACACTAGAGGCCTGCTTTCGTCAGCTATAACTACTGACAGAGGAGTTAAACAGGGCTGCCCTTTAGCACCAGCCCTCTTCCTCTCATATTTCGGAGACTACAAAGAAACCATAATTGGTTTACGAGCATTTCCTCCAGAATTAGGCAAAGAGAAGATCCCAAGACTTTTGTACGCGGATGATCTTATCCAATTGGATCAGACCCCAATTGGCTTACAACGCCAGCTGTCTGCATTGAACACTTACACAGTAAATAATGACTTAGAGATAAACAAACAGAAAACAAAGATCATGGTGTTGGGAAAAAATCTCCAAAGGAAAAAGAACTTGTGGTTCCTGACAGGAAACAAAATTGAACAAGTGACAGAATTTAAATACCTGGGAGTCCTCATTGACTCCACAGCGAAAGATACAGCGATGCAACACCATCTTGTGGAAAAAATGAAAATACTAGTTTCTCAAGCGAAACTACTCGACAAAAAATATGGTCGCTTCTCACTGATGCCCCTACTTAAATTCTACCGGGGCAAAGTTATTCCAGCTATCACTTATGGAGCAGACGCAATGCCATCTTTACCCCATTCCCTATGGGCTAGATTGGAGAGTCTTTTTTGGCGCTCAGTCCTGAACTTACCATCCTCGACTCCGATCGCCTTAATAAGACGCAAACTCTCCCTCTCCTCTCTAGACTCAATAGTCAAAAGGGCGTCAGTCATGCTGTACAGGAAGATCAAAGATCCTACTTCTGCGGCAATTTTTTTGATGGTTCAGGCTGAGATGAACCTACACACCTCAACGTTACTCTCTAAATGGGAGCTTATGTGCCTACATCAACTTGAAAATTGTGGCAGCTCGATGGAAGAACTGATGGGTAATCCAACAAAAACTAAAGCACGAATTGAAGAAATGGATTGGATAAATACATTGGACAAGGCATCTGAGCACAAACGTGCTACCCATTTACCTCCAACATGTAGAAAACTGAACGTAATTCAACCTTTTCTGATAAAACACCCAAACAGAAAAACTCGGAATACACTTCTTCGTGCAAGGTTACATTTATTACCTACAAACGAAATTCTACATTCAAGAGGTCTTTCACCATCTAACACCTGCCGCTTTTGTAACGACCCCGACCAACCAGAAACATTACGTCATCTTTTGCTATTGTGTCCAGGTACAGACAAATTTAGATCCCCATATATATTGCACCATCTAAAGGATGTCTACCTGAGGGAAGATCATCTTTGGTGGGAGCGCTTAATAGGAGGCTTGAGACCTTCCTGGACCATAGCAGCCACAAGAATTTTGCACCAGATCTTTGTACAAGCAGCACTACAGCCTCCCCAGAATGGGTTAACACAAACAGATTGTGGTGAGTGATCCTCTTCTGTCCTGTTCTTTTTGCCTTCGTCCTCACTTTTACCATCTGTGTTTCCACCCTGGCTTTCATTGTTTACCAGTTCTTCAGTTTTATCTTCTATCTTTACTTTTTTCTACTACTATTTTTGCTTTTACCTTCGCTTTTACTTTTGAAATCTTACGTTACCTTCTTCTTTTTTTTTCGTTATTCACAACTATATGTCCTGTTCATCTTCTTGTAAAAATCACTTCGGTGATTATATACTCGTAATAAAAAAAAAGTAAAAAATAAAAAAAATAAGCTTCCTTTGTGAGGGACCCTAGCTCCCATCAGTGAGGCACACGGACTCCTCTCAGGGAGAGGTATAAGCTCCCTTTGTGAGACACCCTAGCTCCAATCCGTGAGGCACATGGACTCCTCTCAGTAAGAGGCACACACTCCCTCTGTGAGACACCCAAGCGCCCACTAGTGAGCCATATGATTGTCTCTGTGAGCCTTCCTCGGTAAGATGCAAACACTCCCTTATGTGCCGTCTCCGATCGAAAAGCTGCACGTGTGGCTTTTACCGCAGAAGCTTCCATGTCACGCCCTCACTGTGAGGGGCCGTCCCGTCCTTGTGCGGAGGCCGCGCTATGGAGATGGCCACCTCAGCCAGGTCACAGGAGCCATTCGCCATTCCAGAATCACAGGCCGCCTCACCCTGCCCTGCCCACGCCGCGAGGGACCCGAAAAAGTCCCGCAGGCCTCTCTTCTAGATCTATTTCTTTCGACGTTGCCACATTACGGCTGTGAAATCCGATTTTCTGCTTGAAAATAATATACAATTTCACCACTCATTAAGTTGACTTATTGCCGCTCATTTTGCAATCAATAAATAACACTTAGACTGAGTTTTGATTTTCTTTCACGCCAACGCGTGTTCTATAAATTTAATTAAACGCAACATTCTGTTCAAAAGTATTGAAAATCTACATAAACAAGAAAAGTGTAGCTGTCACATCAGCACGTTGCACATTGTATGAGTTTATTATTCGCCTTCCTAAAAGCCACCCTGCCTCCTCTCCGAGTTCAACCGTGCAATGGTCGCCATGCCATTTGATGTTAAGACTGGCACCTTCAACAGATTAGCATCTTGCATTGGTCCTCTTGAAGGCTCTAACCCTTCAACCTCTAAGCATAATCGCGGACCTTCATTTATTCATTCAATCATAACTGTTTGCCCAGAGGGACAACACAAGCATTCCAGGTTGCACCATGGCAGGTGTGAGTAGTTCGCCCAGTATTGGCTTTGTCTTTCCATTCTGCTACCTGTAGTTTTGCTTTTCGAATGGGAAGGCAAAACTACAAGTACCAGAAAGCTCAACCTTCTCATACCTAACAGGAGCAATGTGAGATCTCCGGTAACACCATCTCCCATAACATCACAGAGTTGAAATGAGGGCCAGTTTTGGCCAGACAAAAGGTTTATACTTCAACCCACTGATGTACATTCAATGCAGTGAATTGTTGAGAGAGATTATATCGTATATAGATATACATTGGGTAATTGGTCAATTCCAGGTCTTCGAATCAACACTCTGCCTCCTCCTGGGGTGGCACATGTTGGTTGCCGCTGCCAAATGCCAACCATAAAGGGTCTGTTGCTTTTAAAATCTAGGTGTGGTATCCTGAGCTCTCATGTTCGTGTTCTACTAGAGAACCGAACATTAGCACGCGAGCGTAGGACCGTTGGGAGACGGATAGAGATAGGACGAAGGAGAGAGGAATGTGCGGATGAAAGAAGTTACCCTAGTTACCTGGGTGTCCCGTCAGTCATTTCGAGTTTACCACACTAGTGCATTCTGGTGCATAGTGTGTTGGAGAACATTTGGGGGGGATTAGGGATTGCTTATTCCAAGGTGTGTAGGATTGATAAATGATGGCCCATGGCTGGATCTCACAGGCTACCTTCCAAAGGCACACAGCAAAGAAGAGGTTCTCAGTGTTTCCATCTATCTTTTGGGATTCAGATGTTTCAATGGTGTTGAGAACTTGCCGCCACAAATAATTTCCCTGGGTTCTAAGGAAGTCTCTCCGAATGTCAGTCCCGCCTGAGGTCTTTAAACGCCCACTAACCATGAGGATGGCCCAGATGTTTGTTTACTATAAACCATTTCTTGATTCACCTGAAAACCGAGCCTGCTAGGAATGCGTGAGAACGATGGCAGTCTCCTGTTAAACTAGGAAGAATGGACTAGCTTCCTCTCTCCTCAGCAAAGAGCAAGCACATGTCGGGGACCCCGCTGAAGCTGCTGCCCAGCGGGGGCTGGTGTCATCAATTACAATGCTTCAATGGCCAAGACGCCGACCCGGGATAGGGAACCAGCAGTCAAGAGGCTTTGGTATGGGCATGTCCGAGTGTCCATCATGCTTTCCAAATCCTCTACTGCATACTCTGTTTTACCTTTGTGTTCAATCAGGGAAAGGAGAGAAGACATGTTCTATATGGATCCCATTGAACCAATTCTACAAATATGCACTATTCCAAAATCCATAACCTCCCTTCCAGTGCTTCACTTGTGGGGGTGTTTGCCAGGGCACTATGACTATGAAGTGAGGATAGCCAGAGCATCCATCAAGCACAATGAGCGTCACTGTGGGGAGCAACTGTGGGTGGTGGCAGCAATGGTGGGGAACTGCCCGTCTGCAGTGTCCCAAGCGTACTAGAAACAATTTGAGCCCTGGCACTTATTTTCATACAGGTTAAGCATTGCCCCTTCTATGATATCACTGTAGTGAAATATGGAAATCAAATTTTAATGCAGTGAGGTCACACACCTGCACACTACCTACCATGTTGTCCAGGAAAGAAACTCTTGCCAGTTCTCTCATAGCACCACTGCCAACTCATATCAGCAACTCATAGGAGGAAGTGAGCTAGCTGTTAGAGTAAAGGACCCTCCTTTCTTTTAAAACACAGAAGAAACTGAACGACACCAGTACACAACATTACCATGTACATGGGTGACTACCAACCAAAGGGACATGTTCCACCTCAGGGTTCAGCGCCCTATCAAAGGCAACTCGAGCTTCACTCTCCTTGCCAATTATATGCGACGCATAACACCATCAGTTAAATATTGCCCTCTAGTTGATAGGGCCCCAGGCACAATTCAACATGGGGAGTCAACACGATGAGCATAGATTTCCCTTTTTCCTCACATGCCCTTAAAAAATCCCTTTGCCATAGTTCTTTTAGCAACATTATTTTCCAAAGGAAACGTTGAAAAGAGATGTTTAGTAGGTCAGGAATAGAGTCAGATTTCAACTACCTATGAAATGCAATCTTAGGAAACAATTGAGTCTGTGATAAACACAGAGGTGGAGCTTCTAATGACCAATGAGCGATGTCACCAAGATGTTTTTGTCCTTGACCTCTCAGCAGCCAGTGATATCATAGGTCACAATAACATAAGAGTGCATTTTACAGTTATGGATGGGACTATTGGGGATCCATCTGAAATGAATCCATTCATTTCCCAACAAGCACAGCCAAAGGATCAGGTTGCAGACACCAAATCTTTGAATCTGAGTGTCCCCCACAGAGTGCCCTAAATCCTCACTGACCAATCACCAATTAAGCAGCGTGCACTTGTTCACATAAAGTATCACTACCAATTAGAACTTGAGCTTTAGGCTAAAACTGCACCAAATCTCTTGTAAATGGACAGTGGTTGGGACATGAAGGAAACATAGCCAGATACTCATTGTACATCTACCGCTAGATAGGTGAGAGCTTTCACCTGCCTTCATGGCATGCAAATGGAGGTCATTTCCCCAGGGAGACAAACAGGATCAACAGCCCTGTTGTGAACTGCTCTTGCTTCAAGACAGAAGGTCAGGAACCTGGACTTCATAGTCGATTTAGAGCTCTTTGGTGAGACAAACATCAGCACAGTGGTGGAAGGACTCAATTTCCAACATCCCTTGCTCTGTAAAGACTCTGCCCGTCCTCCAGACGAAGCACTGTGTGAAGCCGAGCAGAATCATAGCGATCGTAGACTTAGTCTACTACCAATCTCCCCAAAAACCTGATAGAGAAACAGAGGAGAGTGCAGAATCAGGCAATAGGACCACAGCCACATCAAACAGCCGTACAGATGTTAAAATGGTGGGCGGCGGCACTCAGGATCAAGCTCACAGTAGTTTGGCCGACACTCAAGTCTTTTTGGGATTAGGGTCCAGAATATCATCAGAAGTTGATCACTCGACAAGGCTTAACTAGGACCCTTTACTCTATTAAATCCCAGACCATCTGATAGCAAAAATGTATTCCTGAAGCCGATGTGGCAAAGGCCCTGGGAATTCAGCTCCGCAAACTCTAGAAGACTCTTCATTCACCCCTTAGCAATATACCAAACTACCCCATCTTCAGTAAAATGATAAAGTCGTTTTTAAGGAAAAGCATTCGACTGAATAGCAACAGTGGCACGTGGTGAATGAGTAAAGCTGCCCCAGCTTAAGCCTTAGCACAGATTATAGGCACTCACTGATCATAATTCTCATGCTTTTGTTCCTTCCCCCTGTCCAAATGCTTTTTATCCTCCCGGCCCCTGAAATCCCATTTCACCACAGTGGGAACTCTACGGAACTAGTCATCGCTTCCTCTGGCTGCTTACTGCTCTGTGTGCTGTCCCTTCAATTTCCTTGTCAAATGACTGATGCCCTCCTGTAAAGTGCTTGCAATAATAATGATGGTAAGAAAACCATGTCTTTATATAACTCTTTATGATAGGAAGGGAAGGAGTGCCAGTCGCCTCTAAAATGATCACACAAACAGCAAATCAGAGCCAATTACCAGGTAAGGGGCGAGCAACATGCCGCTTTAGGTAGGGCAGCAACATTCCCACAACCAACCTTGAGAAAGGGCTGTAAGGATTGCAGATTGTGGATGGTGATTCGTAGGCATGGCACGGAACATAGTTCAGGGAGTCCATCACTCGATTGAGGCTGCGTACTGCGTGGCTGAGGGTGTGCGCTGCTGTGGTTTCGGTGTGTAAAGCATAGCTGAAGATGTGCAAAGCATTCATTAGTGCAGGAAGACTACGTTTGGGTATTTAATTTTGGGGCAAAGGCTTTTTAATAATTAATGTAAAGAGCTCTTTGAGCAAACATCACTTTAATGAGGGTAAATATCTTACATGTGAAGAAGTTATTTCTCCCATTGCTTTCAATTTTAGCTTGGCAAGAATTCAAATATTTCATACCAAGGTGTCATGGAATCCCTCTGTAAGATCATAGTTTGCAGGGTTTCATTGGATCGTTCTGTACCCCTTTGGCTTGTGGGTGGTATGCTATGTATGTCTCCCTGGTCACCTCAGGTTAGCATTAACCCTTAACTGAGTGCAAAGCGTATTTATAATGTGTCCTCAGTGAAGGTCACCAGCAAGGCATTGCGAATCCTGCTTAATTAGCTGAATGTCACCAATGTGTCTTTGTGGTGTGTGTTCTCCTGCAGCAGTTGTGAAGAAACTGATGAAGGCCCTCCCAGCAGAAATATCAAATGCAAGCATTCAATCACTGTGCACTCGGTCACCCCATGAAGGCTGGTCATTGACATTTAATCATTTTCACCTGGGAAGTGTTGATCTTGGACACTTGACAGGCTTTGGGGTGCTAAATTCTATTAACCTTTTAAAGAAGCAATTAAGGATAGTCAAACAGAAACAGATACCAAAGTATTTTTAAAAAGGGTAGCACTAATGGATTTGTATTCCAAGCAAACAGGTTTACGACACCAGATGGCTTTCGACATTACCCGATCATTAAATGGTACAATAAAAGTGCAATTAACAGATCAACCTATCCTTTCTCCTGACTTATGCCAGCATGTTCCGATTGCATTCTGCAATCACTTGTAAAATCCTCAGATTTAGTTTGTCTTCAATTCCAAACGGTGTTTACACAGACTGATGAGCTGTCTCGGAGATATGAAGGCAAACTCGAGAATCCTTCGCTTGGAGCTGTATTTTTATGGTCATCATAGACACTATAACCTATCCCCTCGGTGTGCAATATGGCTCTGTCACCTGCATTAAAACACCATTAAAGTTATGGTGGGTTAAACGAAATGTATGGAAGAAAAGCTTCTACCTGCTAGAGTTGCCTAGTGCTCTGGCTTCCTGATTTGCAGCATTGTATTCCATGTGTCCCTCTATATGCAAGGGTGGGAAGAAGATTGAAAAGGGTCCCCCAGCTCTGCTACCTCACCCGCATCTTTTCTGTTTGACTGCATCTTTCTTGACATTGGCTGAGGGACCCCATATTTTCGTGTGAACAGCTGCAAGTGATAAGAGCGCAATGACAGCTCATACTCTCTTAAATGATAAACAACATGGCCTACCGAGTCAGAACCAATTGTTTCTTGTACCGTCAATAGGCTGATGCTGTGCCTCGTCCTCGGAATTTCAAGGTGCCTGGGTGAAAAAGCTGCTCAGTGAATACCAAGTATGCGGTCATGGACCTGTTGTTTATGTTATATTAATATGCTTTCATACTGTGCCAAATCACCACCGTAGTAGTGTCAGAGTGTATGGCGTTTCTGTGGAGTGACATACTTTGCCCCTGCCATGACTTACCAGACCTTAGAAAGGTTTTGATTTATTTAAAATAAAAGTGTGTATTTCGGGGTTTTATGAAAGTGGGTTCCATATCATTCTTTGTGTGGTTCTTTTACAGACAACCAGAAGAAAGGGACATAACTGGAGAAGTTGTGTGATTGCAGAATATATAAGTGAGTACTTACGTTCATTTCCAAGACTTTCAATGTGATTGTGAAGCAAATAGCGAAGCATCTCACCAATACCGTTTCTTATTCCACTGTGATTTCAACAGCTGCAGGGCCGTTGATTGGACCCATCTTGGTTCCATTACAGTCATATTCTTTCAGAAGCGCCCAGGCACAGGCAGGCTGCCTCTGCTCAGCGGCGGCGTGGCAGAGTTCTCTATTTGCACCGCCTCCCACTTTTCAACTCCCGACCTCTCGACTCACATGCTTTTGTCGGGACACCTGCCATGTAATCTGCTCATTCACCCCACAATACCCTTACACACCCATGCACTCCAATGGTCTCACGTGCCAAAACCCACCCCCTGGACAAAAAAGGTTTAGAGCTATTCAATTCCCACAAGAGAGGGAAGTGCACTATAGACCACCGTTTGATGCAACTGTGTGTCCCATGTTGAGCGTCTGAAATCCAGGATTCCCTTAAAGCCCACTCTTACGTTTGTGCTCCACACAGTGATCACGCCTAATGAATCCACGCGAAGCCCGGCCGACCTTGTGATTCTGATGTTGCTTAAAAGGCCTGGAAGAAAACTTGCAAGTTTGTTCATCTCTGTTTGGACTCCTATAGACTTGCGGACCAGTTGACTTCTATTATATTGTAGTCCCTCTTGAATTGTGTTAGAAAATACTCAAGGTGGAGATATCAATAAGAATGCATGGGGACCACGTTAATATCAATAACAATGGATGGAGGGGGGGGTCCCTTTCTGTACCCAGAAGCTGGCCTGCATGCCTGATTCTCCAAGATGCCATTCGGGAGGTGCATGTCCAAGCTTGTTTTTTTCATTGCATGCCGGGATCTGTAAGCCCAGATTTATAAAGCGAAAACAAAACTACTAGACTGAGAATGCAAAGAAAGAAATCATACTTTTGAGCATTTTTCAAATCAATTTAGGCATGCTGGCATGTATACACAACAGATCAAAAGAAATTAGGCCAAATCACTGTAAAATGCATGTAACTGTAAAAGCAAAGAAGGGGGACGGGCAGCGGGAAAAGGGCATCATGATGATGGCATGTGACCCCGGTGGAGCACTTTGTGTCGATAAAGTAACATGCCTGCAGTTATCACAGTAAACTTCATCTTTACTTTGGCTCATGACTGGGGCTACCCCTGACACCAGGCCCCTGGCAAAAACCAACACAATTAGTGGGGACTCCCTTTTCGGTTGAAAGTGTTGATACACCCTTTAATCCTTAATTGTGTCTTAATTGTGTTGCAATTGTGATTTTGACTTTTGCATCATAATGATCTTCCAGCATCTTTGGGAGGTTAAGTCTTGAGTATGGCCTGAGCTACTTACAGGTGAGACAAGGATATTTTATTGAAACTGCCTCTGCTCAATAAAGTTTTGTTGTAGCCCAACAAGAACACAATAGGCCTTTTGCCTCTCCCCCACGTTTCGCCTCCAGTTCTTTTCCTACCAGCTCTATCTGCCCTTCATGGAATGCATACTCTCTGGACCTTGTCTATTGGTTCAGACCTTATGAAATGCCTCTCAATGTAGATCTTAACCTAGTATTCTCTTCCCAATGGTGTCACTGTCAGTTATATCTTCTTCTTCGGATGAAATAGCAGATTCTCCCCCTTCCCGCAACTCCTCACCTTCCACTTTCTTCTTGATCTTCCCTTCCTGACGTCTTGGAGGCTTCTCTTTTTTCTTGTGAAGATAAGGACGCTCTCAATAGGATGTCACCGTGCCACTAAGATAGGGGCAACGGGGGTTATCCCACCGAGAGCGCCTCACAGGGGGAAAAAGCCAGAAGGCACAAAAACCCCTAGAAGTAGTATTTCAGGTGGATGATCGAAGAAGGCAAGTGCGCTGATGGAAGAACAATCCGGTAAGCAGGCACGGGTCTGGTAGGCAGAGGTTCCAAATAGGTACAAGAGATAGGCACAGGCAGTCCGGTAAGCAGGCACGGGTCTGGTAGGCAGAGGTTCCAAATAGGTACAAGGGATAGGCACAGGCAGTCCGGTAAGCAGGCACGGGTCTGGTAGGCAGAGGTTCCAAATAGGTACAAGGGATAGGCACAGGCAGTCTGGTAAGCAGGCACAGGTCTGGTAGGCAGAGGTTCCAAATAGGTACAAGGGATAGAGAAAGGAGGCGGAAGAAACAGGGAAGGGAGGAAAAGGGGAGGAAAAGGAACGAAGCAAGCAAAGGCACAGGGAAAAAGACGAAAGTAAGGAAAATCAAGGACAAGGCACTGCGCAAGGCAGGGTAACAAAAGGGTGGAACACTGCTGTGTGGGAACAGCGAACACGAAAAGCAGAAAAGCAGGATATCACCAGTAACGGGAGCGGCAACAACACAGGAGGGAACCCGGAAACGTTGCAACGCGTATGCGACCCGGAAGTGGAGTGCTTTATACTTCCGGGTCATGCTCGCGTGCAACAACTAGAGCGGTGCGGGGAAAAGACGAGGAGTGAAATGCTACGGCAGACAGAAACGCCAGCGATTCCACACACGCCATACCCGCCGCGGCATAACGGTATGCCCCCTCCTAGGGAGGCCTCCCCCAGGTTTACCCTGATGAAAGTGATAAAACCTGCGGACCAAAAGCGGGGCATGTACATGAGAGGCTGGTTCCCAAGAGTTTTCTGACCAGTGATACCCCTTCCACCGTACCAGGAATTCCAGCCGTCCCCGGCGGTATCGGGAGTCACAGATTTGGGCTACTTCAAATTCCTCCTGGGTCGAAGTAGCAGGCAAGGGGGTGTTCTTTTCTTTACGGGACCAGATGTCTGCATGCAATGGTTTCAGTTGTGAGGCATGAAACACAGGGTGAACTCTCTGAAGGCTCATGGGTAGTTTTAGATGAAAAGCTACCGGGTTTATAGCTTGGGTGATCTCGTAAGGACCCAGAAACCTAGGGGAGAGTTTTGAAGGGTGTACCCATCGTGGTAGGTATCTTGTGGAGAACATGACCTGAGAACCCACCCCCCAATCAGGAACTGGCTTACGATGTTTGTCGGCTTGGCTTTTGTATTTTATTTGTGCTTCGCTAAGGTTGTGTTTAGCCTGCAGGTGAACGTCTCTCAACAAGGCGAGAGTGGAATCAACTGTGGGTAAGGCGGTGGTGACATTAGAGACCGGCAGTATGGACCGGGGATGGTAGCCATAGCTGCAGAAAAAAGGGGTGAAACCGAGAGTAGTATGAAAGGAGTTATTGAAGGAGAACTCTGCCAGAGGCATTAGAGAAACCCAGTTATCCTATTGAAGGTTCATATAACATCGCAGGTACTGCTCTAAGGTGGCATTTAGACGTTCCGTCTGTCTGTTGGACTGAGGGTGGAACCCGGACGTTAGAGCTCTCTCTATACCCAAACGGCTGCAGAGATTCTTCCAGAATCAGGAGGTGTATTGGCTACCTCGATCAGAGATGATTTTCTTAGGCACCCCGTAGAGACGGAAGACATCCTTGATAAATGTCTCAGCCATAGCTGCTGCTATCGGTACACCTGGTAATGTGAAGAAGTGAGCCATTTTAGTGAAGAAATCGATCACCACCATAATACATGTGAACCCTTGGGAAGGGGGCAAGTCCACGATGAAATCGGTAGAAACGACTTCCCAAGGACCGTCGGGAACAGGATTAGGTTCCAAAAGTCCCAAAGGTCTAAGACGGGAACTCTTGCTGTGAAGGCATATCACGCAGGATTGAACATAACAGGCCACGCCTCGTCTCATCTCCGGCCAATAGAAGTGCCTCTGCAGATAATCCAAAGTGCCCTTGGTACCTCGATGACCTGCCAACTTCGAGTCGTGACACCAATTCAACGCCAATTTCCAAAATTCAGGAGTGGGTAGATATAGTTTGCCTTCCACAAAGTAGAGTCCTTCCTTGACGTCGTAGACGATGTCTTGTGGGTGTCTCTCGGATTCAAAACCGCCTTTGGAAGCTTCTTTCACTTGCCTTAAGAACGTGGACAGTACTCCTATTCGTCTTGGCAAAGGGACCATCAGATCATGTGTCCTGTCGGATTCGGTCACATAGTCTCCTCTGCGAGACAGAGAGTCCGCGACAAGATACTGTTGCCCTGGGATGTAGGTAATGTCGAAATCCAACTGGGCAAAGAAGTGAGCCCAACGTGCTTGACGTGTGTTGTAGCACTCGAACTGCCGCAGGACTTGTAGGTTCCTGTGATCGGTTCTAATGGAAAATGGGTGTTTACCTCCTTGTAGGAGGAGATACCACTCCAAACAGGCTGACTTCATGGCCAGTAATTCACGCTCTATGACTGAGTAGTTCCTTTGGCTGACGTTGAGAGTTTTGGAAAAATAGGAGACTGGATGTTCCACTCCTTGATGTTCCTGCAAAAGAACTGCCCCCATAGCTGATGAAGAAGCATCTGACTCGACAATGAAGGGCCGGTCTTGATCTGGCTGCTGAAGGATGGGGGCGGTACAGAAGGCTTCCTTGAGATTGCGGAAACTGTCTTCAGCTTTGCTGGACCAGGAAAATGAATTGGAGCTTTTCTTGAGTAAGGTGGTAATAGGTACAATCCGGTGGGAGAAGTAGGAGATGAATTTCCGGTAAAAGTTCGCCAGTCCTAGGAATCTTTGTACATCCTTGATGGATTTAGGTGAAGGCCATTCCAAAATGGCGGATACCTTGCGGGGGTCCATGGCGACACCCTGACTTGATAATATGAAACCCAGATATGGGATAGAGGTTGCAGAAAAGACACACTTGTCTAACTTGACCGAGAGGTGGTTTTCTCTTAGTCTCTGGAAGACCTCTTTGACATGGACTACATGTTCTTCCGGAGTCCTTGAATACACCAGTATGTCGTCGAGATAGACAATCGTGGTCTGACACAGCAGGTCTGAAAAAAGCTGGTCCATAAAACGCTGGAACACCGAAGGGGCATTAACGAGCCCGAAGGGCATCACCTGGTATTCGTACAACCCATAGGGGGTCCTGAAAGCTGTCTTCCATTCATCCCCTTTTTGGATCTGGAGAAGATGGTAGGCATTCCGAAGATCCAATTTTGTGAAGATTGTGGCGCCATGAACAGCTTGGATGATTTCGGTGATAAGAGGCATAGGGTATCTGTACTTAATGGTCACCTTGTTTAGACCGCTGTAGTCAATACAGGGTCTCAACTCTTGTGTGTCCTTCTTTGGGATGAAAAACAGGGAAGCTCCAGCCGGTGATTTTGAAGGACTTATAAGCCCGTTGGCCAGATTGTTATCCAGATATTCCTGGAGGAAGTGTTTTTCCCAGAGGGATAAAGGGAACATTCTACAGAAAGGTACCAGTGCACCAGGAACAAGATCCAGACAGCAGTCTTCCGGTCTGTGAAGAGGAAGGTCGCTAGGCGTCTTTTCTGTCACCACCTCTGCGTATTCCTGTAGATGATGCGGAAGACAGTGTATTAGTCTGGAATCGCAAACACTGGCAGTCTGTACTGTCTCGAACCTTGGTTCCGGTAGACATTCTGATCTACAAAAGGCGGACTGAAAACTGAGTACGTTCTTTGCCCAGTCTATGTGAGGGTTGTGCTTTCGGAGCCAGCTTATCCCTAGTATGATAGGGAAGTGGGCTGCTCGGATGATGTCAAACGAGATCCTTTCGGTATGTTGCTGGATACTTAGGTGTAATTCTTCAGTGGTGTGGGTGATCATGCCGGAAATCAAAGGCTCACCATCCACTCCTTCGACCTTCTGATCCTCCTGTTTGGCCAGACGATTGATGCCCTTTTGTTTAGCCCACAAGGTATCTATGAAGTTTCCGGCTGCACCACAGTCGAGTAAAGCCTGAGTTAGGACCACGGTCTTGCCCACAGTAAGAGCGACTGACAGAACCATCAACCTAGAATCCTCCGGTATCCCAGAAGACGACACAGACAGAGTTGCGTAAGGACTAGGAATGACCCCTCGGGAGTGCGTCCCAACACTCACCGAGGGCGCTCGTTTCCCAAATGCCTCGGAGGGACGTCTGGACAGTCCCGTAGCAGATGGCTAGAGGCTCCACAGTACATACACATATTGCCATCCCTTCGTCTCTTTAATTCTTCTGGGGTGAGTGGTGCACGAGCAGTACCAATCTGTATTGGTTCCTCTTTGCCTTGGCGTGAAGGTGGTAGAGAAGAAGGCGACTGGGCTTCTAGGGGAGGGAGACTGTAGAGTTTGTTTTTCTTTCGTTCTGACCGTCGTTCCGAGAGCCGGAAATCAATCCGAAGGGTGGCCGTGATGAGATCCGAAAAGGATGACGGACGGGCGATACGTGCCAGTTCGTCCTTGAGATCCTCTCTCAACCCTCGACGGAAAATGGCGTATTGAGCCTGTTCCTGCCAGCCAGCTTCGGCAGCTATCTGTTTGAATGTAGTGATGTAGGAGAGAAGGTCTGTGCTTCCCTGGCAGATGTGTAAGAGGTCCTCAGAGGCCAGAAAAGTGCTTTCTGTGCGTAGAAACGTTTGCTGCAGCAAGGTCTTGAAATCCTCATAGTTCTGCAGCACAGGATCTGGTTGATTTACCAAAGGGGTGGCCCACGCCAGGGCATTACCCGTCATGTGGGTAATCATGAATCCAACCTTGGCATGATCTGATGCGAACGTCTGCAGGCGGAAGGAAAAGTGGAGATTGCAGGCATCCAAGAACTCCTTGACTCGCTTCAGCGATCCATCAAATTTGCCTGATACACAAGGGAGCGAAGGTAGGTCTGCAGAGGGCCGCTCCCGTTTAGTCATTCTTAACTGCAATGCTGCGTTGGCTGTCTTAAGGTTCTGGACCTCCAAGTTAAGGTTTTGGATGGCAGCTACCAGTTCCTGTACTTGCTGGGGGGTTGCCATCTCAGTTTCTTGTTGGCGCGTTGCAAACTGTCACTAATGTCGGTTATATCTTCTTCTTCGGATGAAATAGCAGATTCTCGTCCTTCCCCCAACCCCTCACCTTCCACTTTCTTCTTGATCTTCCCTTCCTGACGTCTTGGAGGCTTCTCTTTTTTCTTGTGAAGATAAGGACGCCCTCGATAGGATGCCACCGTGCCACTAAGATAGGGGCAACGGGGGTTATCCCACCGAGAGCGCCTCACAGGGGGAAAAAGCCAGAAGGCACAAAAACCCCTAGAAGTAGTATTTCAGGTGGATGATCGAAGAAGGCAAGTTCGCTGATGGAAGAACAATCCAGTACGCAGGCACGGGTCTGGTAGGCAGAGGTTCCAAATAGGTACAAGGGATAGGCACAGGCAGTCCGGTAAGCAGGCACAGGTCTGGTAGGCAGAGGTTCCAAATAGGTACAAGGGATAGGCACAGGCAGTCCGGTAAGCAGGCACGGGTCTGGTAGGCAGAGGTTCCAAATAGGTACAAGGGATAGGCACAGGCAGTCCGGTAAGCAGGCACAGGTCTGGTAGGCAGAGGTTCCAAATAGGTACAAGGGATAGAGAAAGGAGGCGGAAGAAACAGGGAAGGGAGGAAAAGGAACGAAGCAAGCAAAGGCACAGGGAAAAAGGCAAAAGTAAGGAAAATCAAGGACAAGGCACTGTGCAAGGCAGGGTAACAAAAGGGTGGAACACTGCTGTGTGGGAACAGCGAAAACAAAAAGCAGAAAAGCAGGATATCACCAGTAATGGGAGCGGCAACAACACAGGAGGGAACCCGGAAACGTTGCAACGCGTATGCGACCCGGAAGTGGAGTGCTTTATACTTCCGGGTCACGCTCGCGTGCAACGACTAGAGCGGTGCGGGGAAAAGACGAGGAGTGAAATGCTACAGCGGACAGAAATGCCAGCGACTCCACACACGCCATACCCGCGGCGGCATGACAAATGGTGTGCCATTAGAGGGTAGAGATATTTGTTAATTCATTTAGAAATGAGGCTCCTCATGGGGTTTGGAACTCTATTTGAAAGCCGAAAGTAAGGTTTGAACGTATTTCAATTACCATCACCATGCCTTCAATTTTCCAGTTGTAAGCTAAGCCACCAACATCCCGACATCTCTGTTGCCACCCCACCAACCTCTTGTGCTCTGGCTCCCATCCACTTGTTCTCTATCCAACTCCTTGCTCCCTCCCAAATCCTGCATACTCCATCCACCTTAAAAGTGTTCCCTCCCTTCGGTTTCATGCTGCCTCCCTGTTCTTGCATGCCTCCCCCACTCTTGTACTTCTTTCCAGCTGGTGCATGCCACATCCTCCATTCTTGCACGTTTCCTTCACCGTTTTTTTGCATGCTAATTCACCATATGTGTGTGCTCTATCTCTACACTGCTCCATCTCCAATATTGTGTGCTCTTTCCTCAGTCTTGTAGGTTTGCCTCATTCTCTCATGCACTCCACACATGTGTATTCTTACCCCTCACTTATGCCCTTGCTCCCTTTTCCTGTGACATTCCTCCACAAACACGTGCATGTTTCCTTCCCTACCTAGCACGCTCTCTTCACACTATTGTGTACTACCCTCTAACAGGTATGTTCGCCCTTCACACTCTTGCAGGTTGGCTTCTTTCCCCGTAGACACCTTATCTTCCAGCTTTATATATGTTGCAGTCTCACTCCTTCTCTCTTGATTCTCCACACCTTCATGCACCTTCATGCACCTTCGTGTTTCCAACTCTTGTTCCTAAGCACTGTGAACTGCTGCCTGCCTCACTTGCTGTCTGCCACCAATGGCCTTCTGAGCTTTCCCTCTGCATATGGCCCTCATATCGGCCCCTTGGTGTCCACCTTTCTCCTCACTCTTCTTCTGTCCCTCTCCTCAGTCCAGTGGCAGCTCTCATGTGGCCCGTGGAGATCCTTCCTGCAACCTCACAGCAGCGCTGCTTCATTCATTTCCCTGCAAATATGGTCCTCATATCGGCACCCTGGTGTCCTCCTTTCTCTTTCTTTTTCTGTCCCTTTTCCCAGTCTAGTGACTGCCCTGAAGGCCCGAGGAGAGCCTCCCTCTAACCTCAGTCAGAGTCGCTTCTTCCCTTTCCCTCCCCAAATGGTCCTGGTTACGGAGTGATGTGCGCATGCGCAAGCCAGAACGAGGCTGCGCATGCGCGTTCCAATAAAGGGAGCCTGTGCCCGGCAGTTGCCGCTGGGACTCCGTAGAATGCAGATGTGCTTCCTTGTATTCTTTCAGGTACGGGGGACTGGGCCGCACGACGGAATGGTACTGGGGCATAATTAAGAGTGCAACATTGGTGACGAGGACGCCGCCGAGTGGGGGAGATTTGCTCCGCATCCACACAAGGATTTGGGAGCGTTTTCTCACCACCCACTGGGCGCATCACCCGTGGGGTGTGCGCACGATTGCAATCTACAAATTCCAACGGTTACAGCCCCTGACTGGGTGCTTGTGCGCAATTCGGAGAATTTATTTCTTTGATGAAAAAAAAAAGAAAAGATGTCTTATGGTGCATAAGATTGAATGCCTTTACAGGCAATTTTTGGGAGAAAAAAAAGATGACTGTTGGTAAATGAGGGTGAATGCAGGTGATGGTTTCCTGCTTTCTGGTAACTTGTGAGACCATTTTTCGACATGCTTCAGCTCCAGCAGTTGTACACGCCCTGGTATAGGGAAATTCTTTTCATTCTCTATCTCTCTGCTGTGCCTGTTAATCCTGTTGTTCTGCAGGGGTTCACCAGTCCACACTTGTGGCCTCCAAGGACGGTGAGGTGCCTGTGCAGCCCGTGACCATGAGCAACCCCGGTGGTGGCGCTCAAGCTGTTGTGCAGATTCTTGCACAGCCTCCCATCAGATTGGTGCCACATCAACAGGGCACACTTGCTCCCTTGCCAGAATTTGACATGTCGGGGCCCCGTCTAAGTTAGGGCCGAAGTGGCTCTTGTGGATCAAAAAACTTGAAAAGTACTTCTGGGCCATTGGGGAGACTGATGATGATGCGAAGGTTGCGATGCTGATTTATGCCGCCGGCTCCGAAGTCCATCAGATTTTTGAATCACTGAATGCTCCTGCTGACACCTACTAGGCTGTTAAAGATGCTCTCAAAGAACATTTCATGCCCCTGGCCAACCAAGACTTTGACAGATTTATGATATGTGGCAAGAGGCAGCATGAGGACGAGTCTCTTGACAATTTCTGTGGGAGACTGCAGCACCTGGCCAGCACGTGCCAGTGGGAGAACGAAGAGGGGATGGTCAGAAATCAGATCATTCAAGGCTGCAATTCAGGTAAACTCTGGCTCAGGTGCTCTGCGAACCGGGGCTCACTCTGACGCAGATCCTGGACATGGGCAGGCCGTATGAACTGGCTGACAGTCGTGCCTCTAGAATGGATGCAGCAGCTGAGCCCGAGAAGGGTGAAGAGGCCTACGCCGTCGGGCATGCTGCAAACTATGGGCCCCAGCACCCAAGATGGTCACAAAGGAAAGCCGACCCACCGCAGAAAGTCGACTCGCCACAACAGTGTCAGAAGTGCGGGTACGACCTCCTGCATTCCGGTGACTGCCCGCAAAGACGAGAGTGTGTGGGCGATGCAGCACTGCTGGCCATTTTTCCAGAATGTGCCAGGCGGCAAACCCAGTGACCGTCTCGAGAGGCCCAAGCAGATCCAACTTTAGTGGCCTGCACAAACAGAAAAGCGTGGCTACCGTGGAACAGGATCTCAAAGAGCTGGACATCGCTGAGGAGGAGGAGGAAGAAGAAGAAGTATTCTTTATCTCAAACATTTATTCGACCTCGAAGAAGCATCGACAGCCCACATTTGTGGTCAACATCTGTGAGACTCCCACCCCGGTCCTAATAGATACGGGTGCATCAGTGTGTGTGATGGCCACGCGACACTACGAGGAACTGCCTTGGATCACCTGCATTGGCTGAGACCAAGGCCAAAATATACTCGTTTGGGGGTGATCATCCGCTTCCCCTCCAAAGGGTATTTATAATGTCCATCACGGACGGCAACCGCTCAATCAAGGCTAAGTTCTTTGTGACCAACGTCATCCCACACTCTCTGCTGAGCTGCGCAACATCAGAGGCCCTGGAGATAGTGTACTTTGTGCTGTCGGTGTACCAATCGGACATCCGGAGCATCACCAAACATTTTGTAGGACTGTTCAAAGGGGTAGGCAAGCTGAAAGGGGAACCCATTCACCTACACATTAATGAATCGGTGAGACCAATGGCGCATAAACACTGACGCATTCCTTTTCATCTGAGAGCGCAGGTGGAGCAGGAACTTCAGAATCTCATAGACCTGGACTTCACTGAGAGGGTGGAAGGCCTGACTCTGTGGGTGGATCCCATAGTAGTGACGACAAAACCCAAACAGCCGGGGGCAGTATGCATCTGAGTGGATATGAGGCTGCCCAACCTAGCCATCAAGAGGGAATGCCACCTGACGCCAACGCTGGACGATGGGGTGGGGGAGTTGCAGGGTGCCAATGTATTCTCAAAGCCAGACCTACGCTCAGGGTACCACCAGCTTGAGCTGCATCCGGACTCCCGGTATATCACCACTTTCACCACCCACAATGGCCTGTACCAATACAAGAGGCTGAGCTTTGGGATATCCTCGGCTGCAGAGGTGTTTCAGAATGTGATCCGGGGTGCCCTTGCTGGACTGAAAGGTGTGATCAACCTAAGCAATGACATCCTGGTATACGCCCCCTCGGAGACGGAACGCCTGGTCAGGCTAGAGAAGGCACTGGAGAGGATTCTGGATCTAGGGCTAACCCTGCATTGTGTGAAATGCGAGTTCTTGAAGGAGATCATCGAGTTCTTCGGGTTTGTTTTTCACGTAGGTGGGATATCACCAGACTCACAGAAAGTCAAGGACATTCGAGAGGCCAGGGCCTCAGACTCTCCCTCCGAGGTGCGCCGCTTCCTGGGGATGGTGAACTACTGCGGTAGGTTCATCAAGAACCTTGCCTCCCTCTCAGAACCGCTCAGGGCCCTCACAAAGAAGGACACCTCCTGGACATGGTCAGCAGAGGAGCAGAAGGCTTTTGACACCATCGAGGCTGCACTTACTGGTGAGGAAACAATGGTGTTCTTTGACCACGAGAAGGAATCAGAGCTGGTCGTTGATGCCTCCCCGGTGGGTCTGGGCGGTGCTGCTCCCACCAGACCATCAAGGGCAGATGCGACCCATAGCCTACACCAGCAAAGCCCTAACAGACACTGAACAACGGTATTCTCATATTGAGAGAGAAGCACTGGCCATTTTGTGGGGCTGCAAACATTTCTGGATATACATCCTGGGCAAGCCGGTCTCAGTCATCGCGGACCACAAGCCCATAATTCCCATCATGACGGGGCATCCTACAAACCGCCCCCGAGCATTGATAGGTGGATGCTTACTCTAATGGAGTATGGGGTGAAGCTGCAGTACAGGCCAGGCACGAACAACCCAGCGGATTACCTGTCCCGCCATCCAAGGGGCAGTGGCGCACAGACTGGACAGTCAGGAGGAGACTGTGCTGAGGTCATTCGGCATGTGGTCGAGGCATCCATGCCTATTGCCTTGACGCTGGAGGAGTTGGCCGATGCCTCAGGGGCTGACCAGTGTTTCCGGCTGATACAAACCGCCATGTGCAGTGGGGACTGGAAATTGGTCGTTACAGACCTGTCCTGGAAAGGAATTGTAGCGCAGCACGACCTGCAGGCGCTATGGTGAACATGTCATGAACTGTCTGTGTCCGATGAAGGACTGCTATTGAGGGGAAGGCAGATTGTGATCCTGCATGCGCTGGACCGGGTCTAGGAACTCACTCATTGCGGCCACCAAGGCACAGTCAAGACAAAAGCACAACTGAGAGCCAAGGTCTGGTTCCCCGATCTAGAAAGGAGAGTCGACGAGCACGTACAACCGTGCGTTTGGTGTCTAGCGGCTGCCCCAGTGGCTAAAGAACCCTGTATCAAGTCCATGGAGAGGAGCAACAAGCCTTGGGGTACTGTGCATGCAGACTTTGGATCCACCGGGAGGGGCATGTACTTCCTAGGTCTCATGGACCAGTAGTCCCGATACCCAGAGGTGGAGCTTGTTGAGTCCACATCCAGTGATCACACCATTCAGGCACTGGACAAAAGTTTCGCCACCCGCGGGTTTCCGCTGGAGCTGTGTTCGGACAATGGTCCCCCGTTCCAGGGCCACCAGTTTGCTGCTTTCATGGACGAGTGTGGCATGTCACACAGGAAGTTTACCCTGGGTGGCCACGTGCCAACAGCGAGGTGGAACAATTCATGCGGACCCTCAACAAGGTTTTCCGGATCACTCAGGCCCATGGGGTGAATTGAGGAGAAATCTGTACCAATTCCTCTGTGAATATCGATCCAGTCCCCACCAGTCCACAGGGGTGGCCCCAGTGGAAGCTCTATTCAACCAGTGACCCCGTGGTCTCATACCTGAACTGGGTGGTCGGGCCCCTGGGGTCATTGAGGACCAAAGGACCCTGGAAGCAAGGCGATTGCACAATGAGCGCAAAAATGTCCAGAGACATCTCAAGCCGGCAAACTTCCAAGTAGGAGACACCGTCCTCGTACGCAACCGGCATCCGGAAGGGAAGTTGTCCCTCACCTACGAGCCCACCCCCATGGGTGTGATGCATGTCAATGGCTGGATGGTGATGGCTAACAGGAGAGGGACGATCACAAGAAACTCTTGTTTTTTCAAGAAGGTTGACATCCGAGATACCCGACGAACCTCGTGAGGGTGGGGTGTCAACTCACGCTTCCAGTGCAGCACCTAGGCTTGAAGAAGACCCAGGGGATCCAGTGCCGGTGGAGCTTCCCTGTGATTTGAGCAGAGAGGAGGGACGTTATCCCTGTCGCAAGGGTCGACGGCACCCGACCCGCTTCAAGGACTACATTCTGGACCCGAGTTCTTAAGGGCCAGACAGGACGGTAACGGCCCAAGTTGGGCCTCCTCTAATTTGTCTGATTAACATTGCTGTTTGTGTCATGTTGACATTTCTCTGTTTAGTTAAGTTGTAAGGATGTTTTGTTTTGTTATGAAAAAGGAGGGATGTTACGAAGTGATGTGCGCGCGCGCGCCAGAACGGGGCACCGCATGCGCATTCTAATAAAGAGATCCGCCGGGACTCAGTACAATGTAAATGTGCGTCCTTGTATTCTTTCAGGTACCAGGGGCTGGACCGCACTACAGAATGGCGCCAGGGCATAATTAAGAGGGCAACAGTCCTCATACCGGCTCCCTGGTGTCCTTTCTCCCCGCCCTTATCTGTCCGTCTCCCTCGTCTAGTGGCAGCTCTGAAGGCCGAGGAGCAGAGGCGCTTCTTGCTCACTTTTTTATTACAGTTCCCAATGATTTCCTTTCTCCTCCAATAAAATGAATCCAACCAAGATGATGCCGCCACTAAAACCATTAGCGAGAGTTTGAGAAATGATTCCTTTAGTGCAATTTCTTCCTCTTCTCTTAATGGCGAACAAGTGCCTGGGAATGATATTTCTCACATTAGGGCCCATTAGGTCGGGTTATGTCACGCGCCTGGCTGGCGAAGATAAATCTACCTTGGAATCGGATCGGCCAATTAGATTTCATTGACAGGGCCCGTGATATTGGAATGCGTGTGGCGCCCTTTCCCTCTGTCTCCTTGGCATGCTACCTCGTAGAGGCAGATGCATAGGCTCCTCGCAGCCGGGTGCGCGCGCTGTGCACGTACACGGAATCACGTGGACGCCAGCCTGCTCCTTTCCGGCCGCACGCCTGCACATGACATCCGTGTGCACAGGGTTCAGATAAAATGGCTAGTGTTCAAGAGAAAGGGCTCAATGAACAAGTTAGTATGGACGCTTTGTCATTTAGTAAGGTGTACTTAATAGGCAACATCATGGATTACTCTAATGTGATTGGTTATATACATACGCAGAGATTTCTAAGTACGGACACGGGGATCGAACCTGCGTTGCTCCGTGTCGTTTTGCTTCCAAGCGGAGCACGTTGCCCCCGAGCCTCCTGAGACAATGCCGAGATTCATTGCGTTTGCCCAAGTTCACAAGACTGTGCCTAGGCCCCTTAGTCCTGGTTGCTTTCCTTCCCTAAGGCTGTTTAGAGATATTCTCTATCGTGCTCTGAACAGGGAGAATTAAAAGGACCAATGGAAGCACTGCTGAAGTACTTTGCCATCTCTCTGCACGTGCACACCATAATGGCTGCTCATTCAGCCTGTCTGGTTCACATAGTGTAATACTGGAAGAGATATTACATCCTGTTGGGCCCACAAGAAGTGCTGGCCAAGACCCTACTGATGCACGGAATCCAGAACCCATCCCATAATAACCTAAAGATAGAGGACATACATGCTCATTCAGCCTGTGCCTCTCATGACAACATAATAACAGAGCACCCCATGACCAAGGCATGACATCATGTAGATACCCACGTAGTCGTTCTTTCATATATGTTGAAGGTGATGCCATATACATAAAAAGGAAGCTATACCCCCCCCCCCCATGTCTGCTTCTCTCAGGCACAACACAATCTAGACACTGGAAAACCAGGCCCCCTTTGCCTGCCTCCTTCATATATGATGATAATGGGCTATAAATAAGGTAAACTAAGGACTCATCCCCAAGCCTGCTTCTCTCAGGCATGTCACAATATAAATACGGTGAAACCAAGCCCATGACGCACATACACGATGATGATGCCATATAAACAGACATCCAAGCCTACTTCTCTGAAAGATGAAACTATATGGCCACAGCAACACCAGCTCTCTCAGGCCTGTTTCTCTTAAACAAATGGCACATCCTAAACCCATATCTCTCATTATGCTAGAGAGACTGACAGACTTAGAATGTTAATTGGTTACTTATAAAGCGCTTAATACCCGGAGGTTTCTGAGCAGGGACCTGGGGATCGAACCCATGTTGCTCTGCGTCATCTTACTTCACAGACGAGCACGTTGCCCCTGAGCTATTCTCCCGAGGCAAAGATGAAGCCTCTGCAACATCTGGGCACGTACCAATAACTCACTGGCTACCTCCACATTCATAACCACATCAAACCCTGAAGCCTAATCTATATAGTCCCAGCATTGATACGTTCCTAGAGGCCCATGCTGAAATGGATCCCCGACAAACCTCCCAAATTAAGAATCACCCCACAGATACAAACTATTGACCTGACCCTCACCTAACGCAGTTCCATTTTAAGCCACCCGATTCTCCGAAGCACACCGCCTCGTCCCTCACATTACCGAGAAATATCAGCTCCAAAAAATGACAAAAGACAAAATTCTCATAAATAAGCCCATTTACCAATTGGGCATGGTGGCTACAGAGGTTCACCCAAGACCTAAAATCTACACACCCAGAATCAAGGAGACTTTGGGAGTAAAACGACTTGAATGGGTCTGTAATAAAACACAGCCTTTCACCAGCAAAGTACCCCTCTCAGAACACTGTAGGAACTCCTATCCGGTAATGCATGAGGCCAACATGCACCACGACACACCCAAAGTTCAGGGAGCAAACAACTCATGGAAGTAATTACTGAAGGAGCGGGAGACACAGCACCAACACCACTAAAGGTACGCACCCCTCAGGCAAATTCAGCTCCAAAATCCACAACTTTCATTTAATCCAGCTAAACATGTCTAGTGACCCTTTCCTCAACCAATACATCTCGACGACACGTCCGCATAAGAGCTCCTAACAGTGCATGCCCCAAGAAATCCAGCCAATGCTCAGGGTGTCCTGTGGGACAGCAATCCCCGTAGGGTATCGTTGCCATCGACTTCATGAAAACTCAGACTATAGGATCGGTCGAAGATTTTGCAGAGATACTAACACCAGCGAATACAGTGGCCATAATTAGTATCTCAAGCGGCGCAGGAGGGGTGGGTAAAGGCGGTGGGTAAAAGAAGAGCGAGCAATCGGAGAAGGAATCAACAGTCACACAGCAAGGTGGCATGGGTAAAGCTACAGCATGCATTCGCCGTGCAGAGATCAGTACACTCATGCTTTACCGAGCAAGGCATGTTACCGAGCCAGGCTACAGGAAGACGTCGAGGGGCTGATTCTGGAGTTTGAGGAGTTCTGCATACGGAAGGAGAGGGAGAAGTGTGAGGTCTATAAGTGCTGAGAAAAAGGCACAGGGGTCGGCCAACTCAGCAACTGCAGTACAAGATTAAGGGCATGATCACGACTTTGGCGGTAACGCTGGTGGCATTACCGCCGGCGGTATTAGCCCTACCGCCGAACTCCCTGGCACTAATAGCGCCGGATCACGAGTTCGGCGGTAATGTTAATCCCCATTCCCCATTGAGCCCATTCGGGAATGCCCCATTCCCCATTGGGCTCAATGGGGAATTTTTGCGCTCTTACCGCCGGCGGATTTCCCGTCGGCGTAATAGTGCACATTTTCGTTGGATTTCCCCCCAGCTCAGAGCTGGGGCGAAATCCGCTGAAGTCCTGATTTGGCGGACCCTTAAATCCGGCGGTAATAGCGCTACTGCCGGATTTAAGGGTTACCGCCAAAGTCGTGATCAGGCCCTAAGTATGATTTGAAGAGTCCATGTGAAATGTTTTGGAGTAGTTGATTAGGAAGACCTCTGGTTTAGTTATAATTTAAGGTTTTTTTTGAAGTTGTTTGCATTGTTATTAGTTTAGATTTCTTTGGGGGTGGTGTTCCAAAGGTTAGTTGCAATTGAGTCAAAGGAATTAATGGCTGCTCATTTTCATGATGTCAATAGCCTACCAAATGAAAAGGGGAAGCATGGATCAACCCAACTTTAAGAGACACTATCTAAGGACACTAATTGGCACAATATAGGTGGTCATCCCATATCACCTCTGTGGCATGAGTCGTGGTAAGAAACGTTTCCCCCAAACAATTGTCAAACTACATAGAAATCCTCAATTGACCGGGTGACTGGAAATGGAAGCAGCTATGCTCACTGTGAAAGAGAATCTACCACCCATTACTGATCAGAGCGGCAGTGGTTCTCTTGCACATGCTTGCTATGCTTGACATTTTAGACTTACAGATCTACTTATCAGTATTAAAGAAAGACTGTGGCCTACAGAAGGAACCGGAAAGTGGGTGGTCCATACCCTTCTACCTAAAATACAAGCACATTCATGAAAAGTGAAGAGCATCAAACATCATCTCTTCCGCCAACCCACATGCACACAAAGCTACTACCTGACCTGATATCCAACATAGGTCTGGGTTTCCACACATAGGGCCTCATCACGAGTTGGGCGCTAACGCCGGCAGTATTACCACCGGCGGTATTAGCCCTACTGCCAACTCCCCCGGCGCTATTAGCGCCAGATCACAGGTTTGGCGGAAGGGTTATTGCCCATTCCCAATTGGGCCCATTCGGGAATTCCTCATTCCCCATTGGGCCCAATGGGGAAAATTCACGCTATTACCGCCGGCGGATTTCCCGCCGACGGTAATCGTGCTGAAAAGCAGCAATTTTGCCGCGGATTTCCCCCCAGCTCTGAGCTGGGGGAAATCAGCCAAAGCCATGATCTGGCGGACCCTTAAATGCAGCGGTAATAGCGCTACTGCCGCATTTAAGGGTTACCGCCAGACTTGTGATGGGGCCTGTAGGGTATTTTGTGTAAATTTGGGGCCTAGCAGTATTTTCTTACCGCCAAAAACAAAGGTAATTTAGCAATGACTACTCCTTGCATTTAGATTGGGTTTGACTTCATAGTGGTATAGTGGCTATGCATTATTTCAGTACACCGATACATTTTGTTGGTATGCATTTTGTTGGTGGTATTTTGGTGAGCATAATTTTCTGTTCTTTTTGTGGCCCCAATATACCAACCCCCTTCTTTTTGCTTAGACTGTTCGTGTGATCACTAGAGGCCTCGGACCTGCATTCACGGATACCACAATTTTCACAAATAGAATTCACAAACCCCTGTGGTATTATCACTAGTTTATTTACATAGTGAGATTATGTTTCCAGAGGCCTCTCTCTGCTGATTCATGTACGCTCAGCAGGAACTATTGTATTATATTCCACTCAGAAGCCACACACACACATATACTGAGTGGAATCACACACACAGCTATTTACAGTTGCTAATGACATTGCTTCATCTGTATAGAAAACTTGGCACAGGTATTATTTAAATATCATTCCCTTCCCTGTTGGATATTATTTAGATGCAGGAAAAAAAAACAGAAGCAAAAACACTCTTAGACAGGCTGTGTGTTATAATAGTTTCATTTCAAAATAATACATTACCATTCTGGTAAAACTGTTCTTTCTGAAATAAACAGAAGATAAACAAATGCAATAATACAACGAATTTCACTTTACATTTGCAACAAGAAAAATGAAAGTTACATCGATATGACAGCATCTGGATTGCAACATTATAATGTGGCATTTAAACACAGTGATTCCTCAGCGATATCTTTCCTGCCTGAAAAAGACTTTATTCACACAACACTCCCTCAAATTTTACGTGATAATTACCAGTTATTTGTAGCTTTTCCGCACGCAAAATCTCCTAACCTGTCGCCTCCAAGAAGTGACCCAGGGCTTTCTTTTTTCTTTAAAACACACAGCAAGAACATGCAGTTCAATCTGCAATCTGCAGTTCTCAAGCCGGTGCCAAGTGAGACCAAAATAGCCAGTCTCTGAACGGCAGTGGTCCAGCTCCTCACAGCAGCCCAGCAAATGCCACCTCACTGCAGCTCGCAAAATGTCGTCTCCCCTTCATTCTCTCAGAGCTACCCCAAGAAACCTCTGTTACATCCCCCAGGCTTACGTGTCACCAATCAAATTCACAATATCATATCCTCCTTCCTCAACAATAGCTCACTTTTACAGTAGGCAACTGTATCTAACTGATTTCCTGGTATGTGGAGTGATTTCCTGCAAAGACAGTGAACAGAGCAAAGAAAAAAAAATCTAAATGCACGTTTAAAAATGAATCTTAGCCTGCCTCCTTTTTCTACATGGAGAACACATTATAATGTTAATGAGTTAGAATCGGTGTTAGTATTTGTTAATTAAGTTAGTCAATCAGGTATCTAATGTGGTCTCCTGTAAGTGAGGCATTTCAAGTGAGAGAAAAAAATGGTGTGCTTTTAAAATCTGTAGCCTGTCTTCATTTCCATGTCCATATGTTACACTGGCAACACATGGCTTGCTGTACCACATTACAGCAATAATGTGATCCCATGCACGCTACATTATACTACAGGCCCAAAGTCTGAAACAAATAGATGAGCTTCACGAGCTCAGACAATCCAGCCCTGGACATAATCACAACAGCTTCTCAATCATAAAGTAATGGGTGAATGCCGACTCGCGTGTCCTCGTTAGCAATGAAATACATATAATTCTGGCAAGCAACAAAAAAAGACCAACATCACAAGGCTTGCACCAAAAAGACTACAAGGCACCCCTGGAACAAGTTTCCAGCAACAACCCCAGACCGATTAGAGGATGGTTGAAACACGACAACGTAATGGGCCCAAAGCAGGCCCTAGTACATATGAACATTGAATAAGAGACACACACACACACACACACACACCCCCACCAGAACGTCCTAGTGTACAGTCAGCTTAGGAGGCAAGAAATATATTCCTTCCTGAGCTCTTCGCTCATCCGCCTCCAACTCCCTCAGGGTTAGTCATTTCTGCAAGCAGCAAGTTGGTGGTAGATCTCTTTCTTCTGCCGGGGCCTCCCTCTGGAACAGCCTCCCTGCCTCTCTGAAACTTGAGGAGAACCATCTCCAGTTCCGGAAGCACCTCAAGACCTTCCCCTTTGCTTCTACTTTCTCTCCTCCTCTCCCCTGCTGATCTCCTGGCTGAATCTAAAACTGCACCGGTCACCTGGCCACCCTCTGATTAAGTCCCAGGCCCTCCGCCCACCACCAGTTACACACCTGCACTGCCCCCCTGGCAACCCTGCACTCAGTGACTGTTTCTGTATCCCTACAGCCCCTACTAGCACTTGACACCTGATGTCTGCACTTACCCTTGCACTTGCCACCTGGTGGCTGCACTTTTATTTATTGACTTTATTTATTTTACTGGCATCCTGTGTACTGCACTGCCGCTCCCCTTTCCCCCTGCTATTTTCCCCTTGCCCCCTTTCCTGCACTTGCACGATCTCAATGTCACCTGGCCTGTTCAGAGCGTTATCTCTGTCTTCCCTCTGTTAACCCCTCCCTTGCCTCGTTGCGCCTTGAAACACTTGTGTATAGGAACGTTATAAATGCCATATCATATCATGTATAAAGATTAATTCTAAACCTTCCAGCTATCACCTCTTTTGTTTTGCTAAATTCATAAAGTGAAGCCGCAGCACAATGTAGGAAGAGGCTTTCCATTGCTCATAATTACCACACCACCCCTCCCACCCCAGACCAGATGGAGTCAGTCTAAATTATGGACAAAGCAAACAAAACAATGTCTTGTTCCTTGATCCACTGTGTTTGTTGTGAAGCCACTGATTGCCTCCCATGCCACAAGGATATAGAAAAACAAGAACCTGCACATGTGTAATAATGCGGCAGCCATCTTAGGATAATGTAAATGAGGTAAGAGAGAATTTCTTTTTGTGTACAGAGTATGGGATAGCTCCAGCCGCATGAGAGGTTGGGGACGATAGGACAAATTTCCACCTCCATTACTACTCATGAAGATAAGCTATGGGAGAAACAACACAAGGGACTCTAAAACGAGCTGCAGGGTGGGCATCTTCCTTCATCCCAACTCCAGATTGGCCACGTAATGAACCTGATTTAGGCTGTTATGGAGGTAAACACAAAAAAACAAATAGTATTTATCAAATAAATAAAGACAAACATATAGGAATTTTATAACACAGAAAAATTGACAATATGTCAAGAGAATATGTGGTGATTTATTATGGGTGCCTATATTTCTGCCAAACTCTAAATAGAGAATTAGGAGCCATCATTATTTTAATGACACCCGATATTGAAAAATTCAAATGGAAATCTCACTTACATCAATTACATAAATCGTCAATGTATTATACCGCGTTGAGCAATCTACATTATTAATAAAAAGTAATCCCAATTTCTGGGCTACCTGGCTAACACCTGGCTTCATTATATATTATTTTGTGAAAATAATCTCTACTAATCCCTGGCAGCTGGAAGGGATCAATCATGATGCCTATTCATAAACCACAGCATACCAATTACCTGGAAAAGTATAGATTGACCCCTTTGCAGGATTTAGTGGCTAACATCTATTCAAAGCACTTATTATGCATTCTTTTGGAGTGGTGGGTGGAAAGCAAATGACCCGCCTATATTAAACTGGTTTTAAGAAAGAGGTCCCAATGGCGGATAAAAAAGCACATGGAAATATCCGGAAAATACCCCTGAGTTGCGCTGATCTAGACCTATGCATTCGATACGGCTGATAGACCCACTCTCTGTAAAAAGCTTCATGGGATGGGCGCACAGCAATGTCTGTCTCTTCTGACTGAGCTACATACCATTTGTTGGCAATTGTCAGATTGTTCGACAAGGGCGGTTTGTATACAAATATACAATGGATTGGCACAAGATTTCATTTTGGCACTATTATTATGCAATCTCTATGACTGACCCGATAGAGGTCTTCAACAGGTCATACAACGCAATCCTCTTAAAGATGGGAAGGAACATAACCTTTATATATAAGTTGTTGTATTGTGTATACATATATGTGTAAATATAAGAAAAGTTCTAATGAACTAAAGCATGTAAATAAATAAATAAATAAACAAATAAATAAATACATACATAAATTATCGTATGCAGTTGATACCGAACTAGTGGATTTAACTCCTTTCGGATTACAATGTGCGTGTCCTAAATTAAGTTTCAATGTATAGGAAAATGCATTGCATGAGGATTATGTTTAAAAGTGTAACACAATGGTGTTCAATAAACAAAGAAAAATGTAAGTTTAATTGGAAAATTCATAATCAGATAGCTGAGATTACAAAGGTTTATACATATCCAGAGGTTACACTGCATGACCATTAACAGGCAATTGGATCTAAATCTTTCTTCAGGTAAAAAAACAATAATGGCATTTGAGTAAACATGGCCATAGATCATGAAAGCTCTTATGACATGTTATGAAATTAAAATAGCCCTAATTGAAAGGTTTGGTATGGCAGTGTTGTATCGGAAAGGAATATCTTGGGTTAACCAGATCAAAATTGTAATGCATATAAGGTGTTTCATTTGAGTACATCATTCAACATTGAAGGACTAATACTCACACTAGGTATCGCTAGAATCATGCTGAACACTGAAGAGGGCATGTTGGTAACATAGGAGACCACGAGTACAGCCGGTCAGGGATCTTTCATACACATCCCACAAGTGGATTACTGCACAGGTGCTCTCACACATAATTGCAAACCTGGAGTGAAGGCAGAGTCCATTAAACTGTTAGGACCGTTGGCCAAATTCCTCTGGTAAAGGCCTGCATTATGGTTAAGTGGTTGCCTGCCCAGTTACACCAGTGCTCCCAGCTCAACCTCTCTGTCTAACCTCTCCAGATTATGCATCTTCACCACCTCCAACTCGACTTCTCTCCACATCAACAACCCCTACACTCATTTTGATAACATCCCTTACCTTGCTACTTCTGTCACTGGACCCCTCTCTCCTGTAACACTGAGGGGCATCCTTGGAAACGGTAAGGGGACTATGCAATCTTATTTTGCTATTTCTCTGGTGGCAATCGTGAATGCATGTGAGCCATTTCCTTTGTTAAAAAATCCACTAGCACCCTGGCCATTATGCTGGGGGTGTAAATGGCTGGTATTGCCCGTGGCGGCAGATTAGTGGTAATTACCTTTAGCCCTCTCTAGACAGGTAAAATATTCTGGGCTGCCAGCTGTGACCACCTGGTACTGCACTCTGCCACAGAGATGAATGCCTAAATAAGGAGGCTATACCACCCTATCCCATTGAGAAGGGTCACTTTACATACTGGTAGTCCAATGTGCCATTGGATTGTTATGAAAATTCAAATAACAAAGAGATACAAAATCCAGGTCTTTAGTTAACATGTTCTTATTCGACATGCTACATTGCACCCAAGCCCGAGCAGCTTGTTCCTTCCAGGTGGCATTTACAAATGTACTGGTTGTCTGAGCCTGTAACTGGCACCAGACAGTATTACAGATCCAGGTAATCCAGGTTCCCTGCCAGCATGGAGTGCTCCTAGGCTACACAAAATGTGTATCCCCCCATGTTCTGCTGAAGTACAGGTGTGTTTCTGCTGCAGGATGCTTATACCGTTCTGGTGTCATTCTTACAATAGGTTCTGTGACCTTCCCCAGTGCAATGGATGATGAGAACGAGGCATCCTTTCAGGACCGTGAATATCAGGCACACCATCTCTCTACTGGTACTGCCACCCTCACATCTCTCTTATCCTTGTTCTTCTGTCTTCTCTGCAAGTTTTCACTCTTTCTTGTACATCTTCTCTCTTCATTGTATTTCTTTTCCTTGCAATTCTTTGATCCCTGTTGCATTTCTGCTCTCTTCATCACACTACTCTCTTCGTTGTACTTCTCTCTTCATTTCACATCGTCACTCCTATTAGCATGTCTGTCATATTTACGGTAGTACCCAAATTGATCGTTTCCAATTGACCATCTGGTAAATCTGTCCGAATTCGACCAGTACCATTCGATCATTTGGAAACGATCAATTTGGGTAATAACTACCAAACACTGGGAGCGAGGTTGCGGGGGTGTCCCCCGCTCTCCATGTTTGGTAGTGATGGCTTTTGTGGGTAGCGGGGCTTTCCCCCCGCTTCTGCAGGTTTATAGGCGGGGGATGGGAAAATTAAAAAAAAAATGCAGACCCTGCGGTGTCAGAATCGACCCGCGTCGGAGGGGCGGTCCGATGCCGCAGGGTCAGAAGATGAGCGGACGCCGAACAGGTAAGTAGACGGTGGGTAGGGGAGTGTATGGGGGGGGTGTTGCTTTCAGTTTGGCAGGGTTTGGCCGCGGTATAATTGCTTCATGGTCAAACTGACCACGGTCAATTCCAACGTGAACAATTGTGCCACGGCCAAACCACATACATCCGTTGCCTGCATATTATTAGGTCAAACCATTTCCTTCATCCAAACCATAAACTCATCTGTTTCTCCCGTGAGATCGTTTGCCTTTATTAGTGTGTTGTTGGGCGTGGCCTCGGCCATGGTATTGTTGCAGCATATTTCAAGGGGAAACAAGTATTTAAAAGTATTTCCAGTATTTTATTTCTTCTTCAGGAAATTGATTCGCTGAAGCATAAAATCAAATTATGCAAACTCTTTTGGAAACATTGTAATTGGGGGCTTTGACTAGCAAGGAAACATGGGCACCTCAGAGTTTCCAAGTCTACATATATAAGGTCTGGCATCTCAGGAGAAGGACTGAACCCAAAGCATAGTTGGTGAAGGCATTGGTGGAGGTGACCACATAAAATACAACCTATTATTTATTGAGTAGCCAAATATTACACTAAATTAATTGCAAGGTTTGCACGGGATATTAAAGAGATGCAACAAATGATTAGGAACTAGGGCAGATGCCTTTTGTCTGACAAATGGGAAATGGATATTAAAGTTGTGAAAGGGAAATATTACAAACACCCATCTTGTATTAGTTGAGGAGTGAAACCTTTATTTCTGATGATGTGCCAGCTATGACTGAGAGGAGGTGCACTGATAGAAATATCAGATATGATGAAGTGATCATATCATTTACATGCACCACTAAAACGAGCTGCTTTTCGTGATTCAGACGTTGAATTGGAGGCGTTGCAATTTATAAGGCTTTCCAGAAATGTGAAACCTTTCTACAGGCTGTGTCTATTGCTATCAGATGTGCCCTCATGCATTTAGGATGAACTTCAAAAGGCGACTGGAAGGGTTTCCTCTTGGCTCACGAGGATGCAGGAGTTTGACTTAACAATGGAATGAAGGCCTGAAGTTAATATTTGTTCAGTGGCTTGCGAGTCACGATTACCGAGGAGGTTGGGTGAAGGAAGAATGATGGGATGCTAATGAGGGTGAGATATTTCATCATATGCTATCATTGTTAAGGAGTGCTGTCCCTAGAGAGGAGTGGGAGGAAGGCACTGCATTGCGAGCTGGTATTTAAAGCTAGGAGCAAGGTTCCCGAAATGTGGCTGAAAGGAATTCTGATATGATATGATATGTTATGATATGATATGATATGCTATGATATGATATGTTATGATATGATATGATATGATATGATATGCTATGTTATGATATGATATGCTATGTTATGATATGATATGATATGTTATGATATGATATGATATGTTATGATATGATATGATATGGCATTTATATGGATGTGGATGTAGAGTTGCCACTTTGGAATGTAAGTCATGAACTTCATATAGATGAGTTAGTGCTGTGTAGGGGTCATATGTTGGTAAGTGTCACACAGTATAACATGGATCAACCGAAAATTTGAGAAATAAGGCAGGCTTCAGACTATTCTCACAAGTCACAAGGTGTGAGTAAAAGGCCTGCAGAACCTATTGGGCGGGAACTAGTAGATCACTGTGATGTAGCAAAGCACATGGCTACTTGTGGGGAACCGCAAAAACAGTACAGGGTATTGAAATATCCTAATATAAATAGAACCTACTGATCTGAGGCCAGGTTTCGCATACCCAATACAATTCAAGTGCAAGGCTGTATCACCCTGGAGGATTGCCCGCACAACTATTGTCAAAAGAGTGCTTCTTAGTGAGCACACTTGTTTAAGACTTCTGGCGTTGTAGGTCAACTCCATGCAAATGCGCGGTCATCGGGTTCATCTGCTTCAGTAAAATGACAGGCTTTTCTTTCCCCACCCTGGATATATGTTAAGGCTGTCAGCCCTGCCAAGGGCGATGAAGTATGTCCGGAGCCATCTTCAGGTTTACGCTCTCCATTGGTTCACATCACCTCCCTAATTTGCCGGCAAAAAGTAGACTTGCTCCTTTCTTCTTCAACTTGACTTAACTAGACCACGATTTTGACTATAGCCCAACAGGCAGTGGGCAAGGTCCTTAGTGTTCAGGGCCTAAGGGGGAACTACTTCCTTTGGCCTATCCCACTTCCTCTCCCTATGCTGGGTTTAGGTGTAAATTAGGAACTGGGCTATGACTCCCAGCAAATGTGTGCAAGGTTCCTCTGTTACAGGATCCAACGCTGACTATTTTTCTATAGCCCTTTCCATGTATTCTGTATCTCATTGCGCCTCCTCTAACATTTTCTAGGCTATTTCCAAGTTTTATCTTGGGTCCTTTCCCTTCCCCTCTGGGTGCTGTCCCTTTACCTCAACAACCGCTGCCTTGGTTCATCCTCTACCTCCTCTCTTGATAATGTGTTGATGTACCTCTCCACTCTCTATCCCTTATACTCCTCTGTCCCCATTGCTCACCTCCCCACCTCGTCCTCCTCGACTCCTTCTCATGGTCTCTATCTCCAACCTTCTCAAACCTATTTGTCTTTCGGTATGCACCTCTGCAGGAGTATACAGTATAGGGTTAAGGGGCCATGTTACCAAGTCCAACCTCATTTTAAATGGGGTGGAGTGATAATGTTTTAGTGCATTGATTTTCCTCTCTGCCCCATGTTGATGGAGTTAACAGACAGAAGAGGAGCATGGAGCAGAGATAAGATCCTCCTCTGTCTCGTCAGTGCATTTCATGACATACCTGTATGACATTTTGCTACAGGCATGATACAAATGGAGTCCTATGGAATCCACCTTGGATTAGCACCTGCAAAAGACCAAGCAGAATCCATTGGAATCCATTAGTAAACACTGGCTTCAAAACCTTTTTTCAGGCAGCGTTTACTTTTCAATGACACAGGTTGGAAATTATAAGAGTAAAGGTGAGTTTGCCTCATTGTTACTCTTTCCTTGTCTGCTCTGCCTTGTGGACCTTTAAAACTGCCTGGAACATTGCTGGTCCCCTGCATGCAATTGCAGAGACTGTTTCTTTCTGAAGGACAATGGGTTCCTGGCGTCCCTCCTCCATGTACCAGTGAGTTCCTCCTCCCCGCTGGCAAGAGAGAACAGGCCGCTCCACTGTGCCTTTGAAGTCCCTTCCGCTATTGCTTAGAATCTGGGAAAAGCACAGGCCCTCGGGGTATAAGATGGATCTAGAGTAAGGGAGACAATTGTGGGGTGCTGCGTCGCTGCCCCAGATGTCTTATATTAGGGTATGGGCCGAAAAGCTTCAGCTGTAGTCAACATGGGCAGATCCAAAGCCACGTAAAAAAAAAGAAATCTGTGAGTTGAAATATTAGGAATATGTGGAAAACAATATTTTGTGGATAGCTTACTGCAATCTGCAGATTAGGTTTACTTTGATATTAAGATCTTTCAATTACTTGAAGGCTTATTGGATTTAATGATTCATCCTGAGATGAGAGCCTTGTATCCCAAGTTTAGGTTGGGTCCTCATCCACTTATGATGGTGGTAAATGACCTGGGTGGGAGGCCCATTAGTGTTTATGCCCTGGAAGCCGAAGGTATATTTTTGTTCTAGGCTGGTGTAAGACTTGCTCAGAAGTCTGCGTCATGGGCTTGGAGCATAATATGTTCTACCCAGAGGGTCTCTGGGGGCCTTACAAAGTTCAAAGAGAGGAGTTGGAAAAGAAGTTACAGTTTTTCGAACAGGATTGGATGATTAGGATAAAGGATAGAAGGAATCCCTCCCAAAAATATGAGGTGCAGCAAGAATGAGTCCCAGTGACTGATGGCAGGCAGCCACGCCCTGAAAGGCTCTACAAAATAACTCACTGCCCTGCCAGGGACAGGCGGGACCCAGGAGGGCAGTGGGGCATGTTACAAAATGCAGAATGTTCCCAGAGAAAATTACTATTTTATTTTTAATGTGAAAGGGCCAGAAATAATAGGTTTTCTACTTGTATTCCTATTTTCAGGATGGGCATGCCAACAGGCTCCCACATGCACAAAACATAGGCAAAAACCCATTTGTTTTTATTACCAAAAAAAAAAAGAAAACCTTGATCTGAAAAGGAAAAAAGTATTTATTTATTTCCTATATCTAAGCTTCCATACTGTGTATTTAATTTGAACTTTTATAAAGCAATGGCCCTACACAGACAATCAGAATCAGACCGCATCATATACAAAAGTGAAGAAGAGCAAGCAAGTGCGGCACTTGGGAGGAGGTGGCTTGAGCAAGCCTGGACGAGTGAATGAGCGGGGAAGACCATGGAGAGCTGGTGTCTCTGAGACTGTGGAAAGAACAGAAAATGATGAGAGGCCTTTGAGAGCTGCGACAGCTGAACACTCCAAAAGAGGCGAGAGAGTTGGGCAACCTAAGAGAAATGAACGCCTGCAGAGAGAGGAGAGGTCAGCAAGACCAGAGAGACCCGGGAAACCATCCCTTACCCAGGAGCATGAAACAGAGGGTACGAATGTCTGGCACTGGTCTAAGCAGAGTTAGCAGAATGCTTTGTGCTCTGTGCATGATGGGGCGGGCACTATATCCATGAGAGTGTCCTGAGGCAATATGCCCCGAGGTAGTGGCCAGACCCTGTAGGTAACAGTCCGCAGTCGAAAGTCAAGGGCCAGAGTGCAGTGAGGGTCCCTTAACAAGGGTGGGGGGCCATTACCTACAGGGTCGGCCCGCCACTGAGGTTCATGTCGCCATTATCAACCTTGTAGTTCGCTACACAGGTGCTAATGTTTTTTTTGTTTTTTTAATGGAAAATGTTTTCTCTCCTTGAACAGGACGCCCCGCTGCCACAGCAATCCGGTAAGTGGGATTGGGGGAGGGAGAAATAAAAAAGCAGGGCCAGTGGGGGGAAAGATGGCGGGTGAGGGAACTAGCAGTGTCAGTCCACATTCTGTGCCTCCTGATTGGCTGGCTCCCCTATTGAGGGTACTAATGTTCATTATTTATCCTTGCCCTAAAGCTAGGCACTAAATCTCTCAGACTGTGTTGGAGGCAAGTGACGCAAGCCTGGTGCTGTATCCCTTACACTGTGCGGAAGTGCAAGAGTGACTGCGCGCTTTATTCCTGAGGCTGTGTTGTCATGACAAGGAGTGGCTAAGTGCTGTATGCTTGAGTCTATGCAGGAGTCAGGAAGGGTGCTGAGCGCTTTGTCCCGGAGGCGGTACGTAGAACAGAGTTTTCAGAAAAAAACCAAAGTATCCCTGTTAGACAGGCGAAACCTGACACACTAGAGTGTATTCCTTCCTTACACCATTATTGTACATACGTCTCTGCATTTGCATATCTGTATATTTACTATTTTTGTTGTTGTATTTTCATTTGTATACTACTGTAAACTCTCTTACTGCATTTCTCATTCTGTAAATTGTGTACTGTATAACATGTAAGAAAAGCGCTCAGTTGCCTCAGGGTCTTGATGCGCTATACAAATAAATAAATACAAATAAATACCATTGACTTTGATTGTTCAGAACGAAAACACAGTTTTTTGTTACAATGAAACCCGTGTTATCTACAGGCATTCATCCCAAGACCCCTCCTAACGAGAACTCATTTTGTCTGAGCAATATATGTGTGTGGCAGCGCTGGTCATTGGGCCGGCTCTCACCGGATCCGAGATCCGGCACCAGATGTGTAGCCCGAACTCAGGATCCAGCCAGAGTCAGCCGGTGCAAACCCCAAACCCATGCTCTGCACTGGGTTACTTTGAAAAAAAAAAGGAAGCGCCCGCGACGGCACAGAGTAAGGGGGCAGAGCAGCTCATATTCCATCGTTAGCACTCTGCTGGCTCTGCCCCCTTACGTGTTACATAACAGTTGTATTCGTAAAGTGCACGTTCACCTCAAAGGGGCATCTTCGCGCTAATAATAACAGATGCTTATTGTTACCCAACTTAATGCTTAATGGTACTCATTTTATCGACCTCAGAAAGATGAAGGGCTGAGTGGACCTGCTGGGATTCGAACCTGTGACCATGAAGTCAAACACAGGTCCCTGTAGTGGATGCATTAGTCCACTGAGCCAATGACCCAGCTGTATACAGCACTACTTTGATACAGGTCACAGCTGCAGGAAAAGCAAACTGTAACTTCCTCTGTTGACACTGTGAAAGGGGTCACCAGAGGAAGTTACAGTCCACAGCCACAACCCGGTTTATTTATTTATTTATTTATGCAATGTACCCGGGCTATTTATGCAATATTTTTGGATACTTGTATCTGACAAGCATTGCATAAATAAATAAATAAATATACAGGTATCTGACAAACATTACATGAATAAATAAATACCCCTATTAACAATGAAACTATCCCACATGCTGCAGCCACCCAACTGCTTTGAGAGGGTGACTGCAGGAGCGGTGCCAGGTGTGGTTCAAGTAAAAGAAAACATTGTTTATGGCAACCAGAAATCAGCAGGTTTGAAGAATGAGGTTGCAGGACAATCCTTCGGTTTAAACCAGGATTTCCCCACTGATTATCTGCTCTTTCCCCATTAGCTAGAGTAATTGCTGTTCTTAACGATTCTTTCACAGTCTGCGTAAACTACTCCTCTGCACAGATCACAGTGTAGACTAACATTGCTGTTGGTAGTTTAGGTGCACAGATGCCTGCTACGCTTTGCTCCCGTGTACATGTGCGGGTCGGACTGGGCCATAAAATTGTCTCAGGCACCAATGAAAAAGTGGCCATAGTTGTAAATGGCAAATCATTCCTTTTCTGACCCTGTTTGAATAGTACCCAAGGGCGAGGTTTTTTTTAAAAAAATGGGATGGAAATTGTGCATTTTAAATAATATTTACTCAGCAACACTGGTCAAAACTATTATCCGCATAGTGAAGTAACTCATCACCAGTGCCATGGAAGTGGTTTAAAGTGGAATTGATATATAGTTTGGAAAAGAAGCAGCATGAAAGAAATTGCGCTGTTTTAAACTATTATTTTGGACATTTCCTTTAACAGGAGATCAACTGCCAGCTCCAGAGACCAAATCCCACCTCCTTGGGCACCGCCCCCCAAAACTCCGCCCCCACCCCAGCCCCTGTGGGATGCCCCACCAAATTTTTGCCATGCCCACCACTGGTGTGTGATGTGTTCTCTTGGTCACAACAATAGCCATTTGTAATAATCTTGTACAGCTGACTAGTCAGTGGTCTTATTACAAGCGAGGTGTGACCTAGCAACTCATTTGTAATAAGAAAATAAAAGGAAGATTACAGTCTCCCATGTAATATATGACAGATATGGACAGGTTTTTATCTAGAGGTTGCAGGCTTGAAAATGGTAGACATCAAATAAATACTTTTTGGTATGAAGCAGTTTTCAGGTTCAATAAAGGGCATTTCAACAGAGTAGAGATGCTAGAGTTTGAGGGAAATGCGCGTGCTTTCTGGGTATTGGATCAGATGGCGCAACGAGTTATGCAGGGGCCGTGGAGGTCTACGTGTGACCAGCGGGACACAGGTTTAATAGAGGCTGACCCGACTCAGCAGTTCCTCCTCGAGTGGTTGACTTGGGTAAAAGTAGCCCTTATTATTTGCAGTGGCAAAGATAACAGACATTAGCACTGTGTAAAACGAGTTATTAACAGCTGCTCAAAACTCTCGTGGTTCACAGAGAATGTAAAAGCGCGAGCTGTCTCTCGCAAGTCACGCTTCCTGGCGTCACATAAGAACAGAAAAGACGGACACTTCCATTCTAGGTCGTCTATGAAGTAAGCAGCTGACATATGTATTACATTTCGGGTGTGTTCACTTTGTTTTCTAGCTCTGTCAGGAATATGGTTTCAAACGGTGGTCCCTGATAAACTCTTCCCAGCAATGACACTATATTCTGTCCAACCAGCCAGTTAACTCACTTGTAAAGTAGTTGAAACACAACAGAGCTAATTTTTGAAGACCCCAGAAACTGGTGGAAGGGTGGTGCATCCGTATGCACTTCCATGCATACAGTCCTCTCCAAGCAACTTTGATTGTTTGCACTCTGAAGATCAAAAAATATATGGGAATCAACCCCAGGCTTCCATGCATGGTTACACCTCCTAAAGATTGAATTCTTAAATGCCTCTCACCATGTACATGCATGGTGTGAGGCATTCGCATGGATTCCTATGGATTCCTTCATCTATTGGCTGGTACAATAAGCTGACAGATTCCATAGGATTCCAGAGGATAATAACCAGCATCAAAGTAAGATGCTGGTGGCCATGCTCTCCGATTTGACAAATGGAGCGGATGTCGGTGAAGGTTTCATAGATTTCCATCTGTGCCTGTGAAACACATGAAGACGGGAGTAGGATACAAAGGGGCAGGGTACAGAGGGGCACAGAGAAGGGGTACAGCTGTTTAGGGTGGCGGGAGCAAAGGGGTCAGATGGAGTCTAGTGAGGCAGGTGGCGCGGGCGCAACATGCTGGCATAGATGTTGAGGAGTCCTTGAAGAGGTGGTTCATGAGCTCTTTTCTGAAACGTAGGTGCATGGGGTTGGTTCTGATGCTGACGGGGAGGATGTTCCATAGTCTTGGGGCGTACGCAGAGAAGGCTTGTTTTCTGGTCCTTTCCTTTTTGCAGAGGTGGATTTCAAGTCTGCATGTGTCCTGGCTTCTGGTGGTGTGCTGTCCGCTGGAGGTTGTGCTCTAGCACCTTGAAGCGTCTTATGTGCTGTATGGAATTACAAAATAAAGTACTCAGACCAAATAACCAGACAGACTCAAGCAATATGGCAAAGTACTACTTTATTCTTTTTTAATAAAGCTGGGAAAGCTCACAGGCATCGGACTGATGCTTGTACACTTGCAACTAAACTTGATTACATGGAGGACCTATACCTCAATATGCGTCATCTATGATGCCATTCTAAATGGCAAAAATACAACACCTATCGGGAAGGATTGGTTACTGGAACATATCTACTTATAGAATATATAAGGATTAGTACATCATTGGCTACCCCTTATCTATAGGGCACACCTTGAACTACCACTACATAGGCACAGTAATGATTATAATGGACAAACTGTCAGTGGATTGGTTTGCGCAACATTGTATCTTAGGTTGTCCCTCAAGCCCACTGAATGATTGGCATACTATTCCAACCTTGGACTTTCAACTCTTTTAGCAAAATGTAAGCGAAACGAAACGTAGGTTTTGAATTCCCGTAAGACTACTCCCTCTTTATCCAATTAGTCCATCATCTCATCTAAAGGCCATAAACCAAAGGCTTCCTTTTGTAGTTGACCTTGTTGACTGTTCACTGGCCTGTAACATTCAAGGGAGTTTAAGCACACCACTATCTTAACTAATAAATAGCCCTTGTTTTCAACCTCTGAGTCACATGTGACAAGACCACAATATTGTCAATTTCAGCCTTCTAGCTACTGCTATTTGATTTAATTACGCAGGGTGTTGTTGCTCCTCTTGGCCTCTAGAGACTTGCTGACTCCATCTCATATGAACTTTGTACACTTTTAATTGATCGACAATTGTCTTTCGCAGATGTTTTCTTATTTTTCAATCCATGAGAAATGTCTCACATTCAGAGCTTATCCATGTAACTCCCTTTGTGCTCTGTGCTTGTTGCTTGAAACAGCATCCTTTATTCTGGGCCAGCCTTGACTGATTGTCGGCTATGCACACAAAACTAGTTTTCCACGTCTCCTGATATTGCAGTCTTAGTCTGTCTCCTTGTATCAGACATGAATCAGCATCCATTTTACTATCATGGCCGTCCTAGTCACGTTATATATACCTTTGTAGCAAGCTTCTATATGCTTCCTTTCTACCTTGCGTTACTGCATATTTACAGTCACTGATCAATAAGTGACTGCATCTTCTTTGTAATAACGATTACTTCAGTTTTGGGTACATGTTTGTCTTCGCGTTTCAGTTACATCATTACTCTTAAGTATTTTCATATCGTTTCATCCTAGGTACATATAACTTCTTTGTGACATCACTTTCATCAGATTTCACTTATCGCTCCATATTTATAGGTGCCTGCTGGCATCCTTCTATGTGGCATCCTTCTAAAGGCTCAACATGAGGGTACATTCTGTATGGCTTTCTGGGTGCATAACGTCTCTCGTACACTTAATGTGCTATGGGAATGACACAGGGGGTCCCATTTACTGCTCTTCTCTGGCCATTCTAGTATGACGGTGGTGAGGGGGCAGGAACTAGTGAGAAGGCAGCTACCTGCTCCTCTGAAAGATGCTGAGTATCTCCACTAGGTAGCTGGGTGACGTGAGGGAGACTGCCTAATAAATGATGCAGCAAAACTTGAATGTGATTTGTGCATGCAGTGGGCACCAGTGAAGGTCGATGAGGGCTGGGGTGATGTGATCATATATATGCGTATATACTTGATGAGCTGTGCAGCCTCGTGTAGGGCACTTCTCAGGCAGACAAGGGAGGACCATGGGAGGCCTTTGAGGAGGGCATTGCCCCCCATCCAGTTGGGGGAGGATCAGTGCTTGAACAATGGATCTAAAGCTGTCTGGAGGGCTGGAGGGAGGAAGGGCTTGACTTTCTGCATGAGGGAGAGCTGATACCAAGCTGTTTGAGTTTTATTCTTAGCTAGGTGTGTCTTGAAGGAGAGGTGTTTGCTGGTGTGGAATCTGAGGATCTTGGTGCAGGAGGTGAGCTGAGGCGTGAAGCCCTCCGGGTTCATGGTTCATAGCCAGGTCTGTATGTCTGGGTATTCGGTGTTGTTGGTGAGTAGCAGGAATTTGGTCTTGGAGGGGTTGAGCTTCAAGTATGCATTGGACAGCCAAGACTGGATCAGCAAGAGGCAGGGTTTAAGCCAAGTGATGTCCTTGATGGAGTTGATCATGAGGTACAGCTGTGTGTTTTCGACGTACTGGTGGATGCTGTGTGTGGCTAGGAGGGCTCCTAGCAGCTCCATGTATAGATTGAAGATCACTGGGTAGGGGATGAAACCCTGCGGGACTCCACAGGTGGCTGTTCGCATTGGTGATCTAGAGGAGTCCATATGAACAAACTGCTGGTGGTTGGCATAGGACAAGGTTGCTGATCCCCATGCACTGATGTAGGGTGTCCATGAGCTCCTGGTGTTCTACTGTGTCGAAAGCAGACGAGAAGGCAAGTAGAACCAGGAGGCAAAGGTGGCTGTAATAAAAGTATGTTGAGGGCATCGTCAACCACCTGTATGGTTGCTGTCTCTGTGCTGCATCTGAGTCTGTACACAGATTGGTAGGTTTGAAGGAGATTGTGGGCATTGATGTGTTGCTGTAGTTGCACGGCTACCGCTTTCACAATGATCTTGCCTAGGAAGGGAAGATGGATGATGGGACGAAAGTTACCTGGGTTGTCGGCATCCAAAGTGGGTTTCTTTAGTAGAGGGAGGATTTGTCCTATCTTTAGGGTCAATGGAAAGGCGCCTTGATTTAGGGAGCTGTTAATGATCTCTAGATAGGGAAGGAGTGTTTCTGCGGGGGGGTTTGAGGATGGATGCTGGGAGGATGTCATCTGTATTTGATGTGGCTTTGAGTTTTGATGGGGTTTGGTATTGCAGGGAAGGTTAGCAGGTTGATGCAGTGCTGGACCACTTTGAGGAGGACTCTGCTTTTGTTGTCAACATCTGGTATTGTCACCGGTTTCCCCTTTTCTCACCTGTTTTCGTTGCCTGATTACTTCTTTAGTAGGAGTCTTCTTTCGTATGGTTCGGGTCTTATACAAGCCTGCTCGGCCGTCTTCGGCTTCCAGTGTTCGTTCAGCTTCGATGTCCAGGATCAAGGGAAAACTCCAGGAAGATCAGGAAAAGGATAAGGAGCACGCGGATGTGGTGCAGGGGATCAGGGAAAGGCTGGATAAGAAGGAGGGAAGGTGGATTGGAAGAAGGGGTTCCAGGAACTGGAAAACAACAGAATAGCACAAGAGAGAGTATGGAGCACACGTCCGGTCACAGCTAACAGCAGCGTTGAGACGCGCGGGGCTGCGGGGGTGTGGCTTCTTTATAGAGCACGCTGCGTAGAACGTGAAGACTGGTGAGCAGCGTTCTGAGATTGGAGCCATGTCGGTAGTATTATGGAGTGTAAACCCCGATGTGTCAGGGACCAGGAGGCCCAGAAGGGGCGAGTTCGATGGTTCATGACAGCTATAGTGTTCTGATAGTAGGCAGCCTTGGCTGTGTTGATTAGTTGTCAGCCTGTTGCTCGGAGTTCCTCGAGGAGCTCTAGGTCAGATAAAGTCCTGGAGCTATGCCAGGTTGTCTCTTGTTTCGTGATGACGCTTTTGCTGATGTTAAGTTCTTGCTTTTACTAGGGTTCTGACGGTTTTGGTTTGCAGGTGTACTGTTTCAAAGGCGTGTGTTGGTCGATGGAGGCTGAGAAGGTGGTGTTGAGTGCTTCCAGTAGAGAGTCGCAGTTTGGTTGTAAATATAATACGATCGTGAATTAAGTTCACAGATTCCAAGAATGATGTCAGTTCCTCTAGGGTGCATCCCCAAATGCCAAAGATGTCATCAATTTAGCAGGTGTAAAACAGGAGCTTACCGCCTGCTCTAGGATTGTCTAGGATATGATGTTGTTCAAAGAAATGCATGAATGCATTTGCATAACAGGGAGCCATACTGGCTCTCATCAAGGTCCCAGTTATTTGGAGATAAAAACCACTGCGAAATCAAAAAAAGTTGTTTGTATGCACCAATTTCAATACACTCAATAGAAAGAGTTTGTCTGCTCCTATGTCATCATATTGCAGCAGAAACTATTCCATTGCTGTTAAGCCCTCTTCATGGGGAATAGACGTGTATAGGCTGATCACGTCTCAAGTGAATAGAAGAACTTGTGAGAAGTCTACTGTCAATGAGTGCATCTTATTCAAAAAGACATTGGTATCTTTCAAGTAAATTGTAGTGCGTTTAATAAGAGGTTGGACAATACAGTCTACGTATTGTGCCAATTGCTCTAATATAGACTCAGTGGCAACCACAAAAGGGTGGCCAGGTGGATCCACCAGTGATTTATACACCTTTGGGAGTGTGGAAAAGATTAACATGAGCAGATACAACTTTGTAAGGAAATTCTGTCCCACTCAGCTTTGTCTAGTACCCATTTTATCAGAGCTTGAACTTGTGGTGTCAGATCTGTCTCCAATTTCATATATGTGTCGGTATTAGCGGCAATGTTCTGGAGAAAGATCCTACGATTACCCGACTCGTATCCAATGACGAGAATTTGACATGAAATTGCTGCACAGTCATTGTCATCAATAGTTACATGGAAGCAATTAGATCTACTGCGAAAACTGCTGACGGAAGAGAAAATACCAGCAATTGAAATTTTGAGATGTAACCCCAACACCATGAACAATGCAGTTCTGTGAACCCAGAAGGAACATCTACTTCGACAGCTAGAGAATGAAAATATATCAGTCGAAATGCTTATGAAAAGACCGCAGCATGCAAAAAAAATAATAAATTGGCAGAAAATGACTGGATCAAGACTTGAAATGCCAAAACCTTGTATCGCAGAAATCTCCAATGCCAATCTGATATACGATTGTTAAACAAGATGCCAAAGTACATAGAAAAATGTCCTGATTGCAAGGTGCGTGCAATTTATATGGCAATCCGGCAATCCGGCTTAATAATCTACCAACAAGAGAAAAATTAGCTATGGCTCGTCAAATTCTCAAAATAGATCGATATTGCCGATTCTGCAAAAACAGAGAAGCCCCAGAAACAATATACCACTTATTAATGATATGTCCAGAACTGATGCAAAAAAGGCTATCCTGGGCAAATATTTCAGCATATCAGCTCAAGATATTGTCATGATTCCTACCCCTCATGTCCCCAGCCCTCCAAGATGTCAGGCTGGAGCCAGGCCACGATCACCTACATGGCCCTCAAGGGCCTCTCCATCCCTCCAAAGACCCACTTGGAGTCAGACTTGGCGCTTGTGGTACCAGACTCACTCACTCCCATAGGATAACATTGGGGATGGGACTTGTAGTGCATTGATGGGGACAAGATGGATGCCCCCACATATTTCGGTTCCCAGAACTGCATGTGCAGTCTAGTCTTTTGGGTGTGGTTCAGCCCAGAGACACCTGGGATACCCAGAGACTATTTAAGCCACGCCCAGGCTGAGAAACATGCTTTGTGTTTTCTGCACCTGCAGCATGACACTCACCGTGTTCGGATCGGTCTCCAGTAGGCCTGCATCTTTCTTCTGCGCTCAGCTCCTGCAAGAACAAGAACACCGTTAGGAACAGCCTTACCTTGCGGCGCTTCTGCCCATCATTCATCGCTTCTTCTGTTCTGCGGGCATCTTCGGCGGTGTCATTCCCATCCCGGCATGCCGCTTCCTAAGGAAAAGGGAAAAGAACAGAAAAAAGGCATTAGTAAGCATTCAGCAAATCTTCGCTTATTTTTAAAGACTGTATGAACTTCAAACACTTACCTGAATCCCAGACGCTCTGGGGGAACTCTGTCTCCGGAACTTCTCATCCATCTGCAAGAGGGAAAATACACTCCAGGTTAGCGTGGAAACACCTAGAGGCGCCGCATGCCGTGCTTACTCACCGCATTTCTTCTTCATAACTGGCATCCACGCTGAAAACATCGCGGCACCTAAAAGACACAGAAAAAGAACTCAGTTCAATACAAATATGAAAGGGTCGCATCGCGCATCGCGCTCTCACTCACCTTCAGCGCTACTCATCTCAGCAGCACGTCGCCATCCCCGGACGCCGGCCATCATCTAAGGAAGGAAAGGAACGCAGTTAGAGAACTGTTCAAAAGACTCATTATACTTACCTGTCAGACTCTTGCAGTGAAGTAACTAGGCAGCAACGCGCCCGCATCAATCAACGCGCCCCTGCACTGAAAGTAGGACGGAGAGCACACTTTCAAAGAAAACAAGGTGAGCTGTGGATCAAAGGGAAGGGTTGGACCCCGGGGAAGAAGGGGTTCAAGCACACAGAGACAACAGGGAGTTAAACTCTCCCATTCCTGTGTTTCAGGCCCAGTCTCCAGTCGCGTAGACTCCAGGGAAGGGTTCGAGGTTGTAAGAGGTCAGAACAGGCTGAGTGACGTCCCCGTGGATACCAGGTGAACGTTACACATATGGACAAGGATGCTCGATGGTCACTAATAATGAATGGACGAGAAAACAAATAAATTTTCACGATAGTACAATTCCTACAGAACGTGCTGGGACTGGACGATAGATCATTGGTGAATCACAAAGGAAGTCTTTGACGGCTATTTGACTCATGTGTTTTTACAGACCTAAAACAGGAAACTTTGCTTTTTGTTTCTCTGTTTGGTTTGTTTTTTTTTTATTTTGTTTGCTCTATTTTGCTTTCTTCCTTCATTTTCCTATTTAATGCTTTAGTTTAAACAAGTAAAATTGCAATACCTATACATGAAAAGTTTATAACAAACTATATCATTTTAAACAAAACAAAAAAATAATAGTAAATAAAAAAATGTGTCGGTATCATCCAGTTGACGTTTACATTCCCTTAAGTAGTCTGTGTGGTAAGCACAACCAATGATCCTCCCTTGTCTGCATGCTTAAAATTCAATTCAGGGTTATTTCCCAGTTCTTTCAATATTTTTTGGGAATTCATCGTTAGATTCCCTATTTTCTTCTTAGAGTATACCACTGACTGTACATCTTTCAAAACTGACTGCTAAAAAACCTCTACAGGCCTTTGTTAGTAATTGCTGGACAGAAATTAGTCTTAGGTTTAATCTCAAGATATTCATTATCTTCCTCAACTGTTGAGGATTGTAGATCTCTATCGATGAAGGACAATTTCAATCTCATTTTTCTAAATAATATATGAAGGTCAATTCGTTCTTGCAGACAATTGGGGCCTCATCACGACTTGGGCGGTAACCCTTAAAATCGGCGGTAACGCTCTTAGCGCCGATTTTAAGGGTCCGTTGGATCACGATGCCAAACACCGCCAGCGCAATAACAGCCGGCGCAAGGACAGCCGGCTGTACAAGCGCCGGCCATAACAGCGCCAGGAACCCTTAGCGCTAAAACATCATCAATCACGAGTCCGGCGTAAGCGCTGTTAGCGCCAGAAAAGCGGCGGATAATCCGCCGAAAATACCTCCAGCAAAAAGCTGGAGGTAACAGAACACATGCCACAGCAATAAGGGCCCAGCTGGAGGCAATGCAAATCAGAGGCCTACAAAGGACCCACCCATGCACAACACACCCTCCCCAACCCCATTACACCAGCGGGAGCAGGGAGGAGACAGCAATGAGGGCCCAGGTGGAGGCAATGCAAATCAGAGGCCTACAAAGGACCCACCCATGCACAACATACCCTCCCCAACCCCATTACACAAGCAGGAGCAGGGAGGAGACAGCAATGAGGGCCCAGGTGGAGGCAATGCAAATCAGAGGCCTACAAAGGACCCACCCATGCACAACACACCCTCCCCAACCCCATTACACCAGCAGGAGCAGGGAGGAGACAGCAATGAGGGCCCAGGTGGAGGCAATGCAAATCAGAGGTCTACAAAGGACCCACCCATGCACAACACACCCTCCCCAACCCCATTACACCAGCAGGAGCAGGGAGGAGACAGGAATGAGGGCCCAGGTGGAGGCAATGCAAACCAGAGGCCTACAAGGGACCCACCCATGCACAACACACCCTCCCCAACACCATGCTGCCATTTGGACCCGGGAGCCTTGATGTCGACTTCTACCTGCTGCGCCTGGAGCTACAGAGGCCAGTCAACCAGGCCAGGGCCCTGGGAGTGCAGGGGGCAGTGGGGATGAGGAGAAGGAGGAGGAGAGCAGCACCAGCAAGGCGGCCAGCCATCCCCAGGGTCAGGCCAACACCCTGGGCCCTAACTGATGGTCAGTTGGTGACAGAATATCGTCTGGACAGGGCAACCATCACCCAGTTGCTGGACACAATCCAGGGTGACATATGCAGCCGCATAGCCACCAGCACGGCAGTACCTCCCCTAGTGAAGCTCGTGTCTGTGCTTCAATTTCTTGGGACTGGCAGCTACCAACATACCGTTGCCATGGTGCATGGAATGGCCCAGTCCACATTCAGTGCCATGCTGGGACAGGTGCTTGATGCACTGTTGAATCATGTGAACGAACACATTGCATTGCCAGCCACACAGGCACAGGTGCACCAGCTTAAGGGTCAATTCCATGCCATTGCCCAAGTCCCGAATGTAATAGCAGCCCTGGGCTGCACACATGTGGCACTTGTACCACCCCAGGCACATGAGGCTGCCTACAGGAACCGTAAACAGTACCATTCCCTCAACGTGCAGATGACATGTGGCCCTGACCTCACCTACAGCCACTGCTGTGCCCGCTACCCAGGATCCCCCCACGACTCCATGGTCCTGCGCAACAGTACCCTGCCGGCGTACATGGAAAGGCACCGAGGCCAAAACACATGGCTACTGGGTGAGTACAAATGTATACCACAAAGCATGTCAATCCACAACTGATGGTGCCTGTCACAGAATCCATCATTCCCAATAGTCAGCAGCATCACAGCAGCATACACATTCAAGCACCTTGCACGATGAACCTTGGACATGTCCAACACAGAACACACCCATGCAGGATGTCAGACATGTGGCGGCACAGTGACATATGGAAGTCCCACTACAACAAGGCCCCCTGTGTGAGTAGCACCATGGCTCCCAACACTGACACAGTACAGATATCCCACCCTGGCCATCCGACAGTAATGAAAATCCAATCCATGAGCTGGCACATCCACGAATGCTCCACACATAAGTAGGCCGAGTAATGACAATGCACATCCCACAAACACTGTCCCCAAAATGGCCATGGACATGCATGGATAACAGTACAGAATAGTGAAGAGCAGCAAATACAACTGTAGCCAAATGGATTTGCAATGACACATGAGGCAGCCACTTCTGTCAAGCAGAAGTAGATGGAAGGGCCCCCTCTTCCTGCGACAAGTGAATGAGTACTGTTACATACAGAAACATAGGTGTACCAAGTGGAGAGTACCCCATTGATTCAATCGTGCCCGTAGGACAGCACACTCCACAATGTTATAGGCCAAATGACAAATATGGCAAAATCACACTGATGACAGGGCTCTGTACACCCACTAGACTTACCTTGTCCCCATACAGGCTTTCTCTCCCCTGCAGGTGATTCGGGATATCCCCAGTACACGTGGCTCATGACCCCTGTGCATCACCCACACACGGCGGCGGAGCGGGCATACAACCTTGGCCATGCCCGTACACAGATCTGCGTTGAGAGGGCATTTGGCCTGCTGAAGGCACGCTTCCGTTGCCTCGACCGCACGGGAGGTGCAATGATGTATGCACCAGAAAAAGTTGGAAAAATTATACTGACATGTGCCATGCTGCACAACATCTGTTGTCGCAGAAATGTGCCACTGCCCCCAGATGCTCATGTGCATCCACCTGAGGATGGTGGTGAGGGCGATGAAGTGCCAGAAGGTGTTGCACATGCAGAAAGGGTTGGGCTGAGGTAAGGGAGGTTGGCCAGACAGGAATTGATTGATGGATTATTTTAGAAATGGGTAATAGGTAAATTGTACATATGTCACTTCAACATTAAATTGCATTTGTAACAATCACTACTGTCCATGCATTGTGATTTTTTTAACGTGATTTATTTTCCGTCCAACAATCCTCCCTCCCCCCAGTGAACACCCAACAATCCCCCCTCACCCCAGTGAACACCCAACAATCCACCCTCCCCCCAGTGTACAACCCCAAACTATACAGTTCCCTCATCAGGCCAACAACAATGATGACATGCACCACTAGGATGGGCGCGGGCGCTTCCCTCTCCCAGGACCCTCCGGTGTGCGTGTCCTCAGGTGGCGCAAGGACCAGTGCCTTGGAGATGGGTCTAGTAAACCCTCTTAGGGTGTGGTGGAAGTTGAGGGTATGGAAGCGCTGCCCATCATGTGCTGGCGCATGAGGTTATTGGCCTCGCGTTGCTGTTCTGCAAGTGCAGACACTGCCTCCGTGAATTCGCGGACTCGTTGCCCAAAGCCTGTCAGGGCAGCTGTGCATTGTTGCACAACTTGTCGTGTGCGGGCATTGTCCCGCGCAATGTACCGGCACCCATGCCGGATGGAAGTGCTCACGGCCTTAATGTGCCGGCTCTGGACCTTTGCCATTGCTCCCACCTTGGCCTGTTTTGCCTCAATGACATCCAGTCGGCCCATGACTGCTGCCCCTGTGACAAAGGCCTCTACTGGTGCGTCAGGTGGTGGACCGCGAATTGGGCGCTGTCAGGTGGGGGCTGCATGGCGACATGCCACCAGACTGGACTGGGCTGCCTGGCTCCGATCGATGGCCCTCTGGCCTCCCATTGGACGGAGTGTCCACATCGGGCTGTGGTGTGCTGCAGCCACGCACATGCACATGGCGCCTCCCTGCCTGCTGTCTGCCTGGGCTTGGGCTTCCATGGGGTGTTGACACCCCCTCCCCATCACTACTGCTGTGGGAGTGTTGTGCGGTGGCATGATGCACACGTTGAGGTGTTGCTCCCACGTTGGGCTCCCATTCTGGCCTCTCTCCCTCGGCCTCGGGGCTGTGGATGTTGAGTTCTGGTGAGCTGACGGTCGCCTCCCTGTGGCCATGTGGCTGCCGCTGCTGTCTGGTGGGGCTGCGTCGGGGTGAGGTGGGTGTTCCCCGGTGTTGTCTCCCATGGGTGTGGCCTTTTTTGGGGGTGCTGGTGCTGGTGGAGGCACGGTGTTGTGGGCGCATTGTCTGTGTGGCCTCATCGCCATCATCACCGGGCTGTTGGGATCGACGTGTGCCTGTGGGATACATAGGGGGTGGTTTGAGTACAATGCTACTTACATTTGTGTGATGCAGGTCATGCCAACAAGTGTGAATGAAGACAGTAACAATGACGCATTCAACTTGCATTCTGTTCAGTCACCATCTGGTGCTTGTTGTGGATGTGCATGGAGGTACACTGCATGGGAACGCGTGGTTGTGGTGGACTGCGCTCAGGCTTTTGTGTTTGTGTTGATGCACAGTACCACTCTACGTAGCTGTCCTATGGCTATGGGAGTCTATCCCCTGCCCCGGTCATTCATGCACTGCACGTACAGGGTCATCTAGGCAGCACTACCGTTCTAGGGATGTGGCCCTCACTTACAGGTGTATGCAGAGCCTCAGACACATATCTTCACTCTCATTCAGATGCAGGTATTCGGGGATGGGACTCACCTGCCGTTGGATCGATGCCAGTCCCTGCCTCCGCTTCACCAATGCCCTCAATGGTTCCAATGTCGATGACACCCGTCATTTTCTCTTCCCATGGTGTGAGGTCAGGGGGGAGGGGGTGGCCCTCCTCCTGTGCCCCTGCTTGTACTCCTGTGCTGGGACAGGATGCCTCGCACTCGCACGCGCAGGTCATTCAGCCGCTTGCGGCAGTCCTCCCCATCCCGGGGCATGCGCCCCACTGCAATGACCCTTTCTGCGACAGATCGCCATATTTGCCCTCGGCGCTGGGCGCTGGTTTTGCGCTGCTGCAGCTCATGGTGGTACGTCAGTGCCTCATCCACAAGCACCTCATGCTCCTGATCACTGAATTTGGGTTTTCGGACCCTGTCCAGTGCAGACTTGCCCCTAGTGCGCTCCTGACTCATTATTAGGCTTCAGATTGCGTGGATGGCTTCCAATGGTTCTGATATCCGATGGATTGTGATTTCCAAGATGGCCGCCGCTTTATTTCCCGTTCCGGCGGTGACGCGTTTCCCACGCGCTAAAAGCGCGCGCTCATAGCGCGCGCTATGAGTATGCGCTATCAGCGCGAAGTGGCGCACGGTGCGCCGGCTTTAAGGGTTCGCGCTAATTGCGCTAACGCCATGGACCGGGGCGCGTGCACGATAACTCGTGATCTGGCAGATTATCTGCCGGGTGCCTTGGCGTTAGCCCTATTTAGGTCCGGCGGATAATCCGCCACATTTACCGCCCAAGTCGTGATGAGGCCCTTGGTCTAATCTACCATTGATGTCTTTGTAAACATTATACTTTTATGTGTCTGCCATCAATTGTACCAAATTAGATTTTATGGATGTAATTTCACTGTCAAGTGTTGTTAAATTGTGTGATAACTGCTCTATGTCAACAGTATAAAATTAAAAGAACATTTATCGAGTATCTGGTACAAGCGTTACACAAGTTCTTGGCTATTCTTACACAGAGTGGATGTAAAGAGACCCTACGGCCCAGAGGAATGCCTTGGGCTGAATAATATTGACTCAAGGTAGATACGTGTAATTGTTTATTTATTTCCCTCCTAATTCCGTATTCTAATTGTTTCACAAGCCGGTCTGTATTGTCTCTTAATTGTGTATCCTGATGGGTGCTTGTTATGAAATTAAGGATTCTAGTAGCCTCCTATGAGAAGGCTAATCTCTCAGCTCTTTTGTCAGTTATGCTGTCAATTTTGGAAAAAGACATAACCTTCAGTTCAGGGTATGTGATAGGTGCAGTGCCTCACTAGGCTTGGTGAGGAAAACAAGCAAAAAGAATTGGAGGCTGCACTCAAAAGGTCTGAAAGAACACTTTTGTACCTAGATTATAAATAGTAGCATCATTGTATTGATATTCTAACTGGTGCAACATTGCAAAGTGGGTACGCCCACGTACTCACTACAAATGCATATAAGGAAAATGTCTGGACTGAGACCGCCGAGAACCCAACGGCACACAGTATAACCAAGTCACAAAAAATGGACGGCCTCACGTGTATTATAAATTCTAAATGTATATTCATAATACTTTTAAAATGAGAATCATGAACTCCTCTACTTCCATACCGCACTTCAAGCTCAATTAACAAAACAGCTTTGCAACTTTAGTACACAGAATCTCGAAATGAAAAAAAAAGCACAAAGTACTAGCACCCTATTGCCTATTTAAAATCTAAATGCAAGAATTATAATTAGTGACCCTACGTGTTTCGGGACAAGGGCCCATCTTCTTTTAAGAAAGACAATTATTTGAATGGAGTGTGTTGATCATTTCACTTTATGATATTGGCTTGAATTAGTATGTATGGGATAACAGGCTGTCCAGTCATTTGGTCGACAGACAAATGGTCGACGCAATTTGGTCGAAAGACAAATGATCGAATTTTTTTATTTATTTATATATATATTTTTCAGGTTTTCGTTTAGGAAAAAAAAGGGTTTTTTTAGCAAAAAAAGGGGGTTAGGGGGGACCCCCCAAAAAAAAAAATGTGAAAATACAAAAAAAAAAATGCAACCATTTGTCTTTCGACCAAATTGCGTCGACCATTTGTCCTGTCGACCATTTATTTTCGACCAAATGACCTGTAACCGGATAACAGCAGTACAAGGGAAAATATGCCCAGGCCCGCATACATTAATTCAAGCATGTGTGCTCGGAGGTTCGAGCACTTAGAATCCAGGTGCCTAAAAAGCACACTTTGTCAACAAGTTTGAATTAGTTTGCATTATCTATCAGTAGGAAAATCATGTTCTAAATCACCGTAATGTGACAATTATTAAGACAAGGAGATATTTTAATGGCTGTAGTGCATCCATTAGCTTTCAGACAAATGGTTTTGCCGTCAGAAATGGGCGTTAGAAACCATTTAACAAGGCAGGAGTTTTGATAAGACAGAGAATCAGTTAATGACATAGATGTAAGACTCTGCAAACGCCATCACCCCTCAACATAATGATAGACCTTGGCAACATAGTTGGCATTGAAGTGGCAACTCTGATCCTTAACCTAAAAAGGATGATGGGTTAGAAAACCAATGGTTGAAGACTGTGCAATGATTTGATTTTACCAGCTACAGAAAAACATAGTAAAGGTTATACTGAGTCAGTCAATTATAGGTGATAAATGAAGGTATTACAATGGTATCCCTGAACAAGTCAGGAGAAATTTCTATCGTGTTGGAACAAATGCAAAGGATTTCAGTGTCTTTATGGGCTCAGGGGAACAAATGTGCCAGTTGAAGTGGAAGTTGTCAGTGAAATATTGCTTAAACAGGTGTCGCCCACTGAAGTTACCCGTGGCAAGAACAGCTGTCTAGAGCATACTTGGTTTTTTCCAATCCCATAAACTCTCTTTCCATAGACAATCAACCCCTCCACCCACTGTAAACCATAAAGGCATGAAGAACTGTTCTACCAAGTGATGTAAGTGTCACCATCAATGCATGTATACAAGCAAGTGGTGCGAGGGGTCAGGAATGAGACGTGTACACAGGGGCTTCATGGTTTTCACCATAGACATTTATTAAACACAAAAGGATTGGAAAATGGCTCTCTGTCCCTGGTCTAAGAGGTATTTCCCTACCTAAAGTAAAACTAATGGGTCAGTCATTTGTCAAGATGCCCAAAGCAAACTCTCCTGTGTCCAAAGTACTATTCTAACCCTCACATTCTAAACGTGACTCTAAGGTAACAAGAGCAATGTCTTTGGCCTTGAAGTGTTCAAATGTTCAAAAAGAAAAACACATAACTTCAACATAAAAGTTCAAAACGTTCATAATTCCAAGGGGGGGTTCCCTTCCCTTGGAATTTTCTTCACTCCGCTTGATATCAGTTCTATGAGTCTTTCTTAAATCAAATACAACTGGTATACACAGTATCTTGGCTGGTAGTCTGAACTTTGACAGAATACCTAGCATGCTCTACCGCCAGGTTCCTTTCCCTCTATGATATATTTCAACACAATTGATGATGCAAAATAGCTTCCAAAACGTGTGTGATTACTTCCTGATATATCCCGATCAGGACATTCTCATGTAATGTACTTTGTATGATCTGCAACTTGATTTTGCTTGGTACACTCTCCTGCCAGGACTTTCTCTCATATCACTCAAATGTGCCTGGTCCTTCTCCCAGGCCTTTTCTCATATACTTGCAGATTGGGTCTGCCTGGTATACTCCTGCCAGGATCCTTCTCATATGCATACTGTGCACACTTGCACACATAACCGTCTCTTACATTTATTCTGGTCTGTTCCTTTACGGAATATTGTATCTTTCATTCCTTCTCACTGACTTGGTTTACTTCTGTTTGGCTTTGATACTGTTGCCAAAATACCCTGCTTCCCTTAGATGGACTCACCAGTTCTCTGCGGTGGGGACTGGTTCTCCTGCCGTATACCTGCAGAAACTCCTCGCCGTCCTGCTTCCTTTCTCTGGTTTTTCCGCCTCCTTGCTGATTCTGGGCTTTCTGCAGCTCTCGCTTGCCTGCTTGGCATTCCTCTGGGCTTAAGCAGTGCAGGAGCTGCTTTCTGGTGCAACTTAACACCAGGAGGCCGTCCTTCTCACTCTGGCTTCCACATGTCGTACCGTTCTCTGCAGCCTGCCTCTCTCAGTTACTCTTGCATCCACCCAGCAGTCCCTCAGCTGGCACTGAGAGGACACGACTTCTTCAGGCAGCCTCTTCCTGTCAGCAGGCTCAACAATGTAAATGTCCCACCATCTGTTAAAGGCTTACAACAACTGGAGCGTGTCTTACATTCCTGGTCTTCATTGATCCACATTACTCGGCTCGGCTTCCTCGTTGCAGTATTCTGATTATTATGAAAAGAGAAGTCAGTTCTTGATAATTTGTAGGTAGGTAGTCTTGGAAGGCAGGTTAGCTGTTGAATGAAATGGAGGAAATGAGTACTGAGTTCCCCAGGGAGTGATCTTCACTACTCGCTGTCTCTTCCTCGTCTCAGTTGTTAGTACATTCTCCCTAATGGGAGTTTGGGAATTAGGCACACCAACTTTACACAAAGATGAGGAATGGGAGTGACAACATGCCATTAAGACATGGGGAATGGAAGGGGTATCGTCAAAAGGAAAATGGTGATACCATGCCTCGTCCAATGATGTCAAGACACTCCCATGTGGGTCACCTCCCACCATGTGGTCCTATCTCATATAGCCATCCCCTACGGTCAGGGCCAAGTAGTGGCTGCCATCCCCTGTCCACATGGGGAGAATCCACCACTGGGAAAAGAGTGATGACACCATTGGATTCATCACATTGTGGTGATGCATTTCCTAAAAAAGGCTAGGGCTGACACAGATGAATTAAGGAGCCTCGGGCCCACATGCCCATCTCAGATTGACTTTCCCAATTTTGGTTTCACATCCTTAAAAAATGTGACAGTCTTGTAATTTATTGCTGGTATTTTCTGATGAACGCCCCAGGGATACAACACTGCACCAACGTAAGGTGTGTGTGCCCCAAAAAATCTATTTACCACACTCCTTGCCCTCTTGCATATGGAAATCTTAAACTACTTTCTTGTTGCTTACATACATTTGGATTTTAACAGCTGTAGGAAAGTGGGCCTATATATGTCATTTTGAACTAGCCATGCTTCTGTTAGGCCTGCCTTTAACCTCTACTAAGCCGTCCGTTTCAAACATGTCTGGGAGGGGGCTGACATTTCTGCTTTGCAGGTAAAAATGAACACAAATACAATGTCAGGCCTATCAGCCATTTGTTCAGATGATTGCTGTATATCTGCCAATTGGCCCCATGTCATATGTGACACATTGAGCCAGGTTTGGCGTTTCAACCTATAGTAACTGCATTATGGGACTTGTAGTGTCTGGTTTTCCAATTTGAATATGGGTTTATATTTCCAGCATGTGAAGATTGGCTAAATTGCCTAGACTGATTAAAGGTGTAACACGTAACATGGGCTGCGTTGGCAGATTAGATACACGTGAATGATAATAGCATAACTTATTTACATCGCACTTAATACCCAGAGGTTTCTAAGCACAGACCCGGGGATCCAACAGGTGGTGCTCCATGCCCTCTTGCTTCCATGGCGAGCACGTTGCCCCTGAGTTATGCTCCGAAACAAATGAGCAAACTTGAAAAACGTGCCACGTGCTCTTTGGAAACTGTGTTTTAATGTCAAGAATTGAATGATGCAGCCAACCTTCCCAGTAACATACCAAGTGTGTTTTGATTTACCATGCATCTTGGAGTGAAAGAAATGGCAACATTTCATACCTGGCCAGACAATATGTACTAGTTCAGCCTGTTGTTCTAAAACAGAAATGAACACAACAATTCCTGTTGTTTCAAATCAAGCCTAATACTCTTCCAAATTAGTATTTTATTTTATAAATACCCGTGGCCAAGTTGCAAACATATAATAATGCCATTTAACATGTTGGTCTAGCCTTAAGTTGCTAGGGTAAGACCACACAATAGATTCTCCAATTAAAAAAGACATTCTTGGCTTTATAAACCTATGGTGAAACAACTCAGAAGACGTTGTGTTGTGTTGCCCGAGTTCTGTTTGAGCAAAGGTCAGATCTACCTTCTTGCAAAGTGTGGCAATCATGTTAAAACCAATGATATGTTCTCCTCTGAGCGCCAAGGCAATGTGTAATTGTGTGTCCTGGCCAATGAACCCATTGCCTGTGTTACAGTATGCAAGGAACTCTGATAATTAACGAAACATAGAAAATAACCAATGCAGTTTTAGACCCTGCAGCTGGTCATCTTGTCTTTTCCCTTTCACCCCTGCAGAGGCCATCTGCTTCATTCGCACCTTCCTGTGGTGACAATACACACTGAGTGTGAACCTGCACCCCTGCAGGATACATGCAATGACAGTGTATGCCTCCAAACACCTGGCTGCTCCCTAACTCGGAGGTCGCCTCTGTTGTTGCTGACCACATTTTGCTTGTAACAATAAAAAACAAAGAACCCTCTCTCCCCCTTCAAGATGTCTGAGTGTTTTCTTTGGTTTCACTGATGTCAGCAATGACTGGGGTGACTTTAGCAAACATGCACCTGACAACGTGACTTTTGCCCCTTGGGGGAGGGAGGGAGAACAAGAGATACAGAGAGAGAAAGAGAGAGAGAGAGAGAGAGAGAGAGAGAGAGAGAGAGAGAGAGAGAGAGAGAGAGAGAGAGAGAGAGAGAGAGAGAGAGAGAGAGAGAGAGAGAGAGAGAGAGAGAGAGAGAGAGAGAGAGAGAGAGAGAGAGAGAGCGATAGGGAGACAGAGAGGCAGAGAGAGAAGAGGAGAGAGAGAACAAGATCACTGAGAGTGCATGAGAACAGAGAGTTTGACAATGAGAGCCATAATGGCAAAAAGGGTACAGAGAAAGAGAGAGAGAGCAAGAGCACAGAGAGAGTGTGAGAAAGAGAGAAAGTGATAGTGAGAGAACAAGCTGAGTGAGAAAAAGAGAGAGCAGAGAGAGTGAACAAAGAGGAGAAAGAGAGAGAAAGACAACCAAGAGAGAGTGACAGAGTACAATAGAGAGAGAGAGATCAGAGAGAACCTCAGAAATAGGAGAGAGAGAGAGAGAGAGAGAGAGAGAGAGAGAGACAAAAGAGACAAAAGAGACAGAGTGCCAGATCAGAGTGTGATACAGCTAGCCGGGTACTGCTAGTTTCTATAAAGTCTTCTGTGATCTTGTTTGTTTATCAAGATTGCATTATGTACTATCCTGTTTCTGGAACCCAGCCATCCATCTTCTGCAGAGTAAGCCTTCATGTGCAGCCTCCATACCAAATGCTGAGCAAAGCATTCTTGCAAACTCCTCGTTTGACATTAAGAGTGGTGTATGCTGCGGCATCAAAGCACTCAAGGGGGGGCATCTTTGAACTTCTCAAAATCTCACGGTGGCTTAGAAAACAACGTATGGTTTCAAATTACCCCATCAAGTGGATGGGAGTTTAGGGTTCAAATAAAGCATATATCTACTAATCCGCAATGTCGCGGACAGGCTGCCAAGTATGCAACCACAGCGTAAACGTATTCCACAGAAGGGGAGTGAGGTATGGTAGGAAGGCAGGTTCTTGTCAACTGTGGGAGAAGCCTTTTAGAACAGCATCCCAGACAGCAGAGAGATGATAGCCTCTGAATAAAACTGCTGTCATCAACATTCCTAATGGGTAGTTTCAACTTTTACATCAAGCCATGCTGGTAGCAATGGTTGGTGTTGGAATGTTCATGGAATATTGTTGGGTCCTATGACATGGCCTATCAAATTGAAGTCTGCATGCATCATAAGCTGGTGTCTCCAAACAAGTCCATTGTAAAACGACCCTACAATCTGTGCACACCGACATTAAGACAAGGGAGAGCGATGGCACCTGCTGCTGTATGACTTGGACAGTGTTTTCAGGTTCTTTCAAGTCAGTGGGGCACTTTATAGGGGTCTACATTGTGTGTTTATAGGCAGATAACAGGGTTGTACGTGGACAGTGATGTGTTACTGTTTGACCTAAATGAAAGAAGGAGGATTTGGAACAATGCATAACCCTCCAAACATTTCCTAAATTAAAACCCTGTTGCAGTTGATAAACCCAACTCATTCATGCATTTTGAGGCATGTTCAAACAGAGCAGCCTGGTGGATTACTTCAAACATTGGAGATTTTCTTTTCACTATTATTTTTGAATCAAAATGCCATGGTTTATTTAAAAACCGCTGTGCATATATTACAGGTCAAAAAGCAGATTGCCGCAACTAAACATCATTTCTTTCTAAAATATAATCAATGCATTAAAACTCATCCATCCTATCAATCCTTCCACAAGCAGACTTATTCTTCACATAAAGTGCTTAGCACGCCCTTCATGAACTAATTACAAGGTGTCCACCACCATGTGTCAGATTGTGTAGTCCTTTCTTCATCTCTACTTGCATAGTTCCCAGCTTTCCTGGGTTGCATATCGGTCAGGTTGTGGCCATCCCACCAGTGACCACCGAAGATCATGACCATAGGCAGAAGATGGTGTCCTCTAGAGTAGACGTGAGAGAGATTCAGATCTGCTTGTGCCTTGTTACTCTCAATAGTGAGATTAGGCTCATAGCTTCCTGCTGCTAAACACAAAAAGATGCCCACCTCAATTGTTGACTTATGGATTGCCAGACAGTCTTTAAGGCGTCCTAAAACAGGCACAATGTTGTAGTCTCCTACTGGTGTGGCGCCTCATACAAGATCCCAGATGAAGGATTGCACAGACTGACCACTTCCCTTACTGACGTGCACACTCTCTTTCAAATATCGATAGCCTGAGCCCGCTTAATATTTTTGTAGCATTTAATATTGCACTTAGATTTTCTCAGGAATAATTGTGGCATCATGGCATTGCACCGAAGAATAGTAAGCAGAAGGCTGAATTGCAGTGGACAGCTGGTGATGCTTTATTTACTGAAACACGTAGTCTTGTTCTAAGATTCACTAGAGATGATATAAACAGTGAAACCTTGAAAATGAAGCATGTTGAAATACATTAAATACTAAACACGCTACAAATATTGGAAGGACACTGTGTGCGCCAACAAGGGTAGTGTTGTTCTGTTAACACCAGCACCGAAATGCTAGACTGCCCCTGGGCAGGACAAAGATTGATATGCAGGGATATTTCTCCTCTGTGAAAGGGACAGTGAGCTAAAGATTTTGTTAAGACTCTCCCAGGGGCCATCCACCCAAGAACAGATCAATGGGCTCTGTTCCTGCTGGTAGAGAGACTCCCAGAACCCCCTCTGTTTTGCATATTAAGTTACTTTGTGTCTCACCCTAAATTACCAGGGGAATCCAGACGTTGACCCCTTGCTCACTGTTCTCAGAGAGGCACAGCTCCACCTCACTGATGATGCCCATCAAGGCTGAAACACATGCATGGGGTTGCTGTTGGTACTCTTGTTCAGAAGAGAATTGCCTAGCATTTCGATGCTGGACTGCCCCTGGACAGAACAAAGACTGATCTGCAGGGTTTTTTCTCCTCTGTGAAAGGTACAGCGAGCTAAAGACTTGGTTGAGACTCTCCCAGGGGCCATCCACCCAAGAACAGGTCAATGGGCTATGTTCGTGCCAGTAGAGGGACTCCCAGAACCCCTCTTGTTTAGCATACTCGTAATGAGGCCCAGATCTTTGTCATAAAATGAATGCACACACTGTAAGTTTGTATCAGACCATACTTTGACACACCTATCCATGAACATTTCTGGTAAGCTATCTTTATACTATAGTATTGCCTAGTGATTTATCATGGGAATGCTGACTGTTCTGCATATCTGTTTCCAATTCCATGCCTAAAACTGCAGGCTTTTGCGTCTTATTTTTGTTAAAATCCCTGGAATCCCTGAATCTGGAATCGCCACATAAATGGCCAATACTGCGCAGAAACCTGGTGGCCTTTGCCACATCTCCTGCAAGCCCTTGGGCTGCTTGCGCGCTATATAAATGTAATAAATTAATAACAGGTCTTTTTCTCTAGTTAATAGTGACTCCCAATATTTTTAATTGGAAATTAGAGAGTGAAAACCAAACCCTCCGTGTCTCTGTGCTTGCTGCAGTTTTCTGAGACTTCCCCTGTGGGATCGTCTCAGCCCGTACAATGTGGGGATTCTTGGATGTCTTCTCGTTTCCTCTGCTTAAACTAGAAAACACCTGACATTCTTTTCTTTCCTTCTCCTAAAATTCCTCCTCCTCTCTCTATTTTCTTTCCTCCACTTCATCTTCCCTTGCCATCACAGGCATGACATTTGTAAGTCTTATTCAATGCTTTGTTTTAATTTCAGATTCAAATTCCAAAAGTGATTTCTACGTGTGGCTTTCATGTATTCAATATTAAGAAGATGTGTCCTTTTCTTACTTTCTCGTCTGCCGAACCTTTATTTCAGTCACTGCTTTTGTCTCATCTATACTGTTGCCCTCCTCATGCTGGTCCGCCTCCTTTTGCCTTCCTTGATTTCCGCCCGCTCGTACACTCTGCGGTTAGGATTCTTTTCTGCCTCCCTCCTTCTTCTCATATCTCCCCATTTTTTGCGTTTCAACAGTGATGCGAGTTCCCCTTTCTCACTTTAGTCTGTACAGTCCAGGCTCCTGATCCGGCCTGTCTGTGCGCTTTGATTTCCCTGGACCATCCTACTCGTAATCCTCGCTCTGCTTCCCAGTTGTTTCTTTCTGTTCCCCCATCCTCCTTGTGCTGCACCCCGTTCTCTTTCCTTCCAACTGCTTGCATCCAAACTGTAGAACTCATTACCTTTTGATATTCATTGCTGGTCTAATCTTTCCCAATTTAAAACACACTTAAAAACCCATTTACTCTTGCTTTCCTCCCCTGAATAATATCTTTAGAACTTAATGTGGGATTCATTGCTGTTCCTGATTGCGTTCGCTCCCCATTTTGTATTGTTCCCTGTTGTTGTGAAGTGCTTTTGATAAAAGCACTATATCAATTCTGCAAATAAATACATGTATTAGTGAATTTAATTTACACAGCTGCATCTTAGTTCAGAGCTCTTGCTTGCACTGTTTTTTGCTCTCTTCCATGAACAGTGAATTGTGGGTTGAGTGAAGAGACCACTAAATTGCCTATGGTAAAGGTGTCTGTAAATAAAAAATGTGACTTCTGATTATCAAAAATAGAAAAATATTTTGAGAAACTTGAAGGGGATCTGAAGGGCCGGAAGCAAAGATCAGCAAATGGAAGCCATCACAGAACACTACCATGATATGAAGAGTTATTTATAACGCAATTAATACCCAGAGGTTTCTAAGAGCGGACCCAGGGATCGAACCTGTGGTGCTGTCTCGCATCCAAGGCGAGCACGTTGCCCCTGAGCTATCCTCCCGAGACCAGCTTGCACCTGACTCCATCAGACTGATACCCGGAAGTTCAAAATGGGCTGGCACAACTCTGCCCCCTCTGAAATGTAGCGTAACATTCATGCAGTTTACATAGAGAAGTCACTGCAACCGTCCGAGATAGACATGACCAGAATGTGTGAGCGATTAGGAAATTTGACATAGTGCTCACTCTGGACATCCGCCTCTTGGCAAAGATCTGCACAGACTGGAGAGGACGTAGACAGGCGTTTAGTTGCTGGAGAGATTTTAAATGTGATCTCAAAGTGGGCAGGTTGTCTTTTGCCCTAATAGAGAGGGGCAATTTATTTCAATACCTGGGGCCTGTCACAGACAGCGGGGTCAACAAAGGGCCCACCATGGGTGGACAAAGTATACAGGTTGTTTATTATACCCAACCCAGGGCGCGAGTAAAGCATATGAACATACAAGGGGTTCTGAAACGCCAGTGCGTTTAGACCAAGGGGAAGAAAGGGTATGCGAAAAAGCAGTTTCTGGTAATGAACGTAGTCCAAATGTTATAAATTACAACCAATCATGGTCAGAGGTAAGTTCTCATAACAAGTAATTGACAGTTCTGGAGCCTCATAGGTCCAGGAAGCCCTTAGTAGCAGCTGCTGGCGGACACTAGCCGGCCGCCATGGGATTTGGTTGCACAGCTTTCTGATGCCCATTGATTTCTTCCCTGTATGTGCTGGGTCGATTGCCAAGGTGTAGCCATTATTCACTCCCCCTGGAGTTAGCAGTGCCATCCTGGCTCACGCTTCAACCTCCAGAAACTGAGCAAATTGGGATCGTTTTTTTGGTTGCCTTTCTAGACCCAACAGAGTCGTATCTCCTATCGGACACTTGTGTTTCAAAGCACAACAAATGGGTTGCACATCATCTAGCGTGCAACGTTCTCACTGAAAGTGTCCTTCTGGGGCAGTGGTGCAGATGGCTGAGCAGCAGTGGGGGTGGCGGGCAAGGGGAGCTGCTTGGGACAAGGGGAAAGAGGGGAAATGTGTTGGGGAGGGACAAGCAGACTGGAATGTGGGGGAGTGCGAGGTCCTGGAGGTAACAGGGGCTGTGGGGTGTCCCTCTGATGATTAGGAATAAGAAGAGTAAAGGGATAAGCAAGGGATAGATGTTCTGTGGTTGTCGCCAGGATTAGCAATAAGGGGACAGCCTCACTAGCCCTGGTCCCCTTGCCTTGCCTTCTTCATCTAGGTTTTTAGTGTGAACCTAACTACCCACTGCCACCACTTTCATTTATCACCAACTGTCCTCTGCCTCTGATGACTTTCACCTTCTCTTGTTTTCCTCCAACTTCCTCCTTGCCATCTTCTGTCCCTTCTCCGGGAGCTTACTCTACCTTCATCATCTTCCTTCCATCTGTATCCTCGTCTTTCCCTCCTCCAATGGCTTCCTTTCCCTTCTCCATCCTCCTTCCTTCTCTCATGCTCTCTCCACACAATTCTTCAGTACCAAACCCTCACCAACCCTCCTCATCTTGCGCTGATCCCATCACTGCTTTATATCTGGGATCTCCCTCATGGGAGCAATGAGGGTTTCAGTGGGAACACCTGTGCAGGATTATTGGTTTCCAGTCAGGATTGGAAATTGGGAATCGGTTCCGCCTCCTCCTGCCTCCCCAGCATCGGCTGTTGCTGTCTCAGTTGTATGTGTTTGGTCTGTGTCTCCACAGGCCAACTTTGTAAAATGTGCAGCTGCCCCCCTGGAGACAGGATGCCCTTTCGTGCTGGCTCCCAGATGTCTTCATTGTTCCCGCCAGCTGGTTTGAGTGTCACTGGCCCTCCCTACACTGCTGTTCAGAGTTGTTTGAACTCTCTGTTGTCCATCCTGTGGTTGCAAGTTTCTACTAGGCTTGCGATGATGCTTGTTTTTCTCTTGTGCTAACGGTGCATGCATGCATGTCTTTAACCCTCTCTATACCGCAATTAGTATTCGCGAACAGCAGGGTGAATCCTCCATTGCCTCAAGTCCTTTTATTACCACTTCCTGGTGCCATGTGAGCGGCTTGAAGACAGAAGTTGGAAGGGTGGAGAGGCCCTCATGGATCCTCACTACACCTCATCCAGAATTTGTATTATATGGGCCAGATCACGAGTTGGGTGGTATCCCGGCTGGGATATCGTCCAAGCGTTGTGCGCTAACTGTTAGTCCCCATTCCCCATTGGGTCCATTGGATCCAATGGGGAATTTTTGGCACAATTACCGTGCGGGAATACCGCTTGCGTTAATTGCGCTGAAAATTGGCATTTTCCCAGCGTGTTTACCCCCAGCTATAAGCTGGATGAAAACACCCTAGACTCGATATTGGGCGTCCCCTTAAATGTGGCGGTAACAGTTACAGCCACATTTAAGGGCTACCGCCCAACTCGTGAATGGGCCCTTTCTAAGGCTCCCCGGCCCGTTTTCCCTTTTTGCTTCTTTTTACATATAAATACAAACGGAAATCGTTCTGTTTCCTTTCAGTGTTCATTTGTAGAAATGGGAAAAAAGCAGAAACATAGGTCCCTTGGTCAGCTCTCCAAGTTGCCAGTCATGCCTTGCAGGCCAGTATCTGTGCAATGTAACACAAAGAATAGGATAAAAAAGCAACGTGTTACCCTTCAGAGATGTTTACATGGCTACAGCGTTGTTGCTCAGAGGAATGACAGCAGGAGGAGCCATTCATTTTTAGTGTAGAAATGGATCATTGTTCGATGTGCAGGAGCCCAGCTCTATGAGAATCCAAATAAAGTCATCGACGCGCTACATTTTTAATTTCAATAAATGTGGAAAAATACTAGTTGCCACTTATTTAAAATAACATAATTGTGGCTAAATACGGGTAAAATAAATATAATGATGTTGCATTTATGTAGTGCTATCAACCCTCGGGGATTCGAGCACCGTGTGTGGGGCTCATTTGAACCTGCTTCGGCAGGCTCTGCACAGATGTCAGAGCGAGCGCTTTACTTGAGGGCTTTACTCGCTGTGCTATCTGACCAGCTAATAGTAACTTTGCTGAAAATGTTGGGGGGGACATGACATCTGATGAAAAGGTGCCCCAGGCAAATGAATGGGGACAAAATGGTGTGCCATGAAAGTTGGGGGGGGCAAACACCCCCGTCCCCCCCGTAAAATTACACCCATGCATACAGATGGAATTATATGGTTCCTCTCAGCTCACTTCCAGGCCACAGGGATGGGACTTCGTCGAAGTCCACAGACTCTGAAACATCTGCTACCTCAAGTAAAACATGCCGTACTAGGGACCCGGAGAAGGTATGCTTGCTTGATCCGAGACAATGAGGTGGGGCATACACTTGGGTTCCTGGATAGTTTGATTCAATCTTTGATGGGCACCAGTGTAATGAAGAAAGGGCTTCCAGAATGTGAAGTCTCTGGAAAAGGCCAATCATGAGAGACTAAGGAGACTAAGGTGCATTTTGAACAACTTGGAGCTTATGGGTGGAGTGCATTAGCAAAGTCAAGCAAGAGAGTTCACTCCCACTCAACTACAATCTGCCTAATGCTTTTTGCTAGGAAATGTACAATGCAAAGAGAATAAGCAGGGTTATTTCACCTCATTTAAATGAGACAGATTGGTCATCCATCCAAAAGTGCAGATATGTGATATGTGCAGGCGGGGGCAGTGGGGGTGGTAATATCTGATAGTGCACAGAAAGGGGAAATATCATGTGACACAGTTCTAGGACATCCGGGCCTGGATGCAGATATGCAAATGTAAATCTCAGTTTTGTCCACATAGGACTAATAATAGAGATCATATTTATTTAGGAGTGAGGAAAGCGACCACAGATACATGTTAAAGGGAAGAAGGGAGCAAGGGGAACACTGGGGCACACCACAGGTGAGCGGTCGATGGGGGGAACATTCAAGGTCTGGTAGGCTTGTTGGGATCTGCCTGACAAAAATGGTCTAAACAGATCATGAGGGGAGGTCAGAGGATTCACCATGGGTGGGTGGTGCATTAGTACCTCATGGTCCACAATGTGAAAGTCTTTAGAGAGATCTAATGGACAGAGCAAGGTTGCCATGCCTTGATTGGCCGCCTTCAACCTGTCATCCCAGAGGGAAGGAAGTGCTGCCAGCGCCCCTGGCCTGGGGAAGAACCCAGGTTGAAAGTTATCAAGAGGAGAATGAGGAAGGGCAGGCATGTAGTTGTCATGCTGCTGATGTCTCACAGAGTTTGTAGGCATGAAGATTGTGATGGGTCTATTGCTCCCCCAACATGATAGGATCCAGTCCTGCTTTATTTAGGACAGGGCAGTATAGCCGTGGCCCCAGAGGGCCCGGCCAGTGCAGCTGCGTGCTTGCTCTATAGATAGAAAGACGCAGAGACCAGACTAATTAAGGTGTATTTAAAAGTGTAGTATAGTGTGTTTTATTTATGTGTCCTGTATGTGAGTGTGTGTTTTATTTTGTATTAAACTTGCTTTCAAAAAACTGCTTTTTTGTCTTTCATATTTAGAGGATTTATTTCTGTTGTTACATAAATCTCTTCACCTAATGAGACTAAGGTAAATTAGTAAATGGAAGTTCATTTTAGACTGAAACACCCCTTCACATTGCACATTGGCTTCGGTAGGCAAGATCTGCAGACCTCTGATGTCTTGTAAATGCTTGCGCTGCAGACCATGGGAAGGCTGATGCCAAGAGAAAACTCACCCTTTTCAAACACAGAGTAGATTTCAAAGCCCATTCCTGATGTTAAAGGTATTGTGGATTTCCAGAGCTTGAAGGCAAATTGCAAAGCTACCTAGAACCGATGCACTCTCATAAGGTCCTACCTGCCAATGGGAAACAATGAGGAGGACCAGCTTTTAAGAGGGGAAATTCTGAGGAGAGCATTCCATCAACAGCCATGATAATGTGGAGTGCCTGTCTGTAGTTTCCATAATGCTGAGGAGGCCTTAACTGCAAAGGCCATGATACTGAGGAGGCTATATTTGCAATGGCCATGCATCCGAGGAACCCTGCCTCTATTGGGCATAATACTTAGAAGGCCTTGACTGCAAAGGCCATGATACTGAGGAGGCCATATTTCCAATGGCCATGCATCTGAGGAACCCTGCCTCTAATGGGCATAATACTGAGGAGTCCTTGCCTCCAATGGCCATGGCATTGAGGAGGTCCTACTTCCAATGACCATGAAACTGAAGATCCCTCCCAATAATGGGCATAATACTGAGAAGACCTTGCCTCCATTGGCCATGACATTGAGGAGGTACTACTTCAACTGACCATGCATCTGCAGAACCCTGCTTCTAATGGACTGACTACTGAGGAGGCCTTGCCTCCAATGGCCATGACATTGAAGAGGTACAACTTCCAATGACATGTAACTGAGGAGCTTTGCCACTAATGGGCATAATATTGAGGAGGCCTTGCTTCCAATGGCCATGACATTGAGGAGGTACTACTTCCAATGACCATGCAACAGAGGAACCCTTCCTCTAATGGGCATAATACCGAGAAGGCCTTGCCTCCAATGACCATAACACTGAGGAGGCCATATTTCCGATGGCCATGCAACTGAGGAGCCTTGCCACGAATGGGCATAATATTGAGGAGGCCTTCCCTCTAATGGCTGTGACATTGAGGAGGGCCTACGACCAATTACCATGAAACTGAGGAACCCTGCCTCTAACGGACATAATACTGAGGAGGCCTTGCCTCCAATAGCCAAGGCACTGTGGAGGCCATATTTCAAAGGGCTATGCAACTGAGGAACCTTGCCTCTAATGGGCATAATACTAAGGCAGCGAGCCATACCTCCAATGGCTAGTTAGTGGTTTGGGCCTACCTCAAATGGCCTTGATACTGAGGAGGTCCTGCCTTCAATGGCACACATACTGTGAAATCCCCAGCTCCCAGATTCACATAACGGATGAGGCCTTACCTGGCAGTTGTAGATATGGAGTAAGATGAAAAGATGAAGCCCTACTTATAATGGGGGTCCTACCTGGTAGAGAGCAGACACTAATGAGACTATGGCCCTCATTCAGAGTTGAGCGGTAAGGGTTAACGGTCACCGGTAAAGAGACCAGTGCCGGTAAACCCTTACCGCCCAATTCTGAGTTCCCTTAGCAGGACCTGCAAAGGTTTTGCGGGTCCCGCTAACGCACCAGGGCACTAATAACGGGCCCGCTATTTGAAGGCCCGTAATTAATGCCTTCCCCATTCCCATTGAGCCCCATGGGGGCTCAAATGGGAATGGGGAATGGTTTACTGAATGGGGACTTACTGGGTCCTCCAAGGTCGGAATGACCCGGTAAGTCCCCATTTAGCCAGACCGGACCCGGTCCCTGGTTTGGAGGCAGCCAAAATAGCACCATGGCTGCCTCCAAACTCCGGATGGCCCCCTATGTCTTCAACATGCGCAGTACTCAGGGGGTGCTATTTTCAGGAGGACAAATACTCAAGCCTATCCCCCAAAAGTGGGCGGGAAAAGACTGATATGTAAATAGATATTCCTCCTTCGTGAAAGGTACAGTGAGCTAAAAGTGATGGCTGCGGACTCTTAAAGTGGGAAAAACCTACAGAACAGGTTATCCTGCCATGTTGTTTCTCGAGAGGGGCGCCTGCTACCTCTTTTGTATTTTACAAAGAACTTGGGGTTGGTCACCCTAAGTGACCTGGGGCCACCCAGACGTGGACCCATTGCTGACTGTGCTCAGAGAGGCACAGCTCCACCGCATTGATGAGGCCCAACAAGGCTGAAACACGTGTCTGGGGTTGCTGTTGGTACTCTTGTTCAAAGGAGATTAGCCTGGCATTTCGGTGCTGGACTGCCGTTATGGGCGGGACGAAGACTGATATGCAAGTGGCTATTCCTCCTTTGTGAAAGGTACAGGGAGCTAAACGCAATGGCTGTGAACCATCAAAGTGGGAAAAAAAGCACAGAACAGGTTATCATGCCATGTTCTTTCTAGAGAGGGGCCACGGATGTCATTTCACCAAAATGCCAGGGGTAGCGGAAGTGACATCACACAACCCTTGACACCTGATGACATCACCGGAAGTGATGTCATTTGACCCCACCCGAAGTGATATCGCGGGAAGCGATGGAACACGACCTTTCAACCGTTGACAAAACAGGAAGTGGCTTCACATAGCATTGTACACTACGAAAAATAGGGTTACAATTAGGGCTGTACCGAATAGCATATTTAGTATTCGGCCGAATACCAAATAGTTTGTCAACTATTCGGCCAAGCCGAATATGAAGCTGAATAGTTGCTTTATTTAATAAATCATGTTCCAAACTTCAAAAAACACACTTATTAAAAATAAAGCACTATTTTAAATGCATTCTATACTTTTATTTCTCTTCATTGTAATTAATGTAGCATCTTTATTTAAAGTATAAAAGCTAGAAATAAAGCAGATTTAACCAAAACAAAGGGACCAAATGTACAGAAGATTGTTGCATATTCAGTGCCAGTTAAAGTAGGAGGCGTCACAAATGCAAAAGGACTGCCATTGTGAATCAGATGCATTGCATTCTCTATCCAGTTGCAAAGTCAATGTGGTCGAGTTTCGAAACTTCTTTGCAACTCACATAGAAATGGATAAAATGGTTCATGTCGGCTCATGCAGGACATAAGTCAAGAGGAAATCTGAAATGCGTGAACTCCATCTCACAACTATTCACCCCACCCGAACAAATACTGCTCACTTTTCACTTATCCTAGCCACTCTTTCTCACCAATACATCATGACATACGCAATGGGAAGTGACATGACAGGAACTAAAAGTATCTATGCACATTTCTTTCAGTTTGTTTTTTCCAACTGAAAAAGGTGAACATTGCATATAAACATGGGCCAAAGAAAAGATGTTCCTGTATTGTTGCAGGCTAAGTATAAAAGATGAGCACTTTTTTGTCTAAGAATCTGTGACAAAACATGCCCTAAAGAGCAGATTACAATATTAGATATTTTTCAGTTGTGTGATAGCAATTTGTCTGGTCTAATTCTATTCAGTTTTGCAAACAAAAGTCTGTATTTCCATTTCTGAGTTCATGTTGCATTGTATTCAAATGAGAATGTCAAAGTATTCGGCAAGAGCCGAATAGCAAGAAACTATTTGGCCGGAGCCGAATAGCTTTTTTTTCAGTCGGAATTCGGCCGAATACTTACTCGAAGCCGAAGTTCGGTACACCCCTAGTTACAATATCACTATAATGTGATGTACATTTCATGCCTGAATGGATCGGCATATGTATCGTTAAGATCAGTGTGTATAGGCCCATATTACCAAATTACTGTGATTGCAAACAGACCTCCATGACCAAATGATAATGATGTGTTATTATATAGCACTTAGGCTTAAGAGCTTTACATAGAAGAAATATACACCCAATATCACCCAACCTGTGTTGGTACCCATTTATCAACCTCAGAAGGATGAAAGGCTGATTTGAGGCGTTTGAGAACAGACTAAATCAGTGACTCACCCCCTGAAGTGTGCCTGAAATAAACCTTTATTGAGTCTAGCAATTATTGTATAGACTTCCAGAAAGACACATTTTTTGGCATTCCTATTCTTTCTTATTTAGGTTCAGTGCTGAAAGTGTTAGACTTGTGGCCCTCATATTCTTACTTTTCTTCTTTTTTTAAGGGGCCTGAACAAGAACGCTAGCCACTCCAGAATTAAAGAGCCACATGGTGCTGGCCACAGCGCAGGAGCTTGCATTTTTTTTTAGAGGTCGCAATTTGCGACCTCTGGCGACCCCCAAATGATGTCCCTAAGAGGGGCGCATGCTACCTTTTTTTATCCCCCAAAGTGCAAATATTCTTTTTTATCCCCCAAAGTGCAAATATTCTCGTGACAAAGCCTCCTAGGACAGTGATAAATGGAAAACCCTGCCCTTGTAAAGGGGCAGATCTAGAGGGAGAAGACACAGAGAGGACTGTGCACTGATACAGGCAGAAGATGAGAAGGGCTTATGTTCCAGAGGGCAGATACTGGGGAGGCTCCATACTTCATTGGGGACAATGCTAAAGTGGAACTTCCTTCAAGAGATGCAGATGATGATGGGGCCTTACCTTGCATCGATGAACACACTAAAGAGGCCCTAAATACCACAGAATAGTCGTTGAGCAAGACCTATTATTCAGGGGGCAGTTACTGACGGGAGGGCAACGTGCTTGTCTTCTAAGCAAGACAACGCACAGCAACACAGGCTTGAATCCCGGTCCCATGCATAGAGACTAGTCTCCATTATTAGGCCCATTATAAAAAAAAGATGAATTCATTACTGTGGATCATGAGGAAGCACTGCTCAATGCAGCAAATAAAGAGGGTGCCCTTTCTGTACGAGATGCAGACATGAACACCCCTCCTCCAATGAGCTTGTATTGAGGATATTGTAGAGGGCAGCTGCTAAGTAAGCATGGCCTAGAAATAGACAGGTACTGAGCATGTCCAACATCCTGTGGGAGAGATACTAAAGAGGCTGTAGCCCCCACATGGGTTCAGAAAGTGAGGAGGCAAAGTCTGCTGGGAGACGATATTGAGAAGCCCTGACCTTCCAGTGATCTGGGGACACTAAGAAGTCCATATCTGGGCAAATACACCGTTCAAAATGCCAGAAGTATGACATCTGAGGTGGCCCTACCTCCCAGCAGCTTGCAATCTGAGGCGATCATGCTACCCAAAGCCTTTAACTGTGAGGAGCCCCACATCCAAGATGATTCTTCTACCCTGCCCCCCCTGCCCCCTCCAGCCTACATCTGCCGGAGTCTGTCCTGATACATTCTGGTTTCACCATCACCATCTTGTGGCCAAAGCTGGATTTTACTTTTATGGACTTCATCGATTCACAGTGTGTCACCCTTTCTCAACTCTCATGCTGGACTTCCTTTGCATCTTGTACTGATAGTGGCCCTGAATCATGCTGTTCCCATCTTCATCTTGTATCCTGGCTTGCAACATTATATGTTAATACTGACTTCTGCAATTGTAATTGCTGTCCCCTCTTGCTTCTCTACTCTTTTTGACTGCTTACTCTCTGTTCTCTCCTCCTCTCCCATTCTCCCTTTTCCTATCTCCTCCCCTCCTCCCCTTACTTTCTTCAATGCACTTACTCAATCAGAATTGTCCCTGGACCTAGTATGATAGCAACCTCGTCTGGCTGCTCCCCCTCCCCTTAGTTGTGCCCCCCCCTCCAGCACTATCTGAAATGTCGTCAGGCCTAGTACGATTGTCGCTTGTTTTGTTCCTCCCCTCCCTTTCTGCACCCCTCTCCCCCACCTTTTGTTTTCCTCCGGCTCTACCAGAAATGTTGTCAGGCCTAGTACGGTTCGCCTGTCTGTTTCCATTTTCTCAGCACTCTTCCTCCTCCCTTCCTTATCTATGTCTTAGCTCTTGCACTATCTGAAATGTCGTCAGGCCGAGTACGATACTTAATTTCACATCCTTACAGTTCATGGCCTGTAAGAATGTCATTGTATTTTTGTCATTGTATTTTCCGTTGTTCCCGCCCTTGCCTTGAAGGGCTTTGAAACACATTGTGTATAGGCGCTATATAAATAAACTATCATAAACTTGCCCATTGAAGGTACCTGTCACATGCGTTTGGGCAGGGGTGAACTGGGAACCAAAAGGGGCCCTGGAAATAATGTTCAAAGTGACCCATATTACACATTTTCAACAAGCCCAACCATTATCCTATGCGAACATTTGAAATGTCCACACAAAAAAGAGGCCCAAGGTGAAGAGGCCTACTGGGAAATCTCCAGAGTTCCCAATAGGCCAGTCCACCCCTGTGTTTCATTAAGGGCACCGTAACAGGAAGGGAATCTGCATGGGACTGTCCGCTGCCTAGTGAAGTGGAATAAGTGGGGATGATTGAGTTGTCCTCCGCATACCACCCCTGGACCCATCATCCACTGGCTCAGAGAGGCACATGTCCCCCATGGTTACCCCACTGGAGGTCCCCATAGTCAAGCGGAGGAGTTTGTAACAGGCCCTACTGCCCAAAGACTTGCAGCCTGAGGAGGCCCTTCCATGCTAAGATGTTCCCACTGAAGGCGACCTCAGTTTCTCAGATTTTCACTGTGAGGAGGTCTTACCTCCCCAAGGCTTGCTCCCATAGAGGCCCTACTATTCCCAAAGACTGCTCACTGCGTAGGCACTACATCCCAGAAATGTGCACTCTCAGGGGGCACCATTGCCTACAGGGTTGCCCAGTCTGGAGGCCCCCACCTCAGAGAGGCTTGCACTCTGAGGAGGACCTCCCCTGCTGGACTTATACGTTGAGAACCTGGCATCCTATGATTTGCCCATTGAAGACGCCCTACCACACCAAGACTTACATCAACCAAAGACCTGCGCACTGGTTTGTTCCTACCTACCTTAGAAAAACTTGTACGGTGAGGATGCCTGACCTCCCCAAGAATTACACACAGAGGGAGGTCTAACTCTAACAAGCCGGGCTCAGTGAGGCGGTCAACCCTTTCTAAGGCTTGAACACTAAGGAAGACCTCCCACACAAAGGATAGTTATTAAGGAGGAAGTCTTGTCATCACAGTGAAAAAATGCAGGGGTCCTCCTCTGACACAGACACAGTAGCGTATTGCAGTTTGATCATCGATCAATCAAAAGCAGTGGAAACCTTGATCGTTTTTCCAGGGGGATTGTAGTGATTTTCCATCTAAAACAATGCCTAATGTGTATTCGCTTAGCGGGCTGGCAGGATAGAGAAAGTTAAGGTGGTTTGAGGGAACATTCTGATCCGATAGCACCTCATTCCCACGGCACTCGTGGCCTTTTGTAGAGCGAAGTTAATGTTAAAGTATATTTATACCGCACACTATCACCACCGCAGTAGTCCCCTGGCGCAAAGTGAGTGACGAGAAGCAAACTGTGCCATCAGGCTTCAGCGGCACAGACTCATTTTTGTATCCTTGCACCATGGACGATCGCGTATATTTATACGGTTCTGTGTGAACAGTTTTGTGCTCTGTGATTATGAAAGACATTATCGAGCGCCCGGGGAAAAAATCACAGCTGCGTTAAGGAATTCACTTGCGCATACACCAATAACATTAACGTTGAAGCCACCGGGTGCACGCAGATAGACCGACTCTCAGCTTCCTGCCATGAGCGTTCCCCTCCCCCTCGCCGTTCTACCTCCCAAATAGGCCACACTTGTTTTTGAAGGCGCAGGACTGTCTGTTTGTTTGATTAAACTTCCCAACCAAAGCTAGATCTACGCAGCAGTTGCAGACAGCCATTCACACTCGTCGGCAACGTCTGTCTGATGTTCACTGTTAATCAATGCCCGGGTATGGGAGAAAGCAGCTTCGAAATGCACAGGAGAGAGCGTCGATGCCTAACAAAACGAAATGAAGACGTCTGTAGCATCAGCGCCGCGATCGGTTCATTAGCGCTGCATTGACGTTCATCATGTTGGCCTGGTCCGCGGGCTCTCTTCGGAAAACAAGCATTGGTCAAGCCAATTGTTTTGGTTTGGCTACACCGAACTCCTTACCAGATCGCACACGCCTCCTCCCATGTACAGGGTAGAGAAACTAAGTAGGCGGCCTGCATTACAGAAATAGTAGTTATACTGGGGGAATGCTGCCTCCCTGAACTGTCCTACCTCCACCCGCACTGCTGAACCGTTCAATGCACACTACACATTGTGCAGCGTGTCTAACTACATCCTTGAGTACTTTATTGGTTCTGCCATGCCACCATCAAGATAAAACAAGAATTGGCAATGCCAACAGTTTGGGCTTTTGTGTAGGTATGGAAAAGGCACTTGCCAGGCATAGCCGTAGTGGTATTAACTGCCCATTGACGGTAGCAGGTGCACAACTGTGCGAGTAACAGGCCATCTTATAGCAGTACCTGGCCAATGCCTGGTACGTATACACAAGCCAAAACTGTAGGTTTTTTCAATGCTTATTTTTAACAGGACTTCAGCGAAGGACACTCATAGTGCTTTTAAATCGAGTGGCTGAAGGCAGACCAGGTGAAGAAATGTTTGCTACACCCGTAGCGGGTTTACAGCTCCAATTAAATCAATGGGCCTCATTACGAGTTTGGAGGTGGCATGGCTGCCTCCAAACTCGGGTCCGGGTCCGTGGCCACTGAATGGGGAAATACCGGGCCATTCCGACTTTGGAGGGCCCGGTATTTCCCCATTCAGGGAACCCGACCATCCCCATTCCAATTTCAGCCCCCATAGGGCTCAATGGGAATGGGGAGCATGCTAACAACGGGCCCATTAATGACAGGCCTGTTGTTAGCATGCTGGTCCCCTCACGGGTCCCACAAAGGACGTCTGGTCTGATCAGACTCCAAAGCGGGTCCCGCAAGGGAACCTCGTAATGAGGCTGTATGGGTTTAACGGCACCTTTACGGGCTCCTTTAAACCCATTCTGCCAGGGTCATAATGAGGCCCATTAACTCTGTCAAGACTGCTTTCAAAACACACTGGCAGGCACTTTGAGTAAAAAGTTTGATGGTAAGGTTTATTTAGCAAATAACCAAACAACACCTACAAGTTGTGAGTCTCTCATCATATGCCATTTCTCTCTCTCTGTAGTCTAATGCAATAGTTTCACCTCATAGGTGGTGCAAACACCACCTAATAGCCCAAACTAATGAATGAATGGTGCTGCTAAAGCACCCCTATGCGCCAATGTTAATGATATGAGATGATATGGCATTTATAATGCGCCTGTCCACAAGTGTTTCTAGGTGCGACAAGACAAGGAGGGAGAAACAAAGGGAGGACAAAACAACACTCTTACTAGGCCTTGTGTCATTCAGATCGCGCAAGTGCGGGGAAGAGGGAGGGGAGAATTGCCAGAGGGGGAGGGGAAGGGAGAAGTGTAGGCAACTCAATAAGTGCAACCAGAGGGTGGCTCATAAGTGCATAGAGAAGGGACTGTAGGGTTGCAGATACAGACCCTTAAGTGCTGGGGAGCCCGGAGACAGTGCAAGGGCAACTGGACAAGCAGGAGCCTGGGCTTGAGGTCAGAGGGTAGCCAGGAGACCAGTGTGCGCAGCAGTCAGGGACATCAGCAGGGGAGAGGAAGAGAGAAAGCGGAAGTGAAAAGGAAGGTCTTGAGTTGCTTCCGGAGGTGGTTTTGCTCAAGTTTGAGAGCGGCAGGGAGGCTGTTCCAGAGGGAGGCCCCAGCCGAGGATAGAGATCTTCCCCCAACTCTCTGCTTGGAGAAGCGTCTGACCCTCAGAGAGTTGGAGATGGATGAGCAGACAGCTTGAGAAGGAAGATGTTTAGGAAGACCCATGCAGCCTCACCAGGTCGTGGTGAAGTGCCAGCTATGAGCCAAAAAACTAATGATGATGCTAAAGAATCAATTGAGCCAAAACTGAGGGTAATGATGAAGTACTGTGATGAATCAACTTCTGGGGCACCAGTGCTCCAGGGATGAATATCGGTTTCTAAACCATCAATCAACCACACACCTCTAATACACCTGAAGGGATCAGAACAGATTGGAATACAAGTGAATTATAAGACCTCTGTGTCCAATTTTGGTAACGTGGACAGAATGGCACGCTTATCGCCGCAAGGTTGTGGATCGTTGGCTAGCTGCAATACAGCAAAAATACAATTATTAACCAGTGATAAAAGGGACTGTACAGTCAAGGTTGGATACACATATTGACTTTATTATTACTACAACAGACTGTTCTAGCACACTACAAATACAACCCACCCTGTAAAGGAACACAGAGGACAGACAGTTTCACAAAGGAAAAGGGATGCACTCTGGATACTGACAGAAGGGTAGTTGGTAAAGTAATCAGTCTTACAGTTCAAGGTTATTCGGTTTCAGCACCAAGAGAGCAAAGAGTTGTAACTGTCTCTAGGGGCCTTTGGAGAAGGACAAAGAGGGGCAGAACCACAATGTACCTGGTGCTGAAGAAGTTCTTGGTCCTGTGAGGCGGTTCCAGGGAGCTTTGCAACCCTTGAGACAGAGTTAGTGGCTGGAGACAGCTGTGGGTACCAGGCGGTAGGCAGTTCGGCAAGCGAGGCTTGACGGATGTCTGCGGGCTGTCTGACGCGTCGGCTTGGGGCCAGGAATCGTTGTCTCTGTGCTGGTTGGTGGATCCGGAATGCTGGTTGAGGCGGTTCAGATGGCTCTTGTGACTGCAGTGTGACAACAGTCAGTGGTGCAGCTGGATGTGGTTCAAGGACTCGACTGTCTCAAAAATGTCCTTAAAAGAGGGACGCAGATTGATGCTTGTGTGGCACTACCCCTAGCTTCTTCGCAGGGCTTGTGTCCTTTCAAGACACACGGCCCGAAGCTCAGGAGAGTGGTTGCAGGTAATGGCCTTGTCCTTTGACCACTGGCACTTCCCAACTAGGAAGCTTGCTGGCAGAACCTAGCAAGGCACGCTGTGTGCTGGCTGGGTATCTGTTCTGGAGCTGCTGGATCGATCCCCTGAGTCCGGTATCTCCCTCTGTTCCCTGGGAGATGTTATGGGGAGGGATCTTGCTTCCCTCTTGGAACTCTTGGCCTTCCTTCACTCGTGGAAGATGTAAGGTAGATTGTACCTTCACTTGTGGAAGATGTAAGGTAGATTGTACCTTCAGCCTGGGTCCAAATGAGTCCTTCTTCTTACTCCTTTTCAAAGTCGTTGTATGATATGCTAAGTATGGGGGTCAGCCCTCCTTTAAAGCCAAATGGGCCCCAGTGATTGGTGTAGGCTAAGCCCACCTTAATGAACCAATCCTGGGTCCCCACCAACAATCTTCTGTTATGCATGAGGTCAGGACCAGAGTGCTCTGCAACAGGACAGACACAGGGGTGACAGCATATGTCTAGTCCCACCCATCTCCCTGTGTGTTGTAGATCAAAGTGTCTCTCAGGTTAACTTAGCCCTCTGTGACACTTGATTAAAGAACAGGCTTCCTTTGGAGTTTGTGCTGGGAGCAGACTTCCTGTCTCCGCCAAACCACATACTTCTCCCCTCTGGAAGGGGTAAGCTCTGAAGGGGTCTGCATGGAGTAAATAGTGGACCCAGACATGCATTTCACTGCTTTTCATACAGAGAGGTGGGAGCTAGCTTCAAGTTGACACATTGAATACCAAAGGGGTGTTACCCCCCCTTCCTGTTGTCTATTCCAGCAACCAATTCCCTTCAGGCTTGCTTCAATTATCTCATTAGTATGCACTGCCACCAGTTGAAGTACAAAAGGAAGGCACATACATGAAGCCTTTGATATTTAAATTAGGGTGCTCATGACTGGAGGAAGGTGTTCCTTCCCCCTTCTGGAGATGCTTTGATGTACCTGGGGCTGTCACACTCCAGTTGAATATGACAGGGGAAGATGGCGCCTGTAGGCTGTGTCTTTCCGGAGTACACGTGACTATGTGTTTTGTACGGGAAGCAGATGAACTGTGCATACAATGGCCTCACATAGTCCTTGGAGGTCTGATCTCCCATCATTCATTTTAATTTATCAAATAATCAAAAAAGCCCAGTAAAGCGCACTCTCCCGTGCGCATGGTCGAATTCCCCGCAAGTGCCCCTATGAGCCAAAATGTACAGTGCTGCTGAAATGCCACCTATGAGCCAAAATGTAATAGTGCCACTAAAGCGCCACCTGGAGGTGCTGCTAAAGCACTGTACGCAAGTACAAAATAACAGTGGTGCTCAAGCCCCATATCATCCAAAACAAATCCACCTAAGGAGGCATAGGTCTTTTCACGATGCCCAACACTGCTTCTACTGTCAAAAATGTTTTATTGTTCAATGTATTCCGAGAAAAGCTGGTCTGCTCCATTTGGTGAAGCCCAGACCAACGATCTGACAATCAGCGGTCATTGATCTCCATCAGAGTTCAAATTACACATCAATTTTAAAGAGCTGAGGGTGATCAGACTTGCGCTGAAGACCTCTCTATCCTCTGTATGGGGAAAGAATGTCCTGAGAATGATGGACAACACAGTGGCCATGTGCTACCTCAACAATAGAGGAGGCGTAGAATCACTTGTACTGTGCAGAGAGTCAATAGAGCTCTGGTTCTGGGGAATTCAAGAAGGAATCTTTCTATCGGCGGTTCAACTAGCCAGAGAGAAGAACACAGCGCCGGGGGCTCTGAGCAAGCAGAACACATTCTCCATGAGTGGGAACTACCTCAGGAAGTCCTTTAGGGAACCCCTCAAGTAGATCTGCTTGTGACCAGTGTCACCGGATGTGCGAACTGTTATGCTCCATGAATTTCCCCCAAGAAGAGCTCTGGGGGACGCATTCATAGTGAACTGGGAGTTTCCACTCCTCTACACATTTCCTCCACTCCCGTCATTCCTCATGTGATCAGGAGGTTGAGAAAGTTCTGGAAAGCCATGTTCCTAATTGCACCAGACTGGGCCAGGAGCACATGATACCCGGACTTTCTGGGCATGTCCATCTGCCCTTCAATAAGTCTTCCACAAAGAGAGGAACTTGTCTCGTAAGAGGAGGGTCCGGTTGTCCACTCAGGGATCAAGACACTCAACCTTCACACATGCTTTCTGAGAGGTTGAGATATAAGGATTGGGACCTCCCCGAAGAAGTAATGGAGATTTTGCTTTTAGGCCAGAAGGCCATCAACAAAATCCTTATACTGCTGCCGTTGGAACAAATTCAGCAGCTGGTGTAGGGAAAAGGATGTGGACCCTTTTCAATGCAATACACCTATGGTGTTGTCTTTTTCTATTACATTTGGCCAATCTGGGGCTCCAGATTGGAACCATTAAGGGATACATGGCAGTGCTTTCTATCTGCAAGTGCACCTCCAAAGAGGTATCTTATTTTAAAATGCCATTGATCATACAGTTTCTTAAGGGGCTCACTAATGTGTTCCCTCCTACACCTTTTCAAGTCCCAATTTGGGATCTTAATCTGGTATTAGAATTCCTGATATTGGCTCCTTTTGAGTCACTTCACTCTTGTGCATTAAGACTGCTTATATTTGAAACCATTCTGTTAGTTAGTTGCTTTAACATCAGGCCTCAGGGTGAGTAAATTGCAGGCCTTATCTATTAAGCCTCCATTTACCATTTTTTACAAGGATAAGGTTGTCCTTAGGGACAAACCTTCTTTTTTACCAAGAATTTTGTCAGATTTCCATTTAGCCCGGCACATTGTGCTTCCAACTTTCTATCCACCATCTCATCCTAGCCTCTGCACCCACTCATGAACCAACATCTCTTGGGCCCCCCGCCCCTTGGCCGCTCCCTCCCCTTCCCCTCTTCTCTTCTTCCTCTCCCATGTCACACTTGAGGAGGTCTCTAGACAAGTCCGGTCTGTGTAAGCCTCTTCGAAACAGGTGGCTCCCTGCCCTTCCAAAACCATCAAGGACAACATTGACACCCCATCCGATCTTTATCACTCCCCTCCTGGGTAAAACTCCTTGAGAAGTTGGCTATCTCTCAGCTTACCCTCCACACTGAATCTGTGGATTGTCTCCATGACCATCAGTCTGGATTTAGAGCTTCTAGATGCACAGAAACTGCTCTTCTGAACACCCGTGAAGACCTGCTCTGAAATCTTGACTCTAACTCTGCCTCTGTCCTCATTATTCTTGACTTCTCTTCTGCTTTCGACTTTCGACACCGTAAACCACAACATCCTGATCTCCCGTCTCCGTGACACCCTGGGTTCACAGATCAGGCCCTGGCGTGGCTTGCCTCCTTTATCTCTGACTGTTCTTCCCAGGTGGAACTTGGGTCTTTTCTCTCCGCTATCACTCTCTCTCTACTATTCCTTTGGTTCTTCAATGTCTACATGGCCCCTCTGGCCCACATGATCTCTGCCTTCACCTCCAACTTTCAGTGTTATGCGGATGACACACAGCTCTCTTTCAGGCTACCCTCGTCCTCCTCCTCACTCATTCCTGACTGTCTGTCTGAAGTTCAGTCTTGGTGTGCGGCAAACTATCTCTGCCTCAATGCCAGAAAGACAGAGATCGTCCTCATTAGAACACCTGCTCCTGCTTTCCCATTTTCACTATGGCCGGCTTCCATTGGCCCTGCACACTCACCCACTAGTGAGGCAACAACTCTGGGGGGCATCTTCGTTTCCATTTTCTCCTTCTCCTCTCACATCTCAGACATCTCCAAAAAAATCCCACTACTAGCTGCATCTCTTCAGAGGTATTCTACCTTTTCTCACTTTCCCCCAGAGACTTTTCATCTCCAAAGCCCTGGTTCTTTCTAGACTGGACTACTGCAACAGCCTCTTTCTCAATCTTCCTACTTTTACTCTCCGACCTCTACAACTCATCAAGAACAGAACCGCAAGACTTATCCTTGGCCTCAAGCCCCGGGACTGCATCTCTTCAGTGCTGAAATCCCTCCACTGTCTCCCTGTGGCTCCAAGGATCAAGTACAAGACCCGCTGCATAGCCCACAAGGCTTTCTGAGTCTGGGGCCCGCTCTATCTGCAACTCTCTCTCCTAAATACTCCCCTTCTAGAGCCTCCGCTCATCCTCTTCCAACTCTCTGCGACTGAGCCAATTTTCAAAACAGAGTTTTGGGGGCAGATCTTTCTACTCTGTAGGAGTTTCCCTCTCAAACAACCTACCTGCCTTTCTCCATCTTGAGCCTAATCTCCTTAACTTCTGGAAACTCCTTAAGACCTTCCTCTTCTCTTCCTCTTTCTCCCTCTCGCTGCCTTGTTAACCCCCTCTCTATTTTTGCCTACTTCCCTCCTCCCTCTCTTCCTTACTCCACTCTGTTCGCCAACTGGTTGCCTCATGCACCTCCAGGGCCACACAAGTCTCAGGCTCCCCCGCCAGTCCTTGCACTTGCCCCAGGCCTCTGCACTCAGCTCACCACTAGTGCACTTCTGGAATTCATTCCATGAGAAGGGTTACCTCTCTGCACTTAACCCAGGGCCCTGCTGGACTAGACACACTTGTTCCCTTCCCACTCCCTTCACTTCCTGTCTGCGCACTTACATTACTAAGAATGCACTAGGTCTAACTCACCAGGCCTAGTATGGTAGTTTTTTGTTTCTGTATGTCTTTCTCCATGTCGGTGGCCTAGTACGGTAGTTTAATGATTGTATGTTCTTCTTCCTCTCCTCCCCTCTTCTCACCTCCCTTCTTGACTTGCACTTGCACTAGTAGTAAGGTCGTCAGGCCTAGATTGCTAGTAATTTTTTTTTTTTTTTGCTAGATCATTCAGAAACATTAAGGACTAAGAATGACTCTGTATTCCCTTGTTCCCTTCCTGCCTTGAAGCACTTTGAAGCACTTCACCTGTGTATAAGCACTTTACAAATAAAAATGTGCAATTACAATTGCAAAGGCTACAAAGGCTCAATCCAAGAAGAGCCTTGAGCTTTTGCATTTCTCGGGTGACGAAGATACGTCAGCATGAACAACTTTTCATTGACTATACTGGTCACAAACTGCGACTTCCAGTTACCAAACAAACCTTATCCTGATGGATAATACTAGGCATTACTGAATACTACAGATTGGCCGGTAAAGATCCCCCAGAAGGCTTAAAATCCAACTCCACAAGGGGCATGGCACCATCTTCCGCTCTTCAAAGAGGGTTGCCTATAAAAGACATTTGTGTATCAGCCACTTGGTCCACCTGTCACTTTCACAAAGCATTACTGTCTGGGCTCATCCTCTAGCCAGGAAAGAGGATTTGGGAAAGCAGTCTTATACTCGATACATGACAAATCTTGAAACTGAAAATTCTTGCTCCCTCCTCCAAAACCTAACACTGCTTTGGGAGTCTATTATAAAATGAGGAATACGTGGGAGGCTACAATCCATTCGAAGAACAAGTTACTTACCCCTGGTAAGGTTCTTTCGACTGGATGTTCCTCCCTCGTATTCCTCATCACCCCTCCGAGTCTACCCCGCTGTAGAATTTCCAGGCATCACACGTTATGCTCTTTTCAGAGTCTAGTACTGTTCCGGATTGACTGATGTGGGCAATTCTGCATGAGGAAGGCGTAAAACAGAACTGAAGCCTACCAGTGCTGTCCCTGGCATATATACCGACGATGACATCAATTGCGAGACGGAGGCCCTCGAGGGACATCGAGTCGACCGCATTGATGCACAGCGCCCTCTGCCAAAATAATTTCCGAAGGAGTTGAAGCTTAAGGATATGATATCATAAGATGAGGACTACGTGGGAGGAACATCTAGTTGAAAGAAAGTTACCAGGGATAACTTGTTCTTCTGTTGTGTACCCTTGTTTTCGGAATTTTCCTTGAAACAGTCAAATTGGATTTGCCGACCTCCAGACCAAGCTGAAAAACAGCATTTCGAAATTGTATAAAACTTGAAATTTGCTAAAGACATATATACAAATATAACAAAATGTCACTATGGAAACCATTACAACATATTACATATTACATCACAATTGATGATGATAGCTTATATTTTACAATATCCTCTTGTCCACGTGTCTCTTCAATTTCAACCGTATCAGTAGTACATTCCTTGTACATAACAAATTCAAAGAACATTGATTAAATTGTTAAACAATTTAATGTTAAAATCGTGGATCTTGAGAAACTTGAATTAATGATTGTCGACCTTACAATATCAGTTAAACTATGTAAAAGGTTATGGTTAATTATCTGACTACACTTTTTAAATTAGTATTAACATAAAATCGAACAATGTGTACATGTAACATTTTAAAAAGACATATTTGAAAACTGTACCTGAAAACCTTCAGAGATGTCGTAGGGATTTGGTGCTAGATCATTCTGCAAAACATATTGATTAAATTGTGTAACCTTTAATGCGTTGTAATGTTATTTTTTTTTCCCTGATTCAATTTTTCTCTAAGCAGCTAAAGCTTATGAACAAAGACATACACCATTCATATAGTGAAAGGGTCGATGTTATTCAGTGATAAAGTACATTTGTCTGAAGGTTTACTTTCTTTGTTGCATGTGTTTCTGCGATAAATATATCAAGATTGTTGATCTAATGCTTTGCAATTTGCTGAAAGTATTGCAAATTATCATAAAAATCAGTTATGTTAAATGTAAAAAAGATATTGTTAATTAATAACTATTAGTGTAAGTAAATTCATTATCACTTCTCATACCTAATCCTTCAGACCTGTTGCAGTAGAAGAATAGTACGTTGTTGAAGTGCCAGGCTCCGCCTTAAAAAAAGTAATTGTAATAATAAACATGTAAAATAAAAAATATAAATTACATGCAAAATATCGTCGGTATTAACAAAGACGTTTACAAGCCACTTTGTATCAAAAAATAATATTGTACATAACAATAATCAATATGTTTCAGGTTGAACTTGAACAAATACATATTTTGGATAGTCACATCAGAAGGAACATTCTAAATAAATTACTTGAAATGTGAGTGATGTTTTTGTTGACTCTGGAATAGTTGTCAATATAGCATCGCAGTCCTTTACTCGATGTATATATTTATACCATTGTTCAATAGAAAATGGACATTAGTATGATAATTTAGACCACATCAAAAATGATTTTAAAAAAGTTTGCGTGCACGTTGCTTGGCCTCACCATCACAACTCTCCACTGGCTCCCGGTTGGATGAAGGGAGACCTTCAAAACCTTATGCATCTCTCACCGAGCAATGCATAAAACCAGACCTAAATACCTTCAAGACAAGCTAAAACCCTACCACCCACCGCATACTCTAAGATAAAGCTCTGCCCGCCTAATAGAGATACCAAACACCAGCTCAATCAGGTTAGGTGGATCATCATTCTCAGCCTTGGCCCCCACCCTGTGGAACTCACTTCCACCTCACATTCGACTCACCGAAGACCTCACATCTTTCCGCAAATTACTCAAAACGTGGCTCTTCCCTTAAAAACCGACTCTTACCACAAACAGAATAAACAACCTCAATAAACAGAAACCCAAAGTTGTTGAACAAATGTAATAATCCAGCATAGTGACCCGATCGAACAACCAGAAACTAAAATGGCCAGTGTAAATAAAACAGATAAACTGAGTAGAACGAATGAAATGGATGAATCAGATGAAGTGGATGAAACGGATGAAGTGGATGAAACAGATAAAGTGGATGAAACGGATGAAGTGGATGGAACGGATGAAGTGGATGGAACAGATGAAGTGGATGGAACGGACGAAATGGATGAAATGGACAAAGTGGATAGAACGGACGAAGCGGATGAACGGACGAAGCGGATGGAACGGACGAAGTGGATGGAACAGACGGAATGGATGGAATGGAAAAAGTGGATGGAACGGAAGAAGTGGATGAACCGGAATGAAGTGGATGAACCGGAATGAAGTGGATGAACCAAATGAAGTGGATGAACCGGAATGAAGTGGATGAACCGGAAGAAGTGAATGGATCGGAAGAAGTGATTGGAATGGGAGAATTGGATCGAAGGAAAGAAGAACTGGAGGGAACGGAAGAAGAGAGGGGAATGGAAGAAGTATCCTGAACAGATGAAATGTAAGGAATGGATGATATGTAATGAACAGATAAAATGTAAGGAACGGATGAAATATAATGAACGGATGAAACATAAAGAACAGATGAAGTAGATTAAACGTAAAAGTAGATTGAATGTGTGGAAAGAATGGAGTGGATGGATAAAGTGGATAAAGGACCACTCAACTAGAACACAGCGATACTATGACACATTCGGTATAGCTGTTCTCATACTAACATCCGCCACACACTCCTCCTAATTAAACACAGCTAGCTGAGCACTCATCGCTAGCTTAAGCGTCTCCTCAGGCCTAATGCAGCCAGAAATCAGTCTGGGTGTCCATCCCCCAGAATAAACACATACAACTGACGACCCCGCCACCACACCTACCACTAAGAAGCAGCTATCATGCAACTGCCACACCGGCTGCACACATATCCGGTGCACCCACGCACCTTATGACTCTCTCTCTCTCTACTGACCTGAACTATGGTTCCCGAGGGCGTTCAACCTACCAGCACTTTGAGATCATACCAATGATACATAAGGCGCTATATAAATGCCAAGTAACATAACATAACATAACATTAGGATGTTAGGCGTGTCTGTGGTTTTCTCCATGGTAACGGTCTGTACATCCATTGGTGCGGTCTACGTAAAGACAGACATGGTAATTAAAAAAAATGACCTTTTTTTAACTGACGCAATGTAAGTGGGCGTTAAAATTGTATAAACCACAGAACATCTTGTCTTGAAGGAAACTTGTATAGTAAAATATCAATGGACATATTCCCCAAAAACAGAAAAACGTTAATTATGTTACCTGTTCACAGACTATTTCAATATATTGAGTGGTCATTTATAAGACATATCATACAGGCGAATTCAGAAAATGTTAAAAATACATTTAAAAAATCAGCGTCCACTACTCACCTGGATCAGAGTGTGCTGAAATTCAGTTGGCATTGCCTTGGGAAGTAATTTGCAAAGAGCCTGTGGTGATGCCTTTTAGTATACTGTGATTGTTCTTACATATTTTAGGAGAAGTGCATGCTGCAGACGCAGAATCGATTGTCCCTCATGTCATCCAAGACATCCTTGGCTCTGCTTTCAATTTCAGACACAGGAAATCCGCAGCTTAGGAGACATTTTCTTAATAAATTCAAATCCATTAAAAAAGGCATTGCTGTGTTGTCCTTATGATCTGTTAAATAAATAGAAATAAATATTATTATTAAAAAAGTATGAAAGTGAGGAAATCAAACATCACATTCCTTTGATAATAAAAAGAAAATTGACTTTATAAAAAATGGCACCTAAAGCAAACATGCATTGAAAACATGCACTACAAAAGATTACATTTGGAAACAATACTCTGTAATGTTATGTGCCAATTACAAAGATAAAAATGGGTAGGTCAGTTGATAGTGGTGTAGACATGTTGAATAAAATAAAATGCGAATAGGGTGTACTTTGAGTATAAAGCAATAGAAAGTGGCCTAGCAGAGAACGTACAGATGAGCCGATACAGCGAGCATGGTAAAAAGTGGAGAGATGGTGATATTTGTTGCCGATTTCATAGATGTTTTCTTGTTAAGTCCCACAGTGTTTATAAAGAATTACAGAAGTGGGTGTGAATGTGAATGTCTGACAGGTTTATTTACACTCACCAGACCTCTATGACGATGTTTGACTTCCTCAATCCCCCCAGTGCAGCCGCCTTGCGAGCGCACGCCCAGAGCTGCGAACAGTCATTGATAGCGGAGGATGGATGTGGATGAGGCGAGTGCAAGAGGTCCGGAACACAGTCAAAGGACACAGACATTTATGGATTGTAGGGACGCGGTCTTCAAAGTGGAGTCTGGAGACACTGGGTCTGGGGTGGCCATGCGGATAAGGGTCCCTATGCGAAAGAACCCTTTGAGGTGTACATGTATTCGGCACCTTGAGCATTCCCGTCCTCCGACACCCCTTGCGATCGCACGCCCACAGGCGATAGGGGAGAGCGATAGGCCAGTAAACTCACATCAATCTTTTATGATACTCTTAGATGTTTGGACGTGTTGTGGATTTACAAAAAATGTCTAACAACTGTAAAGATTAATTCATTATTTATTTTTTTAATTTAATTTGGTAAAGTGGATGGCAATGACACTACAAATTATACTGCTGCGGTCGAGGTACAGTCTTTATAAATCCATGGTATTGTCCGTGGTCACTGGGAAATTTATCACAAATGGCTCAAACCACACATGCAGGTATTACTCGTCGAATGCGAAATCCCAGTCCTACATGAATCCACCATGTAAACACACACAATGCCACAACCATGTACCCCCTGTCTAAGAGATACAGAAATAGTTTACTTGAATAAACCAAATAATTGTTTTTTTTTGTTTGCACTACCCTGTAAAATGTAAGACATTGTTATGCTTTAAAAGTACCTTTTCGTGCAAAGTACTGACAGTACTTGTGATTTCAAGAAGGGATCAGTTAGAAATGACAATGCACATTCCAGCAACAACAGTTTGGGAGATGCTTCCAAGTGAAAGAAACGTAAATGTTTGAACGATGAATCTAAAGATGAACACTTTAGTTTCAGATTAGAATGAGTAATTTATTCAATTCACAGACAAATTATTTCTTCATTGATCCATCAAAGTTATATTGATGTAGGGGAACAACATATTATGTTAGCCATCTCAGTTGTCAAACACACAACATATATAGAGTGAACTTACTCGTTACTTGAATTACAAGGGTTAACTGTAGCTCAAAGTTCATGCATAAGGACCATCATCATTCGCAACATGGATCGTTTAAGGCAGGCGGCCCTGAAGTCATGCAGCTTGGTAACGCATAGTGGTGGTGTATCTTTTTCAGCAATGTAGGCCAAGCAGCCAGAGTTTTCTATGCTACAGCAGTTCTCCACCAGAGAAGGCATGAGCTCACAACACCTGGTGGAAATGTGTTCCATGCGACTGTGTAGAGGCTCCGGTGATTGATCCAAATGACTTTCATTTGATTCCAAACTGTCTCGACTTTTATCTCTTTCGAGGAAATTCTCTTCTGAATATTCGGGCTCATACAGGTAGGGCTGAATTGTTGCCATAGTTCCTGAATAGTGAAGAAGCACAGAATCAACAGTGAGGTAAATTAAATGCTTTTGTTTTTATACAGTAAAGAAAAGAGGTTTCCCATTAACATTGAATGTTAAAGAAAGACAAGCGAAGAAACAGCCATGTTACAAAAACACATTATGGAAAGATAACATTAATAGGCTCAAATCTTAAATATTTGCAAGGATACATGTCCATAATATAAGAAATGAAAACCAACGACTGAGTTTATTCATATTAGGCAGTATGAGTACCGGTTGTCTGTGTGTCGTACTTGGCAGATAGCTGCACAGAGCAGAAACAAGTCAGGGAAGCTCAAAATTAAATAGACTGACACGAAGGAAAAAGAAACCCCATCGTTGTCTGATCAGAAAGGGTTTGTTTACACTTGCCGATGAACAAGGAATCTTGGCATTTCTAATGAGACGCGTACAGACGACGTTGACATGAGACGTGCATTGGTGTTGTGAAATGGGGCATTAGCATCTAGTGATGTCAGCGTTAGGGGTGGGTGATCTGAATTAGTGCCACATGGGCACTTGGACTTAGGACAATGGATCAACGGATAAGATTAGCACAAGATGGCAATACCCGACCCATCGTTTTCACATGTGTTAAAGTAAGAAAAACTCAGGTAAGTTGCATTGGAATTCTTTTTAAGAACGATTGATGTATACTCGGAAATACATGCTCTATCGATTGGGCCAGTACAATTTCTGACTGAACTACTCCTTTAAGCAGGGAGCTGCTCACCTCGAAGCTCCTAGACCTCAGCATGGAATTCATTTTTAGTCCTCATCATTGCTTGCAGCAATTCAAAACAGGATAGGTACGAACAAATAAATACTTGAATTTCCAATGAATGACAATTGAAGAGAAAGGAAGCAGGCCTGTCCTTTCTCATTGAACCCACCTTCTCATCCCTGCTTAAGGCAGAGGTGGGAATCTTACACTTCAAAGTATTCGATTTATCCACTGAACCACAGGGAGGATTACAGATATAGATTGTGGATAATCACAAGTGTCTCCAATGTACTTAACCGTGGCCTCAGATCCTAGAGGCAGCACAGAATCATACTGTGCTATACACTGACAAGCCATAAATAAATAAATAAATAAATAAATAAATAAATAAATAAATGCATGTAGGATTCCTTTTTAACTTTGTACAACCTCAACAGGCAAGCAGACGTAGAGAGAGATACTAATGGTTTGCAGTTATGACGACAGTTTGCAGCTATCACAGAGTTCTAATAAAGGGGGGACACCCCTCTAAAGAAAGTGTGCACCAAACCCTGTTACTAGGAAAACGCAAGCTGTGAGAGCATCTGATCAGTTCCTTCCTAGTTCTTAGCACTAGTGTTATTGCGGGCCGTTACTATGAAGAAGCAAGCTGTGAGAGCACTTGGTCACTTCCTTTCAGGGGTGTTGCTATGTCTGGAAAAGATCAGGGGCTACGCCAATGTCAGGACTGTTGGGACTCTGGCCTAGCTAGCCTTTTGGTTATAGCCCCTGAGATTTTAGATTCTACAACCAAGACCCGGGCTATAGCCCTCTCAGCCCCCCACAGCAACGCCTCTGCTTCCTTCCTAGTTCCTAGCAGTAGCGTCACTGAGGACTGTTACTATGAAGACGTAAGTCGTGAGAACACCCGCTCAGTTCCTTCCTAGTTCCCAGCAATAGCCCAAAGATAGAAGTGTGATATAAATCATTGGTATGCCTTACCATCAGTTAATTTACTTTTTAAACAGCGTACCCTTAGTTCAGAGGCTCAAGAAAAGCGTCCGTTATGCTTTTTCTTTCACGCCCAGCACTGCAGCTTGCACCTCAGCAAACACATTTCTTTTATCAGCAGCACAGCCTTTCATATGCACAATGGACCATTAGCAACCGAAACATCTTGCAAGGTGACAGCTTTCAAATCTGGGATAGTTAAATTGAGTAACACAAAGCACCCTTTTAAAGATGTGTTTGTAACCATGATGACTACTAGCCTGACATGCTAATCTATCAAGTTAGCTTTTATGTCTCTAGTCATAGGTATGCAACATAAGAAAGAGCTGAAGGTTTGCAACAAAAAATCTCCACATCTAACTGAGTTTATTACATAACTTGTTTTAGTGCAGGGCTTAAATAACTGTAGGGTTAAATAGATTTTTCAGGTTTGCATTATATTGCATTCTGGGACTTATAGGTTACCATTCAGGTTGTGGAAAATAAAGCTACACTGGTATTATTTTTGCTTAACATGTTGCTAGAAAGGTTCACATGTTGTCATGTGGCCTTACTATGAAATGTGTGTATTTTGTAACTAAACTCAAGATCGAGTTATTATAGGACTTGAAATTGAAAATGTAAATAGTTGCACCAAGAAAAGATTGGAAAGTATCCAGTCAAATTTGCACAGTAGGTTAAAAGTGTCTGATCCTGGTCAAATAATGTAATCTCACTCTGCCTTAACTGCAAAAATTTGGGGTCCTTATAAGTGATAAAGTTCACACCATTGGAAGAAAGACACTCTTGTAATGGCGCACACAGATTTATTGTGTTCCCTGGTCCTCCTCTGTTAGTGGCCCGGAAAGACCTTACCTAGGCCCTCATTCTGACTCAGGCGTTAAGGGGTTTACGGCGCCGTAAACGGCGCCGACCCTTAACGCCTGATTACAAGGTTCCCTTTACGGGATGGCTTTTAACGGCTGCTTTTTTGCAGCCGTTAAAATCCATGCCGCAAAGGGACCTTGGCGATAATTACGGCACCGTAATTTACGGTGCAGTAATTATCGCCTTTCCCCATTCCCATTATGCCCTATGGGGCGAAAATGGGAATGGGGAAGGGTAAAATGGGAAATGGGGATTTACCGCCCCACTCACCTTGGAATGGGGCGGTAAATCCGCCAACCACCATGGCGTAAACGTAGTTTACGCCATGGTGGTAAGGGTACGACCCAGGCGGTAACTTACCGCCTGGGTCGTAATGAGGGCCCTAGTCTCCATTATTGGTGCCCCAACCCTCCCTCAATCCTATATCACTTGATATGACAGGCAAATAAAAAAAAATGTATCAGCCAGTTAGGCTACTACGCTAGAATCTTCAGTACACTGTCTGTGGCAGAGCCACCATTCACCCCCCCCCCCCTCCCCTGTTGCTGCCAGTTACAGAAGTTGTGTGTGCCATGCAAAGTACTGCCCCAGAGGAGAATGAGAGAAGCTCTTTGCTATGTCCTGTTATGCTGTGTTATTGAGTCTTTTATAGCCCACCCTTTTCCATTTTTTAGAAGCGTCAGGTTCTGCTAGCAGTGGGGCAGTGGACTAATGCAGTAACAGGAGAGCAGGGCAAGAATTCTTTGTTACAATTTTGATGTGTGTAGATCTGAAGATGGGGCTAGGCGGAGTGTATGTTTTAGATATTTTGTGAATTGTTTGGAGAAGTCGTTAATGTGCCATCCATGTTGCTAAAATAGTTGTTTGTCTATGGGTCTGTCAAAGTGGGGCTTAATGAGTGTGGGGTGTTGTATTGCTGTATCTGTGGTGGCTTCAGATTGTGTATGTTCCATTGTATATCCTGTGTTATCTTGATGGACAGGTTGTGTGCCGCAATGTATTGTCAATTAGGGTGGGAGGTAAGGTGATTTTGAAGTGGCTATTGTTACCATATCTTTCTCCAATCAATGCCGAACTTGATGGCATGGACACACCATGCAAGGGTGGAATTTTGAGGCTCTCAAGGAGCTTTTTAAACAGCACCAGCACACAGAAAATGAAAGCATTTTGCATCTGTTTGTTTTTGCCATTGACTCACGAGGGAGCCAAGATGCAGATGACGGGTGCACCAGACGAGCAGCTCTGAATGAAGTCAAGGACCACAGGAGAGTGACTCACCAGAACAACCAAGGAACAGAAGCGCGATGACCATAGGGACACCTAACCACAGAGATTTGATTTTACCATTGTTTTACCTCGGCCCATTTTTAGTTTTGGCTATTAAGTGGTGTTTATAGGCCGAAAATATTGCACTATGGCCATTCCAGGATCTCTTGGAGATTGCTCTTTCAAGCAACAACATCAAACATTGGCCTACCAGTGTTACTGATAAGTAGTCTGCTGAGAGTTCATGTTTTCAATACAGCATCAAATGAGCTACAGCTGTAGTACAAATGTCTTAAACACTTGTGCCTTCAACCACTTAATTTACATCTGTTCCTTGCACTGAGGGCCTGTCTAAACAAAGGTTGACAAAGTCAACAGTTTTGTCTTGTGTAAAGGTATAATGCCATAGATTCATATGATAAATGTTTGGTTATTTAGATAGCGCTCACACCTAAGCACTGTACATAGAACATATTTAAATACATAATCATCATCCTAACCAAAGTTGGTACTCATTTATCAACCTCGGAAGGATGAAAGACAGAGTTTGCCTTGCCGGGATTCGAACCTGCGGCCTGCAGTTCACACACTGATTGCAGCTGCAAGCCCTCAACCCGCTGAGCTACGGTACCGGCCGAATATGCTTAGAAAATCACAGCATGTTCCAGCTGTTGCATCTTATGGCCAGTACGGCAGTGCCTGGAAATTGCATTTGCCATGCCTACACAAAAGCCAAAACTGTTGTCTTTGCCAATGCAATTGAAGGTACTGCAGCCAGGTGATTACTGTGATTACTGGCAACTTCAAAGTGTATCTAAGGTACAGGTATGGGCTTGCTCAAGGATTGAATTGGTTTTGCTCCATTACCCTTATTTACAAATAAAAGTATTTATTGAGAGAAAAGGATTCAATAATTTTAAATTGACTTTAAAGTGTCATCTGTCATAGATGGATTCAATTCCAGTAGTATTCATGTAGTATTCATGTAGGAACATGACATTTTTATCTACTGACACTTTTTAGAGCCCTATACAGTTAACATTTTATTTCCAATACAAATTTGTTTAAACTACGTTTGTAATTGTATATTTTAGTTAAATGGTGATTCACAGTTAACACGAATAAACATTTTATAAAGGAATATATGTCAGAGTATCTTGTTAAATTTGCGTGCACAGTTATAGCAAATATTTCTATTTATGAATATGGGTTTTGAAAGTTTCTGTCAGGGATGAATCTAGTGCCTTTTTTATCATACGCAATGTCTAGTCTAGGCGCTATACAAGAAGAGCGACTGAACATTGAAAACCAAAGGTGAAGTCCCCACCTGCCCCGCGCTGTCCCTCCCCCAACACTCCCCCCACCTTTCCCACCATCCCACTCTCTCCTTTTGGATGCAGCCAGAGTACCACTAGTTCCTCTTTTACACTTCCACCACTGCGGTCGCGTTATTGAGGGCCGAAAGGGACGCTAAGCAGGTACGTTTAGATGAAGCCTGCTCTGCAGCCTCAGCGGCTCTGTACTTATTCCCTGTGCCACAGCTGCCGAGCATGCGCATTACCTGATATAAAGAGGACAGCCCCTCTGTTGACTGTGAGCCATAGCTCTACCTGCTCCAAAAAGTGGATCTCTCCTTTAGCCCAAATCACGTCCCCAGCCAGACGCACGGTGGGGGGGGGGGTAGGTACCACATGGAAGCGCATTTAAACCGTAATAAAAATGCAGGGCAGCCGACTCAGCACCAAAACATACTCAAACATTGAAAGTGAACAATGGACACTCCATGCAGAAAGCGAGCAACTCATGCAAAGGACTTATCCATTGTCTAGAGCACCACAGGAGGAGGAAGAGGGACTGATTTATTGGCAGGGCTTTTATGTTGTGTGACCAAAAGTGATTGGCTGATACAGGTCATTGACAGAGCTTGTAAAGTAACTCCATTTAGCGTTCTCTCTGAAATATTGTAACTTCATTCAAAACATTTTCTTAAAATATATTTTTTCTATTCTGCTGGACGAGTAAAACAAAGACGTTTAATGCATAACAATAAGATCCTGGTCTCGAAAGTTCAGCCATACCCTAGCGATTGGATTGTCTGAACGCCGGGCGATTTTTAGGAAGGGATGGCTTGAGACGAAATGAGATTTGGACAGCTGTCAAATTGCAAACTGGGACACAAGGAAACCTAGGATCAAATCCCAGCTTTCATATTTCACCAATTTATATTATCCTGGTGAAATCAATTTACTATGTTTGGTATGTGGGGGAGGTCCGTGGGGCCTGGGTCTCTAAGAAGCCACAAACATCACTGAATGATATGTCACATAAAAGGAAAGTAATGACAATAATGTTTACTATATACTTTAGAATGTGTGGGTGGGTAAAACCGGCATAGAGTTGAGTTGTTCTGGAATATGGAGCCAGCGGTGTACTGGCCTATAGGGAACTCTGGAGATTTCCCGGTGGGCCTCTGCACCCCGGGCCTCTTTTGCGTGGTCCTTTTTTTATTTCCAAATTCTCTGATAGGAAAATCGGGCAATAAAATAAGTTACCACACAAAAGATTCCCAGGGAGCAGAGGCCTACCGGGAAATCTCCAGAGTTCCTTACAGGCCAGTCCAACCCTGGGTTTGGGCGACTGCAACATGGGTCAGAAAATTGCCCCCTAGACCAACTGTTGTCAGTCTATTTGCCGCTCTAATATTGATTTCTAGAGACGCCACTGTGTGGGGCACAGAAACTGAGGAGCTAGTAGCAGAGCTGCATGCTCCCCCACCCCAACCGCCTCCCCAGCACCCTCCCCCCCTCCGATTTAAATTAAAAGAGCTCCACAGAGTCCTGATTGTGTTCCTACTGTCAGAGAAGGTGCCCTTTTCCTCGCCTTGAGAATCTGCGTGCACTGCGCGTCTCGGGAGACGGAGAGGTCCAACCTTGCAGGGGGACAGCGAGGTGAAGGATGAGGAGAGAAGGGGCGGACATCGTTTTGCTGATGGTTCAGACTCGTCTGTGCTGTGCACCGGGACCCGCCGATTAATCCGCCTGTGAAACTCTAAGGCTGCTGCTGCTTCCGCTGCCAGGGGCTCTGAACAGTTGAGAGATGAGCCTGGCCTTTTCTGCAGGGGAACGTTTATTCCTCTTTGCGGGGAAAAGTAAACATTTCGGAACACGCAGATAAAATTGGCGCTGTCAGATTGTCAGCAGAATTACAAAAATAGCTTCTTGGTAAAGAAAAAATCATATGAAAGCGAAGTTGCAAACCTCGCTAGAGCGAATGTGCCAACCCGGCACCACGAGCGCGGAACAATACCAAAAGGAATGACATATGCGACGTATGGGCAATCACTTCACTCCTCGACTGGGTAGCAGGAGGCAGGACAAGATGGCGTGTGATTAGGGAAAAACAGAAACATTAGACTTTAACCACAGTCTCGTTGTATGGTCGTGTCCTTAGCGCAGACAGTCTCAGTGGGGGCACGTCTACATACATATGCTGCATGCACAACCCCCCCCCTATCCCTATTCCTTACCCGCTGCCCTCCTCCCTTGGAGCCGCCCCCTCACCCCCCCACCCCCCCACCCCCCCGCAACAAAGGAGTGGCATGACCAGTTGACTGAGTGGGAGAAAAATTGCCGCAGCAAACTTTATTGAATACATAAAGTCAGGAGTTAGCTTACAGGTGTTCCGTTTTAAACTCAGGATACTGCGCTGAGAGTAATGCAACTTTGCAACCCCCCCGCCCCTTCGGGTCCTTGGGGGACCCGTCGCAGGCGCCCACCCCGCCCCTCCCTAACAGTCCCTCTCTACCATTTGGCCATTTCTTTCTTTTTCAATTTTTCTTTTCATTTTCTTTTCCCCATCTCTATTTACGTGCATTTTCTTTCCATGTGTTACTTTCTTTTCCTTCTCCATTTTCCGCTTTGGCTCCTTTTTTAAGGATGCGTTCCGGTCTCCTTTTCCCCCCTCTTGCTTTCCTTTACCCCTGGATTCCCTCTTCCCCTTTCCCCTGGTTAGCCTATTAATCCTTGTTAATTTTTTCCCTCCCCCAAAAGGGCTTCCCCTAGCCCGTCCTGCCAGGGATCACCCCCCTTCCACCGAGACCCCGGGCTGCCCTAGCTCCCCCGCCTTAGCTTAGTTGTCTCTCTTTCCCCATCGCACCCTCCTGTTCCCAAGAGCCCCATCCAGCGCTACCTTCACCCCAGAGCCCAGCAGCCTTCTTATCCCCATCCTTTTCCCCTGCCTTTCGCTAAAGAGGGGACCTCCCCTGCTCCTCTTGGCCCCCACCCCCGCATTCTAAGGACCCCCCTCCCATGTGTTTCTACACATCTCCTATAGCTGACAATTGCAATGCCCCACTTCTCTTAACACCCCCCTCACTAACCCCTAATCCCACACGGACCCCCTCCCCCCAGTTTCCAACCTACTTGGCCGAGCCCCGTTTGCTGGCCATCTTTCATCCCCCCCCCCTTGCTGCCTTCATTGCTGCTCTCCATTTTTGTTTCTAACGATGCACTTCCCATTTCCCGTGGAGTAAATTTGTGTCCCTGATATGGCTGAGCGATGGAGCATAGCAAGCAGAGCGCACACCACTCAAATAGGGTTCGGGGTGGTTCTCCCCGGAGGATATTTTTTAAATAATCAGTGAAAATTGTGCTTTTTAGAGCACACTTTTCAGAAAGATTGGATAAAAAGTCAAACAGTTTGCAATTGGGTTTTGTAGGGTGACTCATGAACAAATCCAATAGATGCAAGCCACCAACAGTGCACAGGAGCATTTCTCCAACACATTTTCCTGATGCCTTTTTGTACAATATGTTAATGTTAATGTTAAAGGATATTTATACCGCGCTCTGTCACCACCATAGTGGTCCCCGGGCGCTCTGGCGGATCTGAAAGAAAGGGGCGTAGGTTAAGGTTATGTTACTAGGCCAAAGTTTGGAGAAAGAGCAAGGGAGTTGTGATCAGGGACGTCATTTCACCAAAATGCCAGGGGTAGCGCAAGTGACATCACACAGCCCTTGACCTCTGATGGCATCACAAGAAGTGATGTAATTTTAGCCCACTCCAAAGTGACATCACAGGAAGCAATGGGACACAACCTTTCCCCCCCTTTGACGAAACAAGAAGTGGCATCACATAGCATTGTTTGCAAGTACACTACGAAAAATAGGATTACGATATCACTGTAAAGTGATATACATTTATACAAGAATGGATCACCATATGTATCAATATCAGTGTGTCTGGGCCCATATTACCAAATTACTGTGAATGCATGCAGACGTCCAAGGCCAAATGATAATGATGTCTTATTATGTCGCCCTTACGCTTAAGCGCTTCAAATAGAACAAATATACATGCAATATTACCCAACCTTTGTTGGTATTACACTTCAGTCAAATACACACTCCCGAGTATCTATCTCTCACTTTCACAAAACTCACCTGGCAGCGTTGCGTTGACAGGCGGTCTCCCCCTGGATACACAGGGTTGAGGTCAAGGTCTCACCACCTGCCCATCAGACACACTTGGGACCGGTATAGGTCCCAAGGGAACAAGCACTTCACCGACTGTTGCCAGCAGGATGCAGGCTGCCTCACTCCAGTTCCTTGGAGGCATGGCTCCCTAGCCATGCTGATGTCCATCCCCAACATTGAGCCAGCCTCTCGGCATGCCGCTCTCCTTCAGGCTTCAACTCCTGATGCTCACTGCTCCTCGGCTTCTCTGGTCCAGACAGCCTCCCCAGCTCGCTCGCGTCTTCTGGCAGAACTCCACCTTTAATAGTGTAGGGAAGAGTCAAGTGGAATCAGGTGTGCACAGTTGGAATACAATGCCTGAGCTTGCCTGACTTTATTAGAGGGACAGCCTAATGGTAGGTTGTAGTAGTAGTAGGCCATGTCTTGTTTCCCAATGCTTTTCCTATGAGTAATCCTCATTGATCTTAGTTGCATCTTCCTTGTCTCAGTGTTTGTTGGGAATGGGGAGGGGGAGATGGGACAAGACCAATGAGGGTTCTTGAAGGTTGAAGATTAATAAGATGGTTGATATTGGGGAGAAGAAGAACACCCAGAATGATTTTTATATATCTGTGGCAATTCCCTTTTCCCCACTTCATCTTTATTGGCGATTTTTAATAGTTAGACTGAAATGGATAAGACGTTCTTTGACTTGAGTTGGGGAACGACCTGTTGATGTTGTAGACAACCAGATTCTGGTCCCTTTGGTTCGCATATTTCCCCATCCATGTTATTCTATTATGATTGGACTTCTCTTCCTCATTCAAGAGAGATAGATCCGAATATCTTATAAAGGCGTCAGGGATATCCTCACCCCCTGTTATCCTAATCGGATACCGCTTCTCGCCTGAGGGTCTCCTGAATGTATAACCCGGACTCCCCTACCCAGGTGATCCTCCCTTGCTTGTCTACCCCCAGGGTTGCGATCCAAAACGATGGCCCTCCCCTGGCCACCTGAATAGAGGAACCTTAGGGCCTATCTGGGAGAATACCTGCAGGTTTCTCACACTACATATTAACATGTATCATGTTTGCTTTATCAAAGATGCCAATACAATATTTCATGCCAGAGAAAGAATAATACTATTGATCATGCATGCATGCTTTATCAAATCTGCCCAATATAAAAGGCCATACCACCACAAGACATGGCTAGACTGGGTGCATTAAAATGCCAGTCTAGCTACATAATAACACTTATCAACCCTGCCCAGCATAAAATGCCATGCCTTCTCCATGGTGGGCCAGCGCCTTGCACTGAGACATAATCACATGGGGCAGATGCGTGTCAGGAACTGGGGTCCCAGGATACAGCCATGACATTTTTTTACTGGGCATATATGCCCAGTAAAAGCTGCCATTCCCACCCCCTGAGGCCCTGATTACCTCACAGGCACGCATTCATTGTGTGTGTGCGCGAGGTGCTGGGGAGCCAAGTCGTGATATTTTTTACTGGGCTTCTATCAGATGCCCATTAATAAATGCATTCCTACCCTCATTGCCCTCCAGCGCCTCACATGCACAGATAATCAATTGTGTGTACATGCGAGGTGCTAGAGGGCGTATGGGTCAGGCTTGACATTGTATGTGAGGTGCTAGAAATCCCAGCGGACTGGGCTGGTGTTCTTTACTAGGTATACCCAGTACAAAATTCCATGCCTGCCCCCCTGGCCCCAGTGGCTTACATGCACATGATGAAAGTGATTGCATGTATGTGAGGCGGTGGGGAGCATAGTGGTTAGGCATGGTATTTTTTACTGGACATCTATCATAGATGCCCAGTAAAAGAAATAACACTCCTGTCCCCTGGGTCCTGAGCTCCTCAAACGTGCACACAACCAATGTGGTTATGTGTGCATGCCAGGCCCTGAGGGTGCAGGGGACAGGCATGGTATTTTGTACTTGGCATATATCATAGATGTCTAGTGACAAAAAATACCATGCCTGTCCCCTGGGCCCCACAGTGCCAAACATACGCACACAATCAAAGTGATTATGTGTGTATGTAAGGCGCTGGGGGGCCAAGAAGGGCAGGTATTGTATTTTTGACTAGATATCTATGATAGATATCCAGTTAGAAAATGCATCCCTGCCCCCTGGCCCCACAGCACCAAACACACACACACACAATTCAAGTGATTATGTGCATATGCAAGGAGCTGGGGAACCAGGGCGCATGTATGGTATTTTTCACTGGACATCTATCATAGATGTCCCGGAAGAAAATACCATGTCTGTCCCCTGTGCTCCACAGCGCCTAACACACGCACACAATCAACGCAATTATGTGTGTAGGCAAGACACTGGGGGACCCAGAGGGGCAGGTGTGGTATTTTTTACTAAACAACTATCATAGATGTGCAGTAAAAAAATACCACCCCTTCCAATGGGCCCCACAGCGCCTCAGAAGAAGAGCTGATTTTGGCCGGTGGGGAAGGGGATTGTGCAACAAAGCCATTTTTAAAATGCGTTTGTTACGCAAACCTCCTCCCCCGACTCGCAAAAATCATCTTTGACCAGCAAAAACACACACAAACACTTTCAGACAACATACACACAGCAAGCACTCTATCTCACTCACATGAGCATCCATCATGCACTCACTCGTAACACAAGCATACACGCATCCATACACATATTAAATAATAAATACATGACCATACAAGCATGTACATTTACACAACACACACACAGCAAGCTCTCTCTGTTTCATTCATTCACATGAGCATCCATCATGCACTCACTCGTAACACAAGCATACACACACCCATACACATATTTAAAAAATAAGTAATGAACATACACACACACACATATTTACACAACATGCACACAGCAAGCATGCTCTCTTTCACACCAGCATCCATCATCATACATTCACCTAACAACACAAGCATGCAGTTCCCCAGCCAACATTTCCAATGAGCCATGCAAGGTTCGGTAAGCGAATGCCTTGCATGGCTCATTGAGCTTGCACGACTGAGGAACTATACTGTCAAAGGGAAACATTGCTTAGACAATTTAGAGAGCTCCCTCAGCTGAGAACAACAGCTGAGGGAGTGCTAGATATTTCACTGGGCTGGCTCCTCTATAATGGGCTAAAGGGGGCCAAGAGCCAGTGGGTCGACGCCCCTCGCTTATTATAGACGAGCTGCCCTTGGTAAGGTGCAAGCGGTATGATCTAATCTAGGAAAGGTGAAATTCTTGTGCAAGCAAGTGTGTATTAGAGAGGACTATGCCGCATGACAGAAAAAAAGATATAATGTGGAAAACTTTGATTTTTTTTATTCTTAGTGTGTTACAGTTAGATAACTTTCCATACTATCAAAATATAAACACATGTATACAATTTAAAATACACACCTTCCATAGTGCATTATTTAACTAACAATTTTCAATTTAGTACTGAGGAAGGAGATTTTGCCCTAGCTAGTCATTTTTTTTTTAATGGGGTCTCTAAACCTGAGTATGACAGTGTATTATTTTTTGAGGGGTGAATAATGTAGAGGTTTAAAACAAAATAAACATCACATGTACATACCTCTTTGGAGTCTTGGGGTCTGCTTTACAAATGCCTTTTACAATGGGCAATGCCATCGGGAAATGCTTTGTAAATCAGGCCCTTAACTTGTTCAATTAAAGGAAAGGTGGCGTTGCTACCATTTAGTTCATCCAATAGTTTTGAGCATTTTCTGGGATTTTCTTTTGCCACTGCCATTCTGGTGACTCTTGTCCCTATGCATCGCATTATGCATCGCATCGCATGCTATTTCTGTCAAGTAGCTCACAGCTGGAATTGATGTCCTAGTGCTGCTGCTCCTGTTATTTCTCATTAACTCTGTCTCTGGCAAGAGTACAACAATACTTCAAAATGCACACCGCGTCACGCACTAGCGTACATAAATCAGTTACAAACGGCAAAAACGCCACTTTGAAATACATTTTTTCAGAGACCACTCATGATGCATAAGTGGCGTCCTTTGGTCTTCCAAGCCAATTCTTTGTGCCCCATCTTATTTGGGTCTGGCCAGAGGCGGTGTGGCAAGCCTCACGAAGCACATTCTCATCACACGCTTGCGACCTATTGCAGTGTATTACAATGGTGGCATTAAAACCGGCGCGATTTCACTATATCATCTAATGTAAAGCTGACCCCAGTAACTTAAACCCGTGTAATGATACTTTGGACTTAGAGATCCGAATGACTATTAGAAACGTTGAATTAGTAGAGGCCTGCTCATGGCAAAGAAACTGGTTGTGGGGCGCTAGGAGCCAATGGCTAATGTGTTTGAGAAGGGCGTGGAGAGAAGTCACGTGCCGCTTTTCTGAAAGTGAAAAGACCGTCTTTACATTGAGGATAAACAGTGATTTCCTTGAGGAAATCGGAGCAGCCTTCCTGGACATGTTTGGCTGATTGATGGTACACAGCTGGGAACCAAGGGATACTAGCAGGCCGAAAAAACGGCGGACGCGTGCGAAAACGTGCGATTCGCAGTGAAAAAGCGAAAATCGCAGTGCAAGTGCGATTATCGCAGTGCAAGTGCGATTATCGCACAGAAAACATCGCACATCTATTCATGGAAGTCCGTGCACGCGCAAAATGTGGGATGTGCGCTGAAAAAGTGCGCGGCGCACGCTGGCGCACGCTGGCGCACAGGTCATCGAACGCCGTGCGATAAGGCCACAGCGAATTCGCACTTAGCGCGGCGCACATAACAAAAGTAGGCGTAACACGGGGCGTCACACGCAGAATGGGGAACAACTCGTGAAAATATGGGCATCACGGGGGAAGTACAGGAGGCAAGTGCGCAGAACGCCCACACGCTCGCCTACAACACGTATTCATGGAATCGAATAGGGAAAAACAGCGCACGGCCAAAGACGCGCACAGGCCCATACATGACCGCCACACGAAAGCAGGCGGTAGCGTCCCTGCGCAGGAAAAAAATGTGCGCCAAAGTCCTACACGCGCAAGAAGGCCCACACGCGATCGGGCCTGGGGGAGCGTGTGCGTGTATTTGAGAGGTGCGCGAGAAGTTTCACACGCGATCGGTCCTGTGGGAGCGTGTGCGTGTATTCCAGAGGTGCGCGAGAAGTTCCACATGCGATCGGGCCTGGGGGAGCGGGGCACGTGTATTTCAGGGGCTCGCGGGTGGTATTACACACGATCGGGCCTGGGGGAGCGTGTGCGTGTATTTCAGGGGTGCGTGAGAAGTTCCACACGCGATTGGCCTGGGCGCGTGTAGTTCAGAGGTGCACGAGAAGTTCCACACGCGATCGGGCCTGGGGGAGCGTGTGCGTGTATTTCAGGGGCTCGCGGGTGGTTTTACACACGATCGGGCCTGGGGGAGCGGGGTACGTGTATTTCAGGGGTGGGTGAGAAGTTCCACACGCGATTGGGCTGGATGCGGTTATTCCAGGGCTGCGCGGGAAGTTTTACACGCTCGCCTACAACACGTATTCATGGAAACGAACGTGGCCAATCCGGAAATACGTACGCCAGCAGGAAGTAGGCGTACGTCCACCCGCACAGCATAAAAGTGCACGCAAACAACAAACAAGCTCAGACGCCAGGATGAACATACCATTCCTAGCAGCAGTGGCCGTGGGATACCGCAGGAGGAGGAGGAGGATAGTCCGGGCCAGAATTATTAGACCCAGAACCAGCATTTTTGGGATGCCTGATGACCATGTGTATGGGAGGTACAGGTTTCCACCTCACATAATACTCGACCTGGTCAGTGAGTGGGAGGAGGACCTCACATCAACCACCCTGTGCTCCCAAGCACTCAGCCCCCTGGAGAAGGTCCTCAATGTACTGCACTTCCTGGCCACTGGATCATTTCAGCGGACAAGTGCCATAGTGGGGGGGGTGTCACAGGCCACGCAGTCACGCTGCCTACACCAGGTCTTGGCCATCATCACTGCACGCCCATCAGTCCGCAGGCGCATATACCTGCCCAGAACACCTGCAGAAAGGCAGGCTGTTGCCCAGGATTTCTACAGGGTGGCACAATTCCCCAAAGTGCAAGGTGCCATTGATTGCACCCATGTGGCTCTACGTCCCCCCAGGGCAACTGAGCACATCTATAGAAACCGCAAGCACTGGCATTCCATCAATGCCCAGGTAGTATGTGATGCCATGGAATCATCACCTCAGTATACGCCAACTATCCAGGCTCCACGACAGTTTCATCTACAGAATGTCTACCCTAAACCGGGACATGGCTGCTCGGTGAGTATAAATGCCACTGCGCATGCATGCATGTCAGATACTGAGTAATGTCACAACCCCACTGATGATACCCATCACCACCTCCCCAGGGGACAGTGCCTACCCTCTCAGCATCCACATGATGACGCCAATTCGGAACCCCACCACGGCACCCCAGGTAAGATACAACACAGCCCACATTGCAACCCGGGGCATCCTGGAGTGCACATTCGGAGTGCTCAAGTCACGCTTCCGCTCCCTTGACCGTTCTGGTGGGCAGCTGTTATACGCTCCCCCAGTAGTGTGCAGGATCATAGTGGCATCATGTGTCCTGCACAACGTTGCAACACGCCAGGGCCTGGCCGTGGACATGGTGGTGCCCCCACATCCCCAACCACATGCATGCCCACTGCGCATGGGAGGGGAAAGGGCACGGGGTGAGGCAGCCCGTACGCAGCTCGTGGCTAATTACTTCACATAAAATCACACCCCTGTGGAGTGCACATAGCCCTGGCACATACCAGCTGACAATCAATGATGATTGTAACTGACAATTATGATGTGTCAATGGACAGTCAACTGTCACAACCATACCAGCCTGAGATTGTACACCTAGAAGTGTTCCACTGTGTGCTTCCCTACCTACACAAACACCACCAATGCTGTGTTCAAAAGACACACTTCTATGCTGCTAAAATCATTACCCCGTTGCAAGACACAACATGACAACAGTGCCATGTCACCCAACCCCTCCCCAGCACCGCCACCCAACACACCATGGCATGACATTCCATGTGAGAGCAAACAAAGTCATCCCCCAAACATGACACGTGTCACAAAGTACAGTGTCCCTAATGGAAACTGGCCACACACAATATGCCCACATAAATGTAGAAACAACAACACACATGACCAAATACTTACCACAATACAATCGACATAGCATAAACATGACAGTACTAAGGCAAAGGATACGTAGTCTTACAACATGAGAATGCCAGCACATCCACCACCTCCAACAGTACAGTGTTGTTGCCACGCACATCTGGAAGTCCACTGCTCACAACATGAGCTCCATCTCCAAAGTGGACGGCCTTGTGAAGACATGAGGAATGAACCTGCAAATTAGGAGGGAGACATGGATGCACAAGCACACATCAATACACCATGCAGTGCACAATACAACAACAATATGCACTAGGAATGTATACACAGTATTGACTACAGACTGCCCACACAGCTCATGGGAGTCCAACGTCACTGTGTAATTCACTGTCACTTGGGCACACCCTTTGCAAGCCCATGGAAACGGGAAGCAGGAGGGGTGTGTGTCTCACGAACCCAAGCATCTAACCCAAACTCAGGACAAGCCTGCATGTGCCCAGCCAGAATACAGTGGATGCCCACGGAAGCCACACAAGGCAACACACTGTAACAAAAAATCAAACATCAAACATTTTTTTTTTTTTTTTAATTTGATTTAGCTGAATTCAATCAACTTTTCAAACTTACATATTAGTACAATATAAATCAATAAACAATTCAAGCTTCAATAAACAATTCAAACTTCACATTGGGACCAAGAATATTGAAGGGCAAAGAGGGACATGCGAGCAACTTAAAAATTACATATATACATAAGATACACAAAAACACATGTGCATATAAAATCTTCTCAGGGGAAACCAAAGGGTGATTCATCCATGTTAGAAAAAGTATTAAATAAAAACACATCAAGTGGGATACAAACGTATCTATATGGACTTATAATATAACATAACACATTTAAAAATGAATTTCCGTTGGTAAAATGGTTTCCAAGAAGTGTACCATAGACTTTAGGATTGAAAATCTAGGACTATTTACTAAAATACTCCATGTCTCGCCTTCATCCCGTACCAAATGCAAATTTGTTAGCTCAGTGAATTGTTTGAGGCGTAAGGCATTTAAATGAGGACATGTTACTATCAAGTGCTGAAGTGTTTCTATGACAGTATCAGATTCACAAAATCAACAGTATTTTTGCTCAGCGGGTATAATTTTTCGCCTCACCAGGACTTCCCTCGTAGGCCATAAATTCAATCCCACCGCTGCCACCTAAAAGCGACTGCCGCTAACATAGAGCTCAATCCAGGCTCATAACTTCCAGTCTTGAATGTGGCCTCTTGGAATTGTTGTGGGTTAGGCAATCTTACTGCATGGTATAAGCAAGTTGAGCCCGACAAGAAGCCCGACATTTTGTTCCTTCAAGAAACTATGGCATTAAAGCCCTTTTGCCTAGATGGCTTCTCTAGTTTCTCCAGGGTGGCTGAAAGGGTTACCACAGGTCGCCCCTCTGGAGGTATAGCAATTCTTATAAATAACAGACTGAAAGTCATAGCTTCTACAGTGGATTCATCGGCCTCTTGTGTGCTAGTAAAATTGACGCTTAAGGGCTTCAAAGATTTGAACCTGCTCCTATTATCCATTTATTGGAATCCCAAAGCCGTTTCGTTAGATATATTTCTGGAGGACTTAGAACGGATTCTATCTTATGCAGCTAGGGAATGGCCTGACTATGAAATCATGATCGTAGGCGATTTGAATTGTTATCTATATCCAAAGAATACAACACGTCCCTTTTCTAGTAGTTCGGCCTATACGCAACAGGCCAAGGACAGAGGCCAGAAACTATTATCGCTCTTCCACTCATGGGGGATTTATCCAATTCAATTGGCTTCTCATTCCATACAGTTCTCTTGGCAGCGAGGCCAATCCACCTCACTTATTGATTATCTATTTGCCTCGAAAGCATGCTCTGGGCTGCTTGAACCCATACAGATTTTAGATCTGGATATGAGTGATCACCATATGCTATATTCTCGCTTGCATATGGGGGGGGAATGTTATGTAGCTTCTGCCCCTGCAGCCTTAGTGTCATGTGACAGAAATAAAATATCTGTCAATTGGAATCCTGCCAGCTGCAGGAAGGTGTCATTTCTGGTAAGTAGGGATATTTTAGTGAATTGGGACGCTAAAGCTTCCACAGAGAACGAGACCAAAATTAACGCAATTAATGCTAAAATGATCCATATGCATTTGGTAGATGTTGCGAAAGATCCCTTGGGAAAGTCGAATATTGGGATTGCCCAGATCAATGCTATCCAGGTCGCATGTCTAAAAAAGCAAAGAAACTGCGATCTTCGCATATTAAGGAAGCACATTATATGTCAGTATGCTTATAATCGCCAAAAAAACATGATTGAGGCGCGTTATAAGCAACAGCTAACCCTGTTGCGTCGGGCAGCCCATATTCTAGCCAACCAACACATGATTGGCCTGCTGTGTAAAAAAAAAGTCCGAGACGTATGGGCCATTCTAAGAAATCCTGTAGGAAAAGCCGATCTTCGCATGGTGGTGGTTATTTTAGGCCCAGAATGGGAGGGGTTCTTTAGTTTGAAATTCTCTCTACCTGATAGGTATACTGAATCAGAGTGCATTCCGGTGCACTTGTCTCTTCCGGTGATCTGTCCTTGGGAAGTAAAGGATATTATATGGGCAATTGAGCAACTAAATCCATCAAAAGCTGCCGGCCCTGATGGGCTGCCCCCTTGTGTGTACAAATCCGATCCCCATTTTTGGGCTAGGTATTTACTGTCATGTTATCAGTCAATTTATCACACCGGGATCATTCCAGCATCATGGCTTATAGCCATTATTATTCCCATACATAAAAAGGGGGTGTTAAGCAATCCCGCGAATTTCAGACCCATTGCTTTGATCGACACAGCGGCGAAAATTTTTACACGACTAATTTTGGTTGATTTAGAAAATCATATAAGGAACCTTAATATCTTGTCTAAAGCTCAGGTAGGATTTCGTAGGGCAATGGGTACCCAATTAAATGCCTCAATCTTAGCACACTTAAGGAGAGCTGTGCACGGAGAATCTAAGGGCACCATTTATATGGCTGCCATTGATCTCACATGTGCTTTCGATAATGTCCTTCGAGCTCGCCTTTGGCTCAAGATGTTGGCTTATGGCATTCCATCCACCTTGGTGGCCCTAATTGCTGCCCTTCATACAAACACCTCATGTCAAATTCGGATTAATGCTAAGGGGCTCCTTTCTGCTAATATTCCTACGAGAATAGGGGTCAAACAGGGATGTAATCTGGCTGCAACTCTATTTAATCTATATCTCGCAGATATTGAGAACCTATGGAAAGAGATTAATTCATTTCCCGTAATACTGGGTACCATGCGTTTGCATTGGTTAGCCTTTGCTGATGATATTATTCTATTCGACAGAGTCCCTTTCGGTCTGCAGAACAAACTAAATACATTCTATGAATATTGTCTGCTGAATAACATGACAATTAACCCGGCGAAATCCCATATTATGATTTTCACGGCTAAAAAAAAACTGCCTAGATTTACATTCACTATCAATCAGCAGTCCATTGCTAGGAAGGACGCGGTCATTTACCTGGGCTATCACTTGTCTAACGGGAACTCACTTGAGGGATGGCGGGCCTTGTTGAAAGCGAAGCTTGGCCCGCTAATGGGACAAATGCGAATAATTTACGCTAAATACTGCAGCTTTTCTCTTTTGCCCCTCATTCAATTCTACACAATGAAAATAGAGCCCATCTTGCTTTATACTCTTGATATATGCCTGCTGAAGTTGGGGCCCTTGTTAAACCAGATTCAAGGTCAACTCTGGAAGAAAATTCTAGGGCTACCAAGTTATCTACCAAATTCCATCATATTACACGAGTTTGGACTCTATTCTCTAGCCGACAAATATCTTTGGAGGAAGGTAAATGCCTTTTGCAAAGTTCTTTTGCCTCCCCCTAATTCACTCTATGAGGAGTTTCAGATAATGTTGGAAAAAAATTGCCCGGCTTCGGTTCGGGAAGCAAAGGAAGAAATAATGGAGACTCTGGAGTCGCTTAATATGACTATGAAAGATTTGATTAGAACTCCAAGTAAAGTTAGAACTCGCTTCTTTAGCAACTCTTGGGCTCAAAATTCTGACAAGATTGGGGGCTACTCCTCCTTCACGACCTATGCAATGTTTAGACATGCTGTTATTCCAAGGTTGCCCTATATCCTATGTTTTCCGGAAAAAAGGGCCAGACAGACTTATATGCGGTTCCGTTTGGATTTTATCCACACAGGAGCGCGCATTCGGTCTTGGGCCGGGTATGGGGAGTTGGCAAAGAGGCATGGATGTCGATTTTGTCTGAATAGGTCTGAAAATGAAACGCTAGAACACCTATTTATTTACTGTATTTTTTTTGCGAATCAAAGATTGTACTGTTTGGCTTCTCTGTTCTTTTCTTACTCGAGCTTTGAAGCCAACTTAATATGGATAAGATGCATGCAGGGCTCCTCGAATGCCATTATCTTAGCAACTGTTAGACTCGTTACATTGATTGAAGAACAGCTGTTGCCGATGAATTATGTAAGTTTTAACAGCATAGGTTTGGCCCACCCGCATAGGTAAGAAATTTTGAATGTTATAATTAGTTTGTATCTGTACTTACTGCCGTATTTGTTTCTGTTTTTTCGTGTTGTTGAATTTTGATTGATTGCTTGTTGCGTATTTCTTCTTTCCTTCTTCTCTTTTGCCCTATTATCTGTAAAGGGGTCTTTGAGTGGCCGTTGGCCTGTTATGATGTATACGTCTAGAGTATATTGTAGAGGTCTTATGATTGTACACATAGTGTCCTGGTATACTTGAAAGGTTTTATCTCAATGTCTTTTTAGAGCAAATGAAATTTGGTTGTATGCGTTTTATGTATATAATAAGCCTCTTTAATGTATTTTTATGTTTATCAATATTTGTAAAGGTGTAAAGTAAATTTACTACCGAAACAATAAAAAAAAGAAAAAAAAAAAAAAAAAATTCAATCTTACGCGTAGAAACTGATTCCTAATATTTGCTGAAGGACATTTTACCAGATAGCCAGCCATTTGCCCTAGACAGTTAGAGCCAAAGATCTTAGTGTTAAAGTCTCTGTACTTTGCACAATTTTCATAGTTGTGGATCCACGCCCATTGATAGTATTTAATTTTGGCTCTAGCTGGATTCTCTATTAAGTTCTGTAGAGAAATTTCAGCTTCTAATAGAGTGTTCAAGACTGAACTACGCCATTTGACGGGAAAGTGCAGATTGGAGAAGATCAAATAGCCGGCAACCTTGCTTAATATCAAAAATCAAAAATGGCCATGTGTGGGCCAAGGGGGGCGGGGGAGGCCACCCAGGAGGTCCGAGGACAGGGTGCCCACCAACAGCCACCTGCGTGAATGTTGCGAAAAAAAAACACCTCCATGGGCTCATGGCCTGCACAGCTACTAAATAGTGGGAGATTCACTGCTGGATTTGCTCTCCTCAACCTCTGCTGCTGCTGCCACAGGAGGTGGTGGTGCTATGGGAGGCAGCCCACGCAAAGCCCTAGTTTGGTCCTCCATGGCAGCAAGCATGCAGGTCTGGAAGGCCTCGTTCTGGAGGGATATGGTGCGGAGATCCCAATGCAACACCCGACGTGTTGCCCGGACCTCCGCCCGAGTTGCCTGCATCCCTGCTGAGAGCGTACGGGTGACGCGCTCCAGCAGCTGTTCCGTCCTGGTGACAGTGGAAGCCTCAAGGTCCACAAGAGTCTGCCTGAGGTGCCGGACCTCTCCCCTCAGGGCTTCCCTCTGTCCCTAGGCATCTATAGAAATTGATTCCCTCAGATTGTCCAGGGCCGCCTGTCTGTCCCTGTTGGACGCCAACATGTCCTCCCTGACTGATTGGCAAATGGAGTCTGTTGCCTGCTGTAGTAGCTCCATCTGCCTTTCTGGGGGGACAATGGAAGTGGCCACCCTCTCCATGGCTTGAGCAATCATTTCTGATGATGCTGCCTGTTGGTTGGCCATACCGTAAATGGATTGCTCCCATGCGGTATTGCCTGGTGGCGGACGGCCACCGCGTTGGCGGGCACCACACCTGTCTGGGGCAAAGCGAACTGCGCCTTGCTGTGTCGGCATTTCCCCTCTGAACTGCTGGCCCAGGAACAGGATCAGATGTTGCGGAGTGTGGCCCTGCATCCGTAACCACCACAGGCGCACCTACCAACACTGACATCCCCATAGTGGACTCTACCCCTGGTGCAGGTGGGTCGGACAGAATAGTATCCCTTCCATGTACACATACCTGCGAATCCACATAGGCCTCATCTGAATCAACACCTGAAAAGAGTTCTGGGGAGGTGTTGCCAGGGACACCCCTGGACTTATGGCCTGCAGCAAGAGAGGGTTCTCCCCCACCACTAAACCACGTCCCCCACTGGTGCCTGGTCGTGCTTCAGATCCCTCCTGGGCCTGCACCACCTCAACAGCATCAGGTGCGTCATCCTCTGCAAAAACATGAAAGACAAAAAATGGAAACAGGCATTAGCACCATGGAACGCTATTAGGCCAGACAAGCTACAGTACCAGTACTTGATTTACACATGTCCCACATGACTATAACCCTCCCATGCATGCACTGTCCATGAGTTGGAAGGGGAGGAAAATGTCAGACACTGATGACACCAAGATGGGAGAGCAACACATCAGCTGCATGCTGGCTAGCAGTGCCATCACACATTGGCCTGTGAGGGGCATGTCCAATACACATACATGACACATGCCATCACACAGATGGCATGTACCATAGGCATGTCATATATGTGACAATAGGGCAGAGTGATGCGCAGTAGAACCAGGTGAATTCCTACAATCAGCCTGAATGAACATAGCTAAATACGGAACAATGTTGTAGCAAGATGCCACTTCAAGGGCAACTGGCGGGATGTAGTGCAAAACGCCTACTGTGGCCAGAAGGGATACTGTAATACCCAAATCCCGGGGTGCCGAATGCATTGGATGAAGCACATGGGTGGGCCAAAACACTCAGGCACACACACCCTGACCTGGCACTCAACCAGAACCCCTCCCACAAACAACATACACATGGATCACACACACATGCATGTGCACTCACCGAACAATGCCTCGTAATCTGGCAGTTCTCCCACACCTTGGATCTGCTCCTCTGTGACGTAGGTCCCAGCAACATGCTCATGTAGAGTGAGTTCTATGTCCTCTTGTGGAGACCCACCTCCAGTCACCAGAGTTGCGGCATGACTTGAGGCCAGCTTTTTCTTTGCCCTACGCTTAAGGTCGTTCCAGCGCTTGTAGCACTCAACAGCTGTGCGCCTCATAAACCCAAGGGCACTTATGCTGTCCGCGATGGACTGCCAGTGTGCCTGACGTCAAGCAGGTGTAATCCTACACCCTGAAGTGACCAACATTTCGGCGTCATGTTCGGACACATACTGCACAAGTGCATCCAGTTCGGCATCATTGAAGCTAGGCTTCCTTGGCGTGCCGGACCGTGTAGCCGTGTCGGGGTCATCAGCCTGTACTGGACGAGCACTCTTCCTCTTTTTTTTTGTGGGTGGTGGGGATCCAGAGTGCTCTACGCCGCTCTGGACACTAGAGGCAGGAGCACCGGTGGACTGTGTAGTAGTAGTGTGCGATGGCACACTGACCACATGACTTTCTGCAGGCATTAGCTGAAGTGTGATGATGGCAGGGGGAACCTCAGTCTGATGTACCGGGACCAACACTGTCCTTGCTGGGAGAGTCAAAGCTGGGGTGGACGGAGCTGCAGCTGCCCTGCAGCCTCCCCACCCGCCTACTCGGGGCAGCAGATGACATGGCTGCCCCTGTACCACGTGGCCTGGTGACACTGGCTTGCGCCGCCACCCGTGGCCTAGAATTGGCGAGCTTGAAGTCCGCCTGGGAGTCACCCTGTGCTAGGTCAGGTGCCACAACGGGCCGGTCCAACAAGGGCTGAGCAGGGATGGTGTCAGCCACGTTTCCCTCAAACATGGGGGGGGGTGTGTGTCCCTGACTGGTCCTCCACACGTGGGGGGCTAGGGGGAGTCTGCAAATCCTGGTCACGTCCCCTACCGCGCCCACCACGCCCACCTCTTGAAGCTCGGCCACCTTTGCCACCCTTACCACTTGCTCGCCTCCCAGCCATGGCACTGATGGAGTTGTGCGTATGGGAGTTGCAGTGGACAATTCTCCTGGGCGATTGGGGGTCAAAGGGGTAGGGTACTAGATGGAATTCGTACCCAAGTGCTCTAGCAAGGCTGTATGGAACCCCTGGGAAAAGATGACGGGTCACGCAACGCACAGGCACCCCTAAACAGAAAATGACGTGCACCCCTCGTAGACCACGTCCGTGGGAAAAGGAACCTGCACTACGCTGTGGCACCCAGAAACACAAAAATGAACGTATGCATGTCACAGGCAGCCTACAATGACCTCTGAAGGGGTACGCTACACACGGGGCTAGCACAGTTGGTAAATACGTGTGTGACTTACCATCTGCCTGGGAAAAGAGCGTGAAAAATACGCGCGTGTGCGCGTTGGCAACACCCCCGCCAAAAGAAGAATTGTACACTGTCTGAGGAGACAGGAGAAAAGGAGATGTCAACGCTGTTTGAGGAAACAGGTCGAAGAGAAAATCAGAAAAATACTGACAGAGGTAACAGGGAGTACGAACTAGAAACGCTGTGAAGTAAATCGCGTGTGAACCGACAAGAAGTACAGATTTCACCCACTCGCTCTCCACGGGAAGCACGTACAAGGAAATGACGTACTACACGCACCTTTTAAACCGCACCACACGTCCAACGTCACTTCAGCGTATACGCACTGAGGCACTATCCTCCAATTACGCGGGCTGACACTCGGACGTGCAGTTTTTGGTCTTGTAACATTACCCCGGGTACAGGGACACGCCCGCGCGTGTTACGTCACAGACGCGCCTGCGCTGTCAGGGCCTTTGGTCCAATGGAATCGCGTACACAGGCCAATCACGTGTGAAACTTCTCGCTCACCTCTGATATACACGCACACGCTACCCCAGGCCAGATCGCGTGTGGAACTTCTCGCGCACCTCGGAAATACACGCGCCCAGGCCAATCACGTGTGGAACTTCCCGCGCACCCCTGAAATACACGCGCCCAGAGCAATCGCGTGTGGAACTTCCCGCGCACCCCTGAAATACACGCGCCCAGGCCAATCGCGTGTGGAACTTCTCGCGCACCCCTGAGATACACACGCCCAGGCCAATCGCGTGTGGAACTTCTCGCGCACCCCTGAAATACACGCGCCCAGGCCATTCGCGTGTGGAACTTCTCGCGCACCCCTGAAATACACGCACCCAGGCCAATCGCGTGTGGAACTTCTCGCGCACCCCTGAAATACACGCGCTCAGGCCATTCGCGTGTGGAACTTCTCACGCACCCCTGAAATACACGCGCCCAGGCCATTCGCGTGTGGAACTTCTCGCGCACCCCTGAAATACACGCACCCAGGCCATTCGCGTGTAATACTTCTCGCGCACCCCTGAAATACACGCACACGCTCCCCCAGGCCAGATCGTGTGTGAAACTTCTCGTGCGCGCGTGTTCCCGACACTCGTAATACGCGTTCCCCGCTTTGCGTTTGCTGTTTGCCAGTCCGGTAAACTGGTACAGGGTTGGCGCAGCCCTTTGCGATGGTTTTGCGATCTTGATGGCTTTTCCTTGCGCAAGGGCGTTCTTGGGGGCGTAACTGGCGCTGCTGCAGGGTCGCTGCTCCACTCTGCACCACGTCTGCTTTTGGAGGTGAGAATCCATGAATACGCTGTGCGCGGAAATTGATTTTATCGCACGCGGCTGGCACAGACATTCGCACGGGCACGCTGTGCGCCAGCCGCGTGCGACACTTTTGAGAGGAATTACATGAATCGGCCTGTAGATCAGGGAAGCAATCGAGAAAAAAACGAATGCATAGGAACGTATTCTATTAATCCCCGTTTTTTCCTTCCCCTAACATTTTAGATACACTATATTCATGCCTACTTTCCCACAAACTGTGCATGCACATTTATTGCACTGTGTTGGACACGCCATGCAGTGCCTTAAGTGGCACTACAAATTGAGCCGGGGATCATAGAGGAGGCGTGGCCTAACAGCGGGGGTCTTGATGGCCCGTTAGGCCATTCCCCCTTGACGAGCCCCGGCTCAATGGGCTACTGGCACCCCTGCCAGGCAGCCTTTTGTAGAGATTAGCACCCTCTCCCCTTTAGGGGAGAGGGTGCTAATCTCTGTATTTATTTTCTATAGGCTTGCCTGGCAGGGGACAGCGCCTCGCCTATTCAGCCTTAATGGTGGTGCTGCCCCTCGCCAGCTGGGGAGGGGCAGCGTCACTATTAAGGCTGAAAGGGTGAGGCCATGGGAACCAGAGGCCTTTTTCCTAAAGACTGACACTCCCGCGAATTTGCGGGAGCTTCAGTATTTAGAAAGCAAGGCCTCTGCTTCCAGCGGCCTCACGTTTTCTCCATAATGGTGGCGCCGGCCCACGTGCATCACTTGATTATAGGGATGCCTCGCAGGTGCGGCGCCACCAATATGGCTGAAAGGCATTTTTTTCTGAAGCCTGAATCTCTCGCACACGAGCGAGAGCTTCAGGCTGTAGAAAAAATTGCCTTTTCGTGTAGTGGCCGGGGCTGCCAGGGGAGATTAGTGGGCCCCGGCAGGGCCCCGCCTCAAAACGAAATTTCGGAGCCTGCCGGGGCACAGCCCCGGCAGGTCCCGGCCCACTTAAAGCCCTGACGCCATGGCATGACCTTGCCCAAAGCTAATCCTTGCCTCAAACGAACCTTTCATTCTCCCACCCTGACACCAGCTTCCTCCACAGCAACATACCACCAAAGCACTCCATGGCAGACACTCTTGCTCAGAATGTCAAAGCTCGCAGCCTTCATACTTGAAGCAGACTGGGTCACCACACGAACTAAGGGGTTGATACAATTTTACCCACCCCACCGTATGCCGAGGCTGGGTTTCACCAGACAATGCACCCCAAAAGCACCTTGATGCTCACCCACAGACAAAGCCTGGGTCCTCCCAATCTGCATGCATCAACACTGCAGGAAAGCTAATTTTCTGACCTCCCTCCACTTCAAATGACCCCCAATCCATCTCTTGCAAGTCACCAAGTGACAAGGGACCACGAGAATGGCAAAGGGTGAACTACGTAAGACCCAATAGCATGTCACTGTAATGTATGTTGTAGGTTTCTAAGAGCTGTGCATTGAATGCATTCTTTACTCCCATCGGAAGCTTAGCTCTTGAATCCTTTGCTTGTGGATTAGACATCTGAGGGCGCTTTATTGTAGGTAAGTTTTACTAAGATCTTGGTCATACTTCCACTTCTAGGGCAAGTGTTTCTTATGGACTTCCCCGCTGAGTCTTTAATTGCGTGCTAAATATGTTCAATACTAGGCTTAGTACATCTTTATAGCATATATTGGTGGAATTCACTGTGCTGTTTTAATATGTTCAATAAAAGTTATTATTTTTTTAATGGAAACACATGTAAGTGGCTTATTGTACGTAAATGAAAAATACAAGTAGTGTTTTCGGCTCTGTTATTCTCTTTTACCCTTTAGCCATATACAATGTTCTTCCCCCTAGGTTGAAATGACTCCACCCTTGTTTAACACCCAGTTCAAATGTTCGACATGTTTCATCCTGAACCCTCTTATCAATAGAAATTGCTGGGTTTCGGAAGAATAGGGAAATAGAACTAATGACTTGCTCCTGATCTTTCACTTGGCTCGTGTTTACAGGGGTAAATGGTCGGTGATTCTCCCCTGATCACAGCACCAGTCTAGATCAGAAGGGGTCTGCGTGAGTAGCACTCTTCTCCAAGCATCCCTGTGTGCACTTGCTTCTTGGTCTTGAATACATGCCTTGGTTTTCTGGAACCACTGAAGAGCCCCCTCTTCGACAGACACAGTAGGAGTGTGATAGAAGCCTTCATTAGTGGCAGGTGGGCAAAGTATGTTGCTTCCAATTATATTCCAATGTGACGCTCGCCCTGGCTTCATTTAATGCATATGGGATTTATAATGACAATGCATGTATATTTGTTGATCTTGTTTTGATGCTCTGCGCCGGCTCTGTTCTGGTCTGACCCGTGGTGTTCTGGTCTATGTGGGCGTAATCACTACACCATCTTGCCCTGTTTTCTGTTTCCGGATCTTGCTCTCAGCATCTCGGGAGCCTAAGGCTGCCAGACATGGTTTGAGTTGACCATGGAGTGAAACCATGCGTTTATAGAACTCCCCGTTAACCCAGGTCGTCAGCTAACAAGCGCGAGGTACATATGTTCTTCTTTTCAACATCTGGACTGGCATCTGTCCCTGCGTAAAGACATCCCGTGGATAGCTTTACACTTAGCAATTCCATTTCTTCAGCAGGTTGAGCCCCGGGTTCAAGTAGAAACTCACAAAACTGTGTGCTACTCACCATAATAGTACAACGTGGTGCTTTATGCTCTGTACCTCCTTCAACGGAACTGAATCAGCAACTGATCAGCCTTGCAGAGGAGCTCAGCAACTCCAAGCTACCCTCCTTCCAAATGGCCGGCAAACGGTCTGCAAGCTGAAACCGCCCCGACGGCCCTCCCTTCGGTCTCGTCGGCCCTGTTGAGAATGTGTTGGAGTCTGTGGGTCCTTTTATTTCTTGGAGGAGTTTGCGTGCAGAGTCTTTAAATGGTCAAGATGTGAAGCAAGTCCAGTTATTGCAATGATTGCTCTTTTGCATAGTCAGCAAAATCAATTTGTGTCAAGCCTTCAAATACCTAAGCACACTGGCACGCTTTAACACACCCTCCAATAACATGAGATGGTCAACAAATGCAAAATTATGCCAGCAAGATAAACTATGTAATTCTATTAAGGGCGAACCCTTGAAAAACTAGGCGAGGAACCCTGAAACAATCTGAAGATATGTTGTCAGCTGTAACAGCAACACCTGAACTTGCAGAAGGAGCTTACAACCCCTTCTCTTCAGGCAAGCTACCACACACAGTCTAGGATGCCGAACTTAGAGGCTTCTGTGTAGAATTCAAAAAACACACACGCTGTTATGTATATGACTGTTTTTAAAGTTATGTTATCTTGTCATTTGTAAACCCTCCCATCTACCTCTGGTTCCCCTGGCGCTGCCTGCATGTGACATACCACCTTAAACAGTACTCATAAACAAGACGAATGGGAAGCAGGGTGGTTCAGTGGCTAAGTTGTTGACTGTTTAACCAGCAGACCTGTGCTCGCCTCTCCCAGATTCCATACTAGACCAACCTGTGTGGCTCCATCGCTCCATGCCTCCGCGTTCTTACCCGGCAGAATTGGGAGTGCTCGGAAAATGGCAAACTTCGGGTGCTGAGGGCTAAATTAAACATAGGGCATTTAATTAATTCAAGATTTGATCTTCTAAAGCATCTATAACAAACTTGTGGTGGCAGCAGAGCATGGAACGACATATTAGAGCAAGAATAGCTGCTACCTTGTATGCTTTTTTCTGCAGGGGGTCACATGTTTTCTTAGATATTGCCCACTAAGCATTTTAAGATTGCTCCATGTTGCCTAATGTATCACTTTATTCTTGAAAAAAATCAGTAGCTGCCATAGTGGTAGGAATCAGCTCAAGCTTTCTTTAACTTCTAACTTCTTGGTTCATCTCCGGACTGCCCCTTCTCTTTCATTCCTTCCTTGCTCTGCCGCCTCCAGCGATCTTCATTCTGGAGTATCATTCCTGAACTACCTTCTCTATTGTGGAGCTACACGCCTGTGTTTCCCAACTCCAGCGGATCTACTACACCTTATCTGCCGTTAGCTTTGCCAACCTCCAGAGGGTTTTTCTGGCTTGCCCGTTTCCCTCTGGACACAGCGCGGAACCTTTGAGGTGGAGTCTGTTTCATTCAGACTCCGTGTTCAAGGGTCAAGTGCTGTTTCCATATTCTTCTATCGCTCCACAAAGCTCCCAACAGTGGTAAATGGGTTTTCTTTTTGAAGTTCTCACAGATGTGTTAGTTCTCCAAAGATCTCATACAGGGGTGGAAAGTTTGGTGTTGACTTCTTCTAGGTTTTTGAACTTTGTGGAAGGAACAAATACGAATGTGGCAGCTGTAGCAAGATGAATGTCGCGTGCCCTTTTCAGATGGATATAACCTCATTAAATGGAGTAATGTATGCGGGACTGCCCCCTTTTACTGCCTCTCAACCTCCAATGTCACACTTCAACCTTCCCGTTCCTTCGTTCCGCTGTAGATTTAGGAGTTTGAGGTTCAGCTACTACCCAGAACTTCCGTTCCCTGAACTGGCTTCTTATGTGAAGGAGCTGTCTTGAGTGAGAGTAGGAGCATGCTCTTAAACTTGAGGAACCACTACTGGAATGAGCTGAGTTAGTTATTTCTGTATATATTAGACCTAAATCTAGTCTGAGAAATCCGAGCAGCAGAATAATAAGCCACCTGCGGATCCACGCAAGGCTCCTTACTTTCGCAATTGCTCCTCCGCACTGACATATGTCCTTTGCATAACAATACTGAATTCCACAACCAACACAAATGTCAAACATGGAGCAATGCCACCCAGAGCCATCTAGAGATTGGTACAGAAAAGTGTAACCATCAAAATCACACCAGACTGCCAGTCTGAAACAAACAAAACCTGCAGAGGAACAGCTGATGCTTAAATGGAGCAACATACTCTTGGTGGGAAAGCACCATGCAGGCCGCACCCCTTCATCACACTGATTGAAAAGGCCATGGACCATAAAAGATGACAACACTGAAATGGCCTAACATGTATGCATGTGTCATGTAAACTGCTTAAGGACATCTTCAGGCAGTTTCAAAGATCTATGGGGGAAAGTCACGGTCATTCTCTCCCAAAAGAAACATAAAAAAATAACTACATGGTTGTTCACATCAGAGCAGCCAGCAATAACATGTTTTTATAAAAGGATGAAGCAATCTGGAAATCCTCGTCAGGCTTTTATTCTAACAACATTCTACTTTAGAAATGCACTGTTTAAACTGGACAACAATAATGTGAGATAGATTGAGTGAAGTTGGGTGTCAAATTGAAACCCTGCTGAAACCTGGCTCAGGAAGACCGTGGATTCCTGAGTTTCCACTGGCTCCGAGTCTGGCTGGTTGATCGATCCCAGAGCTATGCCTGACAGTGAAATCCAAGACGCTCAACACCAGGCAAGGTGCTGGGGCCTCATTGCGAGTTCGGCGGAATTGCCTATGGCTGTAAATCTAACATACTGGCAATCCTGGGTACGATTTGGTGCTAATCTGACGTGAGTGGTGGAGATGAGGTGTTGTTCCAGTGTATGGGGTTCAATATGACCCCATTGGTGTTTGTAGGAATTACCATCTGCTGTAAATCGACCACTGATACATTCCTCATTTTTGTCTGTATTAAATACCTCCATCCAATTGCAGGAGGTATTTAGTCCAAGTTACCACTATACTTGTAATATAGTGGAATTGCTAAAATGGTGGTAATTCCAAAAAACCTGGCAAGTGATACTGACCTCTCTCATTAAAGATATCACTTTGGGGTGTGTGTGTGAAAGGGCTGACATGCCTTGTTTCATGTTTGAGTGCCACCGTGTTCCTGTGACTTTTGGCAAATAAATAGTGCCTACAGAACCCTGCACTCCACTGCCTTCATGAGCATCGGAGCGTGGTCACGGCAAGGCTCTGACTCGGGAAGTTCCGGCTGGGGACACAAGCATGGCGCTCACATGGTCATTTGCCTGCATCTGGACAAGCAGACAGCCCACCCGCGCTATAACCCAAGGTATCGCGAGCAGCACTGGGCAGGACTTTGCGGCTGTAGCTTTGTTGCTGGAAGACAGCCACATTGGAAACACCTTACTTGGAGATCACAACTGGACACATTGTGTGTTTATTTATGGATTACAAAGTGGTCGACTTTTCTTCTGGCCAACTCCAGCTGCTTGCCCCCCCAACCAATCGTCCGCCGTTATTCCCTATAAGCAGTTGCATACTCCTCGCCCCCAGGTGGTTGACATATGCAACTGCTCGTCCCTCCTCACAAAAGCTAATCCCTCCACCTCTCCTTATAACCTTCACCCTCTCCCCCAATACTCTCCCTGTTCTCTTCCTTCTAGGTGTAATCCCATCATTTTAGGGATAGTCCCATTTTAACCCATTTCTCTTAGCCCCCAATTGCTCCACGCAGACTCCGACACCCACTACCTGTGTGCTGAACCACCCCCAACCACCCCTACCCTTTTTCCTTCGGCTGATTACTCCTTCGCGCCACCCTTCCTCCTCCCCACATTAAAAGAATGCACCTACCATATATTCCACCGCCCCCACTCACCTCCACTCCCTCCCTACCTAACTAGCCTCGCCCGCCATACATTGCCCCACCATACATTGCCCTCACCTCAGCCCCATCCCCAACTTACATTAATATTCCCAACCATGTATTGCCCCACTACACTCATCTCTACTCTTTCCCTATGTAACTAGCATCCCCCACCATACATTGCCCCCGCCTCAGCCCCATCCCCAATTTACATGCATATTCCCAACCATGCATTCCCCACACATTCACCTCCACTCCCTCCCTATCTAACTAGCCTCGCCGGCCATACATTACCCCACCATACATTGCCCCACCTCACCCACGTCTCCAATTTACATGCATATTCCCAACGTTGCATTCCCCCACACTCACCTCCAGCCCTCCTATCTAACTAGCATCCCACACCATACATTGCACCCACCTCAGCCCATCCCCAACGTACATGCATATTCCCAACCATGCACCACCCCCCCACACACTCATCCACGTAAGACCCCTTGATTTTACCGTGTAAGACCTCTCTATGGCTGTACCCCTGTATATGACCCTGCAGTAACGGAGACATACATGACCTATCTGTGACTGCATTCCTTTGTATAACTTCCCTGTTCCCGTGCCTTGCATGAGCTATCTGTTACTGTACCCCTTTATGAATGATCTCAAAGTGTAAACCTGCATGGTCTACCTGTAACTGTACCCGGCATGGTCTATCTGTAACTATACCCTGCGTGGTCTATCTCTATCTGTACCCTGCATGGTCTACTTGTAACAGTACCCTGCATGGTCTACCTGTAACTGTCCCCTGCATGGTCTATCTGTAACTGTACCCTGCATGGTCTACCTGTAACTGTCCCCTGCATGGTATATCTGTAACTGTACCCTGTATGGGCTACATGTAACTGTACCCTGCATGGTCTATCTGTAACTGTACCCTGCATGGGCTATCTTGTCACTGTACCCTGCATGGTCTATCTGTAACTGTACCCTTCATAGTTTACCTGTAACTGTACCCTGCATGGTTTACCTGTAACTGTACCCTGCATAGTTTACCTGTAAATGTATCCTGCATGGTCTATCTCTAACTGTACCCTGCATGGTCTACCTGTAACTGTACCCTGCATGGTCTATCTGTAACTGTACCCTGAATGGTCTACCTGTAACTGTCCCCTGCATGGTCTTTCTGTAACTGTACCCTGCATGGGCTACCTGGTACTGTACCTTGCATGGTCTATCTGTAACTGTACCCTGCATAGTTTACCTGTAACTGTACACTGCATGGTCTATCTGTAAGTGTACCCTGCATGGTTTACCTGTAACTGTACCCTGCATAGTGTATCTGTAACTGTACACTGCATGGTCTATCTGTAACTGTACTCTGCATTGGCTACCTGTAACTGTACCCTGCATGGCCTATCTGTAAGTGTACCCTGCATGGTTTAGCTGTAACTGTACCCTGCATGGTCTACCTCTAACTGTACCCTGCAGGTCTATCTGTAACTGTACCCTGCATGGGCTACCTGTAACTGTACCCTGCATGGTCTATCTGTAACGGTACCCTGCATACTTTTCCTGTAACTCTACACTGCATGGTCTATCTGTAACTGTACCCTGCATGGGTTACTTGTAACTGTACCCTGCATGGTCTATCGCTAGGTGCACCCTGTATGGTTTACCTGTAACTGTACCCTGCATGGTCTACCTGTAACTGTGCCCTGCATGGGCTACCTGTAACGGTACCCTGCATGGTCTATCTGTAAATGCACCCTGTATGGTTTACCTGTAACTGTACCCTGCATGGTCTACCTGAACTGTACCCTGCATGGTCTATCTGTAACTGTACCCTGCATGGTCTACCTGTAACTGTTCTCTGCATGGTCTGTCTGTAACTGTACTCTGCAACTGTACCCTGCATGGTCTATCTGTAAGTGTACCCTGCATGGTTTACCTGTAACTGTACCCTGCATGGTCTACCTCTAGCTGTACCCTGTATGGTTTACCTGTAACTGTACCCTGTATGGTTTACCTGTAACTGTACCCTGCATGGTCTATCTGTAACTGTACCCTGCATGGTCTACCTGTAACTGTACCCTGCATGGTCTATCTGTAAGTGCACCCTGTATGGTTTACCTGTAACTGTACCCTGCATGGTCTATCTGTAACTGTACCCTGCATCGTCTACCTGTAACTGTTCGCTGTATGGTCTGTCTGTAACTGTACTCTGCAACTGTACCCTGTATGGTCTATCTGTAACTGTACCCTGCATACTTTTCCTGTAACTGTACCCTGCATGGTCTATCTGTAACTGTACCCTGCATGGGCTACCTGTAACTGTACCCTGCATGGTCTATCTGTAGGTGCGCCCTGTATGGTTTACCTGTAACTGTACCCTGCATGGTCTACCTGTAACTGTGCCCTGCATGGTCTACCTGTAACTGTACCCTGCATGGTCTATCTGTAAGTGCACCCTGTATGGTTTACCTGTAACTGTACCCTGCATGGTCTATCTGTAACTGTACCCTGCATCGTCTACCTGTAACTGTTCGCTGTATGGTCTGTCTGTAACTGTACTCTGCAACTGTACCCTGTATGGTCTATCTGTAACGGTACCCTGCATGGCTTACCTGCAACTGTACCCTGCATGGTTTAGCTTTAAATGTCTAGCTTTGTATGAACTAGGGATGACGCCGCTCAGCTATCGGTAACTGTACGCCTATGTATGATGCCACTGTAACTTTACCCAGAATGGGAACTATAACCCAGAATGGGAACCTATGACTGTATCCCTTTATATGAATCCTGTCTGGAGTCTGTTTCTGTAACTCTTTGTGCCATCTTGTTGTAACTAATCCCTGCACGAGGAATCCATAGCGGTATCCCTTTATCTGAAGCAGGGATGGCTGTCCCCTCATTGATGTATATGCAAGTTTACGCTGTATTATTTACATGCACATGTACCCCATCGTATACACTGGTGGTGAGTGTACTCGGCGTGCCCGTTCTGTAGCTGCATGCCTCTGTGTGGCTTACTTAGGCCATGGCTCTGCAACCTGGGCTCTCCAGTTGTTTTGGGTCATGCCTCCCAAGATCCCTCAACAATGACCCCTGGCCTAGCTTCACATGGACACTTGTAGGATTGGCAATGCCTCCCGCCCCCCGTCCCTATTGGGTTAACCTGTAAGCATACCGTGCACACTACCTGCAAAGGCGCTGAATCACGACTGTTTGTAGCGCTATATGAAACATTATGACCAAATAAAAGACAGCGCTAGAAAAAGTTTCACGTGTCATGAGAATAGTTTACATGCCCAGATTAAAATGTTGAGCACAATTCCTAAAGGGTCGGTGCTTTGAGAAATGCTGCAAAGTGTCACGAGCAGTATGTTTTGTCTGTCAGTGCCACAGGTTCGTGGCTGCTGCAAGGCACCAGGGATGATTGGGGGAGGGAGGCAGCTGACATGCGCACATGGGATGTTTATCCTTTCCTTTTAGAATAGACACTCTCCACATGATCCTGCTTTACTATGGTACACTGCATGACCCCTGGTCTCTCCATTGCATGCTGTGTAAGAATGAATGAAAACAAACGTAGGGTGCCAGCGGCAAAATGCTCTGTGATTGGCTAGGTCCTCCTCCACTTGTTTCTGACCTTCCAGGGGCACCAAGCCGTCTGTTAGGAGCTCACGTCCACCCTCGCTCTGCTGACTTCAACCCAGCTCCCCCTGAGGCGCCGGCCTTGTGTTTGGAAACCTGCCTCCCTACATGGTCGCACAGTTCATTTCTTGTGGGATTTTTCTGGCAATCTCTCTTCATCTCAAAAGGTCAGGCGCAGGAATGCGGGGTTTAACTTTTAAAAGGCTGGGATCCCGAGGCAAGCTCTGGCACCGGATCAGATACGGTTCCTCGTGCTGGCACTTGGCCGGGCTCCCCTCTCCCCGCGCGCTTTGCTCTTTTCAAACTAGAAACATGTCTGCACTTGTAATGTCGTATCTTCTTCTTCATCACACACATTTCCATCAGCCGTAACTTCCCGTTTATCTCCGGCTAATGTAAAAAAGCCCCTGTCCTCCCTCACTCCGCATCTGGCCAGGATTCAGGGAGACTAATAAACTGCGCTCGGTCCTTAGCTTGCTTCTCACATCACTCTTCCCCTAAAAGGCCTCTAATGGGGCTGCTTTCCATCCAGTCTCATAGGTTCGCACTCCTCTCTATTCCTGCAGGGGCCTTATTCAGGTCACTGATGTGGTAGTAACGCCTGCCCCCAACAGAGCTAGCTTACGAATCATCCAACCTCAGATCTAGCCTATGAATTCCTCAACCACAGAGCTAGCCTATGAATGACCCAACCTCAGAGCTAACCTACGAATGTCCCAACCTCAGAGCTAACCTATGAATGATCCAACCTCATAGATAGCCTACCAATGACCCAACCTCAGAGCCAGGCTATGAATGACCCAACCTCAGATCAAGCCTTGCAATGACCCAACCTCAGAGCTAGCCTACGATTCACCCAATCTACGAACGTCCCAAACTCAGAGCTAGCATTGGAATTACCCAACCTCAGAGCTAGCCTATGAATGCCCAAACCTCAGAGTTAGCCTACAAATGACTCAACCTCAGAGCTAGCCTACGATTGACCCAACCTCACAGCTAGCCTACGAATCACCGAACCTCAAAGCCTGCCCACGAATGACCCAATCTCAAAGCTAACCTATGAATGACCCAACCTCAGTGCTAGCCTGTGAACCACCAAGCCAGTTGGCAAATATCCGTTGTCATGGAGCATGTCACCTGCCAATTTGAGATGTTTCAAAAGGTAGACTAGCCTACTCTGCATCAATTAGGGGGCACTGTTGAAATTCCCCTGTCACAATTTGTGTGCACCCTAGTGGCTTGCGTGACATTTAAGCCACAGCTTGTGCGGCTGTTATGTTATTTGTGTTATGGTAATTTTGACTTGCCAACTTGCCTGTTGTCATTTGCACTGTGTCTTGGCAGTTTGGGACCCCTAGTGAAAATATTAGGTGACAAGTGGTTTGGTGGGAGTAGATAGAGCCGCGCGGAGATTGCTGTCAGATCAATTGTTCGAGGCAAGATGAGAGTAAAGGTTACAAGCTTGCAGGTGTGCACATGCTTTGTGTGCCCTATGCATTCGGCTTTGTCTGGGTGTTGGTTTGTCAAGCGGGAGCCCTTTGCCTGTATGTGTTGTAGGGGTACATTGCGGTGGCAGGAGTCGGGCATAGAGATGGGAGATGCGGTGAGTGATCGTTTTGGGAGGGCATCAGCTCCTCTTCTACCCAATCCGGTGGCTGTCTCTGACACTCTATGCCTGCTTGACATTCGCATTACACAGGGCTCTTCTCCCGGGCAACACACGCTCTTGCCAGCTTCCGGTCATTGGCATACTGAGCTTTCTGCAGCATCTCTTGCCAGAAAGGCCACATCAATCAATAAAGCTGCCCTCCCCCACACAGTATTTGTAAGCTGACTCCTGTGGCTGTGCAGCAGAAGACAGCGACTTACTGATCCCCTAAAGAAGGTGGGGGTGTAGGGGGTCGTTGAGAAGGTCGGCCATGTGCAAAGAAGTGCAGGTACTCAGCAGTCTAGATTTAAGTGGGCAGGGCCTCAGGTTAGGCAGGGTCCAAACTTTTGTCTAGTGCTTGGGCCCCAGCAGGGTTACTCACCCACTTTTGCTCTCACGGTCTGTGTCGATCTCTGTTGGTGTAGTTCTGCATTTGATTTTTTACATGTGCCTAACATTTTGTCTCTTAATTTTACGCACTTTGTCCCCCTTAGCTGCAACACCCCACACTGGCTTTCCCCGGGATCCTCGTTTAGATTATCGGGTTTTCCCCTTCGCCTTGTCTCCATCTCGGCCCTCCACAAAATTCCTTCTTGCCGTACCCGACTCCTCCCCCCCTGACCCCCCCCCCAGGAATAACACACTGAATCGGGTTGTGGATATATAGGCTGCAGTTGCTTTATTAAGCAGGAGGTAGTTTACAGGTGCCTCGTTCTTGGTACATGGTACCACAGATGCAGGTCAATCTGCTCTGAGAGCTGCAGACCCTCACACTTCCCCAAGGCAAGCAGGGGCCGATAAACAGAGCCAATGCCGTTATCATTCCACTTAATCTACTTCACCTTGACGGTGAACAGCATCCTTTGTGGGGAGATGCAGCTGTTGACTTTTTCACTTTATTTCCCTTTCTTCACTTCAACTTGAGTGTGGACAGCATCCGTTTGTACGTAGCCACCACCGTTAACTTTTCCTTTGATTACTTTATTTACCCCATGGCTTTATTTTCAGCCGATTCCACTTTGTTACATTTCCCAGGTGCAGGATCGTAACATATCATTTTTCCATGGCTTTATTTCAGCCGATTCCACTTTGTTACATTTCCCAGGTGCAGGATCATAACATATCATTTTCCCATGGCTTTATTCTCAGCCGATTACACTTTATTAAATTCCAGGTGCAGGATCATTACCTATACTTTCCCTTGTCGCCTGCCCCCTCTCCCTTTTGCTCCCTGTCGGCTAGGTGTACGTGCTCTACACCATCCCTTCCCCACAACCCCTTAATAACCCAAGCCCCCCAGCTTCCCGGACCCTAACTTATTCTCCGCCCCCTGAGGTCCTGTACATCTCTTGCCTCCTCACACCTCCCTTGCTATCTAATTTCAGCCCCTACCCTCCCCCCGGTCTTCCATGCCTACCACTCACTCCCCGTTGCTTGTGTGACTTCCCCTTTGGCATACCCCATTCGGTTTCCATTCTCCTTCCTCCCCGTTGCACTTGACCCCGTCCCTTACACCAGTTGACTACTCCTCGGCTCCCTGGGTGTTGCTCCCCCCCACTCGCCTCCCTCTTTTGCGCCCTCCCTGGTGCCCGACCCCTAGCCCTCTGCCCACTCCCCAAGTTGCTGGGCCCTTTTCCGCACCTTTGGCCCCTCCCCCTATTCCTGACTAACTGGGTTCCCCTGAGGCATGTTCCCTTGTGCCGCCCACCCCTACCGCCAGTTGCCACTACCCCTGCCCGCTATGATCCTGGCACCTATCCACCTCCCCTTCCTTTCCGCCACCCCCGTTCTCCGTGGCTTGCTGAGTTAACTACTCCGCTGCCGACAATCTCAGACCATGCCAGTCCCTTGTGGATCCCAGCAGGCCTACCAACCAAGGGCACCCCGTACCTCCACTGCGACAGAGATGCTGCAACATCAAACACAGATTAATACAGCTCATAACATATACATATTATATACGCATATATATTCCTCTTTTTTTCTTTTTTTTCTTTTTATTTCTACTTAATCATTCGGGTGGGCAGGTGGTCGATCCCCTTCCTTCTCAATATCTGAGGAAGGAGACTGTGCCACCCACCTGACCAGCTTATAGGCACACCATAGGGGACGGGCTGCCTCTATCCCCCTCCTGTATGCCCCCTTTCATACCTACTCGTCCCATCTCCTCATCCCCCTCCATGAGGCTGGCGTCTGCTAGTCTGGTGAGTGGCAACACATGACCTAGCTGTTCTCTTATCATTCGATGGGGGTGGGGTACTCGTGCCACGGGGGCCTGCTGGTGGGCGAAGCAGCTACGGCTCTGTACGCTCCATTCCTCACTTTGTTCGGGCGTCCCCTGCTTTCTAGTTGTACTTCTCAACCCTTTCCCTCCATCCCGCCATTGCATATCACCTGTTTGCACAGCACCAGACATATTCACATCTGGCAGTGGGCAAACCATATTGTAAATTGCAGAACAGTGAAAGTCAATGACAGTATTGGGTCATGACAGGTAACAGGAAGTGGTGAAAGATGATGCCGAGAGGCTGAGCAAAGCTATCGTTGACTGTAATACGATGCGGGAGGTGGTAAGAGACATGGGGCCTGATTTTAAAAAGTTTTATTCATTGGAAAAATCCCATTGAGAAATACTTTGTAAATCAGTCACATGGTGTTCATACAGCGTGGCCTGCCTTCATAGAGTAATTGAAGTACTGGGATGAGGTAGAGCAGGACTAGGAGTAATGAAGAGTACTGGTAAATAATCAGGGACCCAGCTGACTGGTAACTTCCGGCAGACTCCATCCAGATTAGAATTCTTTATTACAGCATTGCGTCCGGTTGGTAGTGAGCACTGACGTTGGAAACAAAACAAAAAACTCAAAAGACAATTAAGCTCAAATTTAAAGAGTGAAAGAGGCCCATTCACTTCTGGGCTTACAATCATAGCCCCATAGGTTTCAAAACAAAGCATGTGTGTATTTTTAGCACATCCACTGCAAATCAGCTTGATTGAGCATATACTGCTACACTGCAGCCACAAATCACGCCCTGAAGTCACCCAGCTACCTTGCGGTGAAACTCAGCATTTCTGGCAGACAGCGCACCAGAGGCCAGGACATGTGCAGACTTGAAATCCACTGCTGCCAAAAAGAAAGGACCAGAAAACAAGCCTTCTGTGCCTACGCACCAAGACTATGGAACCTCCTCCCCGTCAGCATGAGACTCGCCCCCACACTCCTAAAATTCAGAAAAGAACTCAAGACCCACCTTTACAAGGTATCTCTCCATCTCAACACCTAGGCCATCACATCGCCCCTTCACACCTCCTGACTCACTAGACGACGCCCGCCCCTCTGCTCTCCACATCCCGGTACAGCTGTACCTCTCCTCTGTGCCCCTCTGTATGCCCCGCTGTATATCTGTTCTGTTGTTACCTCTGAAAAGTGCTCTGATCTGTACTGCTGTATACCTCTGTAAAGTGCTCCGTTATGCACCTGTACTGCTGTATACCTCTGTAAAGTGCTCCGTTATGCACGTGTACTGCTGTACACCTCTGAAAAGTGCTCTGTTGCTTCTCGAAGCTAGGTCCACGTTCAATAAATACTATCATATTAATAAATAATAATAATGTAGTAAACAACACATTCTGCAAGACCAAAAGGAGGCCTTACAACAATCATCTGATCAAAATGAACCCAGACGTACCATAGAAGTGAAAGCAAACCACAAACCTGTTTATTTGATTTAAGGTTGCTTATAATGGGCCCAATAAGAAAACAATGAGTCTGTTTGCAAAGAACCTGCCCCAGGCTACATGAGGGAGATGGGTAAAATTGGGCTGCAGCTGAGCTATTTCCAGATTTTGTGATGGAGCCAGAGTGCCACAAAGAGGCAAGAGGTGAGAAGGACACTGTTAAGGCAGGCATTGGGGCTTCGGATTCCTGGGGGTGGGGCTGAAAGGAGGCACGGAAGGATGAAACACCGAAGGTAGCTATCGAGAGGAGGGGAAGCAAGCACAACTTGCCACACACAGCAAAGGCTGCAGTTGTTATGCCACACAGTGTTTAAAAAACTTCAATTTTTTTCACGCACCATAGGCTGGGGTACCTGTACTCCCCTTTAGCCTGAGAAGTCCCGGTACTCAACAGTGAGAACAATTTGAAGAGCCGGCGCTGAGGCCCAGAAAGGACCGGCCATTTAAAGCCCTGGCCATGTTGGTGTAGGATCTGAATGTCAAATATTCACTATCAGCCCAGGCCCAGCATTTAGCCCCTGGTCATGAATCAAAGACCTGCACGTGTTCCTGTTTAATCTGGATACGTCTGTGTTATGTGCCCCAGCTCTGTTATTTCTCTGTCATTTTGAAACTCTTAACATAACAGGTTGAATCTAGAATTCTCTTCCCCTCCCTGTAAGCGATCCAGTCGTACACAGTTTTGAAGATGGGAGTCCATCCATGTGGGCTGTTGCATGAGTTTCCTATTAGTTGTTTCAGCCAGGCCTCGGCCATGAAATGATTGAGAAATGTCCACACAGGCCGGTGGTCTGGTGGGGCACATAGTGGTTCAGGTGTCAGCAGTGCTTTAAGTGGATTGGGACCCGGCAGTCTCCAAAAAGACCGGGCCCCGCATCCCACAATGCCAAGGCGGAACACATTATCCCACCACAGCCGCAGCCGCAATGGGAGATGTGCCGCCCTTTTCAAGTCAGGCAAGCTGACTGACAAAGTGTCAGCCAGCCACAGCGCTGCTTCAATTCAGCAACGCTGTGGCTGGCTGGCACTACTCAGTCACTGCAACTTCCTCTCCTGAACCTTCGGGGTCACAAGAGGAAGATACGCTCCCTTTGTTTCCCCCCTCCCTCGCCAGGTTAACGAGGCGTCTTTGACCCTCAGCGAACCTGGGGGCTGTGGTATCCCCCAGGTTCGCTGAGGGTCAATTGTGTACTTTCCAAGCCATCTTTACACATTTCTATGTTTCTAAAGATGGCTTGGAAAGTACACAATCCAAGCCAGCTTTTATAAAGCGTTTTCGGAAAAGACGCCTCAGGTTTTGTCCATCAGCAAACATTTATAAAAGATTGCTTGAATTGTGTACTTTTCAAGCCATCTTTTTATAAACATAGAAATATGTTATGTACTTCTGTGCTCATAAAAGATGGCTTGAAAAGTACACAAACAATATATATAAATGTAACCATTCATACATTTGTTTGCATACCTTACTATGATTTGCGTACTTTTCAAGCCATCTTTTATAAACATAGAAATATGACACATATTTCTATATTTATAAAAGATGCCTTGAAAAGTACACAAACCATAGTTTGATATGCAAACAAATATATACATGCTTGCATACATTTATATATTTGTTTGTGTACCTTACTACGTTAATTTTCAGGCCATGCCCATCATGCAAGGCCCGCCCCCAATTGAGGGCCTCCCTCAATTTCTTACCCCACTTAAAGCACTGGGTGTCAGTACTGACAGGCATACCCGTGGGTCTGAGCTTCACTAGTTTATTGGTGGGGCTCAGGCAGTTAGGTGAAGTCACGAAATCAGAGGGCGTGCCAGGGAGGGAGTGCTTATGTAGTACAAGAACCCAGTGAATCTGCACCAGCTTCGTATTAATGCTGGCTTTATTCACAGATGCGCATGCGCATTGTATGGCGCCTAATCCGCTGTTGCCCCATCAGTAGGCCTGTCCCCAGTCCTCCCAACTGCTTTCACCCTTTCCGTCCTCTACACTGTACCCCCTTATCTGTTCCCAACGCTCCACTTTGCAGACGCTGGGCCTCATTACGACCCTGGCGGAATGGGTTAACGGGTGCTGCTAATGGAGGCGGACCCGTTAAACCCATTCCGCCTCATTACGAGGTTCCCTCGCGGGACCCGGAAAGGACGCCTGGTATAACCAGGCGTCCTTACCGGGTCCCGCGAGGGGCCCAGGGAGCTAACAACGGGCCGGTCGTAATCGGCCCGTTGTTAGCTCCCTGCACCCATTCCCATTGAGCCGTAAGGGGGCTCAAATGGCAATGGGGAAGGTCCGGGCCTGGGTTCCCTGAAGGAGGAATTACCAGGCCCTCCAAACTCGGAATGGCCCGGTAATTCCCCATTCAGGGAACCCGGACCCGGTTTTGGGCATGGCTACCACCAAAGTCGTAATGAGGCCCGCTGTCTTCAATGTCCGGGCCCTGCCTCTCATCGGCACTTCAACGCCAATGCTATAGAAATGGTAGAGAGGCTCATGTTTCTTTTTTTCCACATAAACGCGTGCTTGCTGCGGCCACTGTTTTCCCTCTGTTACCTCGCTCATAGCACTCCAGGTGTCCGCCCCAGGGTGCCAATAGACATAATGCCCATTCCTCAGGCCGCAGAGGCCGGTTACAGCCCGCATTAAAGGCCCTCGATTGACTCAGGGCTATTATTTATTTATTTGTTTTTACATTTATAAAGCGCTCTAAGCCGTAGGCATCAAGGCACTAGTTACAGTACAGGTTTCCTCACATATATTCTTATTTTCAGATATTCAGTGGGTAAGAGGGAGGGGGATTAAATGTCTGGTACCCTAGGTGAAGAGCCAGGTTTTGAAAAGTACCAGTAAGTAGAGGATAGACCAGAAAGTGTGATTTCCACTGTTTCTCCTGCATGATCGAGAAACTCAAGCCACTGGCTCTGGCCTGTTTCAGTCTTGGAGTGATGATAAGGTGAGCGTAGACAGATCTGGTCGGTAGTGTAGACTGGGCTTTCCTGAATTTCTGTGAGAAGTAGGCAGAGGCTGTGTATGAGAGGCAACTGTGGGTGATAGGCAACGTTTTGAAGGTGATCTGTTCTTGAACTGGGAGCCAGTGAGCATTTCTTCTTGCGGTTGAGATGTATTCTCATCTAGGAATGTTGAGGACAGCTCTGAGTCGATTGTTCTGGATGACTTGCAGTTTATGGATATTCCACAATGTGGTGCCTGCTAATAGGGCTTTACAGTAATCTAGTTTGTAGCCAATGACGGCATGGGCAATGGTGAGGCAGCTATCTGCAGATAGGAACGGTCTACAGAAATTGATACGTTTGGTGGTGTGGGCCGCAGGTGAGGCAACGGCATTGACTTGAGGCAGAGGTATGCATCCAGGTAGACAGCTAGGGTCTTCACTGTCAGTGAGTCAGGGATCAAGATGCTGTCAATAGTGAAGGAGACATACAGGTGGTTAAAGGTTTTGAACACAGCCGGAGGTCCTACAAGTAAGATTTCAGTTTTATTGTCGTTAAGGCAAAGAAGTTGTTTGGCCATCCAAGCCTGGATGGTCTGGTAGGCAGCATGTAGAGTGTTGGAATCGGCAAGGTAGGAGCAGGATTTGGCCAGGGGGAGCAGGATTTGGGTGTCACACGCGGAGTTGGTATAGGAGATACTGAGTGTGTTGAGGTGGTCAGAAAGCGGTTTGGTGAAAATGTTGTAGAAGGTAGGGCATACGCAAGAGCCCTGGGGAACACTGCATGAGATTGGCATAGGTAGGGCACTAGCACTTTTGGCAGAAACATGAATGATTCTGTTCTCCAGGAAGGAGGTAATCCAGTTTGTTGCTTCTGGCAAGAAGTTTGTCGCAGAGGTGAGGTGCTGGCAGAGGATCCTGTGGTCATCCCGGTCGAACGCAGTAGTCTTTGAGTAGCAGATGTACCCATGCTTCCTTGGGGCTGGTTGGGACCAGGCATGTGGAGAAGGAGGCGTTGATGAAGTATGTAATGAAAGAGCTCAAGGCGTCCAAGTAGACCTTAATGATTGTCACAAGGCAGGCCTCTAGATTGCATCTGGATGGCTTTAGGTCTTTCGGGATGGATGTGACCTCAGCTTCCAAGACAGGTTTGAAGTGAAATAGGGGTAAGTTTGGCAGAGTTGTGTGTTGGAGCTGATAGTGACTTCCTTAAGTTGTATTTTTTTGTGAAGAGTGGAGATTTTGTCTAGGAAGGTATTTTGGATACTTGTACACCAAGTCTCGTCTTTCGTGAGTTATGGGCAATAATAGGTGGGGGGAGAGATGCGTGAGGGTGGGCTGTTATACAGGAACGTGAAGGAGATGACATGGTGGTCAGTCTAGGGAGAGGGATGGTTGGCTGTGACGGAGATCTGACAATTGAGGTCTGCTACACATACCAGGGTGCGACCTTTGTATTGAGTGGGTTCCATTGTGCCTTATATGAAGCCTAGCGTGTTGAGGTAATTGACTACTGATGCCGCATGAGTGTCTTGGATGCCGTCGAGACCTAGGTTCAAGTCACCCATGAAAATGAGTTTCGAGGTTGGCTTGATATTGGAACCGAGAATGTGTAGGAGGTCCTCTACAAATATTAGAGGTGGACCTGGAGGACGATAGACTACATGCATGGTGATAGCAGCAGTGTGTGACAGGGGTAGTTCCATATTGAGGATGTCACAGTTGGGAATTTGTGTAGTGCTAACTGGCCTGTAGAGAGTCTTTTGCAAGCATGTGACGCTCCTGGAGTCAGTTCTGTCGCTCTGGAATATAGTGAATCCCAAAGAGATTGCGATGGACAAGGCTGGGCCTGAGACAGCGTGTAGCCAGGTTTCAGAGACAGCTAGGATATCCAGCTTGTTAGCTGTGATAAGGTCATGTATATCAAGTGGTGGGCTTGGATGGATCTGGCATTCACTAGGGCGCAGTTCAGATAGTAGGCCGGTAGGTACGGCGAGGTGCTGTCCATTGCACTGCTCGAAAGGAGGCTAGCAGAGATTTTATGCGATGGGGCTGTGACCGTTTACTGGGGCTGTGACCCATTACCAACAATTACCATCCTCAGAATGTGGCTTAAATATTAGACTTTCTCTCTCCCCAGCGTCTTGTGTCTCTCTCTTCGAGGGACCTTCTAGATAAAATAGGATCAAAAGCAAAATCTAAAAGGCGACATCTCCTAGATTTTGCTGCTGCAAAAGCATTTTTTGTTGCTGCATTGTCTGTTTATTGTTTCTATTATTTTGCTCTCAATTAAAAGTATAGCAAATAGCCTAATTTTCTATTTGCTTGGACTCCGCTCAACTCCCAGCAACAACCACTGTAACCAAGATCATAAGGGCAACACCCACATTTGGAAACAACATATAATTATTTCTAAGTTGAATATCCTCCAATAAAGAAAACATTGTCACTGTCCCCATGTGATCATTCTTGGCATACCAATGCTACACTATGGTCTAGGAAGCCATGAATGATATTTAAGCAATATGCCCCAAGCAGGGGGGGCATGACCCCTTCATGTAATGCCCGGGGCCAAAAGTTAACACAGTGTGAGGGGCTTGACTTATTGCTATTAGCACCCCAGCCCTTAAAAAGAATAGAAAATGGCTGCCAAGGAAGGTGGTGAGGTGGGTTCATCATTTCCATGCCTGCCATAAAAAAAAATATGAAAAAAAGTAATACTTTCAGTAAACGTGCTGCCATGTAAAGGAGACAAGGGTCTGCGGGTAGTCTATTCTTCCTTTCCATGGCGGTGTGTGACAAATCGGGAGCGAAAGGGCTGCAGACAGAAGTATTCCCAGCGTGTATGCTCCCAAAAAGCAGGTAAGTGTCGGGGGAGATAGGGAGGGAAGGAAGGGAAATCTTGGAGGGGTGGTGATGTGGGAGGGGAGCACTTACCTCAATCCCCAGTGGGGGAAGATGGCAACCTCCGGCCCTGCGGAGGCTCAGGGCGGTGGGATTACTGTCTAGTAATCCCCTGTTCTGAGCCTCCTCATTGGCTAGGAGGCTGTCACCCGCCCCTGCGGGTTTTGTATAATAGGGTACACTGTGAATTGAACCTCTTCTAGGGGCTCCCAATTTTGTCAGAAAATGCACAGTGAGAATAAATTGTTGACTGGGATCACACACTTTGGCCAATTGGTGAATCCGGAGTTAACTCAAAGTGTGACATGTTGGCCCTTGACCACATATCTAACTGGCTCTAGTTGGTAATTATATGTTTTAATGTTTGGCTTCCCAGGGCTAAAACAATATATTTCTTTTAAGACATCACACAAATCACAAAATAAACAAACCTGACAAAATATTTTTCATTGAAATATGTTAAGCAAAAGGCGTTTGATTGTGGCTTAATTTTCTTCATCTTTTAATGAAAGGTAGCAGGCAGGTCATGCATCAATAAGTGCAAACATAGTAAATTCAGAACTTGAAGTTGGAATAGGTTATTGAGGTGCCCTCTGCCATCTCCAAAGCAATTCATCGCAGGAGCTGCAATCTTGATTCTCCTTATGTAGGCAGCCATAGCATAGAGATTTCCTTTGTGCCTTTTAGTGTCTAGTAATGGGGCATCCCTCCAGCATGGCAAGTTGGAGCCTCATGGTGTGAGGTGCCATATAGAACAGGGCACTGTGCTAAAAAATGGGATGGATACCTCAAACCACACCACGAGGACAGGAAAGCCTCTGTTCAAGGAGCCCTTACTTCACGCCTGTGGAGGAAATCTCTGTCTAAAGTTGCACCCATGCCCATCCTAATTTTCTTTTAAAACACTCCCTTTCCTCGTTTCTGACATTCATTTAATCCTTCCCCTACAACAAAAAGAAGGAGATTCTAACGTCTGTTACCCTGTGCTTGAAAATGCAGATTAAAATCAATTGATCTGCTTAGTAATGAAAAGTTTAGTTTAGGGAAAGGGATACATGTCTGTTTTCTGTGATTCCTTTCGTATTTGTATTTATTACATGAGCAGGTGTTTCAATTTCGAACAGAACTGACTTATAATAACACATTTACAGAGGTTGGAAGCATTCCCACAAATGTTGCCAGTACAATAGCATAAAGATGTGAACAAGTAGTGAGCCAGTTTATGATGGTGTTTAGGACATATACCATGGAAACACAAAACAAACAGAAACAAAATGTATATAAGAAAAGCAGGAAACTTACAAGGTAATATCAACCAAAGGGGGCAAGAGCTTCAAACTAAAGAGAAGTAATAATTAAAGATACAGAATTACATTATTAAGTGTCACTGGAGGCAGTGATGGTGTCAGGTAGAGAGAAAGCATTTAAAAAATATTGTCCTAATTTCTCACCAGCCAATCCCACCTCTGAATTTGGATCCTTAGCCATTGAATAGCCACATCTTTGTATATGAAAGCATACACCACCCAACAGAATAGAGTGGCCCCCAAATCCGCTCCCAGAAATCCATTTACCATCATATCTTCTGATAATCCACATAAAATACAGATTTGGGGCCAATGTATGTTTATTGAATTTTAATTTGACAAACAAAAATTATTTTATACAAGGATACCAGGATACCGACTCCAAAGTAATCACAGGCTTTAACCCAAGGAAAGATTTTCAAGCCAATAATACGCAAACGACCAAGCAGAGTTCACATTGGGGTCTTTAAATAACAATTAACCAAATCCCCTTCATCAACCCCTCCCTTCGAAATTCCAAGTATACATTGGCATGTTCTCTCTTCATAACTACTCTGTAAAACAAACAGACAAGACAAGAAACAAAATGGAGGTATCCTGAGGAGGGGAGTCATCCCACCCATAAACTCCTATACCTCGGCAGGTAGTCGTTCATATGATTCCGAGAATGCAGGCACTTCCAATATAGCTGAGTTACTCAACCTTTGAGGGTGAAAGCTAATGGTCATCTGATACTACAACCCCTCCCTCTTCCTCCAATGGGTTTATCCCCACAGAATTCACTAAAGGAGGACTTTCCCTTGGATCAGCACTGTATTTTCCAGTGAAAGCCCCCCATTCCTCCAAGAATGTTGTTAAATCATCATGTGCCATGTATGTCAGTTTTTCCAACAAGTAAACATCCCACACCTCATGTATCTGTTGGTGCAGACCAGAGGCCTGGGGTTTGCTCATTCGAGGGCCCAACAACCCTCACCCCAGAATAACGGAGGACTCAGCCAAGGGCAAGTTCAACTGTCGTTTATTACAAAAAAGGGATTATATAGGACAATCTCAATTCTCCCAAAATCTCCACTCCCCAAGACACGCTTCACAGTTTTGTACACAAATGGCGTCATCACCTAGGGCCTCCCATAAAAACCTATCTCTCATAATAATTGGGTGCTTAGAGTGTTTTTACCTATATCTAGCCCATATATAGTGGTTGTTATACTGGCCCTCGCATGCTAAAATTTGATAGTTGCCACCCTAGGCACACGTGGGAGAACTTACCGTTTGGGCAGTTTCTACGCCTCAAAAGAAATAGCACCCTCAATCTCACGTTCCTGACAGAAGCAGCACAATTGAAATCCAAATTGGAGACCAGGAGTTACCCCTCGAGGATAGTCAAAGGGCTTTCAAAAGAGCTAAACATAACAACAGGGAGGCCCTTTTAGAATACCATCAGAAGGACCCCACCACAAACAAAATAGTTTTTGTCAGCACCTTTGCCCTAGATCCAACCAGGTTACAAAAATAATACGGAAAAACTGGCATATTTTGGCTGGAGGTGAATGTCCTTTAGATTTCCCCATGTGTGCATATAAAAGAACTTCCAATTTGAAAGAATTGCTTACGAAGAAGGACATCACAACTAAACAAGGGCATTTGACAGGTGTTACGGAAACCTGGGGTCTACCAACCCTCCTTGTGGCCATTGCGTCAATTGCAAATACACCAAGCGCACAAAAGAAGTCGACATAGGCTTGAAACGACGATGGACACAAAACCGATTCACTAATTGCAATTCCTCCGATGTGGTATATGCTATATGGTGCCTGTGTCATAGACTCTATGTTGGGATGACAGAAAGGAAAGTCAAGAGTCGGATTAGCGAACACAGGAGTTGCATTAAAAGGAAGAATATTGCAGTACCGTTAGTTAATCACTTTATCATTATGGAACATAGCCCAGAGGATGTACAATGGACTGTTTTATGGCAACTAGATAGGTCCAAGGTAAATGACAACAAAACTGCCAAACTTCTGTTCAAGGAAAAATGGCTGATATTTCTTATGAAATCAGCAATAATCGGCCTCAATGAACAAGCAGACTAGCATTATAGCGTACCTGTTGCCTCTAATTGATCGATGTCTTATGGTAATTAAGTTCATACCACTACGGTTGTCCTTTTTTCCATTTTTTATCTGGGTCAGCCAGTCTGACATCTGCTAAATATGTTTCAGTTTTCACTCTCCAGTTAACATCACAATGCTTCTCTTCCAAACACGTGGCGACACGGATTTCACCCGCGCCACTTAGTATGCCTTACTTACAATGTTTGGATGTTGCGTTTCCTTCTCCGTGTTTGAATGGGTTGGTACTTTACTTCCGTGTATTCAGACTCGAATCCCTCCCGCTCTTTTTACATCACGCAGTGGTGGCAGTCACCTGACCAATCACGTGATCGGCAGACCACACCCCCTGCCCCTACTTACACTTCTGGGTGTTCCGTAGAGACAATACAGTGGGGACAGTGCGTACAAGACGAAGAGATTTGGAGTTTCGTCCTCCCGTTACTAACGGATATCTGGTAAGCCGCGGACTGTGCTAGGTGTTGCTTCTTTTTGCTTTTACTTGTAAAATACGTAAGCAAAAGTCGGCGCATGGACCGCAGGATGAGGTTTACTTTGTGTTTCTCTGCTGTGCGTTTACAGAGCCGAGACATATGTTAATGGCAGAGAGGTGCTTGGAAACATTCTAACACGAGGCTCGGCCAGAACGTGGGCGAGACATAGTGGTCTAGCGATTTCTTTACACTTACTTCCCCTGAGGGTAGGTTGTCCGGATTGTGCCATTTGTAACTTTTTATTATTCATCACATGCATGTGGCAGTTTGGTAAAGCCGTGGAGCAACACACTTGTGTTCGAGTACGATAGTGCGAGCTCTTAGCCATTTTTCTATGGTTTTAGACAGGTTTCTTTTTTCACGATAAACAACACAGATCCTTAGCTAGTGGTGACAGGGTCTTGAAGAGTCACGTGGTGCCTATCCAAACATGCACTGATAATTTTTCCAGTCACTGAACTTGTCAGTCACTATGGGGATATAAAAGTAACACATACCCCCTTTAGTGTCAGAAGAATAGCGAATTGTTGTGTTGTGCTCACACCAGTTCTATTGTCTTCTTTTCTTGGTCTACAGAATGTGTTTAAACTTCTACAGTAGAGACGTTCCCCTCTTCACCGAAACATAGCTGTATTTGCACTGGCAAGACTGATACTGGTGAGTCTTTAGGTTAGTTGTAGCCTTGTAAGTTGTTTTGAGGTATATTATTAACTTAGATCTCTTTTCTCTTTTTCTCCTTTTCTGTTTCTCTGGCTCTATCCCCCCCTTCCTTTTTCAGTGGGTTGTGAATTCAAAAGGTCTTCATTTAGTTGGAAGCAACCCCAAAGTTGAGATATACTTCACCTTCTTCGACAGTTCAAACAACGTGTCTTGGATTATGTTTATCTATTGTGTATAGTGGGTATTGATTTGGATCCCCTGATGAAGTTCATGCAATTTGTTCCAAATGTATATGAATGAAACATGTCGGGCATATGAGCACCTCAAGTTGCAAGGTGCAGCTCATTGACCAATTCAGTGGTTATAGTCACCCTAGTAGCAGTTTCAAAGGGTAGACAATTAACAAACAGGTGATTAACAACATACCTCCCACAAACAAAGAATAGTGGTTGTTTGGAGCTGCTACCTACCAAAGTGTAACTATACACCAGGTATTAATTTTTTGTGTTGATCTGTTTAGATTTGTATAGGCAGGAGATTTTTTGGGTGTATAGGTGACACCTAGGCAGGTTGGTGCTGTTTTTTATCAGTTTCTTTTTTATATATTTCATTTAAAACTGATTTAGAACTGGTATTGTGGTTTTGTATTTGATGTTTTAGTAAAAGTGCACTATGCTTTTCACTTTTTTACGATGTTTAGATTTCATTTTAAGATAATTGTATATTGTGTTTTTTCTTGAATAAAATTGTACTTTGTTATATTCATTTTTCAAAACCTTGGACTTGGTTCTTATTTGGTCCATGGACCTAGAGTGGCAGTACAGGTAGATTTTGCAGAGGAGATAGACGGTTGCTTCCTTTTTTGTCTGGTATTGTCCATAAGGCTTTAATAGGAGTGTGGAACAGGCGTCTTTAAACTACTCTGTTGGTCACTCGTAGTTATTAGTTGGCCTGCCCCACCCACAAGAAACTATGTATTACATTGTTGAGGAGTTGTAGACTTGCCATTGGCCCTTGCCCTCTGCCATCCACCTCTGGATTACTGTCTCTTGGTTGGTTATACCTGGTCTCCCCAGGTCTGGGAGCCAGTTCGGTTCTCAGCCTTCTGTGCACCTCTCCAAGGTGATGTGAAGTGACTATGTGTCCCAATTGTATCTGGTAGTAGACCACCTTTGCCCGTGAGAGTGTGTTTCCACGTTGCAACACTTGTTTCATTTCTCATCTGGTTTGCTGAGAACGGCTTGTCTTCCCACTATTGTCTTATTCGGTTGCACCACGTGGTTATGGACCACCCAATTGAGCTCTTTGGGTCTGCATTTATAAGGATATATGAGGATTTATTCAGTTTTCCTGAAGCTGGCCCCTTGGTCATTTGGAGCTTGGAATGTGACTGTACATCTCTAACCTTGGCTGTGAGCTCGGTCTTTGCTTCGTATATCATGAGCCAGCTTCTCTCGTCTGCTGTCCGGTGGCTTGAGACCTGTAATTTTCCTTAGACTTGTATGGTTATTTCTACATTCTTGTACTGTTCTATGTTACCTATAGGTTAATCATACGTGGTCCTACGAGGCTCCATATGTACTCCCGTAGTCCCATAGTGTTACTTAGCCATAAGCATCTGCAAGTGTGCTCAGGATATCTTGTTACTGCATTTGGCTAATGAGCTTTGACAGTATGTATATGTATCTGTCCTCTATCCACAGAACTGTGTAAGCATGTTCTACGTGTATGCGAGTGTGTGTTTGTGTAATGCTGTGCAAGGCTGCAAGTGTTCTTCATGACTAACGCTACTATGTCGTGGTGTCACTAGTGACATCAGCTCAGTGTTTTCTCAGCATTTAATTGATGCAGTCCATCATAGTGTTCGGATACACGATATCCGCTGGGTTCCCTGGATCTATAAGGATATGTACTGGATATGGTCGGAATGGCTGTCTGAGGGGATACATCTCTGTATACGTGCCAGCCAGTGGTAAACTTGGGGTTTGTCCGAAAAATGATGAGTGACTTTGAGCGTTCATGACTCTTCGGCATGTCATGTTTATGGGGGTGAGGAGGGGCATTCCTGGGATCCTCTCTTCAGTTCCCCCTTTGGTCAACTTGTTGACCACTCCTCCATACATTGTCATCTTCATTTTTGGTAGCCATATTTTTATCACTCTTCCGAGATGTCCATAGTAATTTGCATGATCGTCCAAACTCCAGGTCATGTAACTACATTCTCCTTCTGGGATGCACAATACCCATTTCCCCCGATACGTCTTGTTGTCAAATGGGTTATCGAATATTACCATCTCAGTTGTGAACAGTGGATATCCCCTAATTCTTGTTCTCCGGTTATCTCTTTCATCTACTATCTTGTCCTTTACTTCTACAATATTCACATCATCACCTTCTTCCCTATTGATTTCTCAGTAGTTTTCCGGCATTGAGTAATGTAGATATTTATCACACATAGTCCCAATGGTACTAATATTAGTGCTCCTAGTAATACTTTCAGTCCGTTTGCCAGCTATGAAGGCATCTACCACCATAGGTACGCTATCCAGTTCTGATCTTTTCCTAATCCCTTTGGCGCCTTCCTCCATCCTGGCATGCATCTTCGACAGTCGTGTCACTGCTTCTGTCAGAATGCCATTCTCTCCATCATTGACAGGTACGAATGTGCAACAGGAACTCCCAATTTTTGCACAAACTCCTCCTTTCATTGCTGTGAGGAGATCTAGAACATATCTGTTCTGGAATGCAATCAACCTAACCTCGGAGCTCTTCTTTTATTGTGTTGTAACCATTTACTGTAGAGTTTCTTGTCAGCATCAGCTCCCATCTGGTTATTTTCAGCCGTTTTGCATTTGTATATGTCTGTACCGCTGGAACCACTGACACCAAACACATTTCTGTCCTGCTGAATAACATATGTTCAGGTGGTACTTCATCCAGGGATGCTTCTGGCTCTGATGAGAAATAGGTGTCTCTTTTTACTCTACTCACTTCCACGGACAGTTTCTTTCTTCCCTTTTCTTCTACTCCTGCTGACCTATTTTTTCTCGTGTTAGTATCCATCTTCGGGAAGTCATCTATCTTTATGTCCTTCTGGGACACTACCAGTGATGGCATATTGATGTGTACCAATGAAAAAACCCCTCCCCAGTTGGGTGGAAGCTTCTCATATGCTTTGGATCCACACGCTCAATAATGACCCATCAGTACTGCGGTGCCAACCTTCATTGCTGGATGCCTTTCTGTGTACCGACATACTACCTTAACTTCAACTCATACTGCACCTTCATTCTTGTAGCACAACACTGGATTCTTCAGAGGTATTATGGGCATCGGCCCAGCTTCATTGCCTACCCAGGTGAGCAACTTGGCCCTTGCATCCCATTCCTTCAGGCACTTGTCATTTTCTTCTTGCACTGTGTTCACTGGTTATGGTACTAGGATGTGTGCTTTGCTTCCTTCTACTATGTCATTCCATCCTTCCTCTGTATACACCTGACCATACACAAGCATGTGTGGTTTCTCCCAACATCCTGGTTCTCCTCCTATTTCTTTCAACCACCTCTTCAGTCAGGGCAGTTTCTTTAATGTTATTGTTTTTGTCTCTCCTTTCCATGGGCTATTAGTTATGTTTTGCAAAGCTTGGTCTAACTGCCAGTAATTGTTCATCATGTCAAGAGTCTTTATGTAACTCTCTTCATAGGGGAATGTTGTTTGAGACATCCATCTCAATGTTGCTGTTTTCCCTTGGAATCTTTCTCGGGTTGTAACCATGGATAGGTACATGAGGCATTGTGCTCTTGCTGCTGGTATTTCAGTTGCTATGAATGTTCTAGAGGCACTCATGGCATAGGGGATTAGTGAGCAGACATAACAGCTCTCCATGGTGGTTTCCTTGCCTACTTTGGTCATGTGTTTATACCACATTGTGTTAGACACTCGAGCAGTGTCAGTGAGATATAGGTCCACCCCCCCATGTCTGCATCAGTACTGTGCTTACCTCTCCTTACCATGCTTGCAGTGCTCCCCTGTCCACCCGACATGGTCGTTCCAACTGCTGGGGTTGGGGTAATGTCAGTAGAGGATACAGCGATTTCACTAGACGCAAGGGATATTCGCCAAAAGAGAAATGCAAAAACCCCACTTGGGAATAAAATACAAGATAAAATAGGCATATTATTTATTATTTCATCCATTTACTTGTGCTGCTGGATCCATGTGCAGCTTGAAGATACCAGTTGCCCACCTGAAATGCACAAAACTGTGCATTGTTAAGTTAGTGTGGTGTTAGTTTTAAGCACCGTCGACCATATAGTCAGACATTGCAAATATAAATTGTTGTTCCCACACAGATGGGTTTCCTCGCTTGAGTTGTGTGTAAGCTTGAGCCAAACATGCTATGAAATCATAGTAGTTCATACTAGGAGTACGTGCTTAAAATCTGTTGGACCTTCTGATAAAGTGGAAAAATTGGTCCAAAAAAGTATCAGGTTGTGAATCATTGGGCAGCATGAAAAATTATGCAATAAGACAGTCGCACATTCTCAACGAATGTGTGTAGAGAGAAAAATAACAAAGAGTTTTTCCTAACTCTGGATGTTTAGGAAGTCCTTTCCCTAACTCTGCTGCCCTTGAGCGAGTAACCATTGGGTGTCCTCCACTCGGCAGTGTTTGTTCCAACTTATCTCATTGTTCCTCTTGCGGATGATCGTTGGCCCTATCAATCTCGTTGCCAGGTGAGGCCAGAGCTTTGTAGGGCTTGACGTTGTTCATGTTGTTCAAGGCTGTTTCCATTCAAGTTTGATCGCTCTTTCAGTTACTGCTTCTACAGTGTGGGGGCTGTGAACCTGGGTGCGTCCCAGCGCCGGTGAAGTGGCAGAGGAGGAAATACAGGCTGCTGCTTAAGTGGGTCCTCTGCGTTGTTGACACTTCTGCTTTCTCTGTTGGCTTCAGGTCCTCCCTGGTGTCATTGTATCTGACGAGAGATAAAAGAAGCACTAGCAATCATGGAAGTAACATCCTCATACATTTCTTGACCTAATACGTCCACAGTACTATGCACATTTTTGATCGCGCTAGAGGGAGGAGCCAGGGGAAGTTGCATGCGCCGTCCTGTCGCCATCTCGTGTGGGGTTAAATGGTGGTCGGACCCGGGCTTGTTGCGCAATGTGAACCAGGCTAGAGGCAGACAATGTAGCCAATTCTTACTGGTACTTTTCTTTGTTTTGGCAATTGATTCTTTAACGAAGCCATTGAGGCGTTCACACACCCCGTTTGCTTGTTGTAAGTACAGGAGAATTTGTGTTGGATACCTAGCAACGTTGTAATGTGCTTGAACGTCTCACTGGCGAAGTGAGGGCCATTGTCAAAATGCAGGACCTCACACACACACCATCGCAGGAACACTTTCCGGACCAGAAATGTTGCCGCTCTAAGGGCATCAGGATGAGAACAGGGGCCTGCCTCAATGCACCGAGAGAATGGGCATACCACCACTATCATGTAGCGATACCCTTGGCAGACTTGGATCATGTCAACATAGTCGACATGGAGGGGTGGAAATGGACCAACTGGGCGAGGTATGGCTCTTCTCACAACTCTCAATGTATGTCCTGCAGTGAATTGCTTGCAGGTCAAGCAATTACTCATAAATCCGGCCACGTGTTTCACCAAATTAAGACAGAAACATGTTTCTCCAATACGGGTGGGATGCACCTCCTTCCCTTTATTTGTTGGATTATGTAGCTGTGTCAGTGCTGTGTGCAACAATGCGAGTTGCATAACCACCTTCCCTGTGTTGTCTTGCCGCCATAGGGCATCTGTTGAAGATACTGTACATCCCCTCCTACGCCACAGGTCCTTTTCCTCCCTGAGTTCAGCTCCCTGCATCTTCATGACTTGTGTTGCTGGTAATACATTGTACAACATTGTAATACATTGTACAACTCCTTAAGTATCATTGTCCTTGCATGATCATAGGCAGGTGGTGAGGCCTCCATTTCTAGGAGCTCTCCAAAATAGGTGGCACATTTGCTTCCGCTTCTGTGGCTTCATTCCCCCTTGAGACAGGATCCCCCCTTTTGTGTGCTTGTCATTTCACTATTGTTCGTTGGTCAGGATAAAGTATAACATCTACTGGTCTGCCCAATAGAAGTGCATGCTGCAACGGTGACCCGTCAGCGCATCTAAAACAGCTCTTCATCCATTGTGACAGCCCTGAATGTACTGGGGATGTCACGCAGGCTGAATCTGAGTAAATCATCACCTCGCTTTTTCTACTGTGCTCCAATGCCAATATTAGGGCCACTAATTCTGCTGCTTGTGCTGAATAGTGTGACGGCAATCATGCGCTGGCCACTACCTCACTTGTTCCGTTATCCCTTAACCTCACCATGGCAGTCCCATCTGTCTGGTCAATTTTTGATGGTCTGTCAATATAGAGCATGTCTCCCCCCTCAAGTGCATCCTCCTATACCTGGCGGGTGTCGCTGGATTCCTGTAAGTTCGCTGTGCAGTCATGTGCATAGTCACCCTCTTGTAGCATGTCAGCAAGAAAGGTTGCCGGGTTGACAAGTCTGCACCTCACTACCCTGAGAGTTGGGTTTGATAGTACCACCTCGTACCCTGATGCTCTTTGTGTGTCACTGTGCTCTTTGGTCTTTCCAGTATTGCAAAGAGGGCATGCTCCACATAGAGAGTGGCGCTACACCCCGTAGTAATGCTTGCTGATTTGTCCACTGCAACCGCGACTGCAGCCAAAGCTTGTTCGCATTGATAATGACCTGTCATTACTAGGTTTAACTTCCTACAGTAGTATGCTAGTGGCTTGTGCCCCAAGCTTGTATTCTGGGTCAGTACTCCTGTCATCACTACCCCGTCAGAGTGTGAGAATAGGAATCATTATTTTGTATAGTTTGGGATCCCTACCACTGGAGCTGTGCATATTGTTCCCTTCAGCTCATTAAATGCCTCAGTCCTTTCTGTTGTCCATTGTAGTGCCTGTTTGTGCTTCTCTCAGTGCACACAGTAAAGGTCTGGTGTAAGTGCTGTAGACGAAAACCCATGCCCTACAGTAATTGTATTACCCCAAGAACTGCTGCATCTCTTTCACTGTTGTAGGTTTTGCTGTCCTACGTATTGCCTCTGCCTTTTTCTGGCATCACCTGTTGGCCATTTTGGGAGATCATCTGCCCAATGTATAGCACTTCTTTCTGACAGTACTGTAGTTTGAACTTGTCCAACTTGTATTCCTTGTCAGCTAACACTGTCAGCATGTGTACTGAGTAATTTCTACACTGTTCTTCTGTCGTGTTGCAGATAAAAATGTCATCTACGTACTGGGCATGACCGTGCTCCCCATTTGTACATCGCCTAGGTCCATTTGGAGGACCCTATTGAATATGGAGGGTGATTTACAGTACCCTTGAGGAAGTCTTGTATGTTTCCACTTCTTATTTCTAAAAAGAAATGAAGTCAAGTCTTGTGAGTCTGGGTGTAGTGGTATAGAAAAGAAAGCATTCTTCAAGTCTATACCCGATAACCAGGCAGCTTCCGCTGGAGTACTGCACAAGATTGTCGCTGGGTTCAGAAATAAAGGATGTTTTCCTTCGACAATACGGTTCAGAGTTCACAAGTCCTGTATAAAATGCCATGACCTTCCTGTTGCTTTTTTAACAGGGTACACAGCCATGTTGTATGGTAATTCTGATGGTACTAGGATACCTTGCTTTACTAGTGCTGCAATGGTCTCATAGATGCCCTCATCTGCCTCCCTTGAGATTGGGTATTGTTTAACTCATGGTAGAATCGCTCCTGGCTTCAGCTTGATCTTCACCCCACGCACCCCCTCCAGAAGCCCCACATCAAAGGGACTAGTGGTCCATAGGATGCTGTGTACCTTGGCCAAATCCTCCTTGAGAAAGGTTGGTGGTGCCTACAGCACCATCACATTTCTCTGTGGCACCTCCCTGTAATCTATCCTCCCCCAGTATGTGATGCTCATTTGGACCACCATCCCATGGTCTGATCTCTTGTCCATGAACAGTTCTTCGTCTGTCACTGTGGTCAACCTGTATCCTTCAGCTACAGTGACCACTGCTCTCCATGGTCACCCTGTGACATCTGTCCCATGCACTACTATCCACTTATCTCCCACAATCACTGCCTCTAATTCCAGTGGCACTATTGTCCCTTCTGCTTCATCCAATGGTACCTCTGGTCTGAACAAGTACTCATTTGTAATACGCCACATCTTCCCTTAAATCCCTGCGAGCCATGCTATTGCAATCTCAATGCCATATTGAAACAGTTCCTCATCCACTTGTACCCCCCTCTGTACCCTTTGCCCACAGTTGGCTTTAATGATTTCCCGCAAATATATATAATCCCTGTTGTTGTAGAAGAATTCTAATGTAATTAGAAACTAATTTGTGGAAGGCGCGTATCAGCAATGATACCACACTTGGTCTACCCTGGATCAAATAGACATTCATGCATCCTTTTGTTGTATAAAAACTTCATGGGTGAAGTTAATTTAGTCAAGAATCCAAATGATTAATGAAAGTATAAAATCGTTGGTGTCAACATAATACATGAAAACATGAAATAGAAAAACAAATATTATATTCAACATGGTGCAAAAGAGACAATTGATTCATTCAAATATTAAATTAGTTCAAAAAAGAGAAAGAAAAAAGGGGAGTACAATCAATTAGTTTACGTGGATATAAACATCTTTGCTTCTCTACAGAACCCCTGTTTTGTGGTTGGGATTCAGCTTCACGTTTCAGCGTGGAGCCTTCAAATTGGCACAATACAGCCTTCATCAGGAGAGGTGGGCACACCCCTAATTCCTGAAAAATGGGGAATTCCAAAGGTCAACTCTTCAATTCACTGATGCTGCATCATCCGAGTGCAGCCCTGCTACGTTACTAACAAATCCTGGTCTACTAGGTCAATATCTTTATTGTTATTTGTTTGCGATCCCCCGAACGCATGTGGTGCTGCTAGTGAGTCCATGGGGTGACGTCTAGTGTTGTCTGGATTTAATGCTTAAAGGCTATGCAATGATGTTGGCATGTCAGTGTAGTAGGCTTAGAGTGGTATCACCTATATCTAGCCCATATAGAGGTTAGTCTACTGGCCCTAGCTTGTCAGGTGGCTGACCTACCCTGTCCCCAAGAAACTTTCTATTACATTGTCGCAGAGTTGTAGATTTACCATTGACCCTTGCCATCTGCCATCCAGCCCTGGGTTTCTGTCTCTTGATTGGTTGATCTGGTCTCCCCAGGCATGGGACCCAGTTCGATTCTCAGCCCTCTGTGCACCCTTCAAGGTGATGTGAATTGACTATGTGTCCCAGTTGTATCTGGTAGTAGGCCACCTTTGCCTGTGAGAGTGCGTTTCCACGTTGCAACGCTTGTTTCATTTCTCATCTGGGTTGCTGAGAACAGCTCATCTTCCCACCACGGTTGAATACCCATTGTATAGTTTGACTGCATCAAGTAGTCATGGACCACGAAATTGAGCTAATTTATGAGGATTTATTCTGTTTTCCTGCAGATGGTCACTTTGTCGTTTAGAGCTTGGAATGTGACTGTTTATCTCTGACCTTGGCTGTGAGCTCAGTCTTTGCTTCGTGTAGCCTGAGCCGGCTTCTTTTGTCTGGTGTCCTCTGGCTTGAGGCCTTCTGTAATTTTCCTTAGATGTATAATGTGGTTTCTACATGCTCGTACTGTGCCATGTTACCTATAAGTTAATCATACGTGGTCCTACCAGGCGCCATATATACTACTGTAGTGCCATAGAGTTACTTTGCCATAAGCACCTGCTAGTTTGGTCTCTCTTGTTGCCTTGTGTTTTGATGTTACTGCATTTGGCTAATGAGAAAAATTAGAAAAGCTTTGATAGTATGTATATGTATCTGTCCTCTATCTACAGAACTTTGTAAGCATGTTCTTCGTGTATGCGAGTGTGTGTTTGTGTAATGCTGTGCAGGGCTGCAAGTGTTCTTCATGACTAATACTACTACGCCGTGGTGTCACTGGTGATGTCAACTCAGTATTTTCTCTAAATTTAATCGATGCAGTCTATTATAGTGTTCGGATCCACAATCTCCCTCGGGTTCTGTAGGGATATGCACTGGATATGGTTTGAATGGATGTCTGAGGGGATATCTCTCTGTATACGTACCAGCCAGTGGTGCACTTGGGGTTTGTCCGAAAAATGATGAGTGACTTTGAGCGTTCTTGACTCTTTGGCCTGTCATGTTCACGGGGGTGAGGAGGGGCATTCCTGGGACCCTCTGTTCATATCCAATCTAGTTTGTCCAGCACAGAGGGTTGTCTCCACTTCTGGACCATTGCAATTGTACCTGCCCTCAAACGTGCTTCCCACTTTTTGGGGAATCTATAGGTGTCATATTCTTTGGGTGGAATTCCCAGGAGGAGCGTGAGGGGTCTAACTGTAGGGGGGACCCTGTAATATCTTTAATCCAGTGCAACAGCTCGGACCAGAAGATCTGAGTCTTCAGGCACATCCGCCACATGTGTATAGACATCCTGACTTCCCCACATACCTGGATACTCAATGTGGATAAATCCAAGAACATCTTGCAAATCCTGAGAGGGTCCCTATGCCAGCCGTGGAGGACCTTGAAGTTGTGCTCAACAGCATGTGTCAAGAGGTTTCCTTGAAAAGTGGCCTTATATATCTTTTTCCCATAGCTTATCTGGGATCTGGTCTTCAACAACACGGTCCCAATAGCTTTTAAATGTTTGCCTTCCCCAAAGGTTACACTGGACCATTGATTTGTAAAATTTTGAAATGATCCCCCTCCTAGACTGGACCATTGATTTGTAAAATTTTGGGCCAAAGCTCCCTGGACGAACTGATACAAAATCCAACAAAAATAAAGAAGAAGCTGGACGTAACAGACTGATCCTCACCTTGGGTAAAGTGACAAAATACAAACTCACATCTCATCTCCCGATGTAGGCGAGAAAATTAAACGAAACCCAGGCATTTTGAAGAAATACCCAGATCGAAGACTACGGAGCACTTTTCTGAGGGCACGGCTTAACCTTTTACCAACCAATGAAATATTGATGATCATAGGGCTCTCAAAATCAAATTTTGTGAAAATGCTGCTGAGATGGAATCACTAAGACATTGGGCCTCATTACACGGAAGGCGGTAAGGGTTTACCGGTACCGGTAAGGGCACCGGTACCGGTAAACCCTTACCGCCTTACTACGAGGTCCCTTTGCGGGTCCTCCCTTAACGCCTGGTTTTTACAGGCGTTAAGTACGGGACCCGCAAAGGGACCTTGGTGCTAATTACGGTACCGCAATTTGCGGTACCGTAATTAGAACCTTCACCATTAACATTGAGCCCTATGGGGCTGACTGGCAATGGTGAAGGGGCAATGGTGGATGGCGGAATTAGCGCCCCCACACACCTTGGAATATGGCGCTAATTCCGCCATCCACCAAGGCGGACCCGGTAAGGTACCGGCAGCAGCCATGGCGCTAATAGCGCCATGGCTTACCGCCTTCCGTGTAATGAGGCCCATTTACTTTTAACATGTCCTGGCACTGGAAACATTAGAGCTACATACCTGATCCATCACTTGGCCTCAGCACAGATTCACAAAGAAGAGCTCTGGTGGTCTTGCTTGATTGGCGGCGAGAAACCTCATGGGTGACGACAACTGCAAAAATCCTGCAACCGATATTTTTATCACTCAATGACAAATGACAAACGTATGGAGGCTAGGCGACATCATATGATTTAGGTGACTTAAACAATTACAATTAGAGGAGTCATTGAACTCAACCTACTTCTTCGCCTTACACCTTTGGTTTTTGTACCTTGTAAAAATTGCTAATGCGAATAAATCAAGTATAATAAAAAAAATATATATATATTTTTTTAATTATCCCCCTCCTAGACTGCACCATATTAATGATCTGCTCAAAGGGTGTGAGTTCCCTTACCATAGTGACCTTCCACCTCGATTCCAAAACCATTCCCTCAAGTATAAGGTATTCAAAGATACTTATATTTGTCCTACCCAGCATCACTTGAACCTCCCTCCTCCAACCCTTTAAACATCCCTCTCGAGAGTAGTTGTCCCTCTCAAGTCCCAAATCGGACCATCCCTGAGCGTTTGGGAAAAGTCAGCCTAACTCAAATGGCAGACCCCAAAGGGAGTTCAGAGTAGAGGGCCAAGAAGACAAATAATTATTCAGTCTGTTTTCTCCCGAGAGTTACCATAAAATTCCCAAGGTGCGATGTTTACAGAGCTCTCGAAGTATATACTTACTAGGTGCCCACAAAAGATCTCTCAACTACGTGGGGTGGACTACACAGTCCTCTAAATAAGTCCAGTAGGTCTGAAGTCTTCCTTTCCGCATTCCATCATTACCCTCAGCTGGGCTGACATATTAAACTGTAATCCTCCTTCCCCCGTGGGAAGGGTCAGGTTTCCCCGGCCCACACAGGCCCCCTTTGACCGTCAAATAAATGCATAGCACATAGCATCTATTTCTTTAAAAAAATGTCACTGGGAGGGGTGTAGGTATCATCGAGAAAAGGAAGAGCAAACATGGGAGAACATTAATTTTAATTACAGTCATCCTAGTGAACCTTTATGGTCCTTTTAATCGAGGCAACACATCGTACGATGGATGGGATGGAGAATAATTCTTACACCAAATAATAAGACTGACTCAGGAAGTTGGCAAAATGTCTCTGTTTTATTCTCAATTATCTAAAACAGGGAGTTACAATGGACATCAACGGACGTCACACAGCATAGTCCCAAAGTATTTCATAAAAAAAACATTCTTATATAACAAATATTTGTCATACATGACGTCATACTACGTGGCAAACTTAGAAAACATATGTGAGATTGTGGTTAGTTCAAGGGAAATATGTAAGTATACTTTGTATAAGGGATTGGATTGTAATTAGGTCTCTACAGTCAGGTGGACAATTTATGCCCTCCCCTAGTGCAAGTCATCTTCACAGAATATCATTGGCTCTCAAACTATATGGCCCTTTGTCACATGACCCTCTACAATTGGTTGGCATGCTTATACCCTTCTGGAGCATTCGATTCACTAGCAGCTGGTACCCCAGGTGCTGGTGGGTGTACTTGACCGTACCTCCCCACCCAATTAGCCCATCATCTCTCATCACTCAGCCCTTCTGCCATTCAGATTGTTGTCTTTGAACTTGGACTTGTAGTAGCATTTCTTCTCTGAGAATATGAGGGATTGTGAGCATGTTCTTATCAAGGCTCAGGTCTGCATGCCCACTTCTATTTCCATCCTGGACTCACGTGACAGGAGACCGTGAATCGGCCCATTTTATAGTATACCTCTGCGTCTCACATTCACTGTTCTTCAAGGACTGATAACCAGTTTTGGCTGCTTTAGCCTTTGACACCAGGCCAAACAGCCTTCCTTTGGTCCATCTTCGAGCTTCGGCTTATTTCTTTGCTACGACACACACATAGCTATCAATCCTCCTTTCTCCATGGGTTGAGCTTACTAAAGTTGTGATATCGAACAGCCAGATTCGATATATATATTGGGGGTACCGTCTGCAGTCTAGTCACTATGTATAGCCATCCTTTACGATTACTTAGTCGCATTGCGCCATCTGTACAGTAATAAAACAGCTTGCATTTTCTGCAGTGCTTTTTCACGTGTGCAATCTTCATTCCATAGATAAAAGTCTTCTCGATTATTTACTTTGCATCAAATTCTATGTGGTCTATGCATTTTCTTCTTCAGTCATCCTTCTCAGTGCGTCACGCTGATTTCTTGTGACGTCACGCGCCTCTGCTTTTCAGATCTTCACACTTATCCTGGGATCTCCATCAGGAGACTGTCATCTCTTCGGGGATACATCATGTAGGGTTTTCTCAATGGATAACTTGTTTCAAAGGCTCTTCATGGGATAGGCACCATTACTGGCGTTGCACATGTCGCAATTTCCGGTTTCCAACATATAGTCAGAATAGGGGCGGGACTTCCTGCAGAGGCATTCAGCTGCTTTTCTACACTAGCCACCAATCAGAGCTAAAGATCAGACAGTACCAAGTCAATTTAGCGAAGCAAATTTCAGAGTGGTACATTTCACCGGCACCATAATACCGAAAATATTAAAAACATATATATAGGGTAGTGGGATAAGGGGTTAAAATGGGTCGAATGCAGTTGGCGTAGGGTTACAAGGATATAAAAACCAAGGGTTTGGGGGGGGAAATTCTGTCTTATTTCGGTATTTTGGTTGCGCTGAAATGTACCACTCTGAAACTTGCTTCGGTAATATCACATATAACCGACCATACCATCTTGTCAAGTCCCTTTTCAGGGTTTCCATTATGGGGTCATAGTTGAGGGTATACAGAGCTGCCGGTTCCAAGGAACCCTAATACCCAAATATGTCATCACATCCGCCATTAACGACATACCGTAAAGGTTCTGTGTTGTCTCAGTTCCCCTATTGGGAGGACCAAGTGTGGTTAACATGTAGTCCAGCTGGAGCTCCATAACTGTTCAGGGTCAACATAATTTCGCACAAGTCCCCTGCGTCCGCTAAATACCCAAGTATATTGTCTGCAAATAGGGAGAGTTTAAATACGACTGCATCACAATCAGTGCCCCTGATATATTTTAATCCAGTGAATTGAAATGGGAGTTATTTGTATTTTCATTGATTATCATGAAAACACGGGGCCTCACTACAGAAACGTTGCAACGGTGTAAGTGTATTTAGTCACAGTAGTGCAAAAAAAGCAATATTTCAATGCATTTATTTCCAGGACAATGGGTCTCATTACGACCCAGGCGGTAAGGGGTTAATGGCGCCGTAAAAGGTGGCGGCACCGTTAACCCCTTACCGCTTAATTACGAGGTCCCTTTGCGGGTCCCGACCTTAACGGCTGGTTTTTACCAGCCGTTAAGGATTGGACCCGCAAAGGGACCTTGGAAGTATTTACAGTACTGCAATTTGCGGTACCGTAACTACCGCCTTCCCCATTTCCATTGAGCCCTATGGGGGCAAAAATGGGAATGGGGAAGGGCCAATGGTGAATGGGGAATTACCGCCCTGCCAACCTTGGAATGGGGCGGTAATTCCGCCATTCACCATGGCGCAATCGGTAAAATACCGGCAGCAACCATGGCGCTAGCCGCCTGCGTCGTAATGACCCCCAATGTCTGGCCTTGTGGTAATAGAGTATAGTATTGCCATTAGGGAAAACATCCATTGAAAGAATATGTTTTGGCAAATGGGCAATCAATAACTTGAACATTTGCACTTTCATCAGTGCAAAAGCGACTCCTCTGACGCTCTAGAGGCGATCGTGGGCCTCCAGGAGGGGAAGTCTGCCCAACTGACATTAGCAAGCTGCAGGTGCGCAGAGAGAGGGGAGGAGGAGGGTAGGCCTCGCTCCTGTTTATTCCGACGCCCTCAACACTCTGGAATGATTGGCAGGCTACGAGGCTGAGCAACCCTCGCCCCTGACGTTCCATTAGGTTAATTGGCCACGCTCACCTCATGTCCCCTCTGCAAGACTCGGGTGGCAATAGATTAGTCCTCCCAAACTGAACATGGCGTGCAGGGAGATCTGAAGGGCTGAGCAGGCTAATTGAATTATGCTCACGGGTGAAAGGCTGGCGTTACTTTAATTAGGTGTTCTGTTCGCAGTTTAGAAGCCCCATAACTGTGCTTAAGTGGGCTGGAGTTCGGGGCACAGGCAGGGGAGGGAACAAGAGAAAAGAAACACGACTAGAACTGCTACGAAAGCCGTGTTTTGGTTTTCTGAGCCTGTCTCTCGACCCTTGGAGAGTTGCTCTGACGGTCACCATGTACTCCCCTGCTCTTGTGCTGGATAAGACTGGTGCTGGACACTGTGGGGTCAAAATCTGCAGCAACATTTTCAAAAGGCCATATATGGTAATAATTATCGCGCAAGAGCAAAAGGAGAGTTGAGTTATAAGGGGTACATGTTGATTGGACTGTTAAATGACAAAAGGTGCTGAAAGTGGGCAGAGACAAGCTCCCCTTGTGTGTTCATGCCTCTGTGGCATTTTGGTGCCTCCATCTGTTGAGGGACATTGCATGGGTCTCAACCTGCACCCCATTTTTTAGTAGAGGCATGGATTCCTCCAGGCTGGGCCAGCCCTTTCGCATGTGCAAGTATGGGCCATAGGAAGCCATAGGGAATTAGCCTAGTAGATCGAAAATATTTGATCTAACGACCTAGCTGATTGTTTTTAACATGTCTGATTTGACCTTTGGTGCACATTGCTCGCATACTTTTCAAAATACTGAACAAAGAGAGCAGGGGTTGCAGGGGTTTTCCCCGTTCCTGATGTTGGGTATGTTGGTGTTTCGGGTTGCAGGGGTGTCCCATGCTTCCTTAAAATTGGAGGTGGGGGACAACAACAAAAAAAGAAAATGAGCATTTAAATGTTGGCCCAAGCAGATAAATTAAGGTCAGTTTGCTGCGAACAAAAATAAAACGATCAAGCCACACCAAACCATCCATAGTAGTGGTGTTCCTGATCGCACTGGGCGTACATGAGTTCACGGTGGTGATCCAGGCTCAATTTCCCCACCTGAAAGTGAATGCCACAGAAATCCAGGGACGCCACAGATTCTAATGCCATTATCTGCCTCAGGTGGACATTCTTAAAATCTGGCAGAGCGGACCCGGATGTGGTCCAAGTCTGCTGCGTCAGTCCACCCGTCCACATCAAAAGGAGCGACTAAGCTGAGTTTACGGTGTTGCTGCAGGTAGGGAAATGGATAGAGTGGAGGAGCTTAGTAGGCCTTTCTATTCTAATATGTCTCAGAGGCTAAGACACAGAAGGCAGGCGCATGGGCTGACTCAAGGGCTCTGGCACTAGTGGATTATGCAGCTGCAGCTGTACATCAGAGTGCCTGATTCTGGATGCAAGGTGACCTATATGTGTCAAAAAAGCAGAGAGATTTGGCCTCATTACGACCCTGGCGCTAATGGGTTAACGGCACCGTAAAAGGCTGCGGCGCCGTTAACCCATTAGCGCCTGATTACGAGGTCCCTTTGCGGGACCCGACCCGGTCTACACCAGCCGTTAAAGTAGGGACCTGCAAAGGGACCTTAGTGCTAAGTACGGAACCGCAATTTGCGGTACCGTAATTAGCGCCTTCCCCATTCCCATTGAGACCTATGGGGCAGAAATGGGAATGGGGAAGGGCCATGGAGGAAGGGGGAATTACCGCCCTGCCAACCTTGTAATGGGGTGGTAATTCCCCCGTTCTCCATGGCGGAGTCGGTATGTTACCGGCATGGACCATGGTGCTATTAGCACCATGGTTTTCCGCCTGGGCCGTAATGAGGCCCATTGTCTCTAATTGACCACCCTAACCCCTTCACTGTCACCCCCCAGTCCTCTACCCCACATACATATATACACAGGTATACATACATATGTAATTGGTCGATTCATCCCAGAGGCACAATCAAGCTAGAGACTTTCAAAAGAACGTATTTTAAAGCACGGGCACCCCCCATTTTCTCTTCTTTCTCCATCCAGTTCTGATGCCCAGCCAGGCTGGGGGTTCACAGCTTAATCACTGTGGAATTAGGAGGTGGCAATGTGTGGATGGAGCTAGAATGTCTGCCACCAGCCATGTGTGGTTGAGTGGTGTTAATTAAACTCACACACCTGGAATAGAATTTAATTAAGATCCGTTTATTTTAAGGATTCTGTTTCATTAGTGGCAAGGCTCTTTCATGAGTGATTTTTCATATTTCAAGTCCCTTTTTTTCATCATAATTCCAGTAATTCTAAACCAGCCCCTCATGTGGATGCTTTTCATCCAAACTCAATCTGCGACTTCCTCTTGTCTCTAGTCCTCTTGCTGTGGGGCTGTCTGAGTTACTTCACCTTAAAGCAGCATCTGCTTTGTTCCTTCTTGACCCAGAGATACCAGCAGAGGGTCCTGGGGGTTTTCTTCTGTATACTCGTCTCCATGGGAAAGGTTTTCAGCCTGGAAATCGTTCCCTCAATTGAGGAGTCGGTGTGCATTCTTCAGACTGTGCCTGGTATCCCAGCAGCCATTGGAATCTGCCAATTCCTAATACAGGTTCTGTCTAGTCTCATCTTCCACAGCTTTCACTTTCCTTTCATCTTTCAATAATTGAGTGTTTCAACCTTCTTCAAGATCAATAAAGCATTAACCCTAAATCCCCTAATATAGTAGAGTTTTACTCCGATTCCGAGGATACTGAGTTATCTTACCTTACTTAATTTTCCTCCTACTTGAAACACTCTGGATTTACTTCAATTTCCAGGCTGTATTACTGTTTTTCTGTATTTAGTTTTTGTCTTCAACATATTACGTGTTGGTATTTCACTTCAAATCCCAGAATACACTTTTATTTCTTTTTACTGTGTTTCATTGTCATACCTGAACTCATTGGAATTTCACGTCAACTCACAGAATATAGTATTGTTTTACTTAGTTTCTTACTTGTACCTCAAGGTAGTTGGTATTTCACTTCATCACTTCATGGTTTTCACTTTGTCAACAGCATGGGCCTTGCTGCATCTCAGGCAGCATCTCAGCACCTCTCCATCGGTTTCTCAGCACTCTCGCTTGTGCTTCTTGCCCTGTGTCTCAGTACTGGGTCAGTAGCTTGTATTCTGCAACATATCTCAAAATGGCTCAGCAGGGGACCAGCAACTGGTGTCTTGCATTGTCTATCGCAGTATTGCTGCCCCTTTTCCTTAGCTTGTACTTTGCAGTGTTTCTCGCAGTCTAAGCCTCAATCCAGTGGCTGATGTCTTGCACCATCCCTCACAACATATCCTTACCTCTTACTAAGATTTTGCTTTGCAGTGTTTCTCTCAGAATCAGCACTGGTCCAGCAGCTGGTGTCTAGCAGTGTCTCTCGCAACATCTCTGCACATCTTCCATAGATTGTACTTTAAAGTGTTTCTTTCAGTCTCAGCTACTATCCAGCAGCTGGTCCCTTGCAACATATCTCACAGCATCTCTGCACCTCTTTCATAGCTTGTATTGTGCAGTGTTTCTCGCACTCTCTGCTCCTATCCAGCAGCTGGCACCTTACAGCATCTCTCACAGCATCGCTGCACATCTTCCATAGTTTGTACTTTTTACTGTTTCTCAAGTCTCTGCTCCTATCCAGCAGCTGGTGCCTTGCCACATCTCTCGAAGTCTCTCTACACCTCTTTAATGGCTTGTACTTTCCAGTGTTTTTCACAGTCTCTGCTTCTTTCCAGCAGCTGGTGTCTTGCAAAATCTCTCACAACATCTCTGCACCTCTTTCATAGCTTGTACTGTGCAGTTTTAGTTTTTCTCACAGACTATGTTCCTATCTAGCAGCTGTTGTCTTGCAGCATCTCTCGCAGCATCTCTGCGCTTCTTCCATAGATTGTACTTTGCAGTGTTCCTCGCGGTCTCTTCTCCTATCCAGCAGCTTGTGCCTTACAGCATCTCTTGCAGCATCTCTGCACCTCTTTAATGGCTTGTACTTTCCAGTGTTATTCACAGGCTCTGCTTCTGTCCAGCAGCTGGTGCCTTGAAGCATCTCTCATAGCATCACTGCACATCTTTCATAGCATGTAATTCACAGTTTCTTACAGTCTATGTTCCTGTCCAGCAGCTGATGTATTGCAGCTTCTCTTGCAGTATCTTTGCACCTCTTTCATAGCTTTTACTTTGCAGTGTTTCTCACAGTCTAAGCATCGGTCCAGCGACTGGTGTCTTGCTGGATCTCACCTTGGTGCTAAGTGCACCAACTTTACCACCATGGTGTAAACTCCGTTTACACCATGGTGGATGGCGGATTTACCGCCCCATTCCAAGGTGAGTGGGGCGGTAAATCCCCATTTCCCATTTTCCCTTCCCCATTCCCATTTTTGCCCCATAGGGCATAATGGGAGTAGGGAGGGCGCTAATTACGCCGCCGTAAATTACGGCGGCGTAATTAGCACCATGGCAGGTTAGCGCCATGGATTTTAACGCCTGCTAAAAGCAGGCGTTAAAATCAGAATCAGGCGTTAAGGGTTAACGGTGCCGTTAACCCTTAACGCCTGAGTTGTAATGAGGCCCAGTATCTCTGTGCCTCTTTAATAGCTTGTACTTTGCAGTGTTTCTCACAGTCTCTGCTACTGTCCAGCAGCTGGCGCCTTACAGCATCTCTCGCAACATCGCTGTACATCTTCCATAGATTGTACTTTAGTGTTTCTCACAGTCTCTGCTCCTATCCAGCAGCTGGTGCCTTGCCACATCGAAGCCTCTCTACACCTCTTTAATGGCTTATACTTTCCAGTGTTTTTCACATTCTCTGCTTCTGTCCAGCAGCAGGTGTCTTGCAACATCTCTCGCAGCATCTCTGCACCTCTTTCATAGCTTGTACTGTGCAGTTTTTCTCACAGACTATGTTCCTATCTAGCAGCTGTTGTCTTGCAGCATCTCTCGCAGCATCTCTGCACTTCTTCCATAGATTGTAATTTGCAGTTTTCCTCGCGGTCTCTTCTCCTATCCAGCAGCTGGTGCCTTACAGCATCTCTCGCAGCATCTCTGCACATCTTGCATGGATTGTACTTTGCAGTGTTTCTTGCAATCTCTGCTCCTATCCAGCAACCGGTGCCTTGGCGCATCTCTCGCAGCCTCTCTGCACCTCTTTAATGGCTTGTACTTTCCAGTGTTATTCACAGGCTCTGCTTTTGTCCAGCAGTTGGTGCCTTGCTGCATCTCTCACAGCATCACTGCACCTCTTTCATAGCATGTAATTCACAGTTTCTTACAGTCTATGCTCCTGTCCAGCAGCTGATGTATTGCAGCTTCTCTTGCAGTATCTTTGCACCTCTTTCATTGCTTTTACTTTGCAGTGTTTCTCACAGTCTAAGCATCGGTCCAGTGACTGGTGTCTTGCCGGATCTCACACAGTATCTCTGTACCTCTTTAATAGCTTGTACTTTGCAGTGTTTCTCAGTCTCTACTACTGTCCAGCAGCCGGTGCTTTGCAGCATCTCTCACAGCATCTTTGCACCTCTTTAATGGCTTGTACTTCACAGTGTTTCTCACAGTCTCTGCTTCTGTCCAGCAGCTGGTGCTCTGCAACATCTCTTGCAGCATCTCTGCACCTCTTTCATAGCTTGTACTTTGCAGTGTTTCTTACAGTGTATGCTCTTATCCAGCAGCTGGTGTCTTGCAGCATCTCTCACAGCATCTCTGTATATCTTCCATGGATTGTACATTGCAGTGTTTCTTAGAGTCTCTGATCCTATCGAGCATCTGGTGCCTTGACGCATCTCTCACAGCATCTCTGCAACTCTTTCAGACCGTGTATTTTTCAGCGCTTCTCGCATTCTCTTCTCATATCCAGCAGCTGGCACCTTACAGCATCTCTCACAGCATCTCTGCACATCTTCCATAGAATGTACATTGCAGTGTTTCTCACAGTCTCTGTTCCTATCCAGCAGCCGGTGCCTTGTAGCATCTCTCGCATCATCTCTGCACTTCTTCCATAGATTGTACTTTGCAGTGTTCCTCGCGGTCTCTTCTCCTATCCAGCAGCTGGTGCCTTGCAGCATCTCTCACAGCATCTTTGCATCTCTTTAATGGCTTGTACTTTACAGTGTTTCTGACAGTCTCTGCTTCTGTCCAGCAGCTGGTGCTTTGCAACATCTCTTACAGCATCTCTGCACCTCTTTCATAGCATGTACTTTGCTGTGTTTCTCGCAGTCTATGCTCTGATCCAGCAGCTGTTGTCTTGCAGCATCTCTCGCAGCATCTCTGGACATCCTCCATGTATTGTACTTTGCAGTGTTCCTCACAGTCGCTTCTGTCCAGCAGCTGGTGGCTTGCAGCATCTTTTGCAGCATCTCTGTACCTCTTTCATAGCTTGTACTTTGCAGTGTATCTCACAGTCTGTGCTCATATCCAGCAGCTGGTGTCTTGCAGCATCCATCGCATGACATTTGCACCTCTTTAATGGCTTGCACATTGCAGTGTTTCGTGCAGTCTCTGCTCATGTCCAGCAGCTGGTGCCTTGCAGCTTCTCTCGCAGCATCTCTGCACATCTTTCGTAGCTTGTCCTTTGCAGTGTTTCTCGCACTCTCTGCTCCTATCCAGCAACTGGCTCCTAACACCATCTCTTGCAGCATCTCGGCACATCTTCCATAGATTGTACTTTTCAGTGTTTCACACAGTCTCTATTCCTATCCAGCAGCTGGTGCCTTGCAGCATCTCTGCACATTTTCCATAGATTGTACATTGTAGTGTTTCTTGCAGTCTCTTCTCCAATCGAGCAGCTGGTGCCTTGCAGCATCTCTTGCAGCATCCCCGCCCCATCTTTAATGGTTTCCTCAATGCAGTGTTTCTTGCAGTCTCTGCTTCTGTCCAGCAGCTGGTGCCTTGCATCTCTTGTCCAGCAGCTGGTGCCTTGTAGCATCTCTTGCAGCATCTCTGCACCTCTTTCAGACCTTGTACTTTTCAGTGCTTCTCACACTCTGTGCTCCTATCCAGCAGCTGGCACCTTACAGCACCTCTCAGAGCATCTGTGCACATCTTTCATAGAATGTACATTGCAGTGGTTCTCGCGATCTCTGCTCCTGTCCAGCAGCTGGTGCCTTGCAGCTTCTCTCGCAGCATCTCTGCACATCTTTCGTAGCTTGTCCTTTGCAGTGTTTCTCGCACTCTCTGCTCCTATCCAGCAACTGGCTCCTAACACCATCTCTTGCAGCATCTCGGCACATCGTCCATAGATTGTACTTTGCAGTGTTTCTCGCAGTCTCTCTTCCTATCCGGCAGCTGGTGCCTTGCTGCATATCTGCACATCTTCCATAGATTGTACATTGTATTGTTTCACGTGGTCTTTGATCCTATCGAGCAGCTGGTACCTTGCAGCCTTTCTTGCAGGATCTCTGCCCATCTTCCATAGATTGTACTTTGCAGTTTTTCTCGCTGTCTCTGCTCATATCCAGCAGCCAGTGCCTCGCAGCAACTCTTGAAGATTCTCTGTACCTCTTTCATATTTTGTACTTTGCAGTGTTTATTGCAGTCTGTGCTCCTATTCAGCAATTTGCGCCTTACAGCATCTCTCACAGCATCTCTGCACATCTTCCATAGCTTGTACTTTGCAGTGTTTCGCACAGTCTCAGCATCATTCCAGTGGCTGATGTCTAGCCGGACCTCACCCAGGATCTCTGTACCTCTTTAATCGCTTGTACTTCGCAGTGTTTCTCACAGTCTCAGCTCATGTCCAGCAGCTGGTGCCTTGCAGCATCTCTGCACATCTTTCTTAGTTTGCACATATGATTGTTTCTGACAGTCTCTGCTCCTATCCAGCAGCTGGTTCTTTGCAGCATCTTTCACAGCATCTCTGCACCTCTTTCTGAACTAGTACTTTGCAGTGTTTCTCGTAATCTGTGCCTCTATCCAGCAGCTGGTGCCTTGCAGCATTTCTGCACTTTCATAGCTTGTACCTTGCATTTTTTCTCACAGTCTCTGCTCCTATCCAGCAGCTGGTGCCTTGCAGCATCTCTACACTTCGTTCATAGCTTGTACTTTGCAGTTTATCACACAATCTCTGCTTCTGCCCAGCAGCTGGGTGTTTGCAGCATCTTTCACAGCATCTCTGCACCTCTTTCTTAGCTTGTACTTTGCATTATTTCTCACAATATGTGCCTCTATCCAGCAGCTGGTGCCTTGTAGCATCTCTGCACTTTCATAGCTTGTATTATGTAGTTTTTATCACAGTCTCTGCTCCTATTCAGCAGCTGGTGCCTTGCAGCATCTCTGCACTTCTTTCATAACTTGTACTTTGCAGTTTACCACACAGTCTCTGCTTCTGTCCAGCAGCGGGTTCTTTGCAGCATCTTTCACAGCATCTCTGCACCTCTTTCTTAGCTTGTACTTTGCAGTGTTTCTCACAATCTGTGCCTCTATGCAGCTGCTGGTGCCCTGTAGCATCTCTGCACTTTCATAGCTTGTATTTTGCAGTTTTTCTCAGTCTCTGCTCCTTTTCAGCAGCTTGTGCCTTGCAGCATCTCTGCACTTTCATAGCTTGTACTTTGCAGTTTTTCTCACAGTCTCTGCTCCTATCCAGCAGCTGGCGCCTTGCAGCATCTCTACACTTCTTTCATAGCTTGTACTTTGCAGTTTATCACACAGTCTCTGTTTCTGCCCAGCAGCTGGTTGTTTGCAGCATCTTTCACAGCATCTCTGTACCTCTTTCTTAGCTTGTACTTTGCAGTGTTTCTCGCAATCTGTGCCTCTATCCAGCAGCTGGTGCCCTGTAGCATCTCTGCACTTTCATAGCTTGTATTTTGCAGTTTATCACACAGTCTCTGCTCCTGTCCAGCAGCTGGTGCTTTGCAGCATCTGTCACAGCATCTTTGCAGCTCTTTCTTAGCTTGTACTTTGCAGTGTTTCTCGCAATCTGTGCCTCTATCTAGCAGCTGGTGCCTTGTAGCATCTCTGCACTTTCATAGCTTGTATTGTGCAGTTTTTCTCACAGTCTCTGCTCCTTTTCAGCAGCCTGTGCCTTGCAGCATCTCTGCACTTTCCTAGCTTGTACTTTGCAGTTTTTCTCACAGTCTCTGCTCCTATTCAGCAGCTGGTGCCATGCAGAATCTCTGCACTTCTTTCATAGCTTGTACTTTGCAGTTTATCACACAGTCTCTGCTTCTGTCCAGCAGCGGGTTCTTTGCAGCATCTTTCACAGCATCTCTGCACCTCTTTCTTAGCTTGTACATTGCAGTTTATCATACAGTCTCTGCTTCTGTCCAGCAGCTGGTGCTTTGCAGCATCTGTCACAGCATCTTTGCACCTCTTTCTTAGCTTGTACTTTGCAGTGTTTCTCGCAATCTGTGCCTCTATCTAGCAGCTGGTGCCTTGTAGCATCTCTGCACTTTCATAGCTTGTACATTGCAGTTTATCACACAGTCTCTGCTTCTGTCCAGCAGCTGGTGCTTTGCAGCATCTGTCACAGCATCTTTGCACCTCTTTCTTAGCTTGTACTTTGCAGTGTTTCTCGCAATCTGTGCCTCTATCTAGCAGCTGGTGCCTTGTAGCATCTCTGCACTTTCATAGCTTGTATTTTGCAGCTTAACACACAGTCTCTGCTCCTGCCCAGCAACTGGTGCTTTGCAGCATCTCTCTCAGTATCTTTGCACCTCTTTCATAGCTTTTACTGAGCAGTATTTCTAGCAGTCTCAGCATCGGTCCAGTGGCTGATGTCTTGCCAGGTCTCACGCAGCATCTCTGTATCTCTTTCATAGCTTGTACTTTTCAGTTTCTCACACCGTCTCTGCTTCTGTCCAGCAGGTGGTTCTTTGCAACATCTTTCAAAGCATCTCTGCACCTCTTTCTTAGCTTGTACTTTGCAGTGTTTCTCACAATTTGTGCCTCCATGCAGCTGCTGGTGCCTTGTAGCATCTCTGCACTTTCAAAGCTTGTATTTTGCAGTCTTTCTCGCAGTCTATGCTCCTTTTCAGCAGCTGGTGCCTTGCAGCATCTCTACACTTCTTTCATAGCTTGTACTTTGCAGTTTATCACACAGTCTCTGCTTCTGTCCAGCACCTGGTTCTTTGCAGAATCTTTTACAGGATCTCTGCACCTCTTTCGTAGCTTGTACTTTGCAGTGTTTCTCACAATCTGTGCCTCTATGCAGCTGCTGGTGCCTTGTAGCATCTCTGCACTTTCATAGCTTGTACTTTGCAGTTTTTGTCACAGTCTCTGCTCCTATCCAGCAGCTGGTGCTTTGAAGCATCTCTACACTTCTTTCATAGCTTGTACTTTGCAGTCTATCACACAGTCTCTGCTTCTGCCAGCAGCTGGTTGTTTGCAGCATCTTTCACAGCATCTCTGCACCTCTTTCTTAGCTTGTACTTTGCAGTGTTTCTCGCAATCTGTGCCTCTATCCAGCAGCTGGTGCCTTGTAGCATCTCTGCACTTTCATAGCTGTATTTTGCAGTTTATCACACAGTCTCTGCTCCTGCCCAGCAGCTGGTGCTTTGCAGCATCTCTCACAGTATCTTTGCACCTCTTTCATAGCTTTTACTGAGCCGTATTTCTAGCAGTCTCAGCATCGGTCCAGTGGCTGATGTCTTGCCAGGTCTCACGCAGCATCTCTGTATCTCTTTCATAGCTTGTACTTTGCAGTTTATCACACAGTCTCTGTTTCTGTCCAGCAGGTGGTTCTTTGCAGCATCTTTCACAGCATCTCTGCACCTCTTTCATAGTTTGTACTTTGCAGTGTTTCTCACAATCTGTGCCTCTCTGCAGCTGCTGGTACCTTGTGGCATCTCTGCACTTTCATAGCTTGTATTTTGCAGTCTTTCTCGCAGTCTATGCTCCTTTTCAGCAGCTGGTGCCTTGCAGCATCTCTGCACTTCTTTCATAGCTTGTACTTTGCAGTTTATCACACAGTCTCTGCTTCTGTCCAGCACCTGGTTCTTTGCAGAATCTTTCACAGCATCTCTGCACCTCTTTCTTAGCTTGTACTTTGCTGTGTTTCTCACAATCTGTGCCTCTATGCAGCTGCTGGTGCCTTGTAGCATCTCTGCACTTTCATAGCTTGTATTTTGCATTTTTTCGCACAGTCTCTGCTCCTTTTCAGCAGCTGGTGCCTTGCAGCATCTCTGCAGTTTCATAGCTTGTACTTTGCAGTTTTTGTCACAGTCTCTGCTCCTATGCAGCAGCTGGTGCTTTGAAGCATCTCTACACTTCTTTCATAGCTTGTACTTTGCAGTCTATCACACAGTCTCTGCTTCTGCCCAGCAGCTGGTTGTTTGCAGCATCTTTCACAGCATCTCTGTACCTCTTTCTTAGCTTGTACTTTGCAGTGTTTCTCGCAATCTGTGCCTCTATCCAGCAGCTGGTGCCTTGTAGCATCTCTGCACTTTCATAGCTTGTACCTTTCAGTTTTTCTCACAGTCTCTGCTCCTATCCAGCAGCTGGTGCCTTGTAGCATCTCTGCACTTTCATAGCTGTATTTTGCAGTTTATCACACAGTCTCTGCTCCTGCCCAGCAGCTGGTGCTTTGCAGCATCTCTCTCAGTATCTTTGCACCTCTTTCATAGCTTTTACTGAGCAGTATTTCTAGCAGTCTCAGCATCGGTCCAGTGGCTGATGTCTTGCCAGGTCTCACGCAGCATCTCTGTATCTCTTTCATAGCTTGTACTTTGCAGTTTATCACACAGTCTCTGCTTCTGTCCAGCAGGTGGTTCTTTGCAGCATCTTTCACAGCATCTCTGCACCTCTTTCATAGTTTGTACTTTGCGGTGTTTCTCACAATCTGTGCCTCTATGCAGCTGCTGGTACCTTGTGGCATCTCTGCACTTTCATAGCTTGTATTTTGCAGTTTTTCTCACAGTCTATGCTCCTTTTCAGCAGCTGGTGCCTTGCAGCATCTCTGCACTTCTTTCATAGCTTGTACATTGCAGTTTATCACACAGTCTCTGCTTCTGTCCAGCACCTGGTTCTTTGCAGCATCTTTCACAGCATCTCTGCACCTCTTTCTTAGCTTGTACGTTGCAGTGTTTCTCACAATCTGTGCCTCTATGCAGCTGCTGGTGCCTTGTAGCATCTCTGCACTTTCATAGCTTGTATTTTGCAGTTTTTCTCACAGTCTCTGCTCCTTTTCAGCAGCTGGTGCCTTGCAGCATCTCTGCACTTCCATAGCTTGTATTTTGCAGTTTATCACACAGTCTCTGCTCCTGCCCAGCAGCTGGTGCTTTGCAGCATCTCTCTCAGTATCTTTGCACCTCTTTCATAGCTTTTACTGAGCAGTATTTCTAGCAGTCTCAGCATCGGTCCATTGGCTGATGTCTTGCCAGGTCTCACGCAGCATCTCTGTATCTCTTTCATAGCTTGTACTTTGCAGTTTATCACAGAGTCTCTCTTCTGTCCAGCACCTGGCTCTTTGCAGCATCTTTCACAGCATCTCTGCACCTCTTTCCTAGCTTGTACTTTGCAGTGTTTCTCACAATCTGTGCCTTTATGCAGCTGCTGGTGCCTTGTAGCATCTCTGCACTTTCATAGCTTGTATTTTGCAGTTTTTCTCAGAGTCTCTGCTCCTATCCAGCAGCTGGTGCCTTGCAGCATCTCTACACTTCATTCATAGCTTGTACTTTGCAGTTTATCACACAGTCTCTGCTTCTGCCCAGCAGCTGGTTGTTTGCATCATCTTTCAAAGCATCTCTGCACCTCTTTCTTAGCTTGTACTTTGCAGTGTTTCTCACAATCTGTGCCTCTATCCAGAAGCTGGTGCCTCGTAGCATCTCTGCACTTTCATAGCTTGTATTTTTCAGTTTTAATCACAGTCTCTGCTCCTATTCAGCAGCTGGTGCCTTGCAGCATCTCTGCACTTCTTTCATAGCTCGTACTTTTCAGTTTATCACACAGTCTCTGCTCCTGCCCAGCAGCTGGTGCTTTGCAGCATCTGTCACAGCATCTTTGCACCTCTTACTTAGCTTGTACTTTGCAGTGTTTCTCACAATCCGTGCCTCTATCCAGCATTTGGCGTCTTGCAGCATCTCTCTCAGTATCTTTGCACCTCTTTCATAGCTTTTACTGAGCAGTGTTTCTAGCAGTCTCAGCATCGGTCCAGTGGCTGATGTCTTGCCAGGTCTCATGCAGCATCTCTGTATCTCTTTCATAGCTTTTACTTTGCAGTGTTTCTAGCAGTCTCAGCATCGGTCCAGTGGCTGGTGCCATGCAGCATCTCTCGCAGCATCTCTGCACCTCTTTCATAGCTTGTACTTTGCAGCAATTCACGTAAAATTGTATTAAAGAAAGCATTTCTACGAAAAATATGCCTGGGATGTGGAAAAACGGGTAGCACTACTGCTACATGGCTCAGGGGATTTTCTGGTTACTTTTACCCCCGCCTATTACTGATTATGTTTAATAAAGCAAATGAAGGGTCACTTACCAGAAACAACGCTGACAGCATGACACCCCTGAACAGCCATGCCATTACCACACAATAGTAATGCAACCACATTGGGCATTGGAAACCTATCCCTGCACAATGAACTGTGGGGATCCCAACCCTATTTTAGGACATCATTTTTTCATGTGACGGGCAAAACTGGAAAGTTTTTTCAGTGTGTATGCATACTGCCTCCGGGCAATCTAATGTTTAAGTATCAGTCTGCCTCAATGATCCAGAGCTCTTACGTTTCCTCAGGCCATGCGTGAGAAAGTCATCCAGTCCTGGTCTTTAACTTGGAATTGTAGGACCTTTAGTCCTAAACATTAAATAGGAAATATAAAAGTATAATTCCCAATGTTCCATGGAAATAAAAACAGGACAGGGTAACTCTTTGACACATGGCATTGGGACACCCGAGAGCTTTGATGATCAGAATTCGAGCCACCTCTAGGTAGCTTACATAGAACGCCCCATAAAACGCTAGTGTACAGACATCCATGAACCAAACCACTTAAAAACATGAGCTACATACTATTTTCAGGGCTCCCACCAAGGTTTCAATTTGCCAACATCCAGTGGCTCTCTGTTATCCAAAGAGGTCCCAGGACCTCTTTACCACCACTTAAAACACCTGGATATTATGAAAAGAGAAGATTATGCTAGAGGACCAGTCCCTTTAGAAATTTCATAATTGCAAAAATCATGACAAACTTTACAATATGTGTATGTATGTATAGAAGTAAAATGATATTTCCACATTAGCAAGAGATTCCAGAAAAAATCACTTGGGTTTTTCGCAAGATTGTGCTCAGCTCCTGACTTTAATGGAGACCCCGTGCGCCACTCACTGTAAGTGGTTCTTTGTGGATGTTGGGTTGCCGTTCCTCTTGGGTGGTCCACAGGAAACATGCTTGTTATTTAAGACAGTGTCCCTTAATGATAGGTGGGTAAGCCTGAAACTTTAGATGGAAAGACGAGTTTTGGCTTCTAGAGACAATATAGTTGCCAAACCAGGGGCGGCTCACCATTTAAGTATGTACTGTCAATGAAGCGTTTGGAGCATGCAAAAAATACATGGAGCAAAAGCAAAACTTACAACAAACTTACAACAAACTCACATTTTGTTTTAATACTACATTTGGGAATGTTCTATTTTGAACCTTGTCTACTTCCTTTATGAATCCTGTCCGAGTAGCTCTTCTGGACCAAGAATATCAGTTTTCCAACATTAATAATACTGAGCCGGAGCTGGAAGCGCATTTCGGTGAGAATGGCACCCACCTACATTTCCCTGCTCACCTCCATCTATGGGGAGCTGTGGACGTTGCTAAAGCCAGGGCCATTTTAAGCACTTTTGGGACCTGGGGCACAGACGCCTTTGGGGACGCCGCTCCACCGAACCAAAAATCTGGTTGTGCCCCCCCATACCACGATCGCCACCCACAGCTTGATATGCTGCCTCGCAGTGATCAAAATAAGGATGTAAGCATGGGTACTCCCTTTCAGTATTATTACCCTCTTCATCCTTGCTGTGATCAGGATAAACAAGTATCATTCCAAGGGTAACATTAGCAATCCACGATAAGCTACATGTGTTCTAACATAGGTGCAGGACACTTTTCATCAATCGTAGCCACGAGAAAGGCATACTGGCCACAGCATAAACACAGGACACAGATCATATGAAAAAGGTGCACATTCTCCAGAATGGACAGATGAACCAGATTAGCAGCCTGACAGAATGCAAAGATGCTCACGCATGGATACAGGAGACCAATTGGAGCCAAGGCGAAAGCTGCAAATAGCATGGCATACATAGTGGATGAAGATTAGAAGGTACCAGACAGGTGTCCGTGTCCAGACAGACTGAGATTAGAAGAGGGACATGGCTTTCAAATCGTACAGCCTTTAGAGAGCAAACACAAGTGGCTGTGCTGTGCAATATATCCATGCTCACTATTATATAGAGGAAGCAACACTGTAGCAGTGAAACCATGAGTGAGGCTTTTTTGAAGATCACCCCTGAGAACGAAATTACTCTGAAGGTTTACAATTTTGAAAGGTTTAGGTACGGGTAATTTTGACAGGATAGGCAATATGATATTAATGAGATGAGGACAACTATTGGTGAAGAGATAAGGCTGGGATTTACGCCCACTCTGCAATTTCTTCACATTACCAATTTCTTTCCAGGTTTTACCATGAACTAAAATAATCAAATTTTATAGAACTGACTTGGAAATTAAACAAAGCACAGAAACCAACATGACAATTTTTAAAAGAAAAATGTTATAGAAGCATATTTTGCAAAATGGGAATGATTTTATTTTTTTATTTTATTGGTAATTTGTAAGGCACCTATACAACAAATGGTGTTTCAAGGTGCCATAAGACAAAAAAGGTGGGACGGACAAGTGAGAATGATACAATAACGGTCCTACTAGGCATTGTGACAATTGGATCGTGCAAGTGCAGAAAGAAGTGTGAGGGGGAGGAGGGGAGAGGGAGTGTCAGAATGCGAAAAAACAAAGTGCTAAGGTGAGAAAGAAAAAGGGGGAAGAGGCAAGGTGCAAGTGCTAAAGGGAGGTTAGAGGGCAAGTGCCAGGGATTGCAGAGGTGAGGGTGAACATGATAAGTGTGGGGTAGACTGGGAGGGAGGGCCTGGAGTCCTGTAGTACTCAAAAGGAACCAGGCCCACCAGTCACTTAGGCAGAAAGAAGGTGTTAGCAGGGGAGAGGAAGAGTGAAGGAGGACAAGAAAAGGAGAGCCCTTGAGGAGCTTCTGGAACTTAAGGAGATCCGGCTCAAGCCTAACAGGACAGGGAGACCATTCCAGATGGAAGTTCCTGCGGAGGAGAGAGATCTACCCCCATCCCCCACTTTTGCTTAGAGAAGCATCTGATTTGCAGAGATTTGGAGCTAGCGGACAAAAGGGCTCTAGCAGGGAGGTATTTAGCAACAGGGATTTGGATGCAGCGGGGGCCAAGGCCCCAGAAAGCCTTGTGGATGATGCAGACAGTCTTGAATTTGATCATAGCAACAACCACCAGCCAATGGAGAGAAATTAGGGCTGGAGATATGCAGTCCCTGGGCTTGAGGCCAAGGGTAAGTTGTGCAGTCCTTTTTTGGATTAGTTGTAGGGGCAAAGGGAGGATGATGGAAGATTGAGGAAGAGTCTGTTGAGGTAGTCAAGCCCAGAGGGGACCAGAGCTCTGGAGAAAAGGAGTTTCTGGGGAAGGTGAGGAAAGGGAGAATGCCTCTGAGGAGGTGCAGCTAATAGTGAGCCTTCTTGGCCAATTCAGCGATATGGGGAGAGGAGGAGAGAGAGAGGAATCAAAGATGATACCAAGGTTTTCTGCCTCACAAGAGAGTGAGGGGAAGGAACGCATAGAGGGCGGCCAGAGGGAGGGAGGGAAGATGGGACAGGGGTACCATACCATGACTGAATTGCAGTCAGACAGTCAGGGATGAGGGAGGGGGAAGAGAAGGGAAGCTTGAAGCAGGGCCGCATGTCATCTGCATAACACTGGAAGTGAGGAGAGAAGGAAGGGATCAAGTGGGCCAAATGGGCAAGGTATATTTTCAAAAGCCACAGCAAGACGATAGAGCCTTGAGGGACGCTGCAGGTGGAGAGTGTGATAGGGGAGAAAAAAGGGCCTGTTTGAACCTGGGAAGATCGATTGGAGAGGAAGGAGGTCAACCAGTCCATTTCCAAACCCGTGATGCCAAGAGTGTCACAGAGCCGATTTGTCGGGGCGGCGTAATTGACTGTGTCGAAGGTAGAGGAAAGATACAGGAGGACAAGAATGGAAGGAGAGTTGGAGTCGAGATTCAAGAGCAAGTCTTCACGGGTGTTCAGTAGAGCAGTTTCCATGCCTCTAGCTGCTCTGAAGCCAGACTGGTGGTTGTGGAGACACCCGACAGATTTGGTGTGCTGGGTCAGTTGGGTAATGGCCAGCTTTTGTGGAGGTGATGCAGAAGGGAGTGCTTGAGGGGGAGAGGAAAGGAGCCGGTGGCAAAGGAGTGGTTACAGAACTCAGCTAAGGAAGGCACAATGGAGGCAATGTTGTACTTGATAGTTGTCGAGGAGCAGGGGAGCACCTGTTTGGAAGAGACTTTCATAGAGAGGACTTGTCTAGAGACGTTATCCGATGCTATGGGCGAGAAAGAGGAGAGAAGTAGGGATGGGGAAGGAGAGCCAAGGGAGTCAAGAGAGCTGGGGAGGGAGGAGAGAGGGGGCAGAGGAGGGGGAGGACAGAATGTCCTGAGTTTTGGAAAGGAAGTGGGTGGCCAGTGAGGTTCAGAGGGTCAAGGATGGCTGGGGAAATGTGGAGACTGCAGAAGGATTGGCGAGTACCTTGCAGAACTTTAACCATTCGTCAAAGACGTAAGCAGGCTTGGATGTGAGCCGTCTTCTTGGAGTGGATGGAGAGTCTGTATTGCCTTTGGAGCAGGTAACAGGCCAGTTTGTCAGAGGATGTGTCTGATGTCCGCTACCTCCTCTCAGCCACTTTGCGCTTGTGTTTCAGAGAGGCTAGGTCGGAGTCATACCAGGTGTTGCGCTTGGTGGCAGGCTTCATTCAGATCCACATAACAGGCGCAAGGATATCTAGGGTGTCAGTGATAGAGAGGTGGAGATTAGCAAGGGCAGAGTCAGTGTGGGAGTCCATGGCAGGAGTGGGCGGAGAATGAAAGTGGCAGCAAAAGAAGCAACTGACACTCGCGTCATTGGTCGAATGACAGAGAATGAGACAGGCAGTGCAGCCGGAGGCTTAGCAGAGGGACCTAAGAGATACAGATGAGAAGACAGGAGGGATTGGTCAGACCAGGAGAGAGGTCTAGTGACAGGGTTGGAGATAGGAAAGTCAAAAGAGAAGAATGTCTAGCTTCATTGTCTCCATCCTCAAGGGAAGTTTATATGTACCATAATTCTAATTGATGTGATCTTAAAAGATTTTGTCTGGGTTTACTTATTGTATTTTAAAGCTTTAAATATGCCCAAAACACAGCCTTGTGAAATTGTTATTTATAAACTGGCAGATAAACCTTTGAATTGTACAAAAGAAAACACATTTTCTTTCTGTGTTAAATGAGCAGACTTGAAAATATGCTTGCCAAAGGCCTGCAATATATAGTCAGCTTTCTTCTGTCTAGATCTCTTTCCACTCAAATGGCCAGCATAAAAAGTAAGATCAGGTAATGGGCTAAACAATACCAACCACATGTGAGAAGGCAAAGCTTTTCACAGAAGACAGTCAGTGATATAAGATGATAGGATCACAGTATTGTCTGCTGGCAAATGCAGGATACCTGAATAAATGCTTTGGCTTCACATGTTTGAAGTTGGTTACCTAAATACTTGCCCCAACTAACATTTTATGCTCCTCGTTAGGGGTGACAGCCTAGGTTTTACAACCAGCCATCTGAAGAACAGATTTCTAGACCGTCACCATACTGATGCCATATTTGTTTTTATAGCAAGCGCTATCTGGTGCAGGTATATTGCTGATAATAGCACCTGATGTGCTACAACACAAAGTTCATGTACATGCAGGTTTATCAACATCAGACATAGGAAAGGCTGAGTGGGCCCTGCTGAAATTTGGTATTGTACTCTTGAATATGAGCACAGATCTCTGCAATGAGTGCTTAACACACTGAGCTATCTTCTGAATCATAGCACTCGAACTTATTAATATCGATGTCAACTTGATCAAATCAGAATGCACTTGTCAACAACAGACAGGCAATAATTTTAGTCTCAGCAGCACGCCATAACATACCCAGACAAGCTATGTTTGGTGAACAATGGAAACGGACTCCTTCAGATTAGGCAGCCTTGTGAAGCCCCCCTCCAAGGTGGCAGCCTGGGACAGGTGTCCCTTTTGCCCTCCTCTAAAGTAGTCTCTGGCTAAAGCCATTATCCCATGGTGCATATTCTGGCACGCTCTGCAGAATAGAGGATTATAATCAAAGCAAGCGTGAAACTGTAGCTCCTACATTACCCACAAAGATGTGCTCCACCTGTGCAAGAATGTCGAAGACTTGGAGCATTGTAGTTGTCACACAGCATGGTGTACACACACACACACACCACACCCCCTTCCTTTCTGCTTATATGCCAGCGTTCCTTCCCACACATCTGTCTTGGACTCTTACTTCCTCTATCAGTGCCTAACCCAGCTAAATCGAATTCTTTTTCCTCAGTTTCGATGTGCTAACCAAATTTAGTTTCTGGTTTTAAGGGATGTTTGCTCCTTTCGTAGTTTATTAGTTCTTCTCCCTCGCTCCTAATTTTTTCATATAATGCTGGTTGTGTTATGCTGGCAGGTTATGTTGCATTATGTAAAAGTTGTCTGGTAAGCAGGCTGTGACCCTACAGCTCTTCTTCGACCTAACAGCTCCCAGATGCTCTATTGTTTATATGGATTAACTCTCAGAAGGCCCCAGGCAAAGAGGTCTCCACACAACCAAGACCATCCCCATAAACTACCAATGAGACCTCAAGAACTTCCATGCAGCCGGTCCAGGTCTTTGCTCTCAGAGAAGCCAGAGTTCAAAGGCCACCCTCAGTTAAGAACTTGGTTGTGATGGCAAAGGTATCAAATAGAAAGGCATGTGCACTCCTGTTCCTTGTGCATTGCTTCAACATATCCATGCTCCATTCCAACAATGATACCCATGCAGTGGTGTGCCTTGTGGAAACCATGTTCCCCTTTCTTCTGCCTCAAGTCAACAGCTCATTAGATCTACTGCGATTACACAGTGCATATCTGCAGTGTGGACCTTCTTTGTACAGAGACAAGAGCAGCATCTTGCCACCCGCAATCTGTGCAAAAGGTTGTGTCCTGTGGGAAATCAGGGACAAATCTGGGCACACCATCATTTCTGGGGCATGTGAAGCAACATCATGCACACGAGTGAGACTAACATATTACACAGCAAAGTCCCAAGAGCCAAAGAACACTCCGCAACATGCTGGCACTGCCCCACACATTCAACCCAGAAAGAAGAGATGTGCCATTGCTCAAGCAAAGGTGTATGTCTGCTATTTCTATCAGAAGCACCCAAAAAACAATGTAATGCTAGAAAAACAATGTCTATGTGACAGCCCAATGTCATTGAGTCAGTTGAGTGGAGTGAGAAATATCTACCCATCCACAAGGACAGCTGCTCAATGTTAAATTGAGGATAATGCTGGCAGTACACTGTCTCTCATACGCCTTTGTAAAAACAAAGGTTTCAGAGTGCAGATGGCAAGTGCTGATGCCCCCTGGCAAATTCCCAGCTGGCCTTATCACGCAAGGCTGTACTTGTAGTGAAAGTCTGCTTCATTTTGGATATGTGGACAAAAGGGGAAAACACGGATTATATAGCTGCAACAGTGCATTGCTCATCTTCCTTTTTAGTTGCAGGCAAGGAAAGTCATCTGAGCAGATGCATGCTGTTGTGCATGCAAGGCTTTGAGGGTCGGACCCTGACAGATGCAGACATCCGGGATGAAGTGGAGCAGGTGGTGGCAGAGTGGCAACTAGCATTGGGCTTTATGGCAGGAGTCAACGGCTCAAATGTCATTGCTGTACTAAGTCTAGGGAACACAATAAATGTGCCATGCTTTACACATGTTCTCCATCTGTCTGTGATATGCTTAGTTGTGGGACATACAGTCTACTCTTATTTTGTGCTGGTCATACAGGGCCTGAAACGATTTGAGTGTGTTACAGGTGCAGCACAAATTCCCACACCACCAGCTAGAAATTCCTGTTGCAACGATTGAAATTCACATTACATACACATTACATACACTTGACGTGTGAGAAACATAACAAGAAGGGATCTGGTATTGCATGGGATAATTTAAAACCATAAATCATCAAAACTCACTACTCGGGCCACCAATGGAAATGACACCAGCAGAATCCTAGAACAAAATATTGAGAACAAATATTAACAAAAATAAACATGAATTTGATAATGATATTAATATATACAAAAACGTAAGACACAATCAAATCACTGGTAATAGAAAAACCCTTACACTCAAAAGATGTAAATCTATCTCAAAATACATGAGACAGAATAAAACCAGTGCTGAATAAAAAGAAGAAATGTGGATTTAAACAGATACACTGCAGAAAGAACTAGACCCTCAAGTACCAAGCACATATTGTGAAACATTGTTGTTCCCCAATAATAACTATGTAGTAAAGGAAACAATCCAACATGTTGTCAAACATGTTTGTTCCCTAATATTAACAACATAAAGAAGGAAACAATCTAACATATGGTCCAATAGCCGACACAGGTCATGAATGTATAATCAATGTCTTTTTTGACCATCCTGTTGTTTTCAAATCAAACATTGAACAGAAAATCAAATTCATTGCACCTTCCTCACTGCTGGTTTCGACTAAGCAAATGAATGAATCACGAAAATTGCTCAATAGTCTTCATCAGGACCCTGAAACATCATTTATCTCTTTATCTTTTTGTTTTTATAAGAGAAAAAAAAACACAAAGACAAGATCCACACAATAAATTCAAACATAACATCAAAAGCACAAATAAAAAAGTTCCAGGAAGGAGCAAAATGTCATACCAAACAATGTGCATCATTTCTCTCTTATTATTTCAAGAGGACTATTTTGAACATAGCGCTTAGGAGCCAGGAGCGTGACCGACGTGCATGGCGTGAAGACGGGAACCGCCAGCGCTCCTGCCCACGATTCTGCTACGGACCGCTTAGCTCCGGCAAACGACAACAAATCGCAATAAACGCTGCAGCAGCTGGAAGGGGAACCGTTTCCCGACACCCGACGCTGCCTCCGGGGAATAAACGGACCCGCACAGTGCGGAAATGAAGTGTGCGAAGGGAAGCCCCCTACGGTTCACAAGATGGCGGCGCCCGTAACGGACTAGCGGTCCGCGGCGGATTAAAGCACATAATCGAGGCAACCCGCCAAAAAGACACGGAGAAGGCGGTGGCGAACATAAATCCGCACCCTGTACTCAACAAACCCCTCGAGTGGCGCACGGGTGAGTAACTGTGCCCCGGACACCAGCGACGAACAGCCAACTGGTGACTACGCGGATCCCGCTCCTTGAGCTATGCGTTGTAGCTGGGACACAGCCGCAGAGGAGGGAGCCTCGGTAACAGAGAGGGGGGAAGCCTCACCGGAGGGGAAGAGGGATACGGCCTGTGCTGCACAGGAGTAAGACAACATGCAAGCAGTCGACCCACAGATCAGGAGGCCGAAAGACCGCAGGCTGCTCCGGACGTGGCAGGATAGAGGCACAACATCAGCTGCCCCAAAGCAGGCCGCGTCGAGACGTTGGGGACCTGCATACCCCTATTGGAGGCCGAGACCTGGGCACAGCATCAAAACAGTAACACATACCAGCCTCCCAGATAACACGGCAGAGGGCCGGCACAGACGACCGATTTACTGGGCCCAAGCCGCCATCCAGACTGGCGTAAGAGACTACCGGGCCACAGGGAGCACTGCATCGGGACGGCCCAAGGGCAGGAAAAGGCACCCTACACACCCACCAGCCAGAAGCAGAGGGGAAGCAGCGCCACGGAAGGTAGGGCGCAGTGATAACTGGATACCCATGTGGTGCCACAGGCCCTGAAGGGGAGGAGGCACACCGACCACAGTGCCCCAGACCCACTGCAGCCAGGGCCGCCACCACGACTGTTCAGCCACATAAGCAGAAGGGGCATCCGACGGCCCAAAACACCACCGGGGCAGGAAAACAAGGCTGCGAGGAGGGGCCACACCACCGTAGGCACCAACGAGGGAAGCCACTGAACCCACAACCTGAGAACGGGTGAGTGATCCCAAAGCGAAGTAGAGAACCGAACACCCAAATACAGGGGATGTCACCACCCAAGGGCAAACTGAAAGCCGCAACGATGGATTCCTTCACAAGTCAGGCCCAAGCAGCAGCAAGACGCAGGGGCAACAGCAGAACAAACCACTCAAGAAGGAGACCCCACGAATATGCAAGTACTACAAGCTATAGCGGCACTACGCACATCTCTTGAAACTAAAATAGATGAAGTGAAATCGGACATACAGCTAATCAGACAAGATGCCCGCAATCTCACTGAAAGAGTGACCACGGTGGAGACTACCCTGCAGGACAACGTAGAAAGCACGACGGAACTCAAAACCAGGGTCCAGGACCTCGAACTAAAAGTGGCAAGGCTAGAGGCAAGGTCAGAAGACGCGGAGGGGAGGGCCCGCCGCAATAACATCCGAATCCTTGGGGTCCCAGAGGGAATGGAGGGCCCGGACCCAACGGAATTTATAGAGACGATGTTACAGCAGGAAATCGGGGCCGGCAACCTGTCCCAAGGATTCTCTATAGAGCGAGCCCACAGGTCCCTACAAAAAAGACCTCCGCGGGACTCACACCCACGCCCAATGATTGCCAAAGTCCTAAACTTCAGAGACAGAGAGGCCATACTAAGATTCTCCAGAGAAGGAGGGGAAATTAGGAGACAAGATGCCAAAATAGTGGTGTACCCGGACTACACCCCCACTGTACAACGCACAAGAAATTCCTTTATCCCGGTGAAGGCAAGACTACGTGAACTCAACTTGAAGTATATGCTGATGTACCCATCGCGCCTCAAAGTGATACACAAAGGTAAAGCAGTCTTCCTGGACACCCCGGAGGCGGCAAACATGTGGCTCGAACACAACAACCTTTCAGATGGTAAGGAAGGGATGGCAAGAGGAACCACAGGACATTGAACGCCCGAAGAAACGGGCAGGAAAGACTGATGTCAGCACAACAGGTTGATAAACAAACCAAAGCACGGCATGACAAACTACAGCATCAAAGAAGCGATAATGGGCAGGAGTACACCAACCTACACGACAAGACGTCAACGCACCCCCTTAAGACACGTGTAGGCATACCGCCGACACAACACCTGCACCGGAAGGCCTGGAGAGGCCCAGAAGGCTCGGGAGCCCCTGAGCGCTGCAAGTTGGAAGCAACTGCTGGGGGCAGTTCAAAGTTGCACTGTTTACTGTTCTCATTCACCAGAATGAACGTTACTACTGTTGGTAAGTCTCCAAAGGGAAAGAAAAGAGGGGGAGGAGGGGCCGACCGAGGGGAAAGGGAAACCAGTGCCTCGGCCCACACAGGGAAGGGACCTTCGACATCAGGCCCACAACCACGGGCATTTAAGAGAGAGAAGCAGAATAATTACCATACCCACCTTAAACCACCATGACCACTACGGCAATTAAAATACTGACATGGAACGTGAGAGGCCTGGGGACATATCTCCGCAGAAACAGAATTAAGACCTATCTGCACAGGAAGGGGGTGATGATAGCACTCTTACAGGAGACCCACTGCTCCGTGGACTCAATGGCCAAACTTCGAACACACTGGGGAGGGCAGGGATTCGGTACTGCTTATTCCAGATATGCTAGGGGAGTATACACTTGGATACACCCACAGCTCCCCTTCCGCTTGACCAAATCAGAAATAGACCCGGAAGGTAGATTCATAATGCTATAGGGGCACATAGAGCAGACGGAAGTATGCATCCTGAACTCCTATTTTCCTAATAGCAATATACCGGCCCACTTGAACTTGTTATACCCCAAAATTGCACAACACAGAGATGGTCTGTTCATCTGGGGGGGCGACCTCAATTGCATATGCGACCCAAACCTAGACAGATCCATTCCCCTCCCGAAAGGTCTGTCAGCAGCAACAACAGCTCGGACTGCAATGATAGATAGACTGGACCTGGCAGACATATGGCGAGAAATGCACCCAGCCGTAAGAGGATATTCATACTATTCATCCCCGCACAACCTATACACGAGATTAGATCATATCCTCATCGGCAGGGAACACTTACCTCAGGTGGAAGGAGCGCAGTACCTAGGAAGGACCATCTCTGATCACTCCCCTCTCCTAGTAACATGGAACCACAATGGTCCCAGACCCCCAATTCCCATGTGGAAAATGCCGGCAGAGGCTCTTAAAGACCCTGCCTTTAGAGAAGAACTGCAAGAATCCATAGATAGCTACATAGAAATCAACGTGGGAAGCGTGGAACACAGTAGCATGGTATGGGATGCCCTAAAAACGGTGATAAGGGGGGAGACCATTGCAAAGGCCGGCGGAATCCGGAAATTGCTCAGGAAGGACTTAGACCAGCTGGAAAGGGAGATTGGAGAACTGGAAGCGGCCCCCATAGACACCCGGGAAAGGGAATCAGAACTTCGAAGGCTAAGGGGGGAGAATGAAACAGCATGGCGCAGACTAGAAAAGTTTGACCACACGGTCAAAACGAACAGAACACATATAGAAGCGGACAGACCGGGCAGGCTGCTGACCTGGCTATGCCGCAGGGAACACCCCAGACACCCCACCACATCGTTGCGAGACGAAGCAGGGAACATACACCACACACAGCAGGGCATCAATGAAGTCTTCAAAGAATACTATGCGCGCCTATACTCACACGCGGAAGAGGTCCCCCAAGAACTGATCATGGACACGCTGGACGAGATTGGGCTCCATAAAATGCCTACTGAACAGGCCATGGTACTAGACACAGAAATCACACTCGAGGACATAACCGAAGCAATTAGGTCCCTAGCCACGTGTAAGGCACCTGGCACTGATGGGTTGCCCTCAGAATTTTATAAAGCCTTTGAATCCTCCCTCACACCTCTGCTACATAAAGTATACCAAGAGGCATATGAGAGGGGGATATTACCGGAAAGCATGAGAGAAACACTTGTGGTCCCAATCCTGAAGCCAAACAAACCGGCAGACCTGTGCGACTCATACCGCCCACTGGCAATGCTTAATTATGATGTGAAAATTTTAACCACCATACTGGCCAACCGCCTGTCTAAAATAATAGGCGACATAATACATCCTGATCAGAACGGCTTTATACCAGGGCGCAACACGTCAATGAACCTGTGCAGGCTGCAACACATTATAGCGCAAACTAGTGAAGATGAGAGTCCCAGTGCATTACTATCCCTCGATGCCATAAAAGCTTTCGACTCCATTTACTGGGAGTGGCTTGTGGCGGTGCTCAAGGAATTTGGCTTCGGACCCGGATTTATCAGATGGGTTGAGATACTATACGCCAGGCCAAGAGCAAGAGTAAAGTCAGGGAAGCATGTGTCAGACGCCTGGAGCATACAAAGAGGGAACAGACAAGGCTGCCCACTATCCCCAATGCTGTACGTATTGGGGCTGGAACCCATAGCTATTTATTTCTGGAAACAGTTTTTTGACGCCGGCATAAGACTAGGAGGGGTGGACCACATCATTTCGCTCTATGCAGATGACGTTCTTATATATGTCACACATCAATGTGCCAACTATACTAGAAGTCCTGGACAACTACTCCAGAGTCTCTGGGATCCAATTCAGCAAGGCAAAATCCTGCTTGTTCCCACTAGCGGCCCTAAAAAATGAGGACGTAGAAACACTTCCGGAGGCTGGGATAAGATGGCAGACCACCACATTCCGATATCTAGGAATCCAAATAATGCACACCCCAGCACTGATGCATGAACATAACACAAAAGCAGCGCTCCCGGCTCTGCGCAGATCCATGAACTTTTGGTCGAGACTCCCCTTATCTATGATGGGAAGGGCATCCATAATTAAAATGATTGTTTTACCGCAATTCCTATATGGGTTCCAGAATGTACATTACTATATTAATAAACCCTTCTTCCGGCTGCTCGAAATGCTAATAAGAGAGTTCATTTGGGGGGGAAACAGACATAAGATAGCGTTGTCGACACTGACCCTGCCATACACACAAGGCGGCATCCAACTCCCAAATCTAGAAAAGTACTACCTAGCAGCTCAGCTTAGCTTTGTAATTAAATGGTTATCCGACGAGCCCACAGATGAAACACCCCTGCTACAGACCATGAGCCTCCCATTCACCCTGAAGGAACTGGTCTGGGTACCTACGAAACTGCTAGGAGCGGCACCCCTCATAGTCACCTTGGGGAGGGAGATCTGGCGTAGAACAAGGACACTCACCCGCACGCAGAACGCTTATGCACCAGAAATACCCTTGCTCGCAGACCTGTACACAACGGTCACTGATCTAAAGCAAATCAGATTATGGGAAAGCGGAGGGGTTTACACCTGGGGAGATCTTTATGAAGAGGGCATCTTTAAAGAATTTGCCATACTACAGGACAGAGAGGGCATCCACACGGGCCAGTTCCTCTGGTACCAGAAGGTTCGCTCCACAGCACGAAGTAAATGGGAAGCGTGGCCTGCGGAACCGGACCCAGAACCACTACTCACGCTGTTATACAATATGGGGGAGGGCAGTCGACCAATATCTGAAATATACAGACACCTGAGCGACATATCAAACCCCCGGAGTGCCGAAATGAAGGGTAAATGGGAAATAGATGTAGGCAGAGAAATGACAGAGGGGGAGTGGAATAGGGCACTTGCATTCCCCAAAGAGGTGTCCAGAAATCATAGATTTCGACAAATACAGATGAATGTGTTGCACCGAACCTACCTAACCCCGAAACGAATAGCTAAGTTTAACAAACAATCGCAGTCACACTGCACCTGGTGCACGAGGGAGGAAGCGGATCTAATCCAGATGATGTGGGAATGCCCCAAGTCCAGGACACTGTGGGATAGGGTAAAACAGACATGTGAGAAAACAGGCATGACCAACTACAAATGGGCACCTGAGGAATGCCTACTCAGAACCTACCCTAGGCTAGCCAAAATGAAACACATAGTCAGACTCATGGACATAGCGTGCATTCTGGCCAAAAGAACCATAGCCATGTCCTGGAAAAGACCCGCAGGACCGCAATACAAAGCATGGCATGGTGAAGCAGAGCGATGGGTGTCGGCTGAGACCAAGGCCTGGGAAGAAAGTGTCACTAGATCTACGGATGAGTCCAGCAAAGCTCTCGAGGCATGGAAAGAACTTACCAGGCATATGTTCCTCCCCTCGGACGACAAGCCTCCATGAGCCCATGACCCGAAACGAACTCATCTACAAGACAAGAAAGGGCAACCCGAAATGTATGACTGGAAACGATGATGGTCCTGGGAAGGTATCCCCCCTGTACCCTCCCTGAGTATGCTACCCAACTTCCCTATACCCCCTCCTCCCCAAAACAAGAGATGCTGAAACATATGGACATGGCAAGGAGACAGTTACTGTTATTCTTTATTTGTTGTTTGTTATATTGTTAAGGCTAAACCGAAAAGCATTGTAAAAGAGTATGCACAAGACGCATTTGCAAAACTTGTAAGTGATATTACTGAAAATGCCAATAAACAAATTTAAAAATAAATAGCGCTTAGGAGCCACAGCATAAGCTCATGTTGTGATAAATCTGCATCAGAACAAATATAATGTTAGGTTTCAGCTGTTTGGCCTTGTTCATCCTAAAAAAATCAATGAACAGGTTCACAGACCCCTGGCACCCTTACGTCTTAGTCCAGTAAACAAACATACATCGGGTCTTCTATTCTTCCAGACAAATCTGAAATCCACGGGTGGTATGCCAAAAACGTGTCCAAGAGGTGTAGATAACCTCAATCACTACAATGTCTAATGGCAAGCAAAAGCACAACCTAAATGAACTGTGTAAGAAACCAATATGGAATACCAAAGAGTCAAAAACATTGATTTCAAACTTAGTGCTCACTCAACAATAAGGAGCAATGTTGTATGTTCAACTCACCTACCAAATTCCAAAATAAATTCAAAATCCATGGATGATTCACCAAAAAGTTGTTCAAATTATTTGCATCGTCTCAATTGCTGCAATATGCGGCGGGTTGCAACGCAGATGTCAATAAATGTTAAATATAAGGGGTGAGTGTCAGAAAGACAGATACGTTCATTTCACACTCTGTACTCAAGGAATACATGAGGAGCTACGTTGTGTGTCTAGCTCACCTCATTAATGCAAATTTCCTGTGTGTAAGTGTGTAAACTGCCACCAATGTCTCTGAAGGCAGATTGGCAACAGACTCATTCCATGTAGGACGAGATTATGTTAGCTGCAGATAACGCAGTCAAGGAATCATGTAACTACTCCGGCACGCGACTCATGACCAGACACGGTCACCATGGCAACCAACAAACTAAAAAGCCCCTTGGACCAGCCTGCAAATGAATGCTGCTGCAGGGAAACCAAATTATGTTCTCCAAGGCCTTTCAGCAAGCAATCACCTGTCCACTAGTGACAGTGTGTCCCGGCAACAGGTCACAAGTACTTAATACAGAGTGAAACCGCACCACCTGCGCAGCGTGTACTCCAGGGCAATATTTATGCTGCACTTTCATTGATCATCACGATTATCTCTCGCTTCAAAGACACCCATACATGTATATTCATTGTGAGAACACTGAGACAATGCACCAAATGCTCCATGCATAATTCTCTTATTTGAAGACAATGGGCCTCATTACGAGTTTAGAGGTAGCCCTGCCCTTAATAAGGGCATGCTACCCCCAAAATCGGGTTTGGGTCCTGCAAAAGGGGACTTACCGGGCCATTCCGACCTTGGAGGGCCTGGTAATTCCCTTTCGCGGGACCCAGAGCCAGTATGTCCCCATTCCCATTTCAGCCCCTATAGGACTCAAAGGGAATGGGGAGGATGGTAGCAGCGGTACCGTTCATAACAGTACCATTGCTAACATCCTGGTCTGCTCGTGGGTGCCGCTCTGGACCCGTGAGCAAACTCATAATGTTGTGGCACTACCGGCGCCGTTGTTGCCTTACCGCAACATTCGTAATGAGGCCCAATATCTTTGAACAACAAATCCCACAGTAAATCTATGTGTGTATTCAAACACCCCCACATAATATGTACGGCCAGCAGTGACTAGACCGTTAAAATGGGTCTATGGGGTAAATCTAGATTAAATGTGGGGTGGTACATGGGGCAAACCCCGCAAAAAATGGCAGTAGGCAGGATAGCATTGCCCTATTGCTGTGACCGAGGGGGGCAGAGATGAGGAGAGACAGGTAAACCTATAATTAAATCCCAAATTCACTCCACTCATCCTGCGCATTCAGGCCATCCAAGTAACAGCCTGTGTGATACAGATAGAAATGCTCCCGGTTACTCAGTCTTGCTTCCGTGGCCGTAGCATCCATTCTGGAGATCTTGTCCACGGCCCACAAATTTAAAACATGTGGCCCATGGCCTTCAGACATATAATGCTCAACCATCAGAGCTGCCATCTGCCTAGTTCTGATTCTAGATCGATGCTCCATGATTCACATTTTTACCTGTCTCGAGGTTTTACCAATATAGATCTTCTGGCATGGACACTGACATTACAACTCCTACAAGTGGTCTGTATTCTTAATACCCGTGTACAGGCCTTAACAGTAAAATCCTTCACCGGGAACGTATACTTACACACATTACATCCTTCACAGGGGACATGGCCCAACACAGGGGACAGACCCCATAAACTGGTAATAGTTGCTGATCGAGTTGCTTGATTCCTATCTGCCCTTTGGTAACATTTGTTTGAAATTTCGTCTCTTTTGAAGGCAAATAGTGGGGGAGATATCTCAGTCTAGTTTAATTGTATTAAATGCCAATTGCATAAGATAAGCTTATGAATTGCATTACTGTATGTGCTGAAGGTAGTTGCAATCTGATCTATACGTTTACAGGGTTGATGTTGTAACAGGCATTCAATGTCCTGATGAAGCATCCCCTTCGCTATCTGCCGCAGTAATCTCTTTGGATAACCCCTATGGATAAATCTCTCAGTCATTAACTGGATTTGATCTGATCTGGAGTCCTCCATATTAGAGCAGTTTCTTCTAGCTCCAAGAAACTGTGCATAGAGCTTGCGGGTGAAAGTAAGTATAATGGAGAATCATGTTACAATCTGTCTCTTTGTGGTATAATCCCACTTTGAGGATACCTGACTCTTCCTGGATCATGAGATCCAGAAAGGGGATCTCTTTGTGGTTAGAATGGAGGGTAAAACCTAAATGCATGTTTAAACCACTAAGCCAATTAAAAACATCAGTAATGGCTCCCTGTCTGGAATCCCAAATGATCAAAAGATCATCAATATACTGTTTACACAATTTAATAGCAGCACTAAAGGGATTAGTATCAGGATAAATGTACAGATGTTCACATTTTGCCATGTAGAAATTTGTGAAATTGGGCATGAAAGCTGTGCCCATTGCAGTCCCCTTTATCTGCATATAATAGTCACTTTTAAACTGAGAAGAGTTGGACAGAGTTCTAAAAGTTCCATCAGAAACTCACTCGGAATTGGGTGGTGTCTAGGACTTTCGTCCAAATAGGATTTCATGAAAACTAGTGCTTCTGCTTGAGGGATGTTAAAGTATAAAGCTTCAACATCAAGCGTCACTAGTAGATCGGTCTCTGAATTAAGGTGGATACGTTCCAGCAACGTGATCACATCCATCGAATCAGCCAAATAGGCTAGTGATTTTGAAGCTGAAAGTTTAAGAAAATAGTCCAAGAATTCACCACTCGGTTCTAAGAGAGTACCACACAATGATATAATGGGTCTCCCCGGTGCATGGGTGAAGTTTTTGTGCTCTATAGTCAAAATATAGAATAGAGGAGTATGGATTTTTTTACCAGGATTAGGAAACTCAAACTCTTTCTTGCTTATAAAGCCCATCTCTAAACCCAACAGGGTGAACTGGTGTAATTCCTGTTTGATCACTATGGTGGGGTT